>NC_140489.1:22133872-22847622 GCF_964271855.1 Acomys minous
AAAATGAAGACAAAAACCTTTCTGAATTGGTAGTGATAAAGAACTTTAAGAGACCTGGAGTGTTTCATTTTCTTAATATCAGACTAAGCACCTCATATCATAGATCCTCATGAAAACGTGAAGGTGTCATCCAAACCCAAGTGAGTAAAGTTTTTTATTGAATATATTTTCTACTTTATATCATAAATTACTTGAAAAGGTAGAAGCAAATTCTTTTTACAATTTCTAAGATGCATGTCTGAATAGGACTTACCAAAACTAAAGTTCAGCTACCTTCATAACTATATCTTTGATAAAGTATTGTATTTTAGTATATTTTTTCCTTTCTCACTTTGTTTTGTTTTCTTTTTTAAAATTTTTTGTTAATTTATTCTTGTTACATCTCAATGGTTATCCCATCCCTTGTATCCTCCCATTCTTCCCTCCCTCCCATTTTCCCCTTATTCCCTTCCCTATGACTATTCCTGAGGGGGATTTCCTCTCCCTGTATATGGTCATAGGGTATCAAGTCTCTTCTTGGTAGCCTGCTATCCTTCCTCTGAGTGCCACCAGGTCTCCCCCCTACAGGGGACATGGTCAAATATGAGGCACCAGAGTACGTGTGAACTGGGAGAGAGGGGAAGACATCCTATTGGGACTCTAGATGAGAGAAGCATGGGTGAATAGCAAAGTAGAAGTATCCAGAGGGTCCTAGAAACCTACAAGTAGAACATTATGATAGGCAGATTTGGGCCTAGGGGTCCCACTCAAACTAAGGCACCAGCCAAGGACAATACAGGCTGGTGTATTTAAACCCCTACCCAGATCTAGCCAATGGGCAGAACACTCTTTTCTCACTTTGAATAGTACATTATTTAATTAATGTTTACATATACATTTAAGTTATTCCAAATACATACATTAAACTACATATAGCAAGAAGAACCACAAAACAATCAGGAATTAGATACATGTTACGTTCAGGTGTTTTGGCTATTTGTATTTGGCAACCTTGATGAATAGACCTCTCCTATCTTGGTGAGTCTAAACTTCAGAATGCGAATCAATATCTATTGTTTCTCCTCATGAACTTAAAATATCTATCTAGATCTGAAAACACCTCTTCTCCTAACATCTGACCTTAGCATATCAAGTCTCATCTGTAATACTTGTATCTTATTTCACTGTGGCCTGGCATGAACACTCTACCAGGGAGAGGTGATTAACTTTGGTGGTCCAGAGTCCATGACAGAGTTAGTCCCTACTCCCCATATTCTGGCACCCACAAGGAGACTTTGCTGCCTATCTATTACATCTGAGCACATGGTCTAGATCCATATCAACATGGTCCATGGTTGTTGCATCCATGTACGTATTGTAGTGTGGTTATCCTGTATTATGAGTTTAATATCCACTTATGAGTGAGTATATACAATGCGTGTCTTTCTGGGTCTGGATTACCTCACTCAGAGTAACCTTTTCTAGTTCTATCCATTTGCCTGCAAATTTCAATATTTCCTTATTTATAAAAGCTGAGAAGTATACCACTGTATACATGTAGCACAGTTTCTTTACCCATTCTTCGGTTGAGGGGCATCTAGGTTGTTTCCAGATTCTGACTATTATGAATAAAGCTGTTGTGAACATAGTTGAGCAAATGTCCTTATTGTATGGTGGAACATATTTCAGGTATATGCCCAGGAGTAGTATGGTTGGGTCTGGAGGTAAAGTTATTCCCAAAGTCCTGAGAAAGTTCCAGATTGATTTCCAAAGTGGTTGTATAAGTTTGCACCACCACAAGCAGTGGAGGAGTGTTCCCCTGTCTCAACATCATCACCAGCATGTGCTGTCACTTGAGTTTTTGATCTTAGCATTCGGATAGGTATAAGATGAAATCTCATAGTCATTTTGACTTGTATTTCCCTGATGACTAGGGATTTTGGGCATTTCTTTAATTGCATCTCATCCATTCTATATTCCACTGTTGAAAATTCTCCTTCTAGCTTTGTACTCCATTTTTAGTTGGGTTATTTGGTTTGGTGGTGGTTAATTTCTTGAGTCCTTTATATATTTTAGCTATTTGCCATTTTTCTGATGTAGAGTTGTTGAGGATCTTTTTCCTGTACGTAGGCTGTCCTTTTGTTCTGTTCACAGTGTACTTTGCCTTGCAGAAGCTTTTCAGTTTCATGAAGTCCCATTTATTAATTGTTGATATTAGAGCTTGAGTTGTTGGTATTCTGTTCAGGAAGTTGTCTCCTGTGCAAAAGTGTTCAAGGCTCTTCCCCAAATTTTTTCTAACAGATTTTAGTGTATATAATTTATGTTGAGGTCTTTAATACATTTGGACTTCAGTTTTGTTCAGGGTGATAAATATGGATCTAGTCACAACTTTTTTACATGTAGCCATGCAGTTAGAATAGCACCTTTTCTTGAACATGCCAACTCTTCCATTGTATGTATTTGGTTTCCTTGTCAAAAATCAAGTGTCCATAGATGTGTGGATTTCTTTCTGGATCTTTTATTCAATTCTATTTATCAACCAGGGTATTTTTATGCCAGGACTATGCTGGTTTTTTTTTTTTATTACTGTTCCTCTATAGTACAGTCTGATCTGGGATTGAGATTCCTCTGGAAGATCTTTTATTGTAAATATTGTTTTAGCTATTCTGGCATTTTTGTTTTTTCAAATGAAGTTGAGAATTGATCTTTCATGATCTGTAAAGAATTGTGTAGGAATTTTGATGGGAACTGCACTGAATCCGTAGATAGCTTTTGGTAGGAAGGCCATTTTTATTATATTGATTCTCCTGATCCATGAGCTTGGGAGATCTTTCCATCATCTGATATATTCTTCAATTTCTTACTTTAGAGACTTAAAGTTTTTTTCATATAATTCTTTCATGTACTTGGTTAGAGTTTCACCAGATACTTTATATTATTGGTGGCTACTGAGAAGGTTGTAGTTTCCTTGATATTTTTCTTAGCTCATTTGCCATTTGTGTACAGCAGGGCTACTGGGTTTTTGATTTTTGTTTTTTCTTGTTTTTTCTCTTTAGTTGATTTTGTATCTAGGCACTTTGCTGAAGGTGTGTATTACCTACACAAATTCCTTGGTAGAATTTTTGGAATCACTGATATACACTATCATAATCTTCAAATAGTGATTATTTGACTTCTTCATTTCTTTTTTTAAAATATTTTTTATTAATTTATTCTTGTTATATCTCAATGGTTATCCCATCCCTTGTATCCTCCCATTCTTCCCTCTCTCCCATTTTCCCCTTATTCCCTCCCCTATGACTGTTCCTGAGGGGGATTTCCTCCCCGTGTATATGCTCATAGGGTATCAAGTCTCTTCTTGGTAGTCTGCTATCCTTCCTCTGAGCACCGCCCTCCAGGGGACATGGTCAAATATGAGGCACCAGTGTACATATGAAAGTCATACCCCACTCTCCACTCAACTGTGGAGAATGTTCTGTCCATTGGCTAGATCTGAGTAGGGGTTTAAAGTTTACCGCCTGTATTGTCCTTGGCCGGTGACTTAGTTTGAGTGGGACCCCTGGGCCCAAATCTGCCTATCATAGTGTTCTGCTTGTAGGTTTCTAGGACCCTCTGGATCCTTCTACTTTGCTATTCTCCCATGTTTATCTCATCTAGAGTTCCAAAAGGTTGTCCTCTCCTCTGTCCCAGTTTCCTAGTAAGTGAAGGCTTTCGTGGGACATGCCCCTTGGGCTAGTATGCAGATATCAGTGAGTATATACTTCTTCATTTCTAATTTGTATCTCCTTTGATCTCATTTAGTTGTCTTAGTGGTCTAGCTAGGACTTCAAGTACTATATTAAAGAAGTATGTAAGGAGTGAACAGTTTTGCCCTCTCCTTGATTTCAGTGGAAATGATTTAAGTTTCTTTCCATTTAGTTTATCTTGGCTATAGGCTTACTTTATTTTGTCCTTATTATGTTAAGGTGTATGGCTTTTATTCCTGATTTCACCAAGACTTTAAATGTGAATGGGTGTTGGATTTTGTCAAATGCTTTTTCAGCATCTAATGAGATGATTTTGTGGTTCTTTTTCTTTCAGTTTTTTTTTTTATATGATGGATTACATTGATGGATTCCCCTATATTGAACTATGCCTGGAATAAAGACTACTTGGCCATGGTAACGGATATTTTTTGTTTTCTTGATTTCCATTTGTGAGTATTTTATTGAGTATTTTTGCATCTAAGTTCATAAGATAAATTTATCTGTAGTTATCTTTCTTTGTTGGGCCTTTGTGTGGCTTAGGTATCAAGATGTCAGTGGCCTCATAGAATGAGTTTGGTAATGTTCCTTCTGATTCTATTTTGTGGAATAGTTTAGAGATATTTGGTATTAGGTCTTCTGTGAAAGTCTGGTAGAATTCTTTACTGAATTCATCTCTCTCTGCGTTTTATGTGGTTAGGAGATTTTGATGACTAACACTATTTCCTTGGGAGACATAAAACTATTTACTATGTTTACTTGATCTTGATTCAATTTTGGTAATTGGTAGCTAGCAAGAAAGTTGTCCATATCATTTAGATTTTCAAATTTTGTGGTATATAGGCTTTTGAAATAATCCCCAATGATTCTTTGGATTTCCTCAGTGCCTGTCATTTTATGTCTTCCTTATTTTCCTGATATTGTTGATATGAATATTCTTCCTCTGCCTTTTAGTCAGTTTTGCTAACGGTTTGTCTATCTCGTTGTTGGGGGGTTATGGCCATTGAAGTTGAGAGATATTAATGATTGTTGTTTCCTTTTTCATATTGGTAGTAGTAGAATGTGTTTGAGGCCATATATTCCTTTGTTTTTGCAGATGCAGGTTTATCTATTTCTTTTGTTTTCTGGGGTGAAGTGATTTTCCTTGGGTTGGAGTTTTCCTTCTTGTATCTTCTATAGGGCTGGATTTGTGACTAGATATTACTTAAACTTGTTTTTGTTCTGGAATATTTTGTTTTCTCCATCTATGGTGGTTGAAAGTAGTGCAGGGCACAATAGTCTGGATTTGTATATATGGTCTCTTAGTATCTGCATGACATAAATCCAGACTCTTCTGGCTTTCATAGTTTCTCTTGGGAAGTCAATTATAATTCTGATAGTTTTGCCTTTATATGTGACTTGGACTTTTTCTCTTACAGCTTTTAATATTGTTCTGTATGTTTAATATTTTGATTATTATGTGGTGGATGTATTTTCTTTTCTGGTCCAATCTATTTGGGATTCTGTAGGCTAATTGCATATTTACTGGCATTTCTTTTTTTAGGTTGGGGAAAATTCCTCTATGATTTGGTTGAAAATATTTTCTAGGCCTTGGGCCTGGGAGTCTTCTTTTTCTTCTATTCTTAAATTTGGTCTTTTCATAATGTCCCAGGCTTTACATTCTCCAGTGGTCCAGTAGCCACAGATACTGGAGTTTCTGTGGCCACCAGCCCTTTCCGGGCCATGGAGGTCAGAAATTGCACACCAGCCAGGTGAGCTGTGGCTAGACCTTGGATCAGGTCACAATACCTGCAGGGATCCAGGGATTATCTGTGGGTTTGCTGTCAGGTTGAAGCCAGACTCACCCGTGCTCCACACAGTTTGTACTCTGCTCCCCTGGGGATCAACAGCACTGGCAATTTGTATTTCTCAGTTTGGTGCTTAGGTTGCTGTACAGTCACTGCTGTCCTGCTAATCAAAGAAGGTGTGTGTTGGGCTCTGCTATCTTAGATCCTCTGCTTATGATAGTTTTGAACATATGTTTTAGAAGTTATAACTCTTTTGTCTTAATCTTTACAAGCATTGTTAATGTTATTCAAATCCTACTTATCTAAGAATTATTCTCTGCATTAGATCTAACTCAAACAAGCATTTAAAGCAATCTCATGTATGTAAATTCTTAAGTAAATATTGTTTGCTTTATAAAATTTTGTCTCTATCTCAGAACAACAACAACTAAAAAATTTCCAAGAACAATTACTAATCAATCTAATTATTGGATCATTTGTTTCGTACTCTACCTTCTTTCTTAAGTAATTATACTGTAATAAAAGAACTACTTTACAAATCTTTCATTTTTACCTCAAATTTCACCACAGAACAGTGAATGATATATCAGTTCTGTTCGCTTTTTATTTACATTTGAATTTCTTACTTCATTTAGATTCCTTATCTATTAATATCATCATAAAATGGCCAATGAAGAAACAAAAACAATATGATAGAAATTTTAAGTTATCTATTGTAAAACAGGCAAGTTTAACTGGTGATTTCTAGAGTCAGATACAAAGGGATAGTGGTTGTGTGAGTGAGGGGGTGAGAAACAAGAGTAGGAAAAGTATATAAGGGACAGAGGAGAGAAAGAGAATATAGGTAAATTTATACATATAAGTTGGAATATGGCAACTCTTGACACAGTGAAGCTCTTCAGAACAGTCGTTATGCATAAAGATTATAGATATCTGTCAAAATATTTTCCTAATATTTGGGTTCTGAGAATTTTAGAGTTCTGCAAGTCTTCATAACTTCTTACTTTTCTAGTTTCCTTGCCTCCACAGTTGATGCTAAACAACTGTGTCTTTTCCAGATAACGTTGGTTATTATTAATCAATCCAACCTCTTCTACTTCCTGACCCTGTTCTTTGTTCTAACATCTAACCTTTGACTTCAGTAGGTAATTTTTGAAATAGAAATTAAGGCCTGCTACTTTGGCATTTTTTTTCCAGCAGAGAATATAACTAGGTATTATACAACTTCTAAACTTTAATCTGTAGAGAGCCTGGTCCACTTTTGGATATATAATTTTCCACAGTGGTGGGCAGTTATTATAACAGCTCAACTCACTCATTAAACTGTCCAGATTGTATGAAGACTCAGCATGTGTGGAACAAACTCAACTCATTTGATCTCTCAATGTCCAATCTCTCCTGAGTAGAAGCATATTAACTGAGGCTGCTGAGGGAATTTATATGCAATAGAAAAGTCATTAATAATTTTGTTGAAACAGACAGTGATACATTATGGGGGGAGTTGGTATTTTATTTGAAAATCTGATAAATCTCCTGTTAAGTGTATATAGAAAGCATTGTAATAAAATGTATACCTTTATTATAATTAGAGCTTAATTTTACATTATGTAAAAAATAAGAGATGACTACATAAAGTTTTAAATACATAAAATATAACATTTTACAATCCCAAAGAGAGACATTCTATTATGCAAATATATTAATTCAGTTGCTGCTATAGAGACTAAACAGAAATAGATAAAGTTTAAATAAGGATTTTATACTGAGGAATTGCTGAGTAAGATAATTACCCATTTGGTATTACTTAAATTGCATGTAGGCTTAAAAATGTTTTTTTAAATATATACTCACGCATGCAAATTATCCATTATGACTATAGATTCTTGCAGTTGCTGTAGGAAGAATGATCAATCAGTAATAAAGTAAGCAAATAGCATATACACTATACTTAGAAATGGGTTTAGCACTGATGTGTTTACTAATAGTGATTAATGACTAACCCATGTGTGTTAAATAATGATTGTATCTTGTACTATAAGAAAATTGTAAGCATTTTTATGTGTGTGTATACATGTGTATGTACATGTGTGTGTGTATGTATGCAGGTCAATATCATGAATGCATGACATATATATATATATATATATATATATATATATATATATATATCATATATATATGGAAAAATAAGAAGAGGAATATATTTTTGGCTGAAAATAGACTACTAACATTAATTATTTTGTGTTATATTTTTATATTTTACATTTTCATATTTTATTAATCTCAAGAAATGCTAAAACTTGAAATTCTTTAATAATATAGATATTCATCATGCCTTACTTTGAACAACTTTCCTATAGTTAGGGAATTAACCACAAATAACTCCACATTTCGTCATATTAAGACCAGACCTATGTCTCGTTAATGTTCCTCCACCTATTTTCAAACTTAGGTGACATAAACTCATTGCTATAGATGTACTGGGTCAGGAGGGTCACAATCAGGCTGACCAATATTCCTTTGTATTGTTTTGTGGACTTGAGATTAAATTTTACAACATAACTAGGTCTTTGTTTCTCTTGCCTACTGGAGGTGTTTGTGAGTGTCCTCATTTCTCTTAAAAGACATTTCTATTGTATACTGGAGTAGTTTCCATTGTTACCTATTACCTCAGCACTTTTACCCTGCAGGTTTTTAAAGCATTTCCCCTATAGAGTCCTTCCATCTCTGTTTCTTTATCATCTTTTCCCATTTTCCTCCATCTTTCTCAGCAGTACAGACAGACTCTACTCCTTCTCTCATCTCAAACATTCCTCTGTCTGAAACATACATGTCAAGCTTTTGTTTCAGTACTTTCTTTCTTTTTTCAGCAGAACTCCTTGGAGAGTTGTATACCAAGTCTCTGCAGTTTTTTTTTCCTCTCATTTTCTTAATCATTCCTTTCCACTGAAACTGTTTCAAAGTCCTGCATGACCTTCCCATCACTAAGTCTACCTCAGCATTGTGAAACCACCTTTTAGTTTTTGCCTCACTTCACCTATTAGCAGCATGCAATAAAACTGATCACCTCCTCTGCCTTGAAATATTTACTCAGCCTTCAGGGTACTGCAGACTCCTAGTTGTCCTCCTGCTTTTCTGATGCTCTATTATTATTTTTTTTTAATCCTTTGCAAGTCTCCAAATTTTGGAGTATTCCTGGGCTCAGTCTTTGTACCTCTTTCCTTTTATGCCTGTAGTAAGCTAACCACTAGGTTATAAATACTGGCTTTTATGCATGCTAGGCTCACATTGCACTGTTGCCTACAAAATCAACATCTCTACTTAAAAGGGAATAGCCATTTCAGGTATTAGATTCTTTTTGTTTTGTTTTGTTTTGTTTTTGTTTGTTTGTTTTTTGTTTTTCAGGACAGGGTTCTCTGTGTAGCCTTGGCTGTCCTGGACTCACTTTGTAGACCAGGCTGCCCTAAACTTCAACAGCTATCCACCTCTGCTTCCCTAGTGTTGATATTAAAGGCATGTCCAGCCAAGGTACAACATTCTTTAAGTTATGTTTCTTGTCCCTTGTCATCCTCCATACCCCACAACTCTTGGTTTTTCTCAGTGCTAATTCCAAGCAATTCATTTGTCCTTGTATGAAAATATCAAACTCATAATTGGCTCATTTAAATCCTGTACATACTACATCCATTATGTTGGTAAATCCCTTCCAAAATACTCAGAGATTATATTTAAAAAATAATGAACTTATGTCTCTTTATAAATTTAAACCTGAGCCATTGCATTATCTCTTTATATCTGAATTATTTCCATAGTCTTTTAACAAGTTTCTAATGTGATTCTTGGTATTTCCCCACTGTTAATTCTAAAAACAGATATATATGAGCATTAAAAATAAGTGAAAACATATTTTATTTATGCTTAAATATTCTAAAACCGAAGTTTTAAAAATGACCCATTTACTTGCTCCTTTATGAGACCCTATTTATTTGTCTGAACTTATTATTGGATGAATTCTTCTCACTAATTGGGATCATCACTGTTAACACTCCTAATTATTTAAAAAGGAATCAGGATCACTCTAACACCATATACTCTGGCTCACTATTTCCATGTTTACCTCTGCAACCAGATATCAATACATGTATTCTGTCGTTTTCTTCATTATTTTTCTCCTCACTGAGCATGTCCTGGCTAAAGTAATCTAATATAGAACAATGGTTTCTATTTTATTCTTACTTAGTACTTAACACAATCCAACATTCTGTCTGTCTCCATCCAGTAAAACATACCCCAGCAGAATGGAATTTTTTTGTATAGATGACATATAGCTGGTAGCAAGTCTACCAACTCACTGTAGTTAGTCTGAGAATTGTCCACACTTTTCTACTGCAAGGTGTGTTCATTGAGCAGGTATAGGTCTAAAGGATTGTCAAAATCAGTGATACTACTTCATTAAATATTTGCTAAAAACATTATAACAGATGTGTACCTATATGTTTTATGTAATTATTAGCTATTGATGCAAATGATTTAAGTATCCTTTAATAGATGGATATAACAATATCCAAAGATTCAAAGTCATTTATTCAATAATAATTAAGCACCACGAAAGAGCTATTACAGAATTGTGGAAAATACTGTTAGGTACATAGTACGTAGAGTTCAACCTGTAATTATTTTGTTTTGGAACATGCTTGATTAGAACTAGTTTATCCTCCTGATTGTAAACAATTTATAAGAACAATAAATACAATTGTTAAATACACACAGCATAGACCTTCAAATTTATATATTCAGATTCATAGAAAACTATAACTATTAGTAAATGTAAATAGAATATTCAAATATTTAATTTACTGACTTTGATATTTCAATCAATAGCTGCTTAAAATTTCCCCCATGGAAAATAGGGGATAAGAAAATAGGCTCAGCTGATTATTGTAGCCTTGTAGAATTATTATTTGAATATACAGTCTTTTGGTTATATATGTTTTGATTATTAAATTCTTTGTGTTTTTACAATATATGATAATATGTTAATCAAAGTATAATGGAAATATTGTGAATTTTCAAAGTTATCTTAAACTTGACTCTTAAACTAAAAATTTCCAAATTAAACAAGCTTTATACCAGAAAAAAAGAGTTGAGAATTATTTTTTTCTCAAAGAAAGGACTTCATACAGGATAGCTTCAAATAAAGCCCCTTTGGGTACTAGTACTTATCTTTAGTTCATCATTGTAAAGTGTGAAGCTGTGGGTCACACCGATTGCTTCAGTCCCATGTATAGCAGCAACTGATTTCTGATAGTGTGAAAGATAGACCACACCTCAATCATCTGTGACTGGATTAAGAAAGAGATGATAGACCTAGGCTTTTCCTTGTCAGACACACTAGGAAATTCCCTTCAATGTGCAGAAAAATCTAAAACAATTTAAAACAGTAAATATTTTTGAACATGTCTATAGGAGTACTCATAGAGAATATGAATATGGCTACTTCTCTCTGAAATTTAGCCTAGTAAAGTTATTTCCAGAGGGCCATGTGTGTGTATAGATTGTAAGATCTCACTCTTTTGTGAATTTAATCACTGGATAATGAAGTTAGTCATCTGGCCCATCACTGCGTCATGGCATTTCATGAATGAGCCAGAAGATGTATAAAAAATTATTTATTCTGAGAATGTAATTCAGTCACAATATGTGGATTGACCAAGCAGTGACTCATCATCGCAATAATCTTTAGAATCCAGAGAACATAAAATTTGGAAAGATTAGACATGTTAAGATGAAAGTCCATGGCCATCAATGATGGCTTTGGAGAGGTCATAAGTCAAACAGAAGAGAAATAGTGTGAACTTTAACTAGAGAAAGACTGAATTGGATTCTTTTATAAAGGTTGTTCAAAAATGATAATCAATGAAACTTCTTTTAATAAATCACCATTTAATGCCTGTCAGATATATTGGGTCAGAAGGCTGAAGATGATGCTCCGATGTTATAGAGAGTTTGGGGTGACTATTCATGTAGAAACTATTTCTGTCATCTTCTCATTTGGAAAGCTACTAACCTGCACTCCTGGTATATTCAAGCAATCAATTTTACTTCTTCTTAGTGGGGGTTAAGATGTTTTTAGGTCTATATAGGTGTTTTAAGTTGATAATAGTAATGAGATACGATAGATATTAATTTATATTCAGAATTTTGGATGTACCAAGATAGGAAAGATGTTTTCTTCAAAGATGTCAAATAAAAATAGCCAAAACACTAAGAATGTAAACATTTACATTATTCCTAATTGTGTCATGGTTTTTCTTGCTATAAGTAGTTTCTTGTATACATGTGCTTTAATATAAATGCATATGTAAAATTAAATAATATGAAAAGGAAAACCACATTTATACAAATGATATTGACTGCACTGAAATAAGGGTTAACAAACAGAAGACAATTAAAACTTCATCCTTTATTTGGGGCCAGTCTGAGAAAGCATAATATTGCTCACCTTGTATGAATGCTGGAATCCTAGAAACTTGGAGAGAGATGGTCCTAAAGAATATTGTCCACAGGAAATCCACTCAAATTTAAGTGCAAACTCTAAGGTATCTTTTAACTGTGATATGAAAACATATGCTGCTTATCTTCCTTTATCTCTGCTCTGGATAGTGTCTAGGAGGAAGAATATTTAAGACAGCATAGAAAAGTCTTATTTCCTGCTTGTTTCCAGATATGTTCCCCCAGTAAAATACACCACTGGGACACAGGAGGGTAAAGGTAGACAAAGCTATGGTTATTTTTCTGCTCTGAACATTTTTGAATAAAATTTATATCTATGATAGGAGCTCAGTCCTCACAGAACTGGATCTCCTTCTCTCAAATATTCTACACCCAATAGACATTATTTATTCATCTCCTTATATTTTCTCCATAGCCTTTAGTTGTTCCGTGTTGCTAATCCATTATTGCTTTACTGTTTTTACTCCTTCAATGCTCTCCTCCCCTGGAAGGTAAGGAGCCTTAGTGTTACTATTCTTGCCTCTCACTTGGAAAGAGGAAAGATAAATATTCCTTTTATTTTACTTACCTAATCTGTTTTAACTCTTACCTGCCTTCTATGTTGGGGTAAGAGACCTAAACTATTAGTATCTGTTTTGAACCCAGGTTATTTGATTGGGTTAAAATGAGATAAATCATAAGCAAACAGATGAATTGCTAGAAATATACTATTTTCACACACACACACACACACACACACACACACACACACACACAATTTAATGTGATATGAGTAAATGAATACCTGGAGTGGTTTCTAGTTATTCTAGAGAATATATTAACAGTAAGTGACGTAGTATGATTAATAAATTAAAGATCTCTAAACATTCAGATAAATAGATTTTTGTCAGGAATAGGAGAATGAAATGGTGAGAACATAGTTAGTGCCTGAAATGATCTGACAATTGTAAATATTGCCCAAAACATCAATGACTTAACCAGGTCTATAAAGAAGACATCCTGATAAAAGAAGCCCCTAGCAGAAATGGTCATTGTTACACATCAGGAAAAAATTCAAAGTTATATAGCTATACAGAAAGAACATATGTGCCTTACACTTTGAGTATATGATTAAAGACTTGTAGTTCCAATAATGTACTGTTTCTGAGCAATCTGGAAGCTCTGAATAAAGTGGTTTTAAATATTTGCATTGAAGTACTTGAAATATGTTCTTTCATGGTGTTAGCCTTTTGCTTCAGCCATAGGTTCACCCAACATTATTAAATTTTAAAATTACACTATGACTTTTCATAAGTAGTGCAGTTATAGCTTCTGATTTATACAGCACTTTTCATCCATAGAACCATTAAAGCCCCGTTTTCCAATTCAATTGTGCTTATAGTAAAATATATCAAGTGATGTGTGTATATTAAACATGTATACATATATAAAGTTATATACATTTTCCTTGATTTTTATACTGTCTATTTCTTGAAATAATTCAGTGCAGGCCAAAATGAAAATTCAAGAAGAATTGTAATATATGATGGTATTTTTATCAACAGGAGTTTATATATGTCAAAAATTTCCCTATATTTTAATCATTCTGGAGCACATTCTCTGATCTGTATGAGGCTCAATTCTATGTGGATTTATCATATATATATATATATATATATATATATATATATATATATATATATATATAGTAGTTTACAAGCTCTTTACAAGGGCAGAAAAAATAAACTATATAAAGGTTTAAAGGTTGCAAGTCATTCTGCCTACTCTTCCACCTATATAGGCCCAAGTGACAGACATTTCACCTTCCTGTGATCTATTCCCATTTTCTCCAGAATTTTAAAAGGTAATAATCTTACATAGGATTGTAAGATTAAAGAGAATAAAGAAACCTATGCCATATATCAAGAACTTTAATCTTAAATAAACTACTAACCTGATATTGAACCAATGAAATAAAGGTCTAGTTCTACCCTAAGAAAATATCACATATTGTTGTCTATGAATCGATCCTCAAGAATATTTTCTTAAATTTTTCCAAAGTGAAATCTACAGTACTCTCCTATTCCAAGGTTTTTTAGGCTTCCTATAGTTCCCTGTGTATTACTGATACCTTGCTGGCTGTCCCACATCCAGTCTGGTATAGCCATTGATGTCATCCAGTTTCAGCTCATGGTGGTGAGAATCCGTGAGTGTCATCTCCAGCATTTCAGGGATACATAATCTCACAGAATACTCTCCAATTCTCTGGATATTACAGCCAATACATCCCTTCTTCAGCAATGTTTCCCGAGTCTTAAGTTAGGAGTGTTTTTGTAGATGTGTCTGCTGAGACTGGGCTCCAAAACTGCATATTGGTGGTGGTAGATTTCTGGAGTTGTCTCAGTCTGTTACAAAAATAAGTTTCCTTCATGAGGGATGGAGACTATACTTATCTATGGGTGTAAGAGAAAATGTTAGGATATAGTTAAGGTATAGTCTATGAAACTAATGGTTGTAAAATCTTCTATAATAGCCATTACTTCATTAGTAGTGAGTAATTTTCTAGGTTCCAGGTACCATACATAATTTTCCTGTTGAGGCAGTCTTAGGTCTTGTATAGAGCTATTAATTAGTACCAAGTTATATGTGCAACTATTTCTACCTTACAGTGATTATGTTATACTCTTGGATGATGTGATTCATAACATTATAGTTAGGTAAGACTCTTGATCGGCTCCCCCATATGAAAGCTTGCATGATGCATTCTGGTACCATGAAAACTAGTCCTATGAGAGGGGACAGTCATCACTTCCAGTTCCTGGGGGTCTGGGGCTCTGTTGCTGAAGTGCACGCTGATACTGTTTTCAAAAATCTGTACAAAGAGAGCCAGGTGTGGTGGCACCCACAGGTAGTTCCAGCACTCAGGGAGCCAGAGGCAGTCTGATCTCTGTAAGTTTGAAGACAGCCTAGTTTACAAAGTGAGTATAGGAGAGCCATGGCTACACAGAGAAATCCTGTTTTGAAACAAAACAAAACAAAATAAAATGTTGTCTAAAGAAATCTGTTATTTTTTAACAGAATACCAAAGAAGATACACAGTGTAGGAATACTAAGGAGACAAACTATAACTCACAGTATGATGGAGTTAAAATGTTCTCATTCCTGTACATAATGATATTTATGCTTACTTATTATCAGCTTACATAATAATAGGTGTGTGTGTGTGCGTGTGTGTGTGTGTGTGTGTGTGTGTGTGTGTGTGTGTGTTTTAGACTGTGACAACAAGCACAAGGACTATAGCTTATTAAGCCCGCAGAAGATTGTATCAGGGAAATCTAAGAAAAGTCTTAATAAAAAACTAAAACTTGCACAAGACTCCCCAAACTCCACCTAAAGCTTAGCTGTGACTCTTAGCGTCTGCTGCAGAGTGGGCCATGTCGGAGGACAGCTCTGTTAGACTCCTATCTGCAGTCAAAACAGAGTAACATTAATTGTATCAGGAATTGGCTCTGTCCCATGGGTTGGGCCTCACTTGGGCCAGGCGTTAACTGGACAATGCATCAGTCTCTATTTCTATGTATGCTCATCTTGGAGGCAGGGTAAGATTTGGGCCAAAAGTCTTGTAGGTCGATTGATGTTCCCCTCCCACCACTATAGGCTGTGCCTGCTTAGAGGGTAGAATCCTCTGTCTCCACATCCCCATTAGCTAGGAGGCTCAGCTAGAGACATCCCCATACCCTCCTGGTATCCTACCTTGTCATAGGTCTCCACCTTGTGTCAGTGATGCCCCTGCCCTTGGTTTCCCTGTGCTCTCCAAGCCCTCTCACCTCCCTTTCCAACTCTCCCCATATCTGATTTCTCCCTTCCCTTCCCTCCCCACACTTTCTCCTACCCAGTTCCTTTGTTATATCCACTTCTGCTGTCTATTCTACTTCCGCATCTGAGTGAGAATTCAAGGAGGGCCTCCCTTGGGTCCTCCTTGTCACTTAGCTTCTTCAGCTCTGTGAGTTGTAGTATGGCTTTTCTGTAATATACGTCTAACATCTGCATATAAATGAGTACATACCATGTCTTTCATGGTCTGGGTTACCTTATTCAGGAGGATATATTCCAGTTCCAACTAATTGCTTGCAAATTTCATGATTTTCTTGTTTTTGATAGCTGAGTAGTATTCCATTGTGTAACTGCACCAGTTCTGATATGACTTGATCTGCTGGGGTGGGTTTGTGTGTTGGGGGAATCTAGGTTTTGAGGAGAAGGGAAAGGGCCATAGGGGAAGAGTGTGGGAGTGAGGGACAGGGAGGGAAGGAAGGAAGGGTAAAATTGGGATATAAAGTGAATATATAATTTTTTTAAAAAATTAAAGAAAGAACAAGCTATAACTAATACTATCTTGGCCACATTTCACTAAATATTTTAAAAGGAAGTATTTTTTGCTGTTGAACTAATAATCACTCTGTGTTTGACACTTATTCTAAATGGGAACAGCTCAAATGGAAGCTGCAACCTATTGGGAAGGATGATAAATATACAAACAGTTCAATTGAGAGTACAGAATATGAAGTCTGATCTTTCAGAGCTTACCCCCAAAAGGAAGAATAGAGCTAATGAAGTCTGGGCTCAATTTAAAAATGCTCCCAGGATTTTACCATCTGGTAAAGGGAGAAAAAAGTTGAGGAGAGAAAGTGAATAAACCGTGTTCCATCTGAGGCTCAGTGGCTCTATTACCCAACAAGAATAACTGTCAGAATTTCGGTTCCTGATGGTGCTACAGATTAGATGTTTCACAATGTGGTATTCAAATATTGGCAGAGCATAAATAAACACTGAAATACAATGTTTTCCTGGCAAAAGAAGCCTTGAATAGAAACAAAACCAAAGCAGAAAATAAAAAGGGTCAAAGACCTTAATTCTCTGTGGGTGGGTATTCATATGCACACAGCCATAAGTGTTTAGATCCATTACTATTTCATATCTTACAAATTTGGCATTCAATATAATGAATATGTTTGATATGAATCCATGAATTGTTATGGTAGGTACTCCAGTTTATATATTTAACCAACAATTTAATTTTTTATGTATGTCTATGTGTGTGTGTGTTTGGTGTATGTATCTGTGTTTAAGCATGCGGGGGCTTAAATGGGTGCACATGTGAGCATATGCACAGACATAGAGGCCAAAGATCAGCATCAGGTCTTTCTCCATTTTTCTAAACATTGCATGTAAAGGCAGTCTCCTGCTGAATATAGATATTACCACTTCAGCCAGCTTGTTCCAAGAATTTACTCTGTCTGCTTCCCAGATACTTGTACTTTAGACGGCCATAATGCCAGCTAAACTTTTGCTAGCGTTCTGGCCATTTGTGAATGGATCCTCACATTTGATTGATAAGCACTAAATACCCTGACTCATTTTCTCATATATTTCAATTTGGAATGTTTCCTTTTATAGCTATGTAAAAATGATAGCCTACAGAGTGTTACTTTGTATGAGCCTAAAGAAAGCATATGCGTATATTAGAGGAATTTGGCATATGTGTGTCTAGCAGTACATTCAACTTTTGTCAATTTATTTTTTCTGTGTTTATTTACTGAAAATAGGTTTTTTAATACAATATATTCTGATTCTGTTTTCTTCACTTCCAACTTCTCCCAGGCCCTCACTTCTCTTCTAAAGGACCCTCTCATTTCTGTCTCTTTTTAAGAAAATGGGCATCTAAAGAATAATAATCACATATAATACAACATGAAAATAAAAGCAAGCAAAATCCATTAGAATGAAACAAACAGAAGAAAAGTACAAAAGGAAAAGCCCAGGAAACTTATGTAGATGCCATTAACCCATGAAAATTTCATTAAATCATTAAATCACAAGACATATTAAACATGCAAATGAACTTTGAGGTTAAAAATAAAATGATCCAAATCAACATTATGAGACAATCATTGAATTCATTTTGTGTTTGCTGTCCCTGTCCCATGCTGGACATGGGGACTACCCTTAGAATATTTTTTTTTATTTCAAGCAAGACTTCTTTAGAACAAATGATTTTTTTTCATTTATGAGCAATTATCAATTGGAGATTGCTTTTGTGTTAGGTATGAAGGCTTACATCCTCTTCTGTCAGTGCTAGGACCTCATCTGGTGCAGACTCATACATATACTGCAGAATACTCATTGCAGAATTCATGACACATCATGCAAATATTCTAATTATACATCACTGAATTAGTAAATTTGTTGCAGTATAACCAAAAAATGATATACATTTAAAGCAAATGATATGAATGAATTCTCTGTAATTATGGCCATCACCTGGATAGACTCGAATCTCTCTTGATCAAAGAGCCAATTTACAGATGCAAACATATAAAGTAACCCATTAAATTAAATCATTTAGAGTAAATGTTATTGACATATTTGTTTGTTTGTGGTATAAACAAACAAACAACTACACCCCCCACATACAAACATAAATACGATAAATGGATGTGCACGAGGACAACAAGACAAAATGGCTTCCATATATGTCTCCTACTTTCTAGGAACAGCTTTTAAGCTGCATACTAAGCAGACATGCTACACATATTACCAGTCTCTAAATTACTCTAATAAATACGCTGCTGTACTTGTGAGTCATGTTAAACATTTAAGTAAATATGTCAATAAGCATAAAGTATATAATCTTAAATAGGTTTCACGTTGAACTGTTTTAGAAGTTTCAACGGAAAGCAAAGAAACGTGTAGCTTCTGCTTATAACAATTGACGTCCTTGCTAGGCATATTAGAACATAACTCTAGCCCTAGCTACTGAGGTAGTGATGAGGAGTATCATAATTCTGAGGATTTTGGAAGCAATTTAGAAGATACGGTTAATATTAAGAGGAAATTAAATTGAAAGAATGGCATCACATCTCTGCAGGAGAATTCTTGATTAACACTCATGAAGCTACGTATCAATACTCAGTATAAAATCAATAATAAAATGAAGTAATATTATTCCAGAAAAACTGCACCCATTACTGAGAGCACATGCAATCTCATGGGAGTCAGATGATCCTGCAAAAGCTCATAGGGGTATTGTAGTACTGGAAAAAGTGTTATTGCCCATCTATTAAAAACTCGAAGTTAAATGCATAGTGGATATGTTAGTTAGTATACACAGGCTTTTACCTACTTTATTGTGTTCTTTTTCCCTACTTCCCTGCACTACTCTAATCCTTTTCAACTCCTCAACACTATGTAGGAGAGAGAAAAAAACAGAAGGTAGAGGAGGCATAAATCTCTTAAGACTACTTCCTGCTGATTAGTGGTGTCAAGTTCCTTTGGGTAAGTCCAATATTCATTGTCAGGATAACTCCAAGCAACAACCAGCAGTCCAGCAAATAGCAACAGCAGCAAAGGTAGAAGGAAAAACCAACAGCAGCAAGGATGAGCAGTAGCCAGGGCAACAACATGGGGAGAAACAGCTCCACAGATATATGGACTTTCACATTTATAACCTCTCAAGGGTCCACAAAACATTAACTACCTTCAAATGGCAAAATCAGGCCCTTCCCAGAGCATGACACAAATTATTGCTGCTGTGTCAATCTGAAGCAGCCTTGTAACCCATACCTGGGATTAAAAGAAAAAAATATTTATAACATAACTGTCATTTTCAAGAAACCAAAATTCTCATTACATTTTCCTTTTCTGCATTAAGCCATTAATTGGACTGTGTTTAGAGAAAAATTATAAACAGAAACATTTTAAATAAACTAAACACTTTTCAAATCAGCAGTTAAGATTTTCAGAAGACTTTGCCTGCTCAATTCTAATTTTTGTAAGTGTTGATGGTATCTACGTCTTTTCATTCCCTGTAGAAACATAAACAAAACTGCATCCCCAAAGCAAAACCAGTGCACGATTCCAAACTGATGGTAGGACATCCTTATAGTATATAGGTTTTTTTTTAAATTCAAAATTTTTTTTATAACCCAGTATATCTCAGCTATTATTGTTCCTTTATTATTAACATTCAGAAAATTTAATTATTTAACCTGCCTCTGAGGGTCTTTACTCTTCTTTTTTGCTTTATGAGCATTTATTTTAAAATAAAGTCAGATTGTCCTACAACTCCTTGTTCTGTAGTATTGTGTGGTATACTCTTAATGTGATTTATATTATAATAGGCAAAGAATGGTTTTATCTCACTGGAGACATGTAGGAGCATTGTCAGTCTTAATTTGCATAGGTATCCCCAAAATAGCCATTATTTCTTAACTTTATTTTATTTTAGCAATTTATACAGATTACATCTGAATTGCTATCTCATCACTTGTAGCCCCCTCTTCCTCCCTCCAAGTTGCTTTCATCCAATTCCCCTCCCCTAGTTCTATGACCCAGCTGTATTTCCTCCCCCGCTATATGGTCATTGCGCATTATTTCTAATAAATTTGTACTTACAGAAACAACTTTTTAAGAAGTCAAAGCAGTTGCCTATAATCACCCTGAATATGTATCAATGGTATAGTATATAAACTTTATTTTTACAAATTCTGCAATATGGAACACATCCATTTGTGATATTTTATTATTATTATTTTGCATTGCTAAGGTTACTTCCAGTGGTTAATGGACTTTGATTATATGTGGAAACTTCGATCCAGTAGCAGGTGAGAGAGACAGAGTCATTCATATACTGACTAAGAATATCAGCACTGAGGTACTGATCTAGCCTTATTGTGCAGTAGCAAGATTTTTGATTTAGCATTTGGATCAATGGGGAACTTCAAAATGACTATATCTGGTGACCAGGCAAGTCTTCCCATGAAGTGGTGGGAACAGCACAGCACCTACAAAAACCTTCAGATGAAAATTTTCCTGCCAACAAGATATGCAGGGATAAAGATGGAGCATTAATTGAGGGAAATGGCCAATCAATGACAAGCCCAACTTGAGACCCATCCCATGAGACAGAAACTACCCCTGGCACTATTCATGATATTCTGCAATATTTACAGGCAGGAGCCTACCACAACTGTCCTCTGAGAGGCTCCACCAAGCAGCTGGTGGAAACACATGCAAAGATGCTAAATAAACATTAGACCTTGATTCTGAAACCTTGAGGAATAGAGGAAGAAGGATTGAAGGAGCCAGAGAGGTCAAGGACAGCACAAGAAGACCTACAGAATCAACTAACCTGGGCACATAGGGGCTCAAAGAAACTGAACCACCAACCAAAGAGAATACATGAAACTGACCTAGTATACCCACACATATTTAATAGTTATGTAGCTTGGTTTTCATGTATGCTTCCTAACAACTAGAGTAGAGGGGGTGCTTCTGACTCTGTTTCCTGCCTTTGGATCTCTTTCTCCTTACTGGGCTGCCTTGTCTACCTTCAGTGGGAGAAAATATGCTTAGTCCTGCTGCAACTTGATATGCAACGGCAGGCTGAGACCCATGAGAGACCTCTCCTTCTCTGAGGAAGAAGGGATGGAGGAAGTGAGGTGGGGAGATGAAAGGAAGGGACAAGGAGGATAGGAAGGTGGGGAAGCTGCCATCAGAATGTGAAGTAAATATATTAATTAATAAAAAAAGATTTCCAAAGAATTAACACAGATATATATTAAAAAATAAATGTTGGACTGGTCTGTTGTTTATAGCAATGGAAGGTTTTCTTCTTATGGTTATATTCTCAGATTCTTAAAGAAAATTTTCTCTGTGTAAATGGTATAAATTAAACACTTGCTGCAGTTCTTTTTATACGTCATCCACATAGTAATGGCTATTACAATCTCTTCTTCTCAGTAACAGTAATAATAGCTCAGGATCATATCATATCAACTCTCAGAACCTATGGTTTGTGCTGTAATTAGAATTATGAAGGGAATCAACTCTCAGTAGCATTGTAAGTATTAATGATTAGGATCTCTCTAGACCTCAGCTTATAATTACATAGCTTACTGTTATGATGGCCATTGTAAAGATTATTTACTGACACTTGCAAAAGAGACGTATGGGACTTCTAGGCTAATTTAGTTTGACCTTCACTTTATTACACCATCAACTACTTTTTGATCCTCAGCTTTAGGTATCCCATTGGTATTCAGACACATCTGCCAAGTGTTAGGTTCATGAAAATGACAGGCTTAAAATATATATGCAAAATGAGTATAGTCAGAATTAAGAAAAAAAAAAGGATACAGCCATTTGGGAAAGTATTTGGCAGTTCTTTGAAAGATTAGACAGGGTTTCCTGTGTGATCCTGCATTTCTCCTCTCCATTATCTTCATAGATATTTCAAATATTCTTATAGCAATATAGGATTGTATATAGCAAAAAGGAATTATATGGATATAATTCAAGTATCCAATGACACAAGAAAAATAGATAAAGTGTATAGTATCCATTCAGGGGAATATTATTTGTCCATAAAAATCCTCAGATAATTATTAATATCCAGGACAATTATTACATGAAAGACTGATACATTTAATAAAGTTGATGGGTCTTGACAATAAATGCAAAGTAAAGAATGCAGTCACCAAGAGGTAAATATTATGTAACCCATTTATATGGGATATTTAGACTAGGCTAGTGGGTAGATAAAGAAATTATATCAGTGGTTACCTTGGGCCAGGATGAGAAGTTGTCTGTGTCCCCATCACCATGGTCCAAAATTAAATTGTTTTGACAGTTCATAATCTACTAATATATTTGAAACTATGTATTTTATGATACAAGTAGGTGATTCCATAGTCTGTAAGTTACCTGTGTTGTTTTTAAAATGTGTACTTCATAGCAAAAGATTCATTACAAAATTTCAGCATCAAACCTATGTTTTGGATCCATGTGTTTCTGTTAGGCTTGTCTTACATTGAATGTATGTAAGAGAATATGTATTCTTCCATTTTACCAGACAACAATTTGCGTCATCTTAGTGAGTATTGCATAATTTCACTCTGATATGGTTTCCTTCCCTCAACATTACTTGAAGTGAAATTTTAGAAGCAGCTCATTTCAAAGCAACAGGAACAGACAGAACTGTACCTCACCAAGGATGAGCACAGAAAGGGTAAAGGGATATTTTCCTTAAGGACTTGGCAGATTTCATCCATTGGCTTGGATTGGTGCTATTTTTTGAGACATTATGTTTTATTACTATTAGATAGTAGAGTTTCTTTCCCTGACCTCAACTTCCTCCTGGTTTTATTGCCGACAAACAAGAGTGTGTATCATTTTAGAGGCAGTGTACGGTGAGTCAGCAATGCCTTTCTACAAAGCATTCTAGGAAATTTGGTTTTCTCAAGTCTTTTATTGACCCAACTTTAGCTTTCAGAATAACAATAAAATAAAATTGAATGGAGGGTTATAGACTTTTGAAGACATAGACACAGAAACCTCTTTGTTTTCTTCTTAGAGGTTTGGAAGCAAAGTTGGACAGAAAGAAACAACTCTAATCTTCTGGGGCCACATCTAATAAAATAAAGTCTTATTATAGGATTTGACCCTTGTGCAAGATTGGAAGGCCTGCAATGGTTAGAAATAAGTTTTCTTTCTTGAATGAAAAATACAACTTTTTTCACAGACTTTTTCAATCACACAAATATACTCATAGACCTTCTTTACTCATACTATGAAGCCTGAAATAGAAAGTATCACCAATAACAAAAATAAAACTATACAAAAATATCTTAATAAGAATCTAAACTAATACAAATTATAGCATTATTGATTGCTCAAAAATAGGGGAGGAGCACACCAAGATTGCAAAATTGGGCTGATAAAACCTGGACTGACCAGTCCCTATGGTCTCCCATGCTCTTGGAAGACATCCCTGAGGGGTCTGGACCAGAGTCTGAACTGCAGCCACAACTCAGTAGGATTGAACAGCCAAAGTTGCTCTGTGTAGACTGGTCCGGGCAAGAACCAGACAGTAGGCCACAATGGTACAGGCATGCACAGTTGGGCAGATAAAGCCCAGCCAGTCCAGTCCCCACTGCCAAGCAGGATCTCCCATGAACTTGGGAGGCGCTGGACTGTCCTTAGGGGTCGGGACAGAAAATTAACAGTGGTACCTAATACAGCTGGTCTGAATTGCCTCAGTAGCCTAAACTGTATCAGGCAAAAGCCTACCTCTGCTGACTCAGCCAGGAGCTTAAGATGTAGAGCAAATTTCCTGGAGCAGAAACCAGCCCATCTGCCTGTTCCAGGGAAGAACTCCCTGATCACCACAAGCAAGAACACCTGACCTGTAATCACTCACCAACTATCCAGTCTCAAAGAACAGTGAAGGACATGAGAAGCTACCACCCAACATCAGCGATATCAAGATGAATAAGGGCAGGGTAAGAATGCAAACAACAAAAACCAAAACAACTCCCCATCCTAGCTATATCAAAGAAAGCAGCCCTGAGAACTCAAACATAATCAAAATACAAGAAAATGGTCTCAAATTCTTAGTAATGAATATGATAATGGAAGAAAAAATTAAATCTGTAACCAAATGCAGAAAGAGGCAACCAGTTTGAAGACATAAACGATGCCTATAGAGAGGCACTAGAAGAAATTCAGGAAAAAAAACAGATGAAGGATATAAATAAGACAGTTCAAGATCTGAAGATGAAAATGGAAACAACAATAAAGGCACAGACAGAAGAAAAATGGAATGAGAGAACTTAGAGAAGAAAGCAAACAACACAGAGGTGAGCTTCTCTAACAGAATCCAAGAAATGGAGGAACCAATCTCAGGACTAGAAGACACAATAGTAGAACATGAAGCAACCATCAAAGAGAATGCTAAATCTGAAAAATTCTTGACACAAAACAACTAAGAAATCAAGCACACCATGAAAAGAGGAAACCTGAGAATAATAGGCATTGAGGAAAGAGAAGACACCTGACTCCAAGCTCCAGAAAATATCTTCAACAAAATCATACAAGAAAATATCCACAATTTAAAGAAGGAGATGCATCTAAACATACAAGAGTCCTACATAACACCAAATAAAACAGACTAGAAAAGAAAATCTTCCCACCACTTAATAATCAAAATTGAAAATATAATGAAAACAGACAAATATTAAAAGTGGCAAGAGAAAAAGGCCAAGTAACATATAATGGCAAACCTCTCAGAATTAAACTCGACTACTCAGTAGAGACCATAAAAGCCAGAAGGGCCTGGACAGAGGTCCTGCAAAACCTAGGGGACCATAGATGCCAGAACAGCCTGCTATATTCAGTGTCATAAAAAAACAAATTCAAACAGTACCTATCCACAAATACTGCCTTACAGAAGTTACTAGAAGGAAACCTCCAAACCAAAGTGACAACTTACAACCAAAATTATAAAGAAATTGAAAACATCACATATAAGCAACTTAATGACACATCTCTTAAGGCCCAAGGGGGAAAAAAAAGAAGCAGAAACATCCAAAAGAAGTAGTCGTCTATAAATAATCAAGCTCATGGCTAAAATCAATAAATTAAAAACAAAGAGAACAATTCAGAATCAACAAAATTAGGAGCTGGTTCTTTGAGAAAATCAACAAGATAGAAAAATCATTAGCCAAACTAACTCAAAGGCAGAGAGACACTATCCAAACTAAGAAAATCAGAAATGAAAGGGAGACATAACAGCAGACACTGAAGACATGCAAATAATCATAAGATCCTACTTTAAAGGCATATATGCCACAAAACTTGAAAATCTTAGGAAATGGATAATTTTCTTGATTGATTCCACTTGCCAAAAGTGAAGCAAGATCAGATATACATGTTAAATAGTTCTACTTCTCCTACAGAAAGAGAGGCAGTCATTAATAGTCTAAAAAAAAAAAAAAAAACCTCAGGGCAAAATGGTTTCAGTGCAGAATTCTACCAGACATTCAAAGAATAGCTAATACTGATAGTTTTCAAGCTACTACAAAAGGTAGAAATGAATGGAACACCTATTCATGTTTAAAGTTTTAGAGAGACCTGGGATACCGGGGATACAGGGCACATACCTAAACATACAAAAGGCTCTATACAGCAAGCCAATAGTCAACATAAAATAAAATGGAGATATACTTAAGTAAATTCCTCAAAATTGGGGTCCAGGCCAGGCTTCCCACTTTCTCCATATCTCTTCTATACAGTTCTTGAAGTTCTTGCCGGAGCAATAAGACAACAGATGGGAAAGGAGGAAGTCAAATTATGTCTATTTGCATATGATATGATAATGTACATAAGTGACACCCAAAATTCAACCAGAGAACTCCTACAGCTGATAAATAACTTCAGCAAATTGGATGGATACAAAATAAACACAAAAAAGACAATAACTTCCTATATACAAATGACAGTCACGCAGAGGAAGATATTAGGGAAACTACACCCTTAATGATAGCCATCAGAAATAAAATATCTAGGAGTAACTAACCAAGCAAGAGAAGGACTTGTTTGATAAAAACTTCAAATCTCTGAAGAAAGACATTGAAGGTGAGATCAGATGATGGAAATATCTCCCTTGTTCAGGTATCAGGAAAATTAATATAGTAAAAATGGCCATCTTACCAAAAGCAGTTTAGAAATTCAATGCAATCCCTATCAAAATACCTACACAATTTTTAAAAGACATTGAAAGACCAATTCTCAATTTCATAGGGAAAAACAAAAAACCTAGAATAGCTAAAATAATCCTATACAATAAAATATCCTCCATTCCTGATCTCAAGCTGAACTATAGAACAACAGTAATTAAAACAGTATGGTAATGGCACAGCAATAGGCTGATTGATCAAAGGAATCGATTCGAAGACCCAGAAATGAGTCCACACACATAGGGTCTCTTGATTTTTGACAAAGAAGCCAAATCTATTCAATGGAAAATGGATAGCATCTTCAAGAAATTGTGCTGGCTAACTGGATGTCTACATGTAGAAAAATGCAATTAGATACACCTTTATCACCATGCACAAATTCAAGTCCAATTGGATTAAAAGCCTCAAGATAAAGCCAGAGACACTAAATCAGTTAGAAAAAAAAGTGGGAAAGAGCCTGGAGCACATTGGCACAGGAGACAACTTCTTGAACAGAACATCAACAACCCAGGCTTTAAGGGACTTAATGAGGCTGAGAAGCTTCTGTAAGGCAGAAGCCATAGTTAACAGAACAAAGCGACAGCCTACAGACTTGGAAAAGATCTTCACCAACACTACATCTGACAGAGGTCTAATATCCAATATATATAAAGAACTCAAGAAACTAAACACCACCAAACCAAATAACCCAATTATGAAATGGGGCTCACAGCAAAACAGAAAAATCTCAGCAGAGGAATATTGAATGGCTGAGAAACACTTAAAGAAATACTCAGTGTCTTTTGTCATCAGAGCAATGCAAATCATAATGACTCTGAGATTCCATCTTACGATCATCAGAATGGCTAAGATCAAATATTCAAGTGAAACCACATGTGGGGAAGGATGTGGAGAAAAAGGAACACTCCTTCATTGCTGGTGGGAATGCAAACTTACAACCACTTTGGAAATCTATTTTAAATTTCTTTAATATGAATGTTCTTGGTCATTCTGATGCAGAATGGTTATAGCATCCTAAAACTGAGAATGCCTATGCTCAGGTTAAATGGAAAGATCCTCTTATGGCATGGCCCTGATCTGGTGTTAATATGGGGACAAGGGTATGTTTGTGTTTTCCCACAGAATGCTGAAAATTCCAGATGGTTGCCAGAAAAGCTAGTGTGTTTTGCTAGAACCAAATATAAGATGGCTGATGCTTTGGATGATGGAGAAGATGTGTCAGATGATGCAGACTGATGGAGAGCTGTATTGGACCTATCTTCTAGATCCTCCACTTTTACATCCTGCAATTTGGGAAGGAAGAGAAATCACGGTACTGGTGAATGCTTTATGTTTGTTCGCACATCCTGCCCCAATGAGGTCGAATACACAGTAATTATCAAGATTTAATTATTTAGGTTTTGGAAAAAGGTTGCCCATGTGTTTTACAAAAAATACTTCTCCACCTGGTTGTGTTGGAGTCTATAATCTTAGTCTCCTTGGATGTGGAGCAATGTGCACCAATGTTGAACTGCTATTTTGCAAAACTGTAAACTTCTTGAAATTTTCCTGTTTTCTATTTATAATATAATTGACAAAAAGAAAGTATCATAAAATCCAACTGACAGAATTTTTAAAAGAAATTTTATCTATTTTTATATCTAACATCAATTTTTCTATCATCTATTTATATAACTCACCAATATTTTCTCTCATCTATTACGTATGTGTTATTAACATGTTATTTAGTCCTACCTTTATTACTCATGTATACAATATATGTATTTTTTCATCTATCTACCAATCATATATATATATATCATCAATCTATCAATCAATCATTTGTCTAACCTTCTGGAAGGAACTCCAGATGTCTGTTCACTGAACAATTAATTGTGTCGCACTTAGTACCTGCTGGCATCATCTTTGATGACAAGATAATCAAAAAAGATATAAATCAGGTTAAGAATATCAAAGAGTTCTGGAGTCTGACTGAGCAAATGATGGTACCAAGTCCAGGCATGTGTATTAATCACGGTATTGATTACCTGTCTGAATCTGACAAAGTGTAGGCTAGTTAGATGAAAGTTGTTGAAATAAAGAGGGGATAAAGCAGAATCAGAATTGCAATGACAAGATCCAATTGGTAAAAGAGATTTAGAAGAGTATTAGAATGTACATGAAAGTGAGGTTGCATAAATTAAAGGAAAGACAAATATAAGGAAAGCATACACAAGAGGTGAAAAATACTATGTATTTGTGGGCTGCTGTATATATTTAATTATTACAAAATTTTAAATTATGATCATTAATCCATTATTAGAAAATGTCCCTAATATTTATTTATCTAAAATAATTCTAGCACAGATTTCACATGAATTTTTCTAGTTAAAATAAAATGTACAATGTTAGTAGTTTATATTAATAATTTTAAAAACAGTATTTCATTATGAAAATAAGTAATATATTATTATATATATTTTGTTACTACATTTTAGTTTTGGTCATTTTTTGGTCTAGGTGTGTTCAGTGAAGACAAATCACATATGGTTAAAACACAATTTGATTGTATAAATCACTGAACTTTAAAGTGACACTATGAAACTCGGCAAATTGGCACTAAACCCAAAGGGTATCTGACCTGCTGGATGGAGACTGGAGACCATGGTGGGAGCTACACACCACAGACCTGAAGAACACTAGGTGAGGGGGGTCCGCAAAGTGCAGAGCATAGGCAGGTCCTGCCTTGGGCTACCTAACTGACCCATGGAGGACAGGTGATCTGTTCCCAGAGTCTGGACCCATTCCTGCCAATGAGCTGCTACCTTGCACTATATCAGGGACTCTGTATCTGAGACTGAACTGTGGGAGGCAAAACTCCATCCTGGAGCTGCTGGCCTGAGAAAAATGCAGGAAATGGATGGTTCTGACTTCAGACTGACCCTTAAGCCCTGAGAAAGCCCCAGGGGCTGATGATCACAGTGGCATAAAACCAAAGCCCAGTGCTCAGCATTGTTGCATTCCCTGCTTTCTCTGTCTTTCTCCTGGATCTGTAGGCCCACTAGCCCAGGGGGACTAGAGAGTGTTGATTGGTGCCAGTCCACTGAGGGACCCAGTGCCAAAACAGGGGCCAAGAAAGCTGTAGACACACCCTCCAGATACATCTCCAAAGATGCACACTTGGGTTGAATGATCTAAGCCCAAGGAGGACAGGTGACAAGGTCCTAGAGTCAGGACTATTTCCTGCCAGTGAGCTGCTACCTCATGTTATATCAGAGTCTTGGTATCTGAGACTGAACTGTGGGTGGTGTAACTCCAGCCTGGAGTTACTGGCCTGGGAAAAATGTAGGAAAATGGGTGGTTCTGACCTCAGACCTAATCTTAAGCCCTAAGAAAGCCCCAAGGATGAGAGTCCACATGGGCACAAAACCAAAGTCCAGCACCAAGTATGCTTGCCTCCCCTGTGCTCTCTGTCTCTCTCCCTGATCTGTGAGCCTGCTGGCCCAGGGGGACCAGAGAATGTAGATCAGGCCGGCCAGTCCACGGAGGGACACAAGACGAACACAGGGGTGGAGACAGCTGTGTACATGCCCTCCAGCTGTAGCTTCAAAGCTGCACACTTGGGCCGACTGATCTAAGGCCACAGGTCAGGGCAGAAATCACCATCCCAGTAGACTGTACACACATACTTGGGCTGAACTGTTCTGGCCTGAGGGGACCAGGCAGAGGCCTCACTAAACACCATGGCTCAGCAGGGGCTCATGCTCTAGGGTGGGTCTGAACTGCTCTGAGGGGAATCAGGCAGAAAACCAGCCACCTGACCAATTTAGGGAGCCATTTCCCAAGCTCTGGCAGAACCTTACCAGCTGCTAAAACCCATCTGGAGTCCCCTAGTGCAAGGTTTTCAATACACTACCTTGAAATGATTCTAGGCCTGCAGAGCATCAGCACCAGCCTCTGATGACCCAGTGGGGAGCCCAGGTTGTGGAACAAAGTCCCTTTGAGGTGAAACCAGGTCACTTTCCTGATCCAGGGAAGGACACCAGAAACTACCGCCCAATGTCAGAGACAGCAAGATGACTAGGGGTCAGCATAAAAAACATAAACAACAAAAAACAAAACAGTATGACATCGCCAGATCCCAACTATCCCAAAGAAATAAACCCTGAGAACTCAAACAAATTTGAAACAGAAGAAAGTAACATCAAATCCATAGCAATGAAGATGATAATGGAAGAAATAAATAAAATCCATAAAGAAATGCAGGAAGATGCAGCCAAACAGATTGAAGACATTAGAGACCTATAGGGGGGCACTGAAAGAAACTCAGGAAAAGACAAACAATCAAATGAAGGAAATCAATAAAGCAGTTCAAGATCTGAAGATGAAAATGGAAACAATGGTAAAAGCACAGACAGATGACATTAGGGGCCAAGAAAACTTAGACAAGAAAGCAAATCTAAGCTTCTCTAAAATAATTCAAAAGATGGAGGAATGAATCTCAGGAGTAGAAGATACTATGGTAGAACTTGAAACAACCACCAAAGAAAATGTTAAATCTGAAAAATTCCTGACCCAAAACATCCAAGAAATCAAGTACACCAGGAAAAGATGAAACCTGAGGATAATAGGCACTGAGAAAAGAGAAGATACCCAGCTCAAAGACCAGAAAAAATTTCAATAAAATTATAGTAGAAATTTTCACCAATTTAAGGAAGGAGAAGCATATAAACATAAAAGAGGTCTAAAGAACACTGAACAGAATAGACATGAAAATAAAATCCTCCCATCACATGACAATCAAAACACAAAATACGCAGAAAAAAGAAAAATGTTAAAAGTGCCAAGAGAAAAGAACCAAGTAACAAATAATGGCAAACTTATCAGAATTGCACCGAACTTCTCAGAAGAGATCATGAAAGCCCAAAGGGCCTAGACAGAGGTCTGGCAAACCCTAAGAGACCACAGATGCTAGGACAGACTACTATATCCAGCAAAACTTTAAATTACCATTGATGGATAAAATAAGATATTCCATGACAAAACCAAATTCAAACAGTACCTATCCACAATTATGGCTTTACAGAAGTTGCTAGAAGGAAAACTTCAACCCAAAGTGACAAATTGCAATGGAAATTACATGAGAGATAGATAACAACAGCAACAGCATCACAAAAACATAACCATACAAACATTCTACTGTAACCAACATCAAAATCAAAGGACTTAACAGTCATTAATATCTCTCAATATGAATGGTCTCAATTCTCCAATAAGAAAACACAGGCTAACTGAATGGATGCATAAACAAGACTCAACATTCTTCTGCATTCAAGAAACACATCTCGCCCACAAGAGTAGACGTTATTTTAGGGTAAAAGGCTGGAAAAAAGGTATTCTAAGGAAATGGACACAAAAGCAAGCTGGTGTAGCCATTTTAATATCTAATAAAATAGTCTTTCAACCAAAATTAATATAAAGAAATGAGGAAAGACGTTTCATACTCAGTAAAGGTAAAGCCAACCAAGATGACATCACAATTCTGAATATCTATGCTCACAATACAAGGGCACCTACATTTGTAAAAGAAATATTAACAAAGCTTAAACCACACATCTTCCCCCTCACACTGATAGTGGGAAACTTCAACATGCCACTGTCATCAAAGGATAGATCATGAAACAGAAACTAAACTGAGAAATAATGACACTAACCAATCTTAAGAATTAAATCGGTCTAACATATATTTACAGAATTTTTCACCCAAACACTAAAGATTGCATCTTATTCTCAGCACCTCACAGAACATTCTCCAAATTTGATCATGTAGTAGGTCAAAAAAAAAAAAAGCCTCAACAGTTACAAGAAAATTGAGATACTTTCTTCTTTCTTATCAGATCATCATGGACTAAATCCAGACTTCAACAACAACAGAAATAACAAAAAGCTTACACACACATGGAAACTAAACAACTCTCTACTTACTGACACAACTGGGTCAGGGAATAAATAAAGAAAAAAATTAAGGACTTCCTAAAATTCAATGAAAATGAAGGAACAACATACACAAATTTATGAGATACACTGAAAACAGTTCTAAGAGGAAAATTCATAGCACAAAGTGTCTTCATAAAGAAATGTGAAACATCTCATATAGGCAACTTAATGACACATCTAGAAGCACTAGGAAAAAAGAAGCAGAAACACACAAGAAGAGTAGATATCTGGAAATAATTAAACTCAAGGCTGAAATCAATAAATTAGAAACAAAGAGAACAATTCAAAGAATTGACAAAACCAGGAGCTGGTTCTTTGAGATTTTCTTAATGATTTCAACAAGATAGATAAACCATTAGCCAAACTAAGTAAAAGGCAGAGAGACAATATCCAAATCCATAAAATCAGAAAACAAAAAAGAGACATAATAACAGACACTGAGGAAATATAAAGAATCATAAGGTCCTACTTCAAAGGCTTGTATGCCACAAAATTTGAAAATCTCATGGAAATGGAAAATTTTCTCAATTGTTTCCACTTGACAAAGTTGAACCAAGATCAGATAAGCAAATTAAATAGTCGAATTTCTCCTCTAGAAATAGAAGCTGTCATTAAAATTCTCCCAACAACAACAACAACAACAACAACAACAACAACAACAAAATAATAAAGCCCAGGGCCTGATGGTTCTAGCACATAATTCTGTCAGACCTTCAAAGAGGTGCTAGCACTGATACTTTTTGAGCTACTCCACAAAATAGAAATGGATGGAGTCGTTCTACCATAGAACTCCTTCTGTGAGGCCATAGCAATCCTGATACCTAAACCTCACAAAGACCCAACAAAGAAAAAAGAATATCAGACCAATTTCTCTTATGAACATTGATGCAAAAATACTCATTAAAGTAATCATAAAATGAATCCAAGAACACATCAGAGATATCATTCACCATGACCATGTAGGCTTCATTCCTACAGCTGATAAACACCTTCAGCTAAGTGGCTGAATATAAAATTAACCAAAAAAAAAAAAAAATCAGTAGCTTTCCCATATACAAGTGGCAAATGTGGTGAGAAAAAAGTTAGGGAAACTACACCCTCCATGATGTAGCGTATACTGCCGCAAGCAATATCTAGGAACAACTCTAACCAAGCAAGTGAAAGATTTGTTTAAAAAAAAAAACCTTCAAATCTCTGAAGAAAGAGATTGAAGATGGCATCAGAAGACGAAAAGACCTTTTCTGCTCATGGATCAGGAGAATTAACAGTAAAAGTGGCCATATTACCAAAGGCAGATTACAGTTTTAATGCAATCCCTATCAAAATACGTACACAATTTTTTAAAGACATTGAAAGATCAATTCTCAATTTCATATAAAAAAAAAAAAACAGAATAGCTAAAGCAATCCAGTACATTAAAAGGTTCTCTGGAGGAATCTCCATACTTGATCTCAAGTTGTACTATAGAGCAACAGTAATAAAAACAGCATGGTACTGGCATAATAACAGGCTGATTTACCGATGGAGTAGAATCAAAGACACGGAAATGAGTCTACACATATACGGACACTTAATGTTTGACAAAGAAGCCAAATCTATTAAATGGAAATAGGATAGCATCTTCAACAAATGGTGCAGTTCCAACTGAATGTCTACATGCAGAAAGATGAAAGTAGATTTATCACCATGCACAAAACTCGAACCCAAGTGGATTAAAGATTTCAACATGAAACCAGACAAACTTAATCTGTTAGAAGAAAAAGAGGGGAAGGGCCTGCAATTCACTGGCACAGGAGACAACTTCCTGAACAAAATTATAACAGCCTAGGCTCTAAGGTCAACAATTAACTAATCGGACCTAATGAGGCTGAGAAGTTTCTGTAAGGCAGCAGACACTGTCAACAGAACAAAGCAACAGCATGCAGACTGGGAATAAATCGTCGCCAACCCTATATCTAACAAAGGTATAATATCCAAAATATATGAATAGCTCAAGAAATTAAACACCATGAAACCAAATAACCTAATTAGGCAACTTAATGGAGAATTCTCAACAGAGTAATATCGAATGGCTGAGAAACACTTAAAGAAGTGCTCAAGGTCCTTGGTCATCAGAGAAAGACAAATCAAAATGACTCTGAGATTCCATCTAATAACCATAGGAACAGCTAAGATCAAAAACTCAAGTGATAGCATATATTGGAGAGGATGTGGAAGAATGGGAACACCTCTTAATTGCCGAATATACCCAAAAGATACTCCACCACACAACAAGGACAGATGCTCAACCATGTTTATAGCATCCTTATACATAATGGCCTGTCTGAAAACAACCAAGATGTCCCTCAGTCTAAGAATGCATAAAGAAACTGTGGTACGATTACACTATGGAATATTACTCAATTATTAAAAACAAGGAAATTTGCAGGCAAGTGGATAGAATTGGAAATTATCATCCTGAATGAGTTATCCCAGAACTAAAAAAATACACACAGCATATACTCACTTATAATTGAACAGTAGACCGACAGAAATGACCCATGAAAGTCTTCACTTAGCAGGAGATTGGCCTAGATAGTGGGACTTCCTATTGAGACTCTAGATGAGAGAGGTAAGGAAGAATGGGGAAATAGAAGGATCCAGAGGGTACTAGAAACCTATGAGAAGACTATTAAGGCAGCAGATCTAGACTTAGGTGTGTCAGCTCAAACTACTGTAACAACCAAAGTCAATGCATGCTGTAAATGTAGAGCTCTTATCCAGATCTAGCCAATGGACAGCACATTCTTCAAAATTGTGTGGAGAGCAGGAACTGAGTCGAACATGAACTCTGGTGCTCCCTATATGACCACTTATTCTTGTTGGTGGGGAGACCTGGTGACACTCAAGAGGAAGAGTACGCAGGCTACCAGGAAGAGGCATGATAGGCTATGATCTTATAATGGGGGACAAGGTTCTTTTCTGTCACAGGCCTAGGGGAGGGGAATAGGATGAAAGAGAGAGGGAAGGGGATAGGAAGATGCAAGTAAGGGGGTAACAATGAGATGTATTCTGAATAAATTACTTAAATACAAATTTAAAAAATAAAGTGAGACTAATATTAACCCTCCAAATTTTATTAGCTTCTCTAAGTTAATATAAAAATATACAGATCTTACAGAATTTTATCAATTGTTCATTATCTAGATTGCTTTTCATAGTGTAGATTTTCACATGTTTTTCATACTGATCTGCTTCTTCATTTTAGATTTTTTACTTACCTTTGTATGTTAGTGTGGAAATATCACATTCTATTTTAGGCTCATTGTAATTTACATTGAAACATATTTTTCATAATTATATAAAAATTACTTTGTGGTTTTTTTCTAGAAATGGAATGTTATACTCACATAGACTAGAACACAACTTTTTAAATCAGGTTTTAAACGTCAGATTTAGTTTTTACTATCATATATCCTATATTTACATAACATTACTTTTCATAAAAAAAGAATCATAAAAATAGTTACTTACATTTCATAATGCATCTGTAATCACCTTTGTGTAAACTAAAGAACAATTCAAGAAAGCATAAAAATATCAAAAGGTAGAAAATTACAATAGAAGTGGTTGTAAAAAATGTGTACATTTATGTGTTTATCGTGGCAATATTTTTGTTATTAATTTTAAATTTTAATTGGAAATTCATTTGTGTAATCTAAGAGGATAGAGTTTGGTAATATAAAATATGTATACACAGTTTATTTAATCACTTTATCTGTTTCTGCATTGTTATCTTCAGAGTAACTGGTAGATGGAGATAGTAATCTGGAAAATACAGCATATATTTGAGGAGTAATGTGAAATGCGTGGTGGTTTGAGAGAGAAGGATTAAGAGATGTGGTCTTGTTGGAGAACATGTGTCACTGGGGCTGAGACAATCTGCTTGCTGCCCTGTTCCTAATCATGATGCTCATGGATTTTAACAGTATGAAAATGTAAGCCCCCATATTATTGCGTTATTTTATGAGTGCCTTGGTATTGTGTTCCTCACAGCAATAGAATAGTGACTAAGGAAAAAAAGGCTCTTTGATCAATCTTGGTTGCCCTGAATGTCCCGACCATTTTATATTCAAAACTTATTGACAAGGGAATTGTATTATACAAAATACAAATGTTCAGAAAAGCTCACTAAAAACACACAAGGAAAGAAAATTGCTACTATTTTTAAACAAGTATCTATTCGTTTAGTTTGATATAACTTTAGGGATATCTGCATATACACCGGGTTATGGTGTAGACTTATGTGTTTATAGGTATGATTTATCAATTTAGGGTAATTTCAAGATCTATCTGTTCTTTATTTGTTACCTCTATTGGTAGGAATAGTAAAATATTATATGGTGTATGTTATATATTATCTATTTTATAATATTCAATTATTCTTTTCAACTCTAGTCATCTGTCTCACCCCAAGAACATTAAGAGTTACTCTTCCTGATCACTAGGGTTACCAGCTTTATGTAATTAGTTGCATGGTTTGAATTTAAAATTAAGCCAGCTTTGCATTTATGCTACTATATTGACATATATAATTTAATGCTTTGTTAATTTGATCATAGATAATGTCATTTTTTCAAAAGTGGTCTTAAGGATATTTTTACTCTATCTTTATGAAGAATGCATTTCTTGTAAAGTCTTTATCAATTTGTTTGACAATATGTGTCTTCAGTAAAAGAATTGAAAACCTCCTAAAACAAAACAAAGCAAAAGAGTTAATCTTCCTATCAAACTATACCTCGTAGCCATTAGTTACAACCAGATCTACTTGGCTTTGCATCCCAAGTCCTTGCATATCAGGCAAACAGTGTCATTTTCAGGGCTTTGTTTCTGTTTGTTTTCTTTGGGGATCTGACGTCAGTTCTGTAAGCTTGTGCAGAAAGTACTTTATTCACTAAGCAAGCTATCTATGGCTTCATGATACTTTCCAAGGAATTTTGTGGTACACTTATTACTTAGAAGGGAACTAGTTTCTAGAAGCCACTTAAATGGCAGTGTACAATCGCCAGTAGATTTAACAGATTTTGGAAAAAAAAATGAAATTCCTTAGGTTCTAGCCTGCTATACTTTGTTCTACACATATTAACATATAGCATCATATTTGGGGGATATTTTATGCCATATGAAAAAAGATGATAAAGTTATACTCTGTCAATTCTGAGGTCAAAACCTTTGGGATTTACCCAATAACATTAAATTTTAATTTCCTCTTTAGATAAATATACATGTTATAATTCGATTTACTGCGCAGCTGTGAAAGCTGCATTATATTGCCTGTATGAAAATATTCAACCCTTCACCAGGCACATGGATAGAAATAAATGAGTTAGCTGCCATAGTTTATGCTACATAATTATGTGTTTTCAAAATTTTAAGGTACCAAAATCTCTCATCTTTCACAGAGTCAGAGATGATAAAAATATACAGAACTTATGTTGTTTCCTTACTGTCTTAAGTCAGATAAATCAAGTTAGGAAATTACCTTAAACCCTTCTCAAAATGGCATCTGTAGGAAGTCTGTGAATACTGTATAAATATACATAACGTGATTAAGTGTTGGTATACTGGTGATAAGAATACACATGTTCTTTCTCTGAAGATCCTATGCTTACTCTCTCAGAACTGCATTCTCCTCATCTGATTATCCTAAGTAGCCTCATTTATTATGAAACCATATTTTTTTCAGGCCTCATTGAGATATAATCATCAACATATCTGATTGATTCTAGTACAAAGTCCCTGCCTGAGTCATATCACATGAACTCCTAGGCAACCATCTGTGTAATTTTCTCTGGGTAAATGGGATTTAGAACTGGAGGGATGGTGACAGATTAGACAAATAATCACTTACTAACAGGACACTCACCAAGACTTGTGAAAAGAATGTAATCTTGCCTTAGTCTGTGCCCAAAATAAAAACAATCTTGGGAACTCACTGAGACATTTTCTCTACAAACTGATAAACATTTTAGTCTAGACTCAAAGGTAGGGAGTATTAGCCCAAGACAAAAGACAGGGGCCAGTATTGTATTGCAAAAATGACCATTGATTTGGAGGGGAAGCAGGAGAGAGAGGTAAGGAAGATTGGGGGACTAGGGAGGAGATCAGAGGTTCCTGCTCATAGAGCCCAGAGTTATCAAGATTGGCGGATACCTCCAAATTCAGTCCACTGACCATGTGTCTTCTTCTGTTGGATAGATGATCTGCTAGAGTCCTGAGAAACACATCAGGGTAATTGCCCCCATGGAACTGATACATAGAAGGGTTCATTCTAGTTCCCTTTAATCTCCTTTTGCTCCTAATTAGGGTAGTCAGGTTGTAAGGGAGGTACATGCTTTTAATGAATCCCTAATAAAGTAGAATAGTTAAGGAATCAGAGCCAACAAAGACTCTTCTTACTTACAGTATTTAGGAAGGAAATTTTTAATCAGGAGTCAATGTTGTCTATAACACATAAATGAGCTTTATGTTACTGACTGCTTACCACGGAATAACCTTTACATAGAAACTTAGCCCTTAATAAATATAATGACAAAATAAGTAATACAAATATAGGATAAGTAGTGACTATGATTATGTATGAGAAGTCTTCATTTCACTATGGTCTCAGGGTAAGGCACTCATAAATATGCAGGGATACTATACGAGGTAAAGAACATTGTTTGTCTCACTATTTCTATTTAGCTGGTGTGTGTATCTCAGAACTAATCTATTTCTTCTTTTATTGGTAAATAGAAATAAGACACAAATGACTTGGTCAGTAAAATATCCACCCAGGACTTGTGAACTATTTGGAAAAGATTAAATAAACAGAGATAATTTGATCTAATACTGACTCCATCTAAGAATGAATTTAAATATCTTATTTTTTTTTCTTTTTAAATCACAGAACATTATTATAAATATTATGAGGCCCAGACACCAAAACTTTCCAGGAGATACAAACCATATATTTCCCATGTCATTTAAATATATTAATTCAAAATCCAAGGAAAAATATTCTGGGATTTTATTTCACTATTATTTTTTATATTATATTTTATTAATTAATTCAGCTTACATATAAATTGTTATGCCATCACTTGTATCCTCATATCTTCCCATTCATCTCTTACACCCACTTTCCCCTGTTCCCCTCCCCTAGGTCTATGACCAAGGGGTACCTCCTCCCCCACAATATGGTCATAGGCTATCAAGTCCCATCTTGGTAGCCCGCTTATTGTTTCTTTGAGTGACACCAGGTCTTCCCACCAAAGGGAAGTGGTCAAATATGGTGCAACATAGTCCAAGTCAGAGCCAGTCCCCACTCACCACATAACTGTGAAGAATATCCTGTTCATTGTCTAGATCAAAGAAGGGGTTCAATGTTTCTGCTTGTATTGTCCTTGGTTAGTGCAGTAGTTTGAGCAGACCCTCCCTGGGCCCAAATACACCCATTATGATGTTCTTCTTGTAGTTATCTAGAACCCTCTGGATGCTTCTATTTCCCCATCTCCTATATTTGTCTTACCTAGAGTATCAGTAGGATGTCCTCACATCTATTCCAATCTGGCAAGTGAAGACTTTCCTGGGACATGCCTTTTGGGCTAGTGCCCAATTATAAGTGAGTATATACCATGTGAGCATATGTCCTTGTTGTGTGGTATGGCCTTTTCTGGGTATTTTCCAAGGAGTGGAATAGCTGGGTCTTGAGGAAGCCCTATTGCCAGTTTTCTGAGAAAGCTCCAGATAGATTTCCAAAGTGTTTGTGCAAGTTTGCATTCCCACCAGCAATGAAGGAGTGTTCCTCTTTCTGCACATCCTCACCAGCATGTGATATCACTTGAATTTTTATCTTAGCCATGCTGAGGGTTTTAAGATGGAATATCAGAGTCATTTTGATTTGCATTTCTCTGATGACTAAAGATGTTGAGCATTTTTAAGTGTTTCTCAGCCATTTGATATTCCTCTGTTAGAATTATCTGTTTAGTTCTGAGCCCCAATTCTCAGTTGGGTTATTTGGTTTGGTGGTGTTTAATTTCTTGAGTTCTTTATATAGTTTGGCCATTATACTTTTGTCAAATGAAGGATTGGTGAAGGTCTTTTCCCAGTCTGTAGGCTGTTGCTTTGCTCTGTTGACAGTGTCTCCTACCTTACAGAAGCTTCTCAAGCTCATGAGGTCCCATTTATTGTTGACCTTAAGAAGAACATTATGATGGGCGGATCTGGACCCAGGGGTCCTGCTCAAACTATGGCACCAGCCAAGGAATATATTTGCAGTAAACATCGAACTCCAACCTAGATTTAGCCAATGGACAGTAAATTCTCTGCAGTTGAGTGGAGAGTGGGTACTGACTTTCACACAAACTCTGGTGTCCCATATTTGAACATGCCCACTGGATGGGGAAGCCTGGTGACACTCAGAGGAAGGATAGCAGGCTACCAAGAAGAGACTTGATACCCTACGAGCATGTACAGGGAGAGGAGGTCCCCTGAGTCACAGTCATAGGGGAGGGGATTGGGGGAAAGAAGGATGGAGGGAAGAATGGGGGATATAAGGGATGGGATAATTATTTAGATGTAAAATGAATGAATTAATAAAAACAAAAAAGTAAAATAAAAAAGCATAATTTAAACTATTATGTGGAGAAGAGGGGCATAATGCACCCTTTTTAATTTTATGTAATTGAATGTTTAAAGTGCCTTGAGCCTGTTTCACAATGTCCTGGCCTTGTGGGTTATAAGGAATTCCAGTCTTAGGCCTGATTCAGAATTGAGCCCAAAAGCATTGAAATTTTCAGCTTGTATATCCTGTATCATCATCTCTTTTTACAGCACCAGATATGCCAAGTATAGAAAAATACTTCAGATAGTGAGAAACAGCATGTTTAGTTTGTTCTCTTATTTGTGCAGTAGCCATAATAAACCCTAAACAAGTATCTATAGTAACATGCACATAGTTTAATTTTCTAAACTCTGGTATATGAGTAACATCTTTTTCTCATAATTGATTATGAATCAAAACCTTAGAGTTTATTCTATATTGAGGAACAAATGAAATTGTGAACAAGCGGAATGTTGTTTAGCAACTTGTCTAGCAGCCTTTCAAATAATATGGTACCGCTTTCTCAAACTTTGACTATATTGACAATGCAAAGCATGAAATTTTTGAGCAAGTTCAACCTGAGTAAAATATAGACAAAACTTAGATTTAGAACTTCCCATAGCTAACTGATAGAGTTCTTTCCCTAAAGGGAAGAAAAAAAATCTTTTCATTTCTTCAATCAAGGAAAGGGTCTTAACCTGTGGAAAATAAAGAGCCATAGGGACTTAATAAAAATAAGAGCTAAGCAGAGAGGATAGCCTGACAGTGCTACCCTTTTGTAGTAACCTCCTTCCAAGGAGAATTGAACAGGTAAGGATGCTTTTACTACTCTGCTGATAAATGAATGATTTTTCCCACTGCAAAGGAGAAATGATTGTCAGAGTTTCAGAAAATAGCAATGGTCTCTCAAGATGAGAAGCACAGTGTTATCCCTGTATGAACTCTGCTTTGTCTGATATTTGTTTTGAAATATGATTTTCCTCCATTCATTATAGAGTCTCCCAATAGGCGAGCTTCCAGAAATAACCAAGGAGCTTGTCCACACATACTAAAGGAAGAAAGGCTTTCAAATAATGAGACAAAATATGTTGACTAATACATACTAGACAAGCCTGAGTTACATTTATTTTTCTGAGCCATTAATTGGTTTGGGTTGCCAAGTTAATTGCCTTCAAACTGTATTTTTATCTAGAATAATACTCATTATTTGTTCTACAATATTATTATTTACCTATCTTTTGATAACTGTTTCTCTGCCTTGTCCAATCTACAACTTTGTCTGTGTCTCCTCTATTATCACTCTCCTAAATCATGATTAATTCTTGAATTACTAAATATGTATAAATATAAACATACTCCTATGTGCATATATAAGTACAGCCTTCAAAATGCATTTAGTGCTGCTGATGTGTGTATGCTTTGTAATTAATTACTTGTTATTGGGTTATCTGTTGTGGAGATTCTCCCTGGAGAAGATATTCTCTGTCATTATAGAGAAGTTATTCTGTTATTATAGAGGAGTTCTTCTCTCTTATTGTAGAGAAGTTATTCTCTATCAACCGTTAGTTGCTGTTTGCTCTTCATCTAGAAGTAGAGCCTTGTGAGATTTCTTCATTCATGCAGCCAGTCAACTGGTATTGGCATTGTTCAGAACTTGTTGAGATTTCATGAATATATCTTACCTGTCATATCTAATAGATACAATCACACAGCAGACTTCCTTGTCCTCTCACTCTTCCCATCTTCCCATCCCCCTTTTCCATGTTATCTGGACCTTAAATCCAGGGTTGAGTTGTAGATAATAAGCTGGAGAGGGAAACTGTACAACAATTTTTATCTTCACTTTGACCAGTTTTGGGTTTCTGTAATGTTCTCTGATAAAAAAATAAATTCTTTGATGATAGATTAATTGTTCATTTATCTGTGTTGAAAGAAGGATAAGAATCAAGACTAAATTTGAAAATTTACTACCTTAAAAAAGTGGCATTAGGTTTTCTGTTTCATCCACTCAACACCCCACCCAGTTGGCTAAATTTACATAAAATGAGTTACTTTTCTTTAAGTCCAATTATATGGTCATGAATTAATCATAAGGTGCAAGTGCCAGTACTGTAATTTAGGAATACCTTGATGCACTGTGGTCGTTTCACCACATCTGTATAGAAATGTTGATTGCTTTTCTCCAGTTACGGATGGCATATTCTGATACTTTCTGAAGCCTTGAAACTAGTCAGAAATGAGGATTCTAGTTAAACTCAAAGCTTAATTCCTCCAAGTCCTGTATCTGAAGTGTGTGGTATCTTCAACAATATGGTTTACCCTTAAGTTCATGTGGCATTATTTTGGGAGTCTTTTGAGTATTCTCACAAATAAACCATCTCAAAGGAAAGTCTACAGGCTTGGTACTGGGCTTCTTTTAGTCAGTCTTTGGTTCTTGGTGGGGACATTATCCCTCCACATGTCTTAATTCATTTAAGCTATATTTCACACACACACACACACACACACACACACACACACACACACTTTAAATAAGTGGAACACTTTTCCTATGGCTTTTCAAGCTTCCTTAGTATTATATATTCTTTTGCCTCATTCTTTATTTATGTTTCCTCCCACTCAATATAATTAATCCACTCATTTTTATCATTTCCTCCTTCTCTTGCCTTTGCTCCCATCATAACTTTGATTAGTATAGACCCACACCTAAAGTTTCCAAGCCGGTATTACCATTTAAGACATAACATCTGGAATCTCTCTTCATGAGTTTCACTTATCTCAATCACTATAGTAATTTTGGCTTTCATTCAATTACTTGAAAATTAACTGACTTTAGGATTCTCAAAGAAAATAGAATTTTATGTATAGGTATCATATTTTAATTACCTCTTTATCAGTTGAAGGACATTTAAGCCATTGGGAATAGAAAATCAAGGAATATAGCTTATCATGCTTCTTACTGTAGAATAAGATGGGGATTCTTTGGACATATACCAAGCACTAGTATAGCTAGGTCATATGGTATATTTATCTATATTAATTCTCTATGTGGACTTCCATGTAGCTCTACCAGTTTTCATTCCCAAGAAAGATAAATATAGGTTCCCCTTTCTCTACATCCTCAGGAGCATTTTTTTTTTTTTTTGGCAATTGGCTTCTTAATATTAGTCACATTGATTGGTGTAAAAGTACTTATTTTATATACAAATAACAATCATAGTAAGAGATAGATTATAAAATAATCTAATTCACAATGGTCTCAAAATATAAATATCTAGGAATAAATCTAACAAAGCATAGGAAAGTTCTCTAATGACAAATTTCAGTTTCTTTTTAAAAACCTAAGAAATATACTAAAACTATGAAAAGACAATCTATTTTCATGGATTGGTAGAATAAATATAAATAAATAAATAAATAAATCGTAGACAGAGATTATAAAATAATTTAATTCACAATAGTCTCAAAATATAAAACATCTAGGAATAAACCTAACAAGGCATAGGAAAGTCCTCCAATAACAACTTTCAATCTCTTTTTAAAAACCTAATATACTAAAAATATGAAAAGATGATCCATGTTCATGGATTGGTAGAAAAATTATTGTTATAAATTACAATCCTAATAAAAGCAGTTGACTGATATAATGTAATCCCAAACAAAATCAATATAGGAATAGTCTAAAATTAATATGGAATAAAAAATACTCTAATAGTCAATGAAATTGTTATAAGAACAATATTGGAATAATTACCAAACCATACTTCAAGCCATATGGAGCAATAGAAGAAAAGAAAAACAAAAACAAAGAAACAGAGAAAAACTAATATTCCTGGTAATAACATGCTGACTGACAAATATTAAAAGAATAAAATAGGAGACCCAATGATAAGTATGAAAAACTATAGCCACATTCTCCTACACTGTTAGGAATAAGATTGAGAGATTGATTTCAGAGGAGCTGAGTCTGAGGTTAAGATCAGAAGTTAACCTATCTTTTTCCCTGACCAAAAATGGTCTGTGTGTTCCCAGACTGTCTTCTGGATTTGAGGTCTAAGCTAAGCTGATGAGTAGAAGGAGAAGAATTATGAGTGGAAGATCTATGTGATCTACTGGAGATAAGTAGAGGACTCAATAAATTGTCAGCTTCTGATCTGGGGATGAGTCCCGGGGATTGTATTTGGAAGACAGCATGAATAGGTGAAGTTCTGTAGTTAGTCCTCCTGGCTCCCTGGCCAGAGTGGAGTGAACAAAACCAAATCACGGCAAAACAAAACAAGCATACCAAAAAAAGTAAAAATAAAAACAAAGAAAACCCTTTTTTTAAACCTTAATATATAAAGAAATTTTGCCTTTAGGAGCTGACTAAGTCATGCCAGAAAACACAATTTTTATGTGCCTAATAACCTAGATCGTTGCAACCTATGGTTATTTCAATTAGAGTAGCCTCAAAAGGCCATTTAAATGATGGAACTGTTTAAGAAGGATTAGAAGGCCTGGCCCATCATAAGCGGTGTACACCTGGGGTCACTTTTAAGATTTAACAATGCCCATACCACTCACAATTAGCTCTCTCAACCTTCTACTTGTGGATCAGGATGTGAGCTTTCAACTTCAGCTCCAGTGCCACACCTGCCTTTCCCTGCCGTGTATCCCAGTGATGATCATAAACTCTAACTTTTTGGACCTTGTTATCCCTAGTAAAAATTTCCTTTATAAGTTGCCTTCGTCATGCTGTTTTGGCATGGAAATAGAAAAGTAACTTAAACTACCTTACCACCATGTGCAGACACACAGCATGATCACAACAGTTACTGTGCTCTTAGCAAATCCATTTGTATCTAAATTTCATACTTCTGGTTATTTGTTTTGCACTTATTATATGCTAAACACTATACTTTATTGTTTATAGATGTAGACTTTAAGTTGTCATAAATCCATAGAGACAATATTGGTTAAGTTTTCTTTTTATAGGAAAAAAAAAGATCCTGGAAACATGTGCATTCATGTAATTTCTGCATGTTAACACTTTAGGTAACAAGGCTCACCTTTGATCTAGGTAGATCACAACTCACAGGCACATCTTTTTCTGAGGCTGTTGAGTGCTTTGCCAACTCACAAAGCCAGACTGCACTTCTCCTGTTTTTAATATATATCCTTTCTCAGATTTATGCTCCAGTTTTCTATTCAGGTGCCCCTGGCAGATATGAATTATATTTTGCTTAAATAATTCACTTGACTCATAACTCAGTACTTGTTAAAACATTATGGGAAAAGCAAGAAGAAAATTGTTAGGCATACACAACCTGTCATCATTTTTACACTGTAAGCAGGTGAAATATTCCACCACATACATTGTACCACTCCTCTGTGCTCATTATTGATAATATCACCAGGATGTTTCCATAACTGTACATATTACCAGCATCACATTGCTAAACATCATCTGGGTTTTCCTAAACAACAGAAGCACAAAACAGACATTACAAATAGTGATTTCTTTGCCAAGGAATTCCATTTTTTTCCAGATGTGTCACTGTGACTCCTTGAGAAGTGAATTTAAATTACTCTATCAGTTTAAAACAGAACTCTGTAAATTAATATGTCCTTATTGGGAACTAAATTTTAGGGCGACAAAGTACGTTTATATCCATCCCATGGCTTGCTTTTATAATGAAATAGCTAAGGTTCTGAATTTGTGTCAGTTGAGATTTAAACCTGTCCAAGATTGGTTGTAATAGCAAAGAATGGTTATTATTTAAGGAATGAATGACTGAGAGTTTATTATATGCCACAACTGGTATGGAGAAATTTATATAGGTGTTGCCCACATGTTCTGCAGAAGCTCGCTAATAACTCATACAGGGAAATTGATATGTAAATAAAAGAAGTATATTCCCTAAACTCAGGAACACTAAATCAGCAACATCTAGGTGGGTACCCATGTCTCATGCTCTTAAACACTATAGGCCATATTGCTTTTAGAACATGCATAGGCCTCCTTTTTTTCTTTCCCTCTTTTCTCCTTTTTGTTTTCCTTTATTTCTACATCTGTTGAGAAAATACTTTAGAACTATATATTCTAGAATATGATATCAATAAACGACATGAACATGCTTTATTTTGAAGCTGTGGAAGATGACAGAATATAGTAATTGAGTGGACAGATAAGCACAAACTCATTTGACAACTCTAAGTCTGAAAAAAGGATTAACTGATCATCTTGAAGAAATTTATACTAAATATCAAGTATAAGTACTAACCATCAGTCTATGATCTAGAAATATTTGGGAAAATCGCCTATACATATACTTTAAAACCTAATTTTAACATTCATCTATGCATGCTCCATAAAATCAATAATGATAGTATGACCTTGTATTCTAAAGGATAATGGTATTAAGTACGAATACAAGTTTAGTTCTTAGAATTCTTCCCTTAATGAAACATGAAATGGGTAATACAAGAACTGGAGAGAGGAAAAGTCATCATCTAAAATTTTAAAAACTAGACTGAGGATGAATACTGGACACAAGAAGGAGGTTGTTACAGGGGAGGAAGTCCCCCTCAGGAACAGTCATAGGGGAGGGGAATAAGGGGAAAATGGGAGGGAGGGAAGAAGGGGGGGGATACAAGGGATGGGATAACCATTGAGATGTAACAAGAATAAATTAATAAAAAAGGAAAATAAAAATAAAAAAGAAAGAGATTGTTAATATATGCATATTACTGAATTTTAGCTTTAAGTTATGCTGCTGGTTATATTAAAGGCTATCTTGAGTCAGCTCTGAGTGGACTGAGATATATCTCAAAGAGAGGGATCAGTTGGGGGTGTAAGGAGAGAAACAGAGGCATACTGGTAATGATAACAGTACATTTTGCTCTATAAATGCAAAAGGGAAGAAGTCATGCATTCATAAATGCATATATTTATTATATAAATATTATATTCTAGATAGTATTTTCTTTCCAAGTGAAATGTGAGGGAATATTGCACAATTGAATTTCTCAATTTAAGTTCTCATAAAATCTCCTAATGCTTGCAGCTATGCCACTATGTCAGCACATTCATACTTTTTAAAATTAAAAGTTCCCTTTTTAAATTAGAAGCTCACATATAGAGAGAATTCCCCAAATGTAAACTTGGATTAAGAGGTCCACACAGTACTAAAATGCCTGACCTGAGAGAAGAGCAAGCCAAGCCAAAGGGGTTTATTCATTTCTGCATTAGTAATAAAGAAGTTCAGATCTAACTCACCTGCCATTTAGTCAAGATATTGTACTTTCTATAAAGGAGTGAGATTTAAAAAGTCCATGTAGGACAGAAGCACATTTCTCTTTGCATAACTAGATTTCTTTCCAAATTGTATAAAAATGGAGTGACTGAATACAAGTATCCCATTTCTTGAATAAGAAGTAAGCTAAAAATTTCTAACAATAATCTAAAAACGTGAGTTTTCACTTGATTCAAGAATAGTAGTTTTACCTTTTAACAAAGTTACAACTAATGTTTGAAAGAAGATAATATTTTCACAATGACAAATAGTAGTCATGTTTTCCAATTATATGGAAAATGAGTTCATAAGCAATGACCCAAAAAAATGACAGTAGATTTCTGTCCCAAACCAATGTTAAAAGTATCCTGGTGTTCTGGCAAATGAAAATAAGATTCCCCATCTAATGATGACAGATTTGTGCTATTAATTAATCAAATCTCCTCAAAAAAGAGATCAGCAGGTGGAAATAATTACTAGTTAATTGTCTCCTGTTCATTATTCTACAGAGATAAAATCGAACTACTGCAGTCATTTTTAAAATATTTACAAAAAAGCCACTAGGAAATAAAACAAAATCACAGATGTTGTTATGGTGACAATATTTCTGTTTGCTTTTGGAGACAATGAAAACAGCATAGAATAGCATTTATCTTTTGAAGCCATTTATAAGAAGAATATTTTATTTCATTTAATATATGTAGAGAGATGTTATAAAATGAAAAAGAATCTAGTGACAGAAAAAAATGTTCAAATAAAATTCTAAAAAAATAAAATAGGCTTCTTTGAAGTTAACGATCTGTGAAAGACATATCATCAAGGAACATCAAAATTTTCTATGCCTAATCCTAATATCAAGGGTAAAATTATTTTATACATATACATATGTATATTAAATATTTAAATATTATAATATTGGTTTTCTTTAAATCTTAGAATATTTTATGCAAGAGATAAATATTCTGACTCAATTTCTTTGTGTTCTTTTGAGATTCACCTTTATGAAATGGTAGTGATGCTGACATTCTCTAAGCCAGGGAGTAGTGTCTGACCTGAGGACATAAGACAGATTCCTTGAGAGTTGACAGATGTTAGAGGATTAATGTCTTTGTATTGTTATCCTTTTTTTCCCCTGCACTAATTTAAGGATTAAACAACAATTTTGATATAAAAAGGCAATTAGCTAGATTTTTAATTTAATTTTGAATCATTTGAAAGAGCTAGAACCAAACGTTAACTTAATTTTTAAGTATGTGTTTTGAAAAAAGAGTTTGTAGCCTCCTCAGGCTTCAAACTGTAGGTGATCAAAAGGGTTAATCAAACCCTTTGAACCTCACAAGCACACAAAAAGTATTGTCTCATAGCACTGGGTTGGTGAAATCAAACAACAGAAATAACATGAGAGTTTCTTTTTTTCTGCTTTAACCAAATTTTTGAAACACAAGAAATATGTTTCAATATTTCCTGTGATTTAACTTTTTCTAATTTCTAATGAAACATTATGAAAGACCCTTATTAGAAACTGTAGCATAAAATTAATGAATTTGTGTTATAAGTAAAATATTGGTAGTGTTGCTTACAAATATACTGACCATTTCCCTCTATTTGATAAAACATTATCTTCTCAGAGCTGGAATTTTATTTTTTTCATAATAAAGTGATAAATTATCCCATACTGCTTCACAGAATTTTATGAACAATGAGATATTGACATAAGTATTACACATCATGTAAATAATATATAATTTCTGAAAACTGTCAATAAATATTGGATATATTTTTTATTGCATAACTAATGTAAAATTTGAGTGAAAGATATAAGAATATAATGAGAATACATACATATATATAATATCTAATATTATATATACCATATATAATATAATAAAAATATAATGGTTTTTAATCTAGTATATCAAAAATTTTTCATCATGGGAATGAAATTCTTAATTCTTGAAGCACTTGAATGATTCTCCATAATTATGTCTCATTCTTACTATATTCTGGAACTTTTAAAAAATGCAAATACAAAGAGCATCAATAAGCATATCTATCTTATTTTTTTTATTATTATTCTTTATAACTATTGTCCATTTACACACAAATATATAAGCTGTACAGTGAATTTATATACTCTTAGTGATTGTGTAAAATAACTGATGCTCTTATGTTTTTTAAAATTCCTTTTATAAAGTTCTTCTAACTTCTTTAAACATGTTTGTCCCATTATTTTCTTCAAGTCTTAGCTGACTGATGAAGCATCATACACTGAATTTACCACAATGGACTACTTTTCTCTATATTGTGTCAACAATTCTCAGCTTTATATTTTGTTAAGCAAGGTTTTATTCATTTTATTTTATATTATCTTAAAATAGGAGAGGAGAGGGGGGAGAGAGGAGAGAGAGAGAGAGAGAGAAGAAAACTTTCCTGACTATAAAATCTCCTCTCAAATCCACTGGTTATTAAACAAGCCTTAGTGCCAATGTGAAGAAATTGCCTTATGAGTTGTTAGTCAGGGAGACTCCTAGACACACTACAAATACTACAGTCTCTTGCCATTACTCTTGGTTGCCTAACACGAGTACTTTATAAGACTCTATTGATGGAAATACAGCATACTTTGAATGTATCATGTATAGAAATCACACTAGAAATAATTTGGAAGCATATTTCTTATTGATGAGCTTTGATAGCACTTGAAGGTGCTATTCCATCTGACTATGGGTAACACATACTAGTACCTCCTCTAGTTGTGAGTTGGATAATTCACAGGACCCAACTGCCATGAAGGTTGTGCCGTTCTTACGAAATAATGGCATAAAAGTTATTGGAGTAACAAAATGCCATCTCTATTGATATCGCTCAATGGTGGGAAATTTGTGCCAGGCAATGCAAACCTGGTCAAAACCCATTGCAAGAAGACGATAGGCATTATATAGTTGAAATAGTATTAGGTTTTCTAAAATTTGTATTTATAGTCACAGACAAATATATATAATCTTTATTTTTTTATCAAAGACTCCACTTTTCATTTTACTGTGATGAACCCAGAGATTTGTGTCTTCACAAAGATTAAATATTAAATGACAAAGAAGTAACTAGCTCTCTTTGAAAAAAGGGGTAAAACAGGTCCACACTATGTGGAGCATAGGTGGGTCCAGCCTTGGAACACATGGTCAGTTCACAGAAGGCACAGGCAAGTGAGTAAGAGTGTGGTCTCCAAAGCCTAATCTCAGGCCAGCTAGACAGCAGGAATTGCACTCTTCCTCAGACTGAACTGTGGACCAAAAGACACAAATGTCTGGGTTTTCTATGCCCGAGGTGAACACACAGTGTGGAACACATGTGGATCTGACTTCAGATCACCCAGCCAATTCGCAGAAAGTTCCCTGGTCTGACCCCAGATCATCTGCTTGATCCAAGGAAAGGTTACCTGATCCGAAGGGAGGGGTCTCAACCTATAGCCACTCACGTATGAGATGCTCTCAATGGCCGGTGAAGGACTACACAAACTACCACACAATGCCAGAGACAACCAGATGGCTAAAGGCCTATTTATAAACACAAACAACACAAGCCGAAATAATATGGCAGCTTCTGAACCCAGTTATTACAATGGAATCAGCCCACAAAACTTTAACACAACTGAAGCACAAGAAAATGACCTCACATCTTTCCTTATAAAGATGATAAAGAAGGAAATGAATACATGAACAAATACATAAAGATACAGCCAAGCAGACTGAGCCTCTTAGGAAGACCATGACAGAGGCCTATAGAAAGGAGATGAAGAAATCAACTCAAGAAATTCATAAAAGGCACACTATCTGACGAATGAAATCAATAAAAAGGTTCAAGATATGAAGCTGAAAATGGAAACAATAATAGAATCACAAGGAGAGGAAAGCCTTGACACAGAGAATTTAGAGAAAAAACAGGAGCTGCAGAGGTAAGCATCACCAACATAATATAAGAGATGGAGAAAAGAAGCTCAATTACAGAAGGGACACGGACTAGCAGACTCGATGCTTATACAGGACCAAACATTCCACACACAACCAAGCCAAAAATTATACAATACCTGAGAGTAAAGGGTAGGGAAAAGGAGTATTGAGGTAGTGGACACAGGAAGCAAGACAGAGGAGCCATTGTATTATGTAATAAAATAGGCGTCCAGCCATAATTGATCAAAAGAAAAGAGGAAGGACACTTCATAGTCATCAAAAGAAAACTCAACCAAGATGACATCACAATTCTGAACATCTATGCCCCGAAAAAAGGACACCCACATTTTCAAAAGGAACATTAATAAATCTTAAACAACACATTGATCCCCACACATCAATAGTGGGACACTTCCATATCTCCCTCTCACCAATGGCTAGGTCAGTGAAACAGAATCTAAACAGAGAATAATGACAGAAACAGATATGAATCAAATTGACATAACAGATATCTACAGAACTTTTCACCCAAACACAAAAGATTATGCCTTTTACTCAGCACCTCATTGAACCTTCTCCAAAATTGACTTTATAGTAGGTCAAAAAGTAAGCCTCAGCAGATGCAAGAAGATTTAAATAATACGTTGTATCCTATCAGACCATAACGGACTAAAGCTGAACCTTTACAACAAAAGAAATAAAAAAAATACCTACTCACATAAGGAAACTGAACAAACAACATTATACTAAATAGAAACTGAGTCAGAGAATGAATAAAGAAAGAAATTAAGGACTTCCTAAAATTCATTTTAAAAGATACTATATATCCAAATTTATGGGACACACAATGAAAGTAGTGGTAAGAGGAAAGTTCATAGCACTTTGTACCACCAATAAGAGATCAGAAACATCTCATACAAAAAAAAACTTAACAGCACAAGGAAAAAAATAAAACAGACACACACAAGAGGAGTATATGATGAGAAATACTCAAACTCAGGTCTAGATGGTTTCAGCACAGAATTCTACCAGAACTTCTAAGAATAGCTAATACCAATACTCTTCAAACTATTCCAAAAATGCTAATGGAAGTACCATTACCAAACTTATTCTATGAGGTCATAGTCGCCTCGATACCTTAACCACACAAAGACTCAACAAAGAAAGAGAATTTCAAATCAATTTCTCTAATGAACATTGAAGCAAAAAATACTCAACAAAATACTCACAAAATGAATCCAATGATAACATTTACCATGACCAAGTACGCTTCATCCCAGGCATGCAGAGATGGGTCAATACATGTAAATACATCAATGTAGACAACCATATAAACAAACTGAAAGAAAAAAAAAACACATGATCATCTCTTTAGATGCCCAAAAAGCACTTGACAAACTGCAACACTCATTCATGCTTAGAATCTTGGAGAAAACAGGCACATACCTAAACATACATAATAAAGGATATATACAGCAAGCCTAAAGTCAACATGAAATGAAATGAAGAGAAACTAAAAGCTATTACAATCAAGCAAGTGAAAGACTTGTAAGAAAAAAACTTCAAAACTCTGAGGAAAGAATTTCTGGTCCATTCAATTTCGAGTTCTGTAGGCTTCTAGTATATTTATGGACATTTCTTTCTTTAGGTAGGGATGTTTTCTTCCATGACTTGTTGAAAATATTTTCTGGGCCTTGCAGTTGGGAGTCTTCTTTTTCTTCTATCCCTATGATTCTTAGGTTTTGTCTTTTCATACCGTGTCAGATTTCTTGGATATTCTATGTCAAGCCCTTTTTATATTTAGCATTATCTTTGACTGCTGTATCAATTTCTTCACTCATATCTTCTCTCTTTGATATTCTTCTCTCCATCTCTGAATTCTGTTGGTTATGCTTGTGTCTGTAGATCCTGTCCTCTTTTCTCAGGTTTCCATTTCCTGGATTATCTCAGATTATATTTTTTCATATCTTGGATATCCTGTTTTAGGTTATGAAACTTTTTATTCATTTCTTTCTCCTGTTGGAGTATAGTTTCTTGAAGTGATTTACTCAATTCTCTATTGTGTATTCTAGTTCTAGTTTGAAGGATTTATTTTCTTCCTTTAAGGCCTCTCTCATTTTCATAACCTCAGATTTGAAATCCTTCTCTTGTATCTCCAGGGCTTGCTGTGGTGTTGGAACTGCTGGTTTAGGTTTCTGGTGGTATCAAATGGTCCTGGGGATTGTCGCTTGAGTTCTTAAGCTGACCTCTTTCCACTGTGATGTCTCAGATTGGAGTGTATGCCTAGTAACTGCATAGACCTTGGAACTTTCTGTGGCTCTTCAGGGTGACCTGAAAACAGATCCACTTGTGATCCTGACTGTGGGCCCTTCTCAGTGCTAAGAACCACAGGCACTCATGCTTTGGCAGTTTCCAGGTAGTTCTGTGCACTATGGTGTGCACAGAGTTGCCCACCACCTGGGCATCTGGCTATAGCCTTTGGGTGCTGTGTGCCCACTTCTGTGGGAACCGAGTGCTTTGTGGTTTTTCCCGGTGTCCAGAGGCCGGACACAACTGTGCTCCACAAAATTTGGATCCCTATCACCTGTAGGTCACAAGTTTTGTGGTTCTCAGATCAGTCCCTGGATTATTAAATAGTCACTGTTGTCTGCTGATCAATCAAGGTATGTGTTTGGCACTGCCATCTTGGATCTCAGCTCTAAAGAAAGAATTTGAAGAAGATTTCAGAATACTGAAATATCTCCAATGTTTGTGAATGCAAAGTGGATAATTTAAAAAGGGGCAGAGGGAGCTATCACTGTAACTGAAAAAAATAATTAAAAAGAAAATTTCTTGTAAAAGGAATTGAACTTCAAAAGTTAATTTTTTTTTCTGGAGATGATATTTTTGTTAAGTGTTAACTGTTTTAACCTCAGTGGCCATTCTTGTCTCTTTCTGTATATAAAGTTAAAATGGAAGTTATTTTTAAGGGAAATTGTGTATAAATTTGGTTTAGTGGAGTTGGTGAAAATATACATCTTACAAAAAGAAAGTGTACCTGGTTGGGGTTTTAGAGAAGTTGCAATTTTATCTTTAGTCTCCCACTTGCCATTTATGACTTCAACAGCTTCGATGGAAATTACAGCTTGAAACCCACATGGTGCACTTTACTTTCTATTCCTAACACTTGAGGGGGTAAGGGAGAGCTAAATTCATGTCAGCAAAACCACTGTTGTTAAAATGAACCTAAGAAAGTAAATTGTTGGGAATATGATTTAATATAAGAACCCTACACTATTTTGGCTTATTTAACCAACGTTTCTAGTTATATTTTCAAATATCATCAATTTCAAAAAAGAATGAAAAAAATTCTGTTTTAGTTTTCTGGAAATGTGTGTTAAATGGTAAATTACAACATTAAGCTTAAAAATTTAAACCCTAGGTTATGAAACTCTAATCTATCGTTTATGCATCCTAATGCTGTTTTTACAGTTTTCACTGATGCATTTTAAGAATAAAATCTGTGCAAAACTACTTCTAAGGAAGAGAATCAAGTGATGCACATTCTGGTTTTTCTGATTTATAACTGTGTTTGATATTAGCTTAATTTATTCACAGTCTACTTGGCCTGGGTAGCCATAGAAAGATACTTTTATCATTAGACACTATTAATTATGTTAATGGTTGAGTTTCTCTAAAGACAACAAAAGTTTCCTGTGAGAATCAAGATTGTCATAAATACTGGAGATATAATAATTTAATCACCAGATTAATTAGAAGAATAACCTCTGATCAAATCCTCAATATTTAGGCTAAAACATAACAGTTAATTCCACATTTTGGTTTTCTACTCTTGAATAGCTTTTTACAAATTTTTACATGAGAGAAAGTAAAACTTCATTTTCCATGTGAGTGTTTTATAATGCTCAGTCTGCTACAATGACAAATGAGAGCTGATTGGTATTAAAAGAAAAAAACAACTAAATGAAGATGCTTGTGATTTGTGTAATAACAGAGTCATAGCAAGCTACATTTTATACATTCTTATATGAAGAAAGTAAAAGAAGCCAATCTAGAATGACAGTTATCTTTTAATAAGTTTTTAAATCCTATCCATTAGCACTCCACTTGTATTATATAATCATATGCCTAGAGTCTTGCCTATAAATCCCAAATTATTGGCTTAGAAGTTACAAAAGGAAGTTTGAGGAAAGCAAATATTGTTCTATAGATAAAAGCCCAACTCAAGACATAGGTTCAAGGTAACATACCTGTCTTCAGCCTTCTTACAGGAAAATATAACTAGACCCCAGTAGTTTTTCAAACATTGAGTTGGTAAGAAAGCTTAGTGATTAAATGCTAAAGACACAGGCCTGATGATCTGAGCTCACTCAGTATCTGAAAGAGGGAACAGGTTCCAAAAAGTTGTCTTCTGATCACCATACTTGTGTATTAGCATCAGCACACACACATACATACACACACACACACATACACACACACACACACACACACACAGAGACAGACAGACAGACAGACAGACAGAGACAGAGACGCAAAGAGACACAGAGAGAGAACACAGAGACATTCTCAGACAGACAGACGTGCAGTACTCAGACATTCATACATACATTAATAACAAATTTGAAATTATTTTAAAATATAGAGCTATGCAAAGTATAGTTACACAGATAGGTTCACACAGTGTAAAGGTTTATATGATCTTTCTGGAAAGGAATAGAAAATACTAAATATTTCTTTTAAGAGTTTCAAAACATTCTCACATATATTTTTGAAAGTTCTAACTTAAACACATTTGTGCAGTGTCATTTATTTTATAAACATATGAAAATTTTAAGCACTCTTTTTTATTAAATATTTTATTTTATTTTTTACATATACATTTATATTATTACATGTAGATACAATAAACTACCTACAGCAAGAACAACAATGAAACAATCAGGAATTATGTGAATGTTATATTCTTAGTGTTTGGCTATTTGTGTTTGGCAACCTTGAAGAAAACATCTTTCCTATCTTGGTGCAGATAAGATTCTGAATGTAAGTCAATATCACTCATATCTCATCATTATCAACTTGAAACATCTATCTACTCCTAACACATAAGATGTTTTGAAACATCTTAACCCTTAAACAACTAAGCTTAACTGCAAAACTAAACTATATGTTTTTCAACCCCATCAGAGACTTGAGAAGGAATAAAATTAATCACCTGAGTATACTGTGGTTGCAGGTTTGCAGCTTCCCAAATGAGAAGATGACAGAGGCAGTTAGCTACATGAGCATCCACCCAAAACTCTCTATAATGTTGGAGCATCATCTTTAGCCTGCTAGGTCAATATATCTTACAGAAATAAATGTGAGGCAGGAATATTGAGGACATGCTTACCCTGTCTTGGAAGAGTTTGGCCACATCCAAGTTTGTCCTTTTATAGGAAGAATTCTGTCTGTGGTAGAAATAAGGACATTTTGCCCAGCGGCTTGTGTGCCACATTTGAAGCCATCTTCATAAGGAGGTTCTTTGAGGATTTTTCGAGGATACAAAACATTTACTAAGTTCAACATAAATACCCTTATTTAAAGTAATCTTAATGTGGGTGGTGGGACTCAGCCCTATAATCCCATCACTGGAGAGGCTGAGGCTGGAAGATTGCCATTAGTTACAGAGTGAATTGCAAGCCACCTTAAAATCTAGAACTAGCGCCTCTCTTACAAAACAATTGTAATAATAATTCTAATAGAATATTATCTAATTACAAAAGAATTTCTTATGAAATATTAAGCAACTAATAGTTAAACGTAAAATCATGAGCTCCCGTCCCCCATAGTGCATAACATTTTCCTTCTCACAGCTGGACCAAATTTTAAAAAAGAGAAAGATTTTCTTTTCTCAGTTTATGCTTTATGTATCTTTTTACATGAGGAATTATTAATTCATCAAATACTAGTTACATTGATTGTCATCTTACAGTAAAATCTGGGATGAACCAAGCAATTTCCAGGGTACTATTTTTGATCATCTTCCCAGACAAATGCTGTATTTAAAGGACACTATATTTCAAAGAATGTTTCTCTATGTAAAAACTTTCTAGTCTCTGGTACCAAGCTGACTTGGCTGAAACAACTTATAAGACGTGACAATACTGAATGACTTTCTTGGGCCCACGTAAATCCCTAGAGTGGTTTTACAGTGATTCCATTCTGTCAGTTGAAACATGGTGTGCTCTGACTAAAATGATTTCTGCTTCCTTTACACTATGCCCTGAATGTTTATATGCCACCATATTCATATTGAAATACTCCCCAGTTGATGATACTAAGAAAAAGAACCTGTGGGAGGTGATAAAAACCATGATCATGAGGCCCTAGTGAGTCACTTATTGACCTTATAAAACAAAACTGAGAGGCCCACATTGTGCGCTTTTCATACCAGGAAACAGTGTGAGAAGATGGCTACACATGAGACGCTTCACCAAACACTCAGTCCTCTCTTGTTTTTATTTGTGGCTTTAAAGCCTCTACGGGATATAAAAATTAAATTCATGCTGTTTATAATATAAAAGCATATAGTTTATTATAGTATTTCAAATATAAATATGTATTTCTTTATATATAATTTATAAATTAATAGAAATATATTCATAATATATAAATTAATATATAATTATATATGACATGCATATATATATATAATGAGACTATATCTTAAATATCCAAAGTAATTATATATATATATATATATATATATATATATATATATATATATATATATATACTCTCTACTCTGTAATTTGATTTTGCAATCCTGGGGGAACTATGTACTTAAGATGTTATTAGGTGAAGTCCTGAGACAAAAACATAAAGATAAGTTGTATTCCTTGTGCAGGTTTATCCAGACCCACTGGGAACAAGGCAATGAGACCACACCTTAGGGAGGAGAGAGTAGACACTTGGGCATCTTGCCAACTGCCTACAGGATCATGTCTTGCATGGGCATATGGGCAGCTCTTGGATCAGGTGGGTCCACTCAGGGGCAACAATCCTGAAGAAAACTTATCCCCCTTCATGAGAAGACATCCGTTACTAATAACTCCTTGTTGGGGTAGTGGAAAGTCATGAGACCACCTCCCATCTTTTTGTTAATTTTGGCTGCCTTGATCCCGTGCAGGTTTCATGCAGGCAGTCATAGCTGCTATGATTTCAAGTATTCAATTCTGCAAATGTGTCCTACAACTACTGTGTTGCTTCAGACGACAACTCCTTTATTTCTTTTTAAATTTTTTCTTTTATTATTTTTTACCTTTATGTATACATTTATATAATTGCACATATATACAATAAACTACATACAGGAAGAAGAGCCACAAAACAATTTGGGATTATATAAATGTTACATTCATAGTGTTTTGCCTATTTGTATTTGGCAACCTTGGAGAAAACATCTTTCCTATTTTAGTGGTCTACAACTCTGAATGTAAATCAGTGGTTACTAGAGATTGGAATAAGACTTATGTTTACTTTCTTCCCTCGAAGTTTACGTAGCAACTTACAGCACTACATGGCTGGCCAGTAGGGAAAACTCGTTTAGGCCAGTACCAGACATTTTTCTCTTACTTGGTACGTGGTTTCTATAGCAATAGGTCTCGCCATCAGGTACTGCAGGGTAAGTTTGAGCAGAATCTTATGAAGTTTAGATATTCTATGAGACCACCCAGAGTAACAACTCAAAAATAAGTAATGCAAACCTGGCACGAGGCCTTTGACTTGATAGTCTATGGTGTTATAACATTTTCCTCTCCCACTATAAGTTAACTTCATTTAAACTCCCTTTATAAGTGTATATGTATATGTTATAGGATGGGTCTATAGTAGATGCTTTTTCAAATGGCATTTTCAAAGGGTTTTAGTGTTAGTTTTTTTTTTCTCCTGAGTTTAATCCCATCCTCCTATCTAGTTCCATTTATCACTTCTTGATTCATTATTATGCGTTAATTATTATTTGTTTTATAATCCACTATTTCAAAGCCCAGTGTTCAGAAATTAGGAAGTAAAGGGAACTTTTGCTCTTGGTTATTTGTATAGACACAAATGACAAAATTGTTCATTTATAATTAAAATTTAATAATTAATAGATTATTCCTCCAGTCCATGGTTGACCATTTTTATCATAAAAATCTGTGCTCAAAACTATAGCTTCATGGTAGAAAAATCTAACTCACTGAAAATGTGAACAGGAGAAGCTTCAGTAACCCTTTCACTATTAGTTGTATAAATACATTATTTTTATTAATCTTAGAGAGCAATCTTCTAAGTTGTGCCTCTCCCTACAGTGTTTATCCTTGTGGATTAATATTAAGGCTCAGTTACTTGCATTACTGCGTGATGTTTGGAAAAATTGGCCATTAATAGGTCCTGGCTTGAAGCATGTTTTCCTTCCATGTTGTATCTCAGGCACTACCTTTTCCCCAACTACAGAGTTTATGATGTGAAGGGAATCCATGACAAGTCTCTATTTATCCTGGAACCTCACAACTGAAGATATCACATCTCTGGTTGCCTCTCTTCCTGCTTTTTTTCTTATGCTAAGTCCCCAGAGTTGTTGGTTATGATATGAGCCAGACATGTTACCAGACCCTAGGGAAGTAGCAGAGAACGGGATCTGAGTTAGGAAAATTTACCAAATGCTCATAACATTTTCCTTTTTATATCTAAAGACATGTCAGCACTCAAAACAAACATTATGTTATTTCCCTGGACATTTTATTTTACTACCCCTGGAGCATGCTTTGTTTTTGTTCCGATATTAATTAAAAGTGAGATTCAAATAATACCCATTGGGCTCTTCAAATGTGAAGAAAGAGGATGTGAATAGCTGAACAGCTTTATATGATATATCTTAAAAAAAAAAAAGAAAGAAAGAAAAGAAAAACCAAAATCAAAACAACAACAACAAAAAACCCTCAAACTAAATATTTGCAATGTGAGAACCTGTAAAAACTGATTTCTAATTATTGTTATTTTAGTTCCTCTTCTATAAATATTTTTGACTTTGAAATTTTAGCAAAATGTCTTGTTTTATGATTATATATATATATATATATATATATATATATATATATATATATATATATATATGACTTTTCTTACGTTGATGACTAGTTTTACAGGGTTTTTTGTTTTTCTGTTTGTTGTAGTAAAGATTTTCTATATGTAGGTTTGCATCATCTATACCTTTTATTTATTGATTTCTTTACCTTCTTTTTTTTTTTTTTCAGTTCTGATACTGAACTTTCCCTTCACTTCACTGGAGAGAATCATCTGGACAACACCTTCTAGCAACTGATGGGAGCATATGCAGAGACCAAGGGCACGACATTAATCAGACCACAGGGAAACCTTCAGAAGACGGGAGGAAGGAGTGTAGGAGCCACCAGGTTGAGGGTGGAAGACAAAGCCCATAGAATCAACTAAGCCTGAAGTGTCTGGCCTAGGTCTTCTGGATAGAAGCTGTGGTTGTTTAGTTTGGGGTTTTGATGAGCTAAGAACAATGAAAATTGGGGTGTCTCTGACTCATTTGCCTGCTCATGGGAACTTTTTTCTCCTGCTGGGTGGGTACATTCATCCTGCCTTGATATGTGGACTTAATCTGGGATTAATTGCATCTTGTTATGCCTAGGAGGCCTTTTCTTTTCTGAAGAGAAACAAGGAGCCTTGGATATGGAGACAGGGGAATGTGGGCTTGGGAGCTGGGAAGAGGAGGAAAGAGGCTGCAGTGGGGGTGCATTTATGAGAGAAGAATAAATTTCAAAAATTGGAAAACAATAAAAATACTAAAGATTGCTATTTCTGATTTGATACTAATTTTCACTAATGGGTGAGATTATAACTATATTTTTACAGAGGTACATTTTACTAGATTGAGAAAGTATCCATTTATTTCTAGTTTTTTTTCCAAGATGGTGATACTGTTGCTACTTTAATGAACTGATTTTTGAAATTTTGAAATTTTTAATATGGTTTCTCTGAATTTTATTGAGTGCTTATATAGTGTTTTGTTATACTTCATTACTGAAGATTACTGAGTAACTGATTTATGCATCTTACACAAACCTTGCATTATTGGCATATCCATTTTATTCAGATTTTTATATTAATTTCTTATATATCACAATATTATATGTTATTTTGTATTATTATTTTTACTTGTTATTCTGTGTTGTTATTTCATGTGGCAAATTATTATTTTTTTTATTAACTTATTCTTGTTACATCTCAATGGTTATCCCATCCCTTGTATCCTCCCATTCTTCCCTCCCTCCCATTTTCCCCTTATTCCCCTCCCCTATGACTGTTCCTGAGGGGGATTACCTCCTGCTGTACATGCTCATAGGGTATCAAGTCTTTTCTTGGTAACCTGCTGTCCTTCCTCTGAGTGCCACCAGGTCTCCCCCTCCAGGGGACATGGTCAAATGTGAGGCACCAGAGTTAGTGAGAAAGTCATATCCCACTCTCCACTCAACTGTGGAGAATGTTCTGACCATTGGCTAGATCTGGGTAGGCGTCATGTGGCAAATTATTATGCATTATTTCCTTGCTAGATTTTTAGCAAATACTTGCTAAAAAATGGTATTATATTACAAATTAAAAAAAAAAAAGAGCCGGGCGTGGTGGCGCACGCCTTTAATCCCAGCACTCGGAAGGCAGAGGCAGGCGGATCGCTGTGAGTTCGAGGCCAGCCTGGACTACAAAAGCGAGTCTAGGTCAGCCAAGGCTCCACAGAGAAACCCTGTCTCGGAAAAACAAAAACAAAAAAAAAAACAAACAAACAAAAAAAATAAAAATAAAAAAACAACAACAAAAAACTCAGCAGACAGTACATGTCCTTACAATACCATTCGCACCTTCTTGGATGGAAGGCAATACACATGCCATTTTTGTAACTTAAAAGTGTTAGAAAGATACTGTTTTATTTTCTTTGATATCTTCATTAGCACAGAGCCCTGCTTGTCTATAGAACAGTTATTCTCTAAGTTAGTAATATTAGTTACATAAAAATGCTTTGTAATTTGGGTCAATTTATTTCACTCACTTTCAATATTCTTATTAGCAACAATAAATTTTCCTAAGATTTCTGTGTTCAGATTATAATAAACCAAAAGCAGAAATGCAAATGAATAAAAGAGAGTTGTTTGATTTCACACCAGTTTAACATGTTCATTAAGGTTGTCTTTAAAGTGGATGGTAGATTTGTGGTTTGGGAAGGTTTGACAAGAAACTGGAAAGTGAGTATACTGATTATTTTATCACAGAAAGAACTAATTCATTATTAAGGAAATAATGATGATAACAACGCCAATACCTAGAATATACAAATTTGATAGATTAGTATCACCATAGATGGAAGAAGCTGGCATTGCTGTGTAAAGCAAATTATATCAGACAGAAAGAACATAACATATTTTATGGGCATCTCGCTACCTTTACGCATAGCTGAAAACACAAAGAAATGTCAGATGGCTACAGATTTGGTGATAACTTATAAAATGGTCTTAAAAATTTTTTTTTCACTTTACATCCCTGTTGTAGCCCCATACTTCCTTAAGTCCCAGTCTCACCTTGCTCCTCCTTCCCTTTCTCCACACTCCCTTTCCTGTCCTTCAGAGAAGAAGAACGCCCCTTCCCCATTCACCCTAACTCATCAAGTCAGGACTAAATGGTGTTTCTCTTTCTGTGGCCTGCGAAGGGGAAGTGATCAAAAACCTGGCAACAGAGCCGATATCAGAGACAGCCTCTGCTCCCCTTCCTTGAGGACGCACATGAAGCCTGAGTTTCCCATCACTTATATCTGTGTAGACGGCCTAGGTCTGGTCCATGCAGGTCCTTGGTTAGCGCTTCATTCTCATCAAGGCCCTCTGGGCACTGGTTAGTTAGCTCTGTTAGTCTTCCTGTAGAGCTCCGTCACCTTCAGGTTCTTTTCTCCCTCCACCCACTTTTCCACAAGGCTCCCTGTGCATGCCCCAATATTTGGCTATAGTCTCAGCATCTGTTTCAAATAGGTGACTGTAGCTGAGACTCCTAGTAGCAGGGGCCATAGAGGCTGAATGGGAAACCCTCCAACTAGACATGTCTTCTAGTAGAGGGAGGATAACACCACACACACACACACACACACACACACACACACACACACACACGCACACAAACACACACACACACCAAAACTTCAACCCAAAATTTACACTGCCTACGAGATGTGCAGTGATGAAATTAGAATAAGTAGTACAAAGAGATTCAGGGATTATCCAACCAATGCCTGGCTCAACCCATGACACACTCTATAGAAAAGAAAAAACCCTTGACACCACTAACAATACTCTGCTATGCTTGCAGACAGGAGCCTAAAATGGTCTGTTTTAAACCAGCAAAATGAAAAAAGCTGGGGAAATACTATAGAAGCAATTTCTATTGAGCTGCTGTAATTAAATGCAGCATGTAACTGTGATTTGAATCTTGTTTCTGAAGTAGAAAACATTATTTAATTTTAATAATATGGCATGTGGCTCTTTTTATCAGATGATATGTTGATTTCTTTATTGTATTATGGTTATGGAGAAGAGCATTTTTTTGGTAAAATGACAATGGAATAATTAAAAGGACAAAAAAGTACTACAATGTATATTCATGTTTAAAGACAGAAAAAGAGTTTAAATTGCTCAGCTGAAAAATGATTAAATATGCTAAATTATTCACAATTGTGAATCACCTTTGATAAGAATATATTCTAATTTTTTCTTTTAACAGGTATTTTTCAAAAATAGAAAGAAGCAACTGATGTTTTTCCGTTTATATTTGTATTTGTTATATCACAAAAACAGTCCAGTGTGGAAAAGGAAATTGTTAATAAGCTCTTATGAATCTTTCTGCTTCCTCATTCAGTAATATCGTTATGGCATTCATAGATGCTTAAGACTCAAGGTCTGTAGAGAAGTTAGTTTGTTTGTTTTACTGAAAAAGGTCAAGACTGGAGTTTATACCTCATTTCTATGTTATTACAAAAGGAAATATCAACTAATAAGGTCAAGATTAAACTACCCTCAAGAGAGAAAAATCTAGAGCAGCAATTTCATTGTAAGCTTTTCTACACATAGTTCATTACTACTTTTCACTAATTTAAGCACATCTCAGCCTACACACACACACACACACACACACACACACACACACACACACACACACAGAGAGAGAGAGAGAGAGAGAGAGAGAGAGAGAGAGAGAGAGAGAGAGAGATGTGCAAGTATCTCCCTTGAACAAATTGGAAATAAACATGGCTCAGATGGTTCAAATAAGTTTCCAATAAATTAATTTAAAATAAATTTAAAGCAGTCAGAGATCCTTGTTCAAACAGCACGATGCTAATACACATTAAAGCATAGAATACTCTCAAGTGTTTGAAACTTTAGCTATGTTAGAAGTCAATAATAAACTGCATTTAAACACTTATTTTTAAATTTAATTATTTTTCCCTTCTCTATTTTATCACTTTTTACTTCTTCACTATCACCATTGTTGCTTTTAGTATAAATATACACTTCAGAATACAATAGCCCTATAGTTTATTGGTAGAACATTTACATCACTTATATGGTACTCGGTGTCTAATTCCCAGTACCACATTCCTTAAAGGTACTCCAAGCTTTGAAACCAAGTAAACAGTTTATTATCAATAATTACTTTTTTAATTTAGAAAATGGCATGACTGTCAATTTACTACTACGATTGTTATAGCATCACAGGAAATGAAAGCATTTCTAAGGAAATGGTCCTCCATAGAAATAATGAGAATTGCTCACATCATATTATTTGTACTCGAAAAAGCAATGATTATGGATCAAATGCAATTGGCTTTCCTAGGTGGCAGAATGAATTAATGTTGATGCGAATTTATCCCTACCTTGGTCTATGACTCTGTCATCAGATGACTGTGAAATTCTTAATGACAGGGTATATTCTCACTCAACATGTGTATGGAGCACTATCAAAAGTTACATATTTTAAAACAATATTTTTTAATTCCTTGAGTATTTCATACCATGTATTTTGAAAATATTCTATTCTATGTCCATATCCTGGCTCCTTCTATAACTACCCTCCTTCTCTACCTCCCCAGCTCCCTAACATCCTACCTCATCCATCTATGTAACAGTTTAATTTAATTAGCCATTTCCACTTTGGTTCCATGATGTTTTCTATTGTCCTATTGCCTGTTTTATTTTTCTCCACCCTAATTTTCATTCTTCCCCTCTTCTGCTTGGTTTGGCTTGTTTTTCTTAATTTATTTAAGTGAGAGAGTAGATTACTTGTGAAATTTCTTTCAATGCAGATATTTATAGAAATGTTTCTCTGCAATGTAAGTATCCTAAAAGTTATTATATATTGCATTTTACTTTTTGTTTTGTTCAGTTGTTTTCTGATTTTTATTATAAATATCCAGGAATGCCATTCTGTACCAATTTCTAATTCAATTTGATGCTGGAAGGAAAAACAGCTTATATCCTTTAAATATTTTTAAATTAATTAGGGCTTGTTTTCTGGTAAAGAATATGATTATCTTAAAGAATGTTCCATGTATGTTTTCAAAATCAAGAGTTTTCCCAGTGCTAGGTTTAGCTCTGTAACCAGTTTTCAAGCTTCATGAGCTCAAATTGGCATACAAAGCGGTTTAAGTTCTTTGTTTCTTCATTTTATTCTACCACATCTGCTATTAAAATTGGAACACTGAAATCTTTAATACTGATATTTATTAGTACTTTTCCTTTCACTTGTCAATTTTATTTTGCATGTTTGTTGAGTGTCGATAAATGTAGTATTTACTATTTTAGCTTTTATAGATAGACTGACTCATCAGTTCCAGAATATACATGCTATCCTTTAATCTTTTCTATACCTTAATTTAGTACTTTGAATATAGTTAAAACTAATTTGTCCTCTTTGTTCAGATTTTCTACAACTATAATTCCAATTTTCTGGAGCTTTCGGAGGGGGGGAGTTTTTTACTTATTTTTTCCTTGTTTTTATCAATATGCCCCATTTCATGGAGGCTTCTATAGTACCTGCTCACATGGTCAACCATTCCTCCCGTAGTTTACCTTTATATATTTAATTTGCCTTAATTGGTGTCATATTTAGTTGGTAAATGAGATACAAGTGTCTTTCTAATCTACTTTCCAGCTTCTGGGAGATTTACCTTCTAGTTTATGAACACACTATGTTGAGTCTTTGTATTTTAGGCATCCTCTCTGTGGTCTTCACTGAGTCTTTGCAGACATTAGCACACACAGCTCTCTATTTTCCAAAAGTTTCTGCTTTCTTTCATGGTTTACTGCATATAATGTGACACTTTTCTGCCATTTTGCTTGTATATCATGGAGTACTAATGTCTTCTAATGTGTCTCTGTAATGATTCTTTTTTTATTTATCATTTAAGTTTGAACTTCTCTAGGCTTTGATTAAATAAAATCAGGCCACCACTCAGGGTTGGTGATGTCATTGTTTTCAAGGGGAGCAGTTCACCCAAGGTAAATCCTCACACCACAAGTTGGATATGAAAAGTAGGTATGTTGTTCCTGAGAGGTAGGTATGTTTTTCCTGAGAGGAAACATTTTTCCTATAATGAGAACCTGTGGCAGAAATATGTCTTCTTCTTCCATATGCTCTGCATCATAAGGGGTGAGCTAGAAAGTGTGTGGGTTGTCAGACATGTTGTACTGTTTGTCAGCTTGTCATGACATAAAGCATGTACTGTATGCATAGGGGCTAGATACAGAGGGGCAGTGAGACACAACAGGTGACATCTCCAATGAAACTCATAAGCTCAGGATTGGACCTTGGAGAAGGAAGATACTCCACCTTGTCCTGGTTAGTATTTTAGAACTTGGCTGGGGGGTACATATAACAAAGCAAGCTATTTTACACTGCTTACTAAAATGTGATACATTTTGCTGAGTGAATGTTCATTTGGACAAAGGTAAATTCATCATTTTGAAAACTTCAACTATTTCAGTGTTGATTCTGGAAATAGAATGTCTATCAAATACTTACTCAAAAGCTCCACCATTTAAATAACTATAAACAACAAAATCAAGTGAAAAGTGTTATGTTGATAAAGTGATACAAAATTTGGGCATAGCTCATTATTACTGCCCTCCCATTTATACAATTCTATCTCTGCCCTCCTCAACACTAACACCTTGATTGTAGTAAATCATGTGACACTATTTTCTCAGTTCACCCTGAAAGCTAAATCTTTGCTATGTGCACACATGTGTGGAGGTCAGAGATATTTTTGTGTAAAAATCTAGATAGGTATATTAATTTTGTAGACTCTCCATGTATGTTCCTAAGACCCTAATAGGCTATATTAATTATATTTAGTCATTTGAATAATTTGGGTGTGTTCAAGCATGCGTGTTTGTATATATGTGTTTATCTGGGTGTGTGCATATATGTATTTAAATATACATGTGTACACATGTGTAGGGACTAGGGGGTCAATGTCAACTCAGTGGCTTAAGTGCTTTTTAATTTTATTTTAACACTTCTCTCGCACAACAGAACCTGTATCTTGCCTTATTCATTGGACTAGATAACCTGCAAACTTCCTAGATCAGCCTATTTCTGTCTACTTGTAAATGTGGCTAAAGGTGTGCCACACTACCATACCTAACATTTTATTTAAGTGATAAAGATCTGGCCTCAAATCTTAACGCTTTTGTGGCTAGTCATCCTTTGAACCACCACATGGACCATTTCCTTAATTTTTAATACCATTACTTGAAACATTTCCTTCCTTAAGACCTTAACACTTCCAGTGTATTAATATAGCTATAAGCATGTAATGAACATTTGGAACATATTGTACCTTGTGTTTATTGTTTAATATTACTATATTATTGAGATACAATCTTTGTGAAATAAAGATTAGAAAACAGTGCTGTTCTGTATCCCATGTGTATGTGTGCTTGTAATCTGAAAATATTTCTACATAAAGAAACTCATCTTCAAGAACTTTCTTCATTATAAAACAATTGATAGAAGACACATTTAAATATTACTTCTAGTTATCTTACTTTGGGAAGATTAGCTATTATCAATAACATATTTCCACAGAGTCAAGAAATTTACAAAAAGATGCAATGTTGACAAAAGTCCTATACTTGCTTAAATTATGTTCTATTTGTACTTGAGATAGGCACTGATCGAGGTTGGCCATAATTGTCTTTTTAGTGTTGGATAGAACCAGACTTGATTGACAGTGAGCCAGTTGTAACTAGTAGTTTCTACCCTTGTGGTTGGGAGAACTCAAAGCCAGGGCATATTTAGAGGGTTTTAGTAGAGCTCATTGAAAATGGCTTTCTGTCATTTAGAGAAAACAGGACCTAACTAGGGTATCAGAAGCTCTTCTCTTAATATATGAACTGCTGCCTTAGTTTAAACTTTTTGATAAAATGACAAATAATGTAGAAACAGTATGAAGAATGAACATATCTAACGGATTTAAAAATGTTGATATAAAACCCTTATCTCATTACAATCAGCTCCCAGTTGCACTACACACACAACATTTTCTATATAGTCAAGGCCACATTTAACCACTTGGAAACTAGGACTAGAGGGGGTGGTCAAAAACCCTGAAGCCAAAAGCAACATGAAACTAATAAGGTGTCTCAATTTGTCAAGCGAGTGTAACTGTTTGCCAAACACTGTTTTAAATGATTTTAATAGTCCAGTGTGCATTGTAGACCAGTTCCTGAGTTATTTTAACCTACATGCTTGCAATTTATGTGGATTTCTGCATACTAATTTACAAACCTACTCAAAAGAACCATTACTTAAATACACTTTTGTATTCTTTATGAGCAAGTTACAGATGTCTCTTATTGATATGACTCACATCTATCAGATTGGTACACCTATCAAGTTACCCTGAAAGTGATCTATCTCTTTATAACACTCAACAATCATTCTCCTATGTGTACCATAAACTTTTATTGTATACCTTTCTGAAAAAGAGCAGGGGGAACTCTGTGCAAGGTCTCTGGGTTCCAAACCATTTGCTCACAGTTCATTGAGAGGATGAACAAGGGCTTTGAGGAGGGGGATTAATGTTTTCAACAATGCTATTTGCCCAGAAGGCTCATAGAGCTCTATGCCAGGCTGAGCTACAAGGTGAGAGAAGACAATTGACAACTGGCAGCCACATTGCAGCAGGTAATGAGTGAGCTGTATAGGCTTCATTACTAACCATGATAGGGAGTTGTTATACTGTGTAAGTTGCTTTATTGGGTACCAAACTTATATGGCTTAAATAAATATTTTTAGAGGGAACTTTACTTTGATTCATCCTACATTTGCTGAGAAAAGTTAGGAATTACCAGCATTTAGCTTGGGAATGAGACCTTTGTTCTGTGCAGAAAGGACAGCTCCTACTGTGAGTAATGGAGTGGTAAGGAAGATCTTCTAACTTAGAGATAAATTGAGAGCAGAGACAATGCTTGTATTTGTCATGAACAATGTGAGCTGAGATCTGGTTAGTTTCTAAACAAACTACAATGAGTTAAGAACACTGTTTGCTTTCCTTTATCAACTGTTCTATTTTTATTTGATTGATTGGATTGGGTAGTAAATAACAGTTGTCTGGAGGACCATCCAGTTGATAAGAAATAGATAATGTGATTTTGATACTTATTAATGAATAGAAATTATTCAGAAACTAGTAGAATCAAAACCATGCTTGTAGAAGAGGAAAATGTGGTCTCTTACAAAACCTGTTTATTTTTCTTCCAATAATGATGAAGGCCAATAATAACTTATAACCAACACTCGATGAAAATAAGCATCTGTAGACCAAGAGATGAAACAGAAACTTGCCCAATTCCCCTTAAAAGAAATGGGAAGTCATTCTCTTAAGGTTTCTTTGGCTGATTTAGGGTGAATAATACCTTTGAAGCCCCCACCAAAAATTGGGGGAAATGGTTAAATAAGGCAGGGGTAGCATTTGTGATCCATTTCTAAATGTTGGGAAATTCCAGTCTTGATAGGAGTCCTGAGTGTGACTGTCTGAAATGCTGGACCAATTAGGATCAAAAGCTTGCTGCAACTCTGTTCTGAAAGCTGTCCTGTTCTGATGGGTAACAGCAACTGAAGCACCTGGAGCTGGAACATGGAGGATGCAGGATGTCAGCATCCAGAAGACTAAATCCTGTCAGGTCTGATCCAGCATCAACGTCCAGTTTTTTTGTTCTGAAAACATAACTTCTCACAAGCATTGTACAGTTCTAACATTATGATTGTATGAGGTGTGCAGGATGCACTAAGCAATTAAGGCTGGTTCTCTTCTCCTTGTACGAGCAAAAGTAAGACGTCTTCAAATCTTCCTTCTTGCCTTAGTAAGAATGGCCTCTAATTATAAGTCGCAGACAATCTGTGACCAACACAAAGCCTTGTCTATGCGTAGACATTCGTATCTCAGCCAGTCTCAGAGCTATTCCTATGTTGTGGGATTAGCAATATGCTACCTGCTTATTTTGAGTTTGAATTCTCTACATCCTGATTGCAGCCCTCTCCATCATCACCACTTGATCTCACTCCCACCCTCATCCCATCCCTGTCCCATAACCTCGTCATCCCCTTTCTCTCCATCTCTTAGTCCTTAGGAAGGGGAGCCCTCCTCTCCTAATGGCTGACCTCAGCTTATCCAGTGTCCTCTGTACTACATGTAACCTCTTCCTCCGTGGCCTGGCAAGGCCATCCTGCCAGGGGGAAGTGAACAATATTAGGATGCCTTAGTCCATGTTAGAAGCAAACCCTACTCCCCATATTGTGGGACCCACAAGGAGAATGCGCTGCCTGTCTACTACATCTGAGCAGACAGTCTACGTCTACATCCTATATAGACCTTGGTTGGCACATCAGTCTCTGTATTGTAATGTGGTTAACCTGAGTTAAGGGGCTAGCATCCACCTATGAATGAGAATATGCCATGTGTGTCTCTCTGGGTCCGAGTTACCTTACTCATGATGATTGTCTCTTATTCCAAACATTTGCCTGAAAGTATCAAAATTTCTTTGTTTTTGACAGCTGAATAGTATTCAATCATGTAAATAAACCTTAGTTTCTTTAAACTAGTTTGGAATCAGGGACATCTCTCTTTTCCTTTACCTTTTTTTTTTTTTTATTTTGGCAAGGAGATAGGAGCTGAAAAGAAAGAAAGTACAGGAGATATAGGAATATAGAGGGAGGATAGTACAAAAGATAGAATATTGAATCTATTCCTCAACTCCAGGCCTTAATAGCTACTTATGAATAAGGTTATTTTTAATTCATTGGTATTGAATTTTGTATTGATGTAAATCATGGTCATGTCAAACACTACTTTAATTTTATCATGAGAATATATATCCTAGGTCTAATAGATATGATTCTATAGATACATAAGGTAAAATAGTTAAATAAGGTCTTCAAAAACCTCAGAGGCCTTCAGAATATGGCATTTAAAGATGTTTTTATTATCCTAAACATTCTTTTACAACAAGACAAGTTAACTCCTGGCAACACCCAGCCTGCCTCAAAGAAGATGAGAATCAAAGATCCTCCTTGTGGAGTTGGCTTAAAATGTGGCAAGAAAACCACTGAGCAAAATGTCCTCATTTCCATCACAGACAGAATTTTGCCTAAAAATAGACAAGCTTAGATGCAGGCAGAGTCGATGGATGAACTCTGCCAAGACAGGGTAAGCATGTAATCTAGAGTTCTTGCCTTGCAAATATGTCTGTCAGCTATATTGGGATAGAAAGACAAAGATGATATTCAAAAATTATAGAGAGTATTGGATGACTGTTAAGGCAGTAAACTGTGTCAGTCATTTTCTCATTTTGGAAGCTGCTAATCTTCACTTCCGGTTCACTCTGTTATTTAAGTTTTATTCCTTTTCAAGTCTTTGATGAGGCTGAAGACCAGATAGTTTACTCTTTCAATTAAGCTTTGTAGGTTAGAGGTTAAGATGTTTTTTAGAGGAAGATAGATATTTTAAGTTAATAGAGAGAAGGTATGATAGATATTGATCTCCATTAAGAAATTTAGATCCAACAAGATAGGAAAAATGTTTACTTTGAATTTGCAAATACAAATAGCCAAATCACTATGAAAGTAACATTTATATAATTCCTGATTTTTTCATAGTTCTTCCTGCTGTATGTAATTTATTTTATTCATGTGAAATAATATAAATGTATACATTAAAAAAGAAACATAATAAAAAAGTGATCAAGGTATAAAATATTTAATTGATATATTATTAATTGTTCAGCAAATGAGTGATTACAAATATGTCTCCTAATGTATCTATATGATATATATGGTATATGACAATATATTATATGTGACAATATCATATTCATGTGTACCTTATTTAGATAAATATGATTTATCATATGATTTTTCAAATATTATACATATAATTTCATACTTAATAAATTAAATTATCATGCCATATATAATAATATTTATACTTTCTGGCAAGAAGTAGATGCACATATATTCATAAGTATGAATTAGTTTATATGTATGCATATATACATATTCATGTATATGTAGGATGTTTGGAACATGTATATTAAGATACATGTCATTTTGCAAATATACAAATAGTGAAAAATATACAGAGAGACTGAGAAATTAACACACTATAGAGACAATGAAAATGAGTTGATATAAGAAGGCAAAATAATAAAATTATGAAAAATTGAACTTACATGAACAATGGAATAAACAAGAAAGAATGAAAAACCAGTCATAGATAAGTTTAGAAAATTCATATAAAATCAGATTGCAAAACATAAAATAAACCTGTTAGAAAAATATGTAGAAAAATAGAAAGGCTTCAAGCCGAGAATGAGAGTCATAGTGAAGCTTATTACTGAGTTTTCCAAACACTTAGAAGCATGACATGCCCCTGAAAGTTTTCAGTTTATCAACCATCAATAAAACAGATGCAATCAAATTTTATTTTGTTCCCCAAGTTGCAGTGAAGAAATGTTAGAATTGTTAAATGTCTCAGATGAAGTTATTCTTCAGTGTCTCCAAAGAAGAAAATTAATTGATTAATATAGCTGCTTTGTGTGTATTTTTAGACTGAATCATATATAAAAAAGAGGTTTCTGTTGGTAACATCTTAAAGTAATTATATTTACAAAGAAAATCACAATGCTGTAAAAGTTGTTGGAGTGAAATTCTAGGATGAAGCACAAATCATGTAGTATTTCAATCAGCTGTCAACATCCTCAAAGGTGTTTGAAAACAGTGAACATCACAGAAATAAGTAGGCTTAAAGACTACAGTGCATATGTGAAAAGAATAGCTGGTGCAATGGAAATGAAATTAGTCATAACATTTCAAATAACAATGTTGAAGAGGGATGGCAACCCAAGTTGAAGGCTCTAGTTATGTCCTGTAAGAGACAACTCAATAGAATGTTTATATAACATTGTTTTCTCTACTATTAAATGGAAATATTTCTCTATGACTAGGTCCAGTAATCTATTTATGCATTATTGAGTTATAGTGAATACTGGAATTCCATTTTCAAATATTTATAAATAGTTATCAGCACATTCAAGCCACAGATTAGTCAAAAAACTTTCATTCCTTGTCCCTTTTCTGCCTCTTTTTATTCTGTATACAATAAATATACATATACTTCATGTCTTCTATATTTCTAAATCTTCTCAAATAGGAAAATGATATAATGTTTTAATTATACTCATACTTTAAATTGTATTTAAATATAAATTAAAGCATTATTAATTTAAATGTCTATTTTTTCAAATTCATTATTTATAGGGTCAATGGTAACTTTAACCTTCTAAATGATATATTCTGAGGAATGCTTATCACCTTCTTCCATAAATAGGTAAAACTTAACAGTATAAACAATGGATCTACTTCACAAAGGCTGTTTTGGACAGAGTAAGGATAGTATCAAAAGAAATAACCTTGAATTCCCAGTAGCTGAAGAAAATAAAAGTGCATTTAATACACTGTGGCCATAACCTCTGGTGGCTGTCAGCAGTCTACCGGTATTGAAGAAACCAAGTGTATTTTATCATTTTGCCTTGGCATTGTCTCATTTAAAATTTTCCTGAATGTTTAGGGGTCCAAACCAGAAATAGTTTGCCTCAGTATCATTTATCATATTTATTCACAGAGCATTGTCATGAATTTAGTCGTACAAACACACTATTCATAAAAAAGTGAGTAGTGAACAAATTGGCCATGTGAGTGAGAAAGAAATGAGCTTGAAATCGGCTCCCAAAACTTACACTTAAGACAAGGCCACAGAGATGCACAAAAGCAGAAGCAAATAAATGCTACAAGATGGAAACAATGCTTTCTGACAGAGAGGAGACTGTATTTGTGCTGTGTACATTATTGATCATGATGGCAATAAATTCAGAGAACTGAGGCATGCCATTCATCAAATAAACACAACTAAGCTCCTTTGGAATGAATTCATAAGCATCTGTGTCTGCTTTGGCAAATGGTCTGAGTTCACAAAATATTTGATAGATTTAATTTCTCTACACATTTGAGCTAACAAAATTAAAACAGTAGTCTGCTCACCATAGCTATGATAAGACAGTATTATTTGGCACTCATGTTTATTAGTTGCCTTTGTCTAATTACTTCATATATAATAAAAGTGAAGTGGCATTATGTATTGCACAAATTTACTTTTATCAAAGCTTTATTTAAGTGCATCAGCAAACTCTAAAAAAATGTCATAAAGTTTTCTAGTTTTTCTGTAAGTTACTCTTGGAGAGGAGAGTGGACATAGCATAGACGCTCAGCAGAGATTTAATTCAGCCAAATTACTGCACAGGATATCCTTCAAGAATGATTACTTTTTAAAATAACTAAGAATATTATTCTATGAGAAAAAGGATGAGCACTACTAGGTAAATTTATCTGTTCTCACTTAGCTTAAGACAGCCTTGGTGATTGGTTCTTAGATTTCCTGAACATACTTACTTATACTTTATAGCTGTGTCATACTTGGAGGTATAAAATTAAATATTAATTCTATAAAATTGTTTTGAAAAGAATCCCTTCATTTAATGGGAGTTCACCAATGCCTCACCTACCACAAAAGATAGGATAATTTTCATTCTGGTTCAATCATGTTGTTTCAACTTTGGTTTAACTTTATTTTTCAAAGCTCTTATCACAACTCTGTCATGGTAGTGGAATATAAAAACAACTAAATTCTGTAAAGATAAGAAGGATCAAGTACAAAAATTCATGTCTTTGTCTGATATTGTTTACGATGTATTAAATATTATTTATTGTAGCATTATGTATTAATTTAGCAACACATAGTCCACTGGGTGTATGTCCAAGTAGATGTATATATGTATTATATTGAATCGTATGAATTGGTTTTTGACTGCATTTTCCTATGAAATGATTATTTCCTATTCTTAGCCATCCCTTCCACAAAAAAGAAAGAAAAGAAAAAAGAAAGGAAGAGTAAAAAGAAAATATACACATATTTTATTCTCTTTCAAAATACTTCACTGCAAATGGCCCAGCCAGATGGATCCACTCAAGTCCTATTGAGAAAGATTGACTTTCAAGATCATGTTAATTTTATGCTGACTGAGCACCTTTGAATAGGACATCTCTGCTGTGTTTGCCTGCAGTGTTAATAAGGTATTTCTAACTGCTGGCTATATGCTACTGTATTGTTTTTCCTGCTTCTAATGGATCTTGACACACAGTGCCAGAAATGGCATAGAGAAATCAGACAAAATTTACATAAGCAAAACTATTTGTTTGAAGATTGGTGACAGACTTTTTGAATTAAAAATTCTTAAGAGTTACTAAACAGTGCTTCAAACTTTCGAAGTTATTTCAGGTCTTTCAGTCATACCTGCCAATTATATCCCCAGGTAAGGAAAGAGACAGGCTGTCTCAGCTGGTATAAAAAATATCACATTTTACACTTTGAATATGCTGATGAATGTCTTTTGAAGGAAGATTTTGAGATGCTTTTCTCTAACAATAAATGATTTTCAGAGCAAGCAAATCTTTATTTAAAACAAAAGAAATCTGCAGTGTCTACTTGCCCTTTCTTTCCCCTTGTCTCTGTCTCTGTCTCTCTATCACTGTCTCTCTCTCTCCCTTTCTCTGTCTCGATCCATCTCTCTTTCTCTGTATGTCTCTGTGTCGGTATGTGTCCTTCCTCACTTCCTTTGTTCCTTTCTCTCTCCCTTCCCTACATCCTTTCTGTCTTTGATGCTACAGTTCTAACTAATGAGCTTGCTAGGTATGTTCTCTATTATTGAGCTATGTAGCCAGCAATTCTTTTTTGAATTTGTCATTTATGTTAGACTTGTTTTATTTTGTAATTAGAGTCAACAGGTCACAATAAAACATTTCATAGTTTTGACAGACTTAGTAAGCACATTGATTAGTAAAACTGAAACTAGAGGAGAATTTGATTAATATTTTCCCTCTCAAATGAGAAATTCACCTTCATTAGGTTCAATTTGTCATACAACCTGGGAAGACAAAGAAAAATATATCTACTACCAAAGAAACAGCCAGAATAAATGAATTCAATTTTTCATAGAATCATTGTCTCTAGGATTTCTTTTTGTATTTTCTTAGATGAATATTTTTGCCAAGACATGTCTCTACTATTTATAGATAGGATAAACTGTGATATGCTTATAGTTGTTGAGATAAATTCTTCTACTTATTATCTGACAATACATGTATTATTCATGGAAACAACATTCAGTGAATTAGTTGAATTAGTTTTAAATTCATGTTTTATGTCTTTAAGGACGCTTCATATCAATAGCGCATTCTCTATTACCTTCCTTAGTTGTGATAATTTTAAGTCAACTTGCCAATTGAAATTTAAGAGGATAATAATAAACCCATGAGTGGTCTTCAAGAAAATTAAAACATACGTCTGAAAAAATGATAAATACAAATTTATTTGAAAGAAGAAATAAATAACTAGAAGTAGAAAAGAGAACTCAAGCTGAAATGGAACCTTAGTAAACCAACTCAAAGTCTCAAGGGGAAGCCATTACATAAAATGGACCAAGTGAAATAGAGTATCTGCCCTGGGAGACAATGACAGTGATGGTTTCTCTGCCCGCACTACAGCCAGCCAGCAGTGTGAATACAGGCAAGAAGGAAGTCTGGTTCAACATGACTCAGTAGGCAGTGGAGGTTAAAGCTTTGAGAAACTGAAACCAGTTTCTTTATTTCAGACCTATTTAAGCACAGCAAAGTTGGGGAAAAAGTTTCCTTCCAACAATTGACAAAACCTTGTGTGCGCAATAAAGCTTAAGAATGACTACACCAAAATTATTATAAAGTACAATTGATATCTTCCATAAAAATAGGTTCAATAAATTGACTGAAACAAACAAGCTCAAGGCAAGTGTTTATGGGATGTGACATGATCAAGCCATATAGATGGCTCAAGGAACACCAGGCTATTAACCACATCGTTTCATAGACCTATGGGAAGAAAACAGGTTATATATCACTCCCTTTGAAGAAACAAACATGTGTGTAACACTCCTGGCTCCCCAGTGCTTGTACACCAGTACAAAGACCTACTAGCCTCCGATAGAATATAATGCAGAACACTAGGACAAATATCACCCTGACACAAAATGTGCAGGAATAAAGATAGAGCAGATAGAACAGAGATTAGGATAATGTCCAACCAATGCCTGGCCCAACCCAATACCCATCCCATGGGAGACAACTAACCTCTGACACTATTAACAATACTCTGCAGTGCTTGCAATAGGAGCCTAGCAGAGTCATCCTCTGAGAGGCACTACCCCTCAGAGCTTTGAAACAGATGCTGAGACTCACAGCTAGACATTGGGTGATATGTAGGGAGCATTGTGGGAAAATAAAGGGAAGGAGTAAAAGGACCTGGGGGTGACATAAGCTTCAAGAGCAGACCAGCAGAGCCAAGTAGCCAGGGCCAAGACTGGAGCACCAACCCAGGACCTTTCATGGACTGGACCTAAACCCCTTACAAAGTTGTAGCCAATGAATAGCTCAGCCTTCAAGGGGGCTCTTTTAGTAAGGGTACTGGGGGCTATCTCTCACATGGACTCCCTTGTCACCGTTTTGATTACTTCCCGCTGGTGAGACTACCTGGCCAAGCCATGAGGGAGGAGATCACATTCAGTTCTTATGTGACTTGATGAACTGGAGTGGATGAGAAGGGGAGCTCATCTTTTCTGAAGAACAGGGGAGGAGGGAGAGCTGGAATTGGAAGCTAAGGAGGGTTGGGGCTAAGACCAGGATGTAAAGTGAATAGAGAAAATAAAAGAATGCAGAAAGAAAAGGTGAAACCACTCCACTCAAAAGACCGAATCTTCGTATTATCAGCATAGATGAGGGAGAAGAATCCCAGATCAATGGCATACAGTAGATTTTTTCAAACAACATCATAGAAGAAAACATAAGGAATTAAAAGCCCCTGAGAATAGTATGAGAAGCACAGAGAATAACAAATAGACATGACCATAAAAGATATAAACTGTCATATATCGTAGTTAAAGTGTTAAATACACGGAACAAAGAAAGAGCATTGAAAGCTACAAGACAAAAAAGACAGAAGACACATTTAAATTAAAAATCCAGTTGAATATTATCAGAATTCTCAGTGGAGACTCTGAGATCCAGAAATGCTGAAAGGAGTATGCTTCAACTTCTAAAAGACCATGACTACAAACTTAGTATACTATACCCAGCACAATTATCTGCCATAGTAAAAATTGTTCACCAAAACAACCTTAAGGAAACACCGGAAACATCTCTTTGAATTGAAGAGAGGAATAAGGGTAGCCAAGAGGCATTAGAACTAAAGTAAGGGAAGCTACAAATAATGAAATATAAAGCATAGCTTAAGAACTGAAACAGAAAAAAAAAAGAAAAAGAAAAAGAAAAAAGAGAAAGAAAAAAATGATGTTTCATGCTATAATAGAGAAACATGCTCAGCTATGTTCAATGCTGCGATATCCATAATATCCTGAAATTGAAAACAATATGTCCCTCAAGAGAAGAATAGATGAAGACAATATGCTACATTTACACAATGCACTATTACTCATCCTTTAAAAGAATGATTTGTTGGTAAATGAATGAATCTAGAAAAACAGTCATCCTCAGTGGGATAACCCGGACACCAAAAGAAAACATGATCAGTCCCTTGCTCTGCCTGCATCAGAGAATCATACTCCTGCAGCATATCAGAACAAACACAGATATTCACAGCCAGACACTATGCAGCAAGAGAGATACCTTGGACCACTCAGCACCTTGTGGCATGTCCCCACCAAATCCTTCATCAAAGGCACAGGAAAGTCTGTGGAAGAAGAGGACCAAACAACTTAAGAGCCAGAGCGCATGTTGCACACCAAGAAAAATAGTACCTTTAAATCACAATGACTGATGTATGCATGGATTCACAGAGACTGAGGAAGCACATCCAGGGCTTACACTGGTCAGCACCAGTGAGGGTCCTAAAGGTCAAATTCGAAAAGGACTAATGCCTCCATTGCTATCTAGAAGCAATTTTTAGTGTACAACCACTTACAACTGAAAATTCACTAAATTCCACGGGAATATCATAGTAGAAACAAACTCCTCCTAAGGTGCCGCATGCCTAGGAGATAGATGGCCAGCCAAAAATGAACTCACTTCCATCTTTGAAGGTTTTCTGTCCCAAAATGTCATGTCAGGCCTATTGATTTTTGTTATTTCATCATTTAGAAAGGAAAAATAGATTTATTGTCTATAATATATAATAAACTATAGAGGATATATTCAAGCTATGTATATTACTCTCTCATTTTGGACTACATGGTTTTTGTGTATACATGATGGCTTACAGTTTAGTGATTGAATAGGATTCCTCATGGGCAAACAAGTGATTTCCATTTCCTGTGACCTCTTTTGTGCAACTTCAATGTGTTGGTACTTTAGTATATATTATTTCATTATTTTCCTGTAAAATCATGTTAGTTTTCTAATGAGAAACAGAAAGGGGTGGATCTAGATGTGAGGGGATGTGGAAAGAAGCTGGGGGAGTAGAGGGAGGGGAAACCACACTCAGGATGTATTATATGAGGGAAATTTTATTTTAAATAAAAGGTAGAAAAATTAAAAAGTAAAAACTAGATATCATTTTAAAGGAAAAACGTGCATAAAACTACTGTAAACAAATGGGGCAAGAAGCAAGAAGAAGTTGCCATTAAAGGATTCGACAAGACAGGATTCAAACAGAAATTAATGAGAAGGGATAAAGAAGGGTGCTTCATTCTAATCCAGGAAAACAATTAACCAATAAATCAGAAAAGCTCTATACAAATATTCCCCAATTTCATAAAGAAGTCTACTACTGGAAGTAAAGACACAGCTTAATATCAACCCAATATTAATCGGTTGTGTCAACAAAAACTTTTTCCAGTGCACAGGTCACCTGGACAAAAATAAGTAGAGAAGCTTCAGAATTAAATGAAATCTTATGACAAATGTACCTAACAGCTATCTACAGAACATTCCACCCAAGTAACCAATAATATATCTTCTACTCTGTAGTAAGTAGAAACTTCTCTAAAAGAGAACACATCCTATGACACAAAATAAGCCTGAAGAAATTAAAAAATTGAAATAATTCCAGGTAATTATATAACCTTACAGTTATGTAATAAAATTTTAAGTTTATAATATTGGCAGAAATAAATAACTAAAATTATATAAATTCATGGAGGTTAATCAAATAATTATTAAATGTTGAAAAGCTCAAAGAAGAGTAATGAAAAAATTAAAATCCGTATGAAACTAAATTAAAATGAGGACACAATACAATAAAACATCTGGGAAACATTAAAGAAAGCTATAAGAGAGAAATGTACAATCCTAAATGCATATATTATAAAAATTTAAATGCCTAAATAAATAGCTGATGATTTGGAGAAGCAAAAATCAATACAAACCCAAATCCACTAAAAAATAAAGAAATAAAATGAACAAATCAGAAATTAATGAATTAGAAACGGAGAAAACAATGCAAAATATCAGTGAACCTAAAAGTTATTTATTTGAAACGAGAAACAAAATCAAAAGGTTCCTGGCCCAACTTGCCTATAAAATTAAGAAAAAACATGAATGAGAGGTATCACCATATTATACTAATTTGTGAGATATTTATCTAGTAAAAAAGTACACTAGCATTAACAAGTTATATAGATTGTCATGACTTAAGTTTCAAAGCGGGACTTGATAGCACACATCTATAATCCTACTGGGCTATGACTGGAAGATCACAATGTCAAAGTCATCCTGAAACAACACAGTGATTTCCAGATCCATTGTGAACATGAAAGCTGAGCAGTACCTCCATAATAGGATTCTTCTTTAGCTTAGGCTGTACAAAACCCTTCGTACAATACCCATGGCTCCAAAACACTAATTGACATTCAGATAAAAATTTTAAAAGAATTATCACAAACCAAAATCAGAACCACATAACTGTATTACAACGATAATATTTAATTCACAAGTGCAACAAAGTTACTAAATGTAAAACTCACTTTACTGGGGATGTACGGAATATGTGTGGAGAATAAAAACAAACACAAGTGATTATGTACAGATAATATAATATATGTCATGAATGCAGGAAATTAATACTGTGAAAAGATCACCACTCACCTTAATTACACAGATCAAGAATAGTGTCAATAATATATTAGTTATTTTGTGAAATTAAATACGTTTATTTTAAAGAAACAAAAGAACATGATCTAACAAAGAAAGAGGGAAATATAATATTTTACCAACACTACTTAAAATATTTAAATGACTCATTTAGGGACTGAAGGAATGATTAAATATTTCTTTTTTCCATATAGGGTAAGAAATTGCTATTTGATAATGAAGCAGCATTGAAAAACAGAATATAATATAAACCTTGAAGAAACAATGGTATGTAAGAAAAATTGGCACATAAAACCAAAATTAAATAATTATATTATTATATTTCCCCATGCAGTACTTTTGAATTAAATTTAAGTGTGAATGTTATAAAAATATACAATGGAAGAAATGTGTGTGTTTACTGTTGTTACACTTGACTAATGAATTTCCTCAGCAAGATCCAAACCAAAACCACAAATCTCAAGACAGAACAGGATGCATATAGGATCTTACAAAAAATAAGGATTTGCTGTAAGGCATAGTAATGTTTGCTTATAATGGGAGGTAGAGGAAGCAGGTAAGAAATTCAAAGTCAGAACCAGCTACATAATGAGTTTGAGCCCAGCATGAAGTGCCTGACAGTCTTTCTCACAAAACAAAACAGTATAAACACCTTTTTATGCACACAAAGATTCTTGTCCACATTAATAATAATATAGACCTTGGTATAGCCTGAAACTCAATCTTTCAAATTTTTATAGTAATGTTCTTTCATACTTATAATACAGTAGAAGACATGAAATACTACTGTGCCTATTTTTAGGATACACTCTATTACTTCAGCATAGTATTAAATAAGATGATATAAGTTGGCAAAAAATGGTTTAGTGTTTGAAACGTGAAGGCTTAGAGAAGAGTACACCAATATACTTGTAAAGAATCACCATCACTTCTAAGTTAGAACATACAAACTCAGCATGATTCTGTCAGTGACTATGCAAAGGCCAAAATACATATGGGGTTAATAATTTTACTTTCTAAAACTGTCAATTATAAGGTTACCAAGGAAATTCTTTGTTTTCCATAGTTTGCCTGAATTAAATCACTATATATTAAAATTAACTAGAATAATGTGAAATAATTCAAATATAATTATGAACAAAGATTAAGCAGTTATAGCAATTTTCTGCCAATAACCTGGTGAGACATCTAAAAGTTTTATAAAGGATCTAGTTTCCCCAATTTCATGCCATAGCATAGCAAAATAAATCTCAAATCAATAAGGTACCAAAGATGCCTCTCCATATTTCCAAAATTCCAAAGGGAAAATCATGTTTTGAGAATTTCTTCAGTTAACTAATAACCAAGTTAACTAAAAGAGATAGCTTTTTAAAAAGCATCTTCTATATTAGAATTCATATAGTCACCAAAAACTAAAACTAAAACATGATGTGATCTTGCAATAGCACCCTGCCACGAAACACAGTCTCTCTCTCTCTCTCTCTCTCTCTCTCTCTCTCTCTCTCTCTCTCTCTCTCTCTCTCTCTCACACACACACACACACACACACACACACACACAAACAAACAAACAAACACAGCAGTAGAGTCTATTTCATCCACAAAAAGAAAAGGAGCCATGGAGTTTGCAGGAAAACGCATTGAAATGTAGATCATACTGTTAAGTGAAATAAGCCAGAGTAAGAGAAACAAATTTCTGATTACTCTCATAACAAACAAACAAACAAAAACCCAAAGCAAATAAACAAATGAAGAAAAAAAGAAATAAATAAGTAAAAAACAAATAAAAAATTAAGAAAACCAAGAGAGATCAGGGAATAGTGAGGACAATGAAGGTGATTATGATCATAGTACATCATTTGTGTTATTAAAATATAAAATAAAACACATTTTTTGTAATTAACATATACTAATAAAATATGGAATAGAGTTTATACATTTATCTCTAGGATACATATAACAGTCTTCAAAATAACTAAGAACTTGATAGCAGCTAAGGAATAAAGAAACAGACAAATTCCCCTAAGGGAAATGCCACAAGGGAAAAGGGAAAACTCAGTTCTGATACAACATGATGAACTGGGGTAGAGGATCAACTTTTCCATGGAAGGGAGGGGCAAGGGGCAGGAAGTGTGGGGCTGTGAGAAGAAAAGGGAGGGGGCTATGACCAGTATGTAAGGTGCATAAATAATAAAAACAGATAAATTATAGATATTTCTCAAAGATGTGAAAATGGAAAATATGTGAATTTTCAAAAAAAAAAAAAAGGGTCAAAATCTAAATTACTAGTTTAAAAAAACAACAACATGGGAGTCATTGTATAGGAGGAAGCTAAAAGCTTGCAAGACCCAGCAGCAGAACATGAACACAAGAAAATATTTTTTTGTTGTTTTTGATTTTGTTTGTTTGTTTGTTTGTTTGTTTGTTTTCTGGGCATATCAGTGCTGTTGGACATTGGAAGTCACAGAGGTTATGTTAACATGCAAAGGACCTGTGCAGGTTGAGAAAAGACCAGATCACATGCAAAGAGGAGGTGGTCACAAAGTACTCTTCCTGCTGAAGAGCTATTGAATATTGATATCTCCTTGAAGAGGAAGAGTAATTTTCTTTAAGGATATGATGCCGGGTAGAGATACCATACACCAGCAGAAGGCCACGTAGCCAAGGAAATATTGACTGAACATATTTAACTTGATGGGTTTACAAAATGTAAAAATAAATAAAAGTACTCACATAATCAAATTTATTCGGTTCTCAAGTCTCTGAGGGAGTTGAAGACCAGGTAGCTTAGTTTACAATGAAGCTTAGTTGTTTAGGGGTTACGATGTTTTTAGGTCTAGATAGGTGTTCTAAGTTGATAATGACAATATGTGATGGAGATCGATTTACATTGAGAAATTTAGATGCACCAAGATAGGAAAGATGTCTTCTTCAAGGCTGTCAAATACAAATAGCCAAAACACTAAGAATGTAGCATTTATATAATTCCTGATTTTGTCACAGCACTTCTTGCCATAGACAATCTGTTGTATATATTGTGTGTGTATATATATATATATATGTGTGTGTGTGTGTGTGTGTGTGTGTGTGTGTGTGTGTGTAATAATATAAATAAAAGAGGACACAAAGGACAGGTTAGGAAGCAATTGGAGGAGGAGTAAATATGATGAGGTCCATAGTATGGGGATGGGGGAGTGAATGAGGCCTCAATCACACACAAAAGACTACAGGTAATTAAGTAATGCTGTGAGTAGGATAAGTAGTATTCTCCAAGGAAGAGAACAGTGTTTATCTAGAATTGTCAGTACTTGCCTACAATGTACCAGGTTTACCTGAAATGACCAATGAGAAATGAAAATTAGGATAGGATGAAAGTGTCTTGGCAAGGCTGAGAATGGGACAAGTTTATTTCAAGACATCAGAATTTGCATGCCTTTCTCAGAAACAGAACACAATGGCTATTTCTAGGATCAACACAATTGAAGTTGGCAGGATACAATGTCACTTTCAAGCTATAGGGGGTATATAAAATTAATTTCTAGGCTGGCTCTATGTTCTGGCTATTATGAATAAGGCTGCTATGAACATGGTAGAGCATATGTCCCTAGTGTGTGCTGGGGCATCTTCTGGGTATATTCCAAGGAGTGCAATAGCTGGGTCTTCAGGGAGCCCTATTCCCAGTTTTCTGAGATAGTGCTAGATAGATTTCCAAAGTGGCTGTACTAGTTTGCATTCCCACCAGCAATGCAGGAGTGTTCCTCTCTCTCCACATCCTTGCCAGCATGTGGTGTCGCTTGCATTTTTGATCTTAGCCATTCTGATGGGTGTAAGACAGAATCTCAGAGTCGTTTTGATCTGCATTTCTCTGATGACTAAAGATGTTGAGCATTTCTCTAAGTGTTTCTCAGTCATTCAGTTTTCCTCAGTTGGGAATTCTCTGTTTAGTTCTGAGCCCCATTTCTCAACTGGGTTATTTGGTTTGGTGGTGTTTAATTTTTTGAATTCTTTATATAGTTTGGATATTAGACCTTTGTCAGATGAAGAGTTGGTGAAGATCTTCTTCCCAGTCTGTAGGCTGTTGCTTTGTTCTGTTGACAGTGTCTCTTGACTTACAGAAGCTTCTCAGCCACATGAGGTTTCATTTATTAATTGTTGACCTAAAGGACTAGGCTGTTGACATTCTGTTTAGGAAGTTGTCTCCTGTGCCAATGTGTTCCAGGTTCTTCCCCACTTTGTCTTCTAACTGATTTAGTGTCTCTGATTTATGTTGAGGTCTTTAATCCAGAACAAGGAAACAGCCCAAGTGTCCCTCAGTAGAAGACTGGATAAAGAAATTGTGGTACATTTACACTATGGAATACTACTCAGCAATTAAAAACAAGAAATTTTTGAAATTTGTGGACAAATGGAGTGAACTAGAAATGATCATAATGAGTGAGTTAACCCAGAAGTAGAAAGACTCAAATAGTATATACTCACTTATATCTGGACACTAGCCCAAGGGGCATGTCCCATGAAAGTCTTTACTTACCAGGAAAGTGGGACAGAGGGGAGGATATCCTATTGGGACTTTAGGTGAGAGAAGCAAGGGAGAATGGGAAGTAGAAGGATCCAGAGGGTCCTAGAAACCTAAAAGAAGAACATTATGATGGGCAGATCTGGGCCCAGAGGTCCTGCTCAAACTATGACACCAGCCAAGGACTATACATGCAGTAAACATCAAACCCCTACTCTGATGTAGGCAATGGACAGGACATTCTCCACAGTTGAGTGGAAAGTGGGGACTAACTTTCACACGAACTCTGGTGCCCCATATCTGTCCATGTCCCCCTGATGTGGAGGCCTGGTGGCACTCAGAGGAAGGACAACAGGCTACCAAGAAGAGACTTGATACCCTACGATCATATACAGGGGCAAAGTCCCCCTCAGTCACAGTCATAGGGAAGGGGAGTAGGGGGAAAGCAGGAGAGAGGGAGGAATGGGAGGATACAGGAGATGGGATAACTATTGAGATATAATATGAATGAATTAATAAATAATCAATGTCTAAGTCTAATTGTCCAGCCAACCATTACTGACTTCTAAGGAACACAAGCACAGGAGGTCTGATTACATCACTCTCTGCATCATGCTATGCTTTGACTTCTTAGGAACTGAAAGACACACAGCACCCCTGGAGCCAGGGACTCTAACTTGCAAAACCTATGATGCATGCCTCTAAAAACAACAACAACAAAAACACCCAAAAAAAAACCAAAAACAGCTATAGCAGGCCAACTTCATGTTTCCCTGCAGTTATTCAGTACCAAATGGTCAGCCTGTGAGAATACATACAAGTACTAAAGATGAACTTAGTGGGTTATGTTTAGAAATATTCTGTGTATGCATTTGACACCCATGGATTTTTTAAAAAGGCAATAAATTTGAAAGGGAGCAAGTAATGCTATATAGATGGCTTTGAGGGAGAAAAAGAAGGAAATTTTTATACTGGCATTATAATCTCAAAAAGTTAAAAAATTGAAGGAAATATAAATTAAAGTGAAAATTAAAGTGCAACATGCTCATCTGATTGGTATGGATTAGCAATTACACCAGCCAATAACTAGTAGCTATTGTAAAATGGCTGCATTCAACTCTATTAATATGATCTAGCATGGAGTGTCTTACCTACCTGTTAGTAATTCGCCAAATCAATTATAAATATTCTTTATAATTCTGTAAGTGTATTACCTACATTTGTATACTTGAACACATGCAAATTAATTGATCTCCATCAAATAATTGGAGAATATATCATGTGAGTTTTTCTGCTTCTGGGTTAACTCACTCAGTGTAGTCATTTCTTGTTGCATCCATTTGTCCACAAGTTTTGGGATTTACTTGTTTTTAATAGCTGAGTAGTATTCCATGGTATAAATGTACCACAGTTTCTTTATCCATTCTTCAAGTGAGGGACATTTAGGCTGTTTCCATATTCTGCCTATTATGAATAAGGCTGCTATGAACACGGTTGAGCATATGTCCTTGTTGTGTGCTGGAACATCTTCTGGGTATACTCCAAGGAGTGAAATAGCTGGGTCTTGAGGAAGCCCTATTCCCAGTTTTCTGAAAAAGCACCAGATAGATTTCCAAAGTGGTTGTACAAGTTTGCATTCCCATCAGCAATGAAGGAAGTATTCCTATATACTCACTTATATTTAGGCACTAGCCCAAAAGGCATGTCCCACAAAAGTCTTCACTTACCAGGAAATTGGGATAGATGTTAGAACATCCTACTGAGACTCTAGGTAAGAGAAATATAGGAGATGGGAAAATAGAAGGGCCCACAGAGTCCTAGAAACCTACAAGAAGAACATCATGATGGGTGGATTGGGGCCCAGGGGGATCTGCTCAAACTATTGCACTAACTAAGGACAATACAAGTAGTAAACATTGAACCCCTACTCTGATCTAGCCAATTGACAGCACATTCTGCACAGTTATGTGGAGAGCAAGGACTGAATCTGACATGAACTCTGGTGCCCTATATTTGACCACCTCCCCTTGGTGGGAAGGTCTGATGGTACTCAAAGAAAGAATAAGCAGGGTACTAAGATGAGACTTGATAGCTTATTATCATATAGTGGGAGAGGAAGTCCCCCTTAGATATAAACCTAGGGGAGTGGAATAGGGTGAAAACAGGAGGGAGGGAGGAATGGGAGGATACAAGTGATGGGATAACAATTGAGTTGAACTCTGAATAAATTAATTAAATAATTAAAAAATCAAATAAAATAAATAATTGGAGAAAATGTTGAAGTTCCAAAGGGAAGAGAGAATGACCTACAAAGGAAAACAATGGGAGAGTGATGTAGAGGGAAGAAAAGAGAGAGTAAAATAGGGGGATAAAAGAAAAAAGAATATAAAGACTTCAGATTACATAGTACATCAGAAGCAATGTTTTTAGTAAGTGGGAGGAAAAGTAGGTGATCATTAATGTCAGGCAAAACAAGGAGCTACAAGTTTCCATCATTAGTAAAATAATTTTTATTCAGAAAATAATATATTTTCTGAGAAGTATTTATCCATATAATTTTCTATGTTTTAAATGGGTAAATAGCAATTACTTGTTTGTTGTAGGACTTTAATTCTTCTGACCATCAGAGTTTTTATTTGCTATAATAGTTTTAAATTTAGTTGTGCTGAAGTGAGAAAAAACTCCTTGAAAATAAATGAAAGAAAACTTCCAAGAATGGAGAATTTGAGTCCTTTGTGGTTCAGTATGCATAAAAGGAGCTAATCAGCAGTAAAAGTAGAATTCCAGTGACAACAAGAACATCAACACAGAAGATGTTCTGTGATTATTTGATGTAGCTCCAACAAAAATGCTGGATTTGGAAACAAGACAGCTCAACAGGGGTCAGAGACTGTGCTTTCCCAAGCAGAGTAACTGCAGCTGTGGGGGTGTGTATATTGTCACGGGTATTGAGCTATTTATTTAGCTACAGTTGGGTTTCTTCTATCATAATTTGTTTGAATGAAATGACTTTTAAGTAAACAATACTGTCTTGACCCTTGCACCAAAACACCTGAAAACAAAGAAGTCTAATTATTAGAATGTAAATTAAAAACCAAGGGCACGGGAAGATTTGCCCTAGAATCAGAACATAACAGATGTGTCTCCTCAGAATGCCGTTTCTTGAAGTCAGTTCCTTGGACTTTACAGAGCCTCATACTCCTCACAATCCTTTCATAGTCATGAAATGTGTTCCACTTTGTTAAAAATGCATTTATTTTCTACTGCCACTTATATGACCTCAGTCACTACAATTTATAATTTTCACAAAGGAATAATGTGCCCAAATGCATGAAGTAAGCTGAATTATATCTTTATCCAAACTGCAATTTCTCTTACCAATTAAATCATTTTGTTGGACAAAATACATGGAATAATTTATAAGCCAATGAAATTATAAAAAATAAAATATGTGATCAGCATAATTATATAAGTTCTTGGAATAGAGTTTCTAATATTTTCTAATCCACTGAGAATTGCCAGATTTTATTTTCAGTTATAAACATTAATGTTTTAAATTTTCCAGTATGTTATATAAATGTTATTTAAGACTTGGCTGACTTTAAAGGCATCCACCAAAATGTTTTCCCTTGGAAGTTATTCATGCAGCCCACCAAATTTCTAAGAAATAAATGCTCACTAGTGAGGGGGATAGCAGGGCAGAGTTCCGCAAGTGTCCTGTTTCGTGTTAGCTGGGGAGGAGAGTGTGTTTGAAAATAGACTTACCTTGAGTTGCAAGGGAAGGGAGGGGGTATTTTTCACTTATCATGTTAAACGTCAGAAAAAAACAGAGAAGCTTCCTTTACTAAACTATTGTGAATGCAAACCCTTAACTGCTTTTTGCATAATCTGCATAATCTCACATGTCAGAGACTTTTCAGTTTTTCTTTTTCTTTTATCTATGAACTTGCATTTTTAAATTTGCCTGTTGGATATAGAGAAGTTACAGCCAAAAAGTCCATAAGCCTGGGTCTACCCTCAGGTCTGTCTTCAATGTACTTGAGAGCCAAGTCCTTTTTATTAGTCTCAAGTCTCAATATGTTATTTCTGAATTAACAATGGCTCATTGGGTTATAACAAACAGTCCAGGCTTTATTATATTTGTGATTGAGAGGCAGGTGACACTACAGCCTGACTTACTGATGATCTTTACAAAATATATGTACCTCGATTTTTTTCTAGAGCTTTCAGATAATATCTCCACGTGCAACAATATCTATAAGTAAACAGGAAAATAAGTTACACAAGGAGTGTTCTGCCCTCGTGTCATTATAACATTTTAAAGGTAAAAGATGCCTTATTCTGCCTTTGACTGATTCAATCACCCCCATATATCCACAGCATCAGGTATATATGGAGTAATTGTCCTCACCACATCTACCCACTGTGGTGGTACAGGCCAAGAGAAGATCATAAGATGGGCTAGGTAGAAAAGATGATCAGAACCAGGTCCTGGGGAACTTAGGAACATCATAGGCATATAGAAACAGAGGCATTTACTTCTAAGAATCCAAAGAGCCATAATAAGATTTCAAGTACAATTAAAACATCCTGCCTAATAAAGAGTGTGATATGGAGAGTGAAGTGCATGTATTAGGAAAATCAAATACTTTATAAATTTTAAAACTCAAGGATATTGTAATACAGCTAGAATAGTTTTAAACTGTTGCCAAAAATCTGGCTGATTTAAAACCAATGATGGATCAAAGACCTTAACATAAACCAGAAACACTAAATGTATTAGAAGAGAAAGTGGGGAAGAGCCTTGAAGTCTATGGAACAGCAGAAAATTCCTGGGCAGAACACCAACAGCTCAGGCTCTAAGTTCAACAATTAACAAGTGGGGCCTCACGGAACTGAAAAGTTCTGTAAAGAAAAGACACTGTCAACAAAAGAAGGAACAAGATGGGAGCCTAATTCAGTTGTCTTCTGAAAGACTCCATGCAGCAGGGGATCAAATTGGAAGCTGAGTCTCAAAGCCATACTTTTGGTAGAGCACAGGGAGTCCTTATGATTGAGTGGGGGGATAGGTGGGTGCGGAGAGGACATTCTCTCCATAAGTAGACGAACAGAGCAAAGAATTCTGGGACCAGGGGTGCCAGAGGAGACTGATGCACCAAACAAGGACCATGCGTGGAGAGGACTTAGTCCCTCCACTCAGATGTACTGGCTAGCCAGCTCATTCTTCATAGAGGTTCCCTAATAAAGGGAGAAGAAGCTGCACCTGCCATGGACTCTGTTGCCTGCACTTTGATCACTTCCTCTTGCGGGGTGGGTGGGGGTGCATCACGATGCCACAGAAGAGGATACAGGCAATCCTGATGAGTCCTGATACGCTGGGGTCAGTTTGTAGAGAAGTGCTCCCCCTCTAGGGAGGAAGGAGGAGAGGTGGGCCCAGGAGAAAATGAGAGAGGGGACTACATCATTTGCCATGTAAAGTGAATAAACATTTTTAAAAATTAACATGTAAGAAACAAAACCAATGACAAGTGTCAGATGTCCTGGTGTTGAGGAATCTGCAATACAAGTGATGTTTTACTAACACCAGGACATCTTAATTCCTACACAAAGTTATGCAGTTGCAAGTGATTGGTGCTGCACAGTTCCATGAATGCACAAGAGAGTCCTGAAATCTGACAGTTGCTTTTAGGCATCTAAATACCTGATACTGTCTCAATTTCCAACTTGAATTTTCTGCATGATCCGGTGGTTGAAATTGAACATTTTGTCACATCCATAAACAATTCCTTTCAAAATATCTCCATAATTATCTTGCCTGAAGTGGCTGTTGGATAAATTTAATGCCTAATACCAAATTCGTTCCAAATCAACAAACGGAATACATCAGCATGAATAATTCTTCCTTGTAACTATTATTAATGAATATTGTTGCTTGGAAAGAAAGATGTGACACAAAATGATCAATGCCAATGAACAGAAAAAAAAAAGCAAAGTTAGTAGAAAAAGAGATTAGCAATATCTAGCTGATACCCTAGAAACAAGAGACATGAGAATAATCTCACTCAAAGGTCACAAAAAAAGACATATTAAAGCTTGACTTTCCATCTTATAGCTTTTACATAATTGATACTCTACTTCTAAGTATGTTTGTTTGTCTAGAAGCCAAAATCATATGGAGAAATATTCACATGTGTCTTGCCAAGAGAAGTTGCTAGGTAGGCTGTCAATACTGGGCCATGAGGGGAAACACACGTGCACACAACCATACACATACAAAGGGAGACAGACATATTTAATATTGCTTACTAGTTTCTTTAAAAATCTACTTTAGGAGGCTTGGTAGAATGATAATCTCTATAATCTTCTTCTTTCCTTAATATACTTAGACTTTTGATATGCTGTAGGTTTTCAATTTGCAATTGCTACTATTTCCACTCTCATTTTTGTCATTTTTCAAGTCTTAACTTTGAACTAACAAAATAATACAATCAATATTATAAATTCCACTATAAACTTAAATCCTGAGAATGATCTTCATTTGTGTATTTTGTAAGAATTAATAAAATTACGTATAAATGTTTTTAATAGAGAGATCTTCAATTTCACAGTAATGTTGCATTCTTCTTTTTAATATTGGGAAGGCATATTCCAAAGACTTAAGTTCACACCTTGTTCATACTCCCTTTTCTAGTCAGTTAATCCAACATAATATCAGAAATGAGTGTTTTGAAAAAAGAACTCTTCACTTTTTGAATTTATAACAACATGTGAATGGAGCATAACATGAAGTATGTGTTTAGCTTCTTTTCCTGCATGTATATTAGTGCAGCTATGTGTGGGTACAAGAAGTTGTCATGGAACTGGAGATGCAGATGGTTGGTGAGCCACCATGTGGGTGCTGGGAATGAAAGCCCGTCCTCTGCAAGAAGAGTCCTGCTGCTGAAAGGTCTCTCCAGCCCCGACCATGTGGGTGCTGGGAATGAAGCTCAGTCCCCTGCAAGAAGAGTCCTGCTGCTGAAAGGTCTCTCCAGCCCTGATTTGTTAGCATTTTAGTTTACTAATTTACCTATTTTTCTCTTTTCTCCATTTTCCGATGGAATCAGGTTCATTGCATCTTATTCCACTGTTTTTGAAACTGTCTTTCACATTATGGTTGCTATTGTATCAGACATAATTCAATTAACCAAGACAAAACTGATAAATGAATGGTTATCTAGCCCTGTTCGTCAAGAACATTTTGAAATCCAAGAACTTCAATTCCCATGCAGAAAGTTGTTGTTGACTAATTTCGTACCTTTCAAAATTGTAGTCAATATTGACAGTACAAAGGTAGCTATTTTAGAGAAATTATCCAAAATTATATTATTATTTTTCAGATTCATTGATTTAAAATCTATGTTGTTTCATCTGAAGTGGAATTTATGAAAATCTTCATGAAGTAAATTTTTTAATCTTCATAGTTTTGAATTACACTCAATTTTACATGAATTGTGTTTGTTCTCTTCATGGTGCATATTAATCAAATGGGTCATGAATTTTTAATTGTTGTGAGTCTAAAATATTTAAAGGCTATCAGCCTAAAGGTAAAGTTTTTATTAAAGTATTTTCATAATACTCAGCTGGATTCTTTTCCCTGCTCTCTTCTACTGCACTTGCAATATTCAAGGGCTCCTCCTCCCTCCTCTATAGACACCACATTTTTTTCAGTTAACACGTACTTCTTAACTGAATAAATTTCCTTCTCTAGCACCTTTCATGTTTTAAAATATACCTTTAGTTTTCTTTGTTTTATGACATAGATTATTGTTTACACCCCACTGGGAATATTTTATGCTGCTTATGTGTACTAATTTTCATTTTATATCAACTCTAGGAGTCTGAAACTACTATTTGTATTTTATACTTTCTCTGCCTTTATGTTTCTAAACTTTGCCTTTAGTATTCTGGACCTCCACCACATATTCTTATTTTCTTTTACTTATATATTATTTTAGTTTCTAAATTTATTTTCAGTGCTTTTACTTGAAACATGTTAGTTACTAAAACTATATATTTACAAATACTTTAAGGTAGCTAAATATACTTACCTGTCTAACTATCAATTGATTTTTTAAAAATTTTTATGTATTCCTTTTATAATGATTATCCTTTTATGCTCATCTTTATATTTGCGCTATTTCCCATGTTTAGCATGTCACTTATTTTGCATCTCAAATTATAATATCTTGATATACCAGTTTATCAAAATCTATTGTTTATTTCTCCTACTGCATATTTCTTCCAATTGTACACACACACACACACACACATATGTGTGTGTGTGTGTGTATGTGTGTTGAGTATGAATGTGAAAATATTCTTGGTGGCAATCGGTGATAATCATTTAGGTCATATTTGAGTAAGATTTAGAGCAAAGTGGTCTTGCTTCTAAATTATAACATATAGAGATCAACCACTACAAGGAACATATCAGTATTTCTCAGTATTACTTCAGAGATGAGACGCACTCTATTTTCTGTGCTTCCTTTATGTCATATATAATATTCACCATGGTGCAGTGCTTCAATCTTTAGATTTAGTGTTTACGAATCTCTATTCAAAATAGTAATGAGTCAGACTGTGATGTTCCAGTATAATTTCTCTATGCCATATTCATTAATTTATTGAGATCTAGACATAATGAGTGTTGAGATTATAGAAATGAGCCACCACATTCCCAACTTAATATTAATATCTTTATGTATTGATATATTATTATATATTTAAAGTTAAAAACATACTTTTTCCTGATTTTATGTGGTACTGAAAATTAATTACATATAAGGTACAATTTTTTTATTGATTTATTCTTGTTACATCTCAATGGTTATCCCATCCCTTGTATCCTCCCATTCTTCCCTCCCTCCCATTTTCCCCTTATTCCCCTCCCCTATGACTGTTCCTTAGGGGGATTATCTCCCCCTGTATATGCTTATAGGGTATCAAGTCTCTTCTTGGTAACCTGCTGTCGTAAGGTACAATTTTGTTCCTGATGAAAAGATCACAAACTTCCTTGTTTTAGCTTTCATGTAGCTTATGAACATATTAACTAATTTCAGATTTCATTAATTCTGTAGTCAGATTTCAGCTTTTTGTTTGGTTTGTCATCATTTTATTTTTGTTGATGAAAGATGTAGAAACATAATTATTTGGTTTTATATTTAATTTTGATTAGTTCTTTCTGAAATGTCTACATGTTTGGATCAAATTCATCAACTTCTTCCATATCTGTACAGTTTCTTTGATAGTCATCTATGAGTGACCCCATAGATTTCCTAGGGACTCCCCTGTTCTAGGTGCCTGTGAAGTCCCAAGACTCCCCAACCTCCAATTTCTGTTTTCCTACCTAGCCCTCTCTATCCTGCTCTCCCTCCTACTAATCCTCATCCATGTTTCCCTTCCCATCCCCTTTCCTATCCAATGCTTGTTTAATTTCCCCTTCTGAGTGAGATTCAAGCAATCTCCCTTTGACCCTCCTTATAAATTAGCGTCTTTGGGTCTGTGAATTGTAGTACTTTATGGCTAATATCCACTTATATGTGAGTACATACTGTGAGTGTCATTTTGAGTTTGCGTTACCTCACTCAGGATGGTATTTTTCTAGTTCCATTCATTTTCCTTCAATTTTCAATATGTCCTTGTTTGTAATAGCTGAGTAGTATTCCATAATATAAATGTATCACAATTTTTTATCCAATCTTCCGTTCAGGAACGTATAGGTTATTTCCAGGTTCTGGTTACTATGAATAAAGCTGCTATGAACATAACTGAGCAAGCATCCTTGTTATATAGTGGAGCACCCTTTGGGAATATAACCAGGCTCAGTACAGCTGGGTATTGCAGTAGAACTATTCCCAAATTTTCTTAGAAATGGCCAGATTGATTTCCAAAGTAGTTGTACAAGATTGTACTCCCACAAGCAATGGAGTGCCAGTCATTGCCAGCATGTACTATTCCTTGAGTTTTGTTACTTGAGTCATTCTGATGGGAGTAAGATGGAATCTCAGAGTCATTTTGATTTGTATTACTAAGCATCCCTAAAGCTCCTTGGCTCATGATGGAATGCTGTACTTTGCTCCCTCACCCCCATACTGGGATTTGATCTTTCTTGGGCTTTCACAGAGGTCATGTCCCCTGTGAGTTCACTTCTGTGTCTTGAAGACACTGTTTCTGTATATCATCTACTGCTTCTGGGACTTATACCCTTTCTTCTCCCTTTTCCAAAATGGTTGCTGGAACATGGGAGAACAGGGTGTGATATAGATGTTCTGTTTATGCCTGAGCATTCTATTCTCTGTACCATGAATTGTGGGTCTCTGTGTGAATCACCATGTACTAAAATTAGAAACTTCTCTTATGAGGGTTGGGAGATACAGTAATGCAAGGAATCTTGCTAAGTCATTATATATCAATTTTATATTATGCCTATTTAACAGAGTAATAATAGTAACTTCTTCCAAAGGGCCAAAGAACCACCTAACCACAACTTTTTTACCTGAGCCTGTTCAGTCACGTTATACTACATTGTTTTCAGTGTTGTATTATAGGTGATATAACACATAACATTTTCTAGTAACACTGTAAATTCATATGAAGACTCAATGGAGATATAAACATTGTGTAGAACATTTATCTACACATTTATATGATGTGTGTATATATATGTATATCTATATATGTATGATCGATATCTACACATTTATATGATGGTGAAGTGATGGCAGACTCTTCCATCCATTTCCAAACTAATACATAACATAAGCAATTTAATGCAAGGAAAGCATTTTAGCTGATTTGTAGAAAATTCCCCCAAAGATAATGCTTACCCCCATGCAACACCTTGCTTTTCTCTCAAAAAGAAAAATTTAAATATTTTTGAGAAATATGTTGAGAAGCTGTATCTTACCATGTGGTTAAAGTTAGATTTCAGACATCCAACATGACACCTTGAATTTTCCTTTTTCCATCCTGTTTTTTTCCCTTCGGTTAGCTTTTCTACCTCTATTCATATGCTCAAGCACTGTAGATGTCTTATTTTTTCTTGAGTTTTATTGCCTACACTGCCAATGCTTGATTCCTTAATAAGACAACAGGTCACATTTATCAGAACAATGGCTTCTCATCGTTTAGACAAAATTTAGGAATCCTAGCGAGAACTAAACGTTATAGCATGCATGAGGAAATAATTGACAACCAAATGTTAGCCTGTCTTCCTCTGTACATTTCTGGTTACCATGTTATAAAAAGGGATAGGGACAGATGCTGGAACCCAATGCCTGACTCTGGATGGAGCACTGAGAGCAGTATGGGAGTATAGGGAGAATGGAAGGATCCAGAGGGTTCAGCAGCCCCATCAGGGCTGGCAGATCTGGACTCAGGCGGGGCCTGCACAAACTGTGGCACCAACCAAGGTCAATGTATGCAGTAAACCTAGATCCCCTGTTCAGATGTAGCCAATGGACAGTTCATTCTCCATGGTTGTGTAGAGAGTGGGGACTGCCATTGATATGAACTCTGGTGTCCCTGATTTGATCATTTTCCCTTGGTGGGGAGGCCCTTAGGGACCACTGAGGAAGGAGATGCAGGCTAACCAGATGAGACCAGATATGCTGTGGCCATATGGTGGGGGAAGAAGTCTCTTCTGTCAGGGATCTATGGGAGGGGAATAGGGTAGAAGAGGGAGAGAGGATAAGAATGGGAAGATGCAAGCCAGGGGATAACATTCAGGATGTAATCAAAATAAATTATAATGATTTTAAATTAAAAATATTATCAGTACTAATTTTGATTCACTCACATATTATCAACTACTGTGGGAACCAGTCTCACTAATTACATGCTAAATACACCTTCATTTACCATACATCTTCCTGACGGGGGTCTGTCAACCTTAAATTATTTCTCACAATCTCCCAGCAAAAAACTGCAATGTGGGTTTGTCTTTCCCAACAATCTCAACATAAAACTTATTTTTCCAATCTCACATAGTCTCTATAATCTGTAATCCGCATTCTATAATAGATGTGAATTATAGCAAACATTTTAAAGATATATTTATAGTGAAATCTAATATATTACATCTTGTAATATTCTTGTAGTCTCAAAAAATAGTGATTATATTTGACCTTTCTTGTACCTAAGATTTATTGTTTATTCAATATATTTTCTCTTTTATTTTTGTTTTTTCTCTTTAAATAGTCTTTGGGGTCAAAGGTACAAATACACACAGAAACACACACACACACACTGCTTTTCCCTAAATATGCCACATTTATAATATGATTAAAATATAACAAGTAAAGTAAACAGACCTCTTAGATGAAAATTTTTGTGTTTTGACACTAGTGGTATTAATTTGTAATTAAGGGAACTTTAGTACTGGATTCAAGGAATATACAGTGAGCATATCTTCCTGTGGCTGTATAAGCGGAATGACCAGTGATTTCAGATTTAACAGAAACAATTGACTTTGACTTTCGCTTTAAATACAAAGGACTGACTCTTGAAATTATGCCTCATTGTTGTGTTTTATCTAGAAATCTGAAAGAAGAAAATATGTTATGCTTTTCAGTGAACTAAACAGGCAATCTCATTTGAGTTACTGTAGGCAAAGCAGAGTAGGATTTTCTGTGATTCTGACTAACACTGTTTTTTAATTTTCTTTTGATTTGTTTATTACTTTAGATCTTGATCACAGCTCTCCCCTCTCTTCCCAGTCCCTCCCTTTCCTATCCCCTCCCTCTCTCTTTTCCTTTTTTCTCCTCAGAGAAATGGAGCACATATCAACCCACCTTGTAATATCAAGTAGGAGTAGGACTAGGTTCATCTTCTGTTGTGTCTAGACCAAGCAGCCCTGTTAGGAGAAAGGGAACCAAAGGCAGGCAACAGAGCCAGAGACAGGCCCTGCTCCTTGCAAAGACTAAGCTGCATTTCTTTTATATATGTGTAGGGGCCTAGTGGCATCCCAGGCATGTTCTTGTTGCTGACTGAGTCTCCATGGGCCCAGGTTAGTTGAATCTGTAGGTTTTTCTGTGGTGTTCTTGATCACTCCGGCTCCTTCAATCCATCCTCCCTCTCTTCCTCAAGATTTCCAGAGCTACAGTTATTAATGCTTGGCTGAGGTTCTCTGTATCTTTTTCCATCAGTTACTAGGTGAAGCCTCTCAGAGGGCAGTGATGCTAGGCTCCTATCTGAAAGAATAGATGAATATAATTAATAGCTCAGGGGTGGGCTTGCTCTCATGGCAAGGGTCTCATGGTGGGCCAGTCATTGGTTAGCACATCCCTCAATTTCTGCTCTGCCATCCTTATCTCTGTATGGCTCGTAGACAGGGAAGATTGTGGGTCAAAGATTTTGTAGATAAATTGGTGGTTCTACCCGTCCATTGGAGGTCTTGCCAGGTAACAGATGGTGGCTGTTTCAGGTTCCATATTCCCTGTTGCTAGAAGTCTTAGCTAGAGTCACCCTCACTGATTCTTGGGAGTTTCACTTGTCCTAGTTTTCTACCTCATCTCAGAGATGCCCCTCCATTGATTCCAAATCTCTCTCACAGTTCTCTTTCCCTCTTCCCTCCCCACACTTAATCCCTCCTGCTCCTCCCCCACCCATGGCTCCCTCTACTCCCACCACAACCCAGCCACCTTGTTAAATCCTTCCATCCCCTCAATGAACTGTCTAATTCAAGCATCTTCTTTTGGGCCCTTCTTGATAGTTTGCTTCTTTGGGTCTGTGTATCATATCATGGATAATCTGTACTTTATGGCTAATATCCACTTATAAGTGAGTACATACCATGTGATCTTTCTGGGTCCAGGCTACCTTACTTAGAATACTTTTTTCTCGTTCAGTCCATTTGCCTACAAATTTTATGCTGTCCTTTTTTTTTTTTTTTTACTAGCTGAGCAGTATAGTATTTCATTGTGTAAATGTACCACAATTTCTTTATTTATTCTTCAGTTGTTAGACATTTAAGTTTTTCCCACTTTCATGCTATTACAAATAAAGCTGCTATACTTAGGTCAGCAAGTGCCCTTGTGGTATAATGGAACATCTTTTGGTATATGCCCATGAGTAGTTTAGCTGGGTTTGGAGGTAGAACTATTCCCAATTTCTTAAAAAAAAACACAGAATTGATTTCCAAAGTAGTTGTACAAGTTTGCACTCTCACCAGCACTTCAACCACCCTTTCCTCATTACAGAAGAATCAGAATGTCATGATATTGAAAGTTTATTACAAAAACACTTTCCTATTTGTCTTGAAAATAAAATCAAGCAAATTTTAATTAATATTAAGAATAGAAAAAATATTGTGTCCTCTACTCTGCTCTCCTCTTCCCTACTCAAATTTAAAGCTTTCTGCTCCATTCTTTTCCTTAAATAATTTTTTACCTCTGTGTTCTGTCTCTCTCCTTGAAGTCGCACTCTCAGCCAGTTACTAATTTTCTGACCTCTGAGAGTATTTCAAATGACTCACACATATCTTAAAATTCTAGATTAATATCTACAAAAAACAGGAAATATGTGATAGTTCTATTGGTTTTATTCTAAATCATTCAGGATGATTATGTCCAGCTTCTTTCATTTACCATTGAATTCTATAATTTTGTTTTTCTTAACAATTAAGTAATATTCCATTGTGTATATATTACATTTTTATAAAGCAATTCTGATATCAGTACCAAAGTAAAGAGCTTAAAACATATTGAAAAGTATAAATATATGCCCATTTTGGTAGGTTAACATTATAATTAATTTTGAATTAAGTTTTTTGTCAATTTTTTTAACCATCAAACAATGAAACAGGTTGGTCTGTCATTTATAGAGTAAATTCTCACATGGCAGAATACACATTTTTCAAATACACAAAAATCATTTTCCAATATATAGAAATTCTTCATATAAATTTAGGCCATAGAACATTAAAAATATTAACAATACCAGGTAAGTTCTCAAGCCACAATAATATTATAAATCAATAAGCAAAAGATAATTGAAAATTTACCAAATACTTGAAAATTAACTTATTTCTATGTAGTCATAAGTGAAAGTTACAAGGGAGATCTGAGAGTATTTTGAATGAAATAGTAACCAAAATATTTGAAGACATATCAAAATTGTGCAATTCAACTAAAACATTGCATAGAAACCAGAAAGGTTGGCATCAAATATGGCAAACCAACCACTGGGCAAAATGTTCTAATTTCTGCCACAGACAGAGATTCTGCCAAAAAATGGACAAGTTTAGATGCAGGCAGAGTTGAAGGCAAATGCTGCTAACACAGGGTAAGCAAGTCCTCAATAGTAAGTGCCTTACAAATATGTCTGTCAGAGATATAGGGCCAGAAGGCTATAAATGATGCTCCATCATTATAGAGAGTGTTGGGTGACTATTCAGTCAGTAAACAGTCTCAGTCATTTTTTCATTTTGGAAGCTGCTAACCTGCACTATGGATTCACTCAAGTATTTAAGTTTTATCTCTTCTCAAGTCTCTGATAGGTTTGAAGACAAGATAGTTTAGTCTTTCAATTAAGCTTAGTAGGTTAAGAGCTAAGAATATTTTAGATCAAAATAGATGTTTTAAATTAACAGACATGATATATGATAGATATTAATTTCCATTCAGAAATTTAGACCCAACAAGATAGGAAAGATATTTATTTCAAATTTGCAAAATACAAAAAGGCAAATCACTCGTGGTTCTTCCTGCTTCATGTAATTTATTTTACACATGTATAATAATATAAATTTATATGTTAAAAAACACAATATAAAAGAAAAATAGGAAGTTTGGTCTGTTGTATGCATGGTTATTGATCATTCAAAAGAAACAACATTTAGTTCTGATGGATTTTCTGTACTTATTTTTTGTGTTAAGGATTTGTGAAGTTGTCTTTATTTCTCTCCTACTTACCTTGGATCTAATTCACTTTGTTGTAGCTTTTAAAAGTAGAAGTTAAGATTCTTTGTGAATTTTACTTCACAAATCTATTAAAGCTATAACATTTCCCAACCTAATCCCTCTTTATCATATGGATGTTTTCGAATGAGTTTAAAAATAAACCAACCCCTTTTTCCTAGTTTTTTCAGAGAATGTCTAGTAGTCAATCTTTGCAATTTACAAATGCACAGCTATACTGAGTAGTTCATCTCGTTGTAGTGGACTATGAAGATTTGCTGCAGCTCTGAACCAGGGCTGGAGACAATCACTCCAGAGTCGAGACAGGAAAAGTCTCCAAGCCCAAATCACAACCTGGAGTAGGAATTATCAACTGATTTGATGAGTACAAACACAGAAGAAACTAAATGCAAGAATCAAAAGTAAAAAATGTAGAGGAGGGGCCTCGACATGGGTAGCAGGTAGGAACGATGTTCTGTTGCTTTTATAGAGCTGTGTCTTAAATATTTATTCACCTTTATGACGAGTGAAAAAAGTTTAATTTTCAGATGCTTATGTGTATCTTTCTGGGTCTAGGCTACCTTACTTAGAATGAGACATCCAAAAGCATGCCTCATTGTAGAACTTAAAAAAAAATAAGAAAAGGCTCAAATATGCCATCTGAAAACAGCTTTTTCTGACATTGAAAATGTGGGCAAACGTATTTTCCAAGGCTGCATGTTCAATGTCTACACAAGGTCAAACAAAGCAAACTTTTACATGAACAAAGGAAGGACCCACTATGTCTACCCCAAACATTGATGATGAACTAACTATTGGCAGCTGGTTCCACTTAGGGAGGGAGAGTCATCATTAGTTAGGGATATTGGTCCCTAGTAGGTTTCCCATGTTGCAATATATGTCTCTATCATCACACACATACTAAAAGCATGAAATAGAGTGTGAAAGTTAATAAAAGAGTTTATCAATTGGGAAGGAGAAGTGGCAGCAGACAAGGGAAGGGTTGGAAAAGACAGAGTGGAGCAAGTACGGTTTGAGCAAAACACAATTTATGAAATTCTCAAAAGAGTCAAATAAGACAATAATCTTACGATGAAAATATGCTACTTGTGGGTTGAAAGGGGGCCCTCTTCTATTATTATGTTCACACACTGAATAAAAATTTAAGAAGCCTAATGGAAATTAAACGTGACAGCTATATTTTAGCCTACATAGAGCAAGTCAAAAATTGGCTTCTAAACTAAAAATTAAGAAACAGACCTAGCAGTGCTGTCACAAGACTTTAGGGATGAGAATGTCTATGGAATACTCTGGGGGGCATAGACTTATGTCTGTCTTGGCTAAGAGGTTGAATGAATCCATAAATACCTTTAACACAAGCCATGTGGAGAATCAAGTACCAGAGTCCACAGACATGAGTAACTTGTTTTATATTATTAATCAGATATTTAATTACTTGACATTTCCAGTAATCAATTCAAATTCTTCATTTTTAAAAGTGAATGACAGAGGCAAAAAGTCTACACCATTTAAATGAGTAAAATCTTCACATAGGGGTAGAATTAAGATCAAAACTATCCATGGATTGATTAATTAATTCATAAATACAATGTCATTTGAGAAACTTCTACCACTTAAAACAGAGTGTCAACAAGTGCATCTTTAATTAGTTAATTATTTTAATAAATTGTTAAATTATTTAATTAACTATTAATGCAGGTGGGATTGCCTTTGTTTTCTTTAAATTCAAATACTATTCCTTCAGGTAATTTAGACTGTTTTGTATCTGACTTCCAATTACATACCAGTGAGAATATCTGTCAAATTGCAAACAGAAAGAGACAGATCTGAACTAAAATCACTGACATAAGATGAATTGATGTTTATTTTAAAAGTTACATCTATGGTTTTAATATGTAATGAGAAGAAAACAGATTATAATACTTAGCTCTCCAGTTTCTATTAAAAAAAAACCTGGGTATTTAATATTTCCTTAGTCTGTATTTCACCTTCTGGATAGTTAGGGAAACAATATATTATTTTTATGAGTTTGGGGGTTCTGCATAAAAATCTAATTGAGTTGTACTGTACTGATGATCTTCCACTATTAGCAGAATTTCAGTCTTGAAAACATTTAAAAATTCAACTCATTTTCTTTATGTATCCTGGATAGGAATTTTCCTAGGCCATTTTAGAATTGTTTTGTCTGGTGACAAAGAAAACTGGTTCTTTCTCTCAGCATAGATGCCACTTTTTTATGTTCACGCCAGCAGCATTTTTAGATTTCAAGGATGGGTGACACATGTTATGTGGCTAACTATGGCCTGCTGCAGCAAGAAATTGCCATGGTTTTTATTGAGACCCCATGGGGGCACTGAAAGTCTAGGGAAAGGAAGACAGTTTTGTTCTCGTCCCCTGGAAAGATGTGCACATTAAGCCAAACGTCCTGGATAGAAAGATATGGAAGGTAAAGGGGGATTGAACCCCACAATTTTTCAGCACTACAGACAACTGTTGTGGATATGCCAGAAATGTCTGACTAATATAAATCTGCTGCAAGATAAATCGTTGCATTCCCATAAATCCATAGACTAGGATCTGCAGTAGCTGTCTGTGCTGTTTGCACAACACTGGAAAATTAGGGCCACCTGAGTCAGCCATCTGGGCATTATTTGAGTACAGTATTCTAGATACTTTGTCCAAGTGTTCTGACTGCTTGGCTAGTAAGAGGACTAAGCAATTCAAGCCTTCATACATCTAATTTTGAGACTTTCCAGCAATTGCAAGATGCCTCCCTGCCACATTCCAGAGAGCTTCTTCAGTGACCCACACACCCACTGCCTTGAGGTCAGGCTGGGGTTGGTTATGAATGTTATTACTCTCTGTGGTTTTAATAACTATCATCATTGGTTGCTAAAGGATGTTTTAGTACTAAGTCTGAGTTAAAGACATTGATGGTGGATAACTGAGCTGTACAAGGATGTTTTGTGTTAAAGAGGAAATAACTCTTACAGCTTCAATTTATATAATAATCTTTCTACAAAGAGAGATACCTTTCTTAGGCTTCTCTTCCATAGGATGAAGTATCAGAAGAATTGAATAACACAATAAAGGATTTTTGATGGCACAATGTCATCCATGAAGAATATTCTTCATGTCACATATTTAATATATTCATATTTCATAGGAAGATGAGCTTAATCAGAAAGTTGTATGCCTCAGGAAGAGTTTCTGAAATGAATGTGAGAATAAAATAGCACTGAGTACTGAAATACCATATTTTACAGAAAATATATTTTAAAGGCATCATCCTTATTTTCATGGGTAAAAGCATATATATGTATAAAGGGAAGGAAGTAGAAGAAAAAGAGATGAAGATGAGGAGGAAGGTACTGAGAGGGAGAAGAGGGATGAACAGGAAAAGAAAGAAGAGAAGAGGGAGAGAGAAGATGGAGGGAGGGAGGGAGGGAGGGAGGGAGGGAGGGAGGGAGGGAGGGAAGAACTTACATGATTTTCTTTTGCTTTCAGCACACAGCTTGCCAATGTACCAGGTGTCCTTCAAGCCCCAAATAAATTGAATACCAATAAAAATGAAAGTGCTTTTTTTTCACAGTGAAGAATTGAAGCTAGCAACCAAGAAACCAGTTATCGGAGATGTGGGAACTTCTGATAGCTGACCTCTCTGGAAAACACTAGATTCTGTCATTTGAAATAAAATGACTTTTCTTCAGATTTTCAGCATCAAGTCACTGTGCTGCAAGTGAAACTTAGGTTCCTCTTGCTTTCATCACCTGCATGTAGTACAGACAAAGAAACCAGACATATGGGGAATATTTTTATACCTATGAGGAGTTTCATTTTCTTTTTCCCTCCCGCCTCATCCCCTACGTGGTTGGATTCCAGCTGTTATTATGGTAGAAAAATACTACACCCTGGAACTGAATAAAATATATGACGCCAGGCACTGCAAGTGCCCCATCCTTCCACACTTGCAGGAAACTGATCATGATTGCATGCATCTGATCTTACTGGATAGTCTCTGCCCTGAGCCCCAGGGACAGCGGCCAAGAGACTAGGAAAAAGCAACGCAAGCTCCCTGCCAAAATGCCAGAATGCCCTGAGGGGAAAATGTTTCCTCAAGTTAAATCTGCAGATGATTTTATCCTCATGTTTATGTGTAAAGAGTCAATAGTATTAACATCTAATTCCACTTTTGCTTTCGGAAAGTGGTGATTTTCTGAACAGAGAAAACAACAGAAGTTTTAGCTAGTAGACAGAGAAAAATAACATTAAAATAAACTCACAGGAATGATCACAAAAGACAATTAAAATTGTAGTGATTCTCAAAATTTAAAACAGAATTAAAAAGAAAATTATTTTCAGTTCAGTGACATAAATTCATCAGCTAATTCCAATATAATGTGAAGCAATGTATTTTTCGATAAGATTATATTTAACAAACTAAATGGTTGCTTTTTTTTTTTATATAAAGATGGATGCTTAGGAGTCCCATTGGACTCCTCCTAGGAGGGACTAGAATGTTTTTGTGGATGCTGCTTTAATTCTGTCTTTCATTTTGGTGAGTTGGGGATAGTGGATCAAGAGATGCCTTTTATATAGTCTATCAGTGCCCCACATTGAATGGTGGAGGTTTTTGTAACATAGGGTTACTGTTTGATGGTAAGAACAAAACCACAAAATAATGTGAAATGAAATTAGCTACAACAAAAGGAAAGAAAAGGGCATTTTGTTAGGAAGAAAAATCTGCCTTTTTCCCTCAGTTTGTGAAATAATTAAGGTGGAAGGCTCTGAAAGATAAGAAAAAAAAATTACTCCAGTGATGATCTATATAGAAAGATCCACTCTGTTTTTCTTACTTGTTTCCTGTATTCAAATTTAATAAGAATGGATATGGTTTCCTCCATTTGCAGAAAACTGGGACAATGAGATAAAACGTGTGTATGAAGAACTGACAAGAAGTTAGAGGTTCATCGGTTCATCTTGTGGCCCAGCTCTTGTCTAGTAAGTATAAATATCTCATTTTGGATATCAACATAGAAAGCAAAGGGACATAATGTGTTCTGATGCCTTGGAGGGCTGAGGTGGGAGGCAGCCAATGAGAAGACTTTTCTCATTGGAAGAGTATCAGAAAGTTGTAGATTCAGTCACTTTCGGCATTCTTCCCTTTTCTATTGTTTCCAGGGAGTCATTCAATCTACACCACAAAGTGGCTTCAGCCTTTGGAGCCATGCAGGGTAAGACCAAGAAACAAGGAATTTGAAGCTGACAAGCAGAAAATTTGGGGAAAACCACTAAAGCATAAAAGCAGCTACCATTATATACAGATGAAATTTATTGGATGGTGATATATACATATAAATATGTATATATATTTATATATCATTTTAAACACACATCATACACACATATTGCATATATGAATATTGACTGATTTTTTTAAATGAAAACAACATCAGCAAAGAAAGATAAGGCAAAAGACTGATGTATGTTATTCTTTTGGGAAATCTCACCCCATATATAATGTGTCCTACACTTAAAACTTAAAGAGTTGCATCTTTTCAATCACTTGTTTAACTTTATGCTATTCCACTGAAAGTACACATGGAGATACATGGTATTTTCTGATTTAATCTCCATGGAAGAATATGTTTATCTCATCACTAATTCATCATGCAGCCTCTTTGCTTGCAAACATCATGATTTTGTCCATAGTTAGTTATTGCACACAATAAGTTTCCCACCAGGGACAAAGTTAGCATCCCATGTGACTGGATGCAGCCTTTGTAGGCAAGCAAGTCAAGCAGAATAATGCACTATTTATTGATGTATAAAACTATATATATATATACATATATATGTGTGTGTGCGTGCATGTATATGTATATATATTTTCCCTATATTAGTATGCAGTGTAAAAATTATTTCTGCAGACTAATCTGAAACTATGAACAAAATATTTTAAAGTATTGTATCCATATAAAATACTTTCAGCTGAATAATACACATACTACTATATTTCTGAAGACACAGTAAAGAAAATGATAAATTGGATATAGTTTACCATTTCCCTTTTAATTGAAAAATAGATTTCTTCCTAGCATATGCTACTCAGATTACGGTTCTTCTTCCATCCACTCCTCACAGTTCATCCTAACTTTCCATTCTGTCTGAGCCATCCTATTTTTGTTTCTCATTAGAATACAAACAGGTTTTTTTTTACTTTATTAATTTATTCTTGTTACATCTCAATGGTTATCCCATTCCTTGTATCCTCCCATTCTTCCCTCCCTCCCATTTTCCCCTTGTTCCCCTCCCCTATGACTGTTCCTGAGGGGGATTACCTCGCCCTGTATATGTTCATAGGGTATCAAGTCTCTTCTTGGTAACCTGCTGTCCTTCCTCTGAGTGCCACCAAGTCTCCCCCTCCAGGGGACATGGTCAAAGGTGAGGCACCAGAGTATGTGAGAAAGTAATATCCCACTCTCCACTCTACTGTGGAGAGTGTTCTGTCCATTGTCTAGATCTGGGTAGGGGTTTAAGGTTTACCGCTTGTATTGTCCTTGGCTGTTTCCTTAATTTGAGCAGGACCCCTGTGCCCAAATCTGCCTATCATAATGTTCTACTTGTAGGCTTCTAGGACCCTCTGGATCCTTCTACTTTGCCATTCTCACATGTTTCTCCCATCTAGAGTCCCACTAGAATGTCCTCCCCTCTGTCTCAGTTTCCTGGTAAGTGAAGGCTTTCGTGGGACATGCCCCTTGGGTTAATATGCAGATATAAGTGAGTATATACCATTTGAGTCTTTCTGCTTCTGGGTTAACTCACTCATTATGATCATTTCTAGCTCAATCCATTTATCCACAAATTTCAGGAATTCCTTGTTTTTAATAGCTGAATAATATTCCATAGTGTATATGTACCACAGTTTCTTTATCCATTCTTCTATTGAGGGACACTTAGGCTGTTTCCATGTTCTGGCTATTATGAATAAGGCTGCTATGAACATGGTTGAGCAAACACTTGATTTTCAACAAAGAAGCCAAATCCATCGATGGAAAAGGGATAGCATCTTCAACAAATGGTGCTGGTCTAACTGGATGTCTATGTGTAAAAAAATGCAACTGGACCCATATTTGTCACCTTGTACAAAACTCAAATCCAAGTGGATTAAAGACCTCAACATAAAACCAGAGACACTATGTCACTTAGAAGAAAAAGTGGGGAAGAGCCTGGAACATATTGGCACAGGAGACAACTTCCTGAACAGAACACCAACAGCCCAGACATTAATGTCAACAATTAATGAATGGGACCTCATGAGGCTGAGAGGCTTCTGTAAGGCAGAAGACACTGTCAAGAGAACAAAGCGACAGCCTATAAACTGGGAAAAGATCTTCACCAACCCTACATCTGACAAAGATCTAATATCCAAAATATATAAAGAGCTCAAGAAATAAAACACCACCAAACCAAATAACCCAATTGAGAAATGGGGCTTGGAACTAAACAGAAAATTCTCAACAGAGGAATATCAAATGGCTGAGAAACACTTAAAGAAATGCTCAACCTCCTTAATCATCAGGGAAATGCAAATGAAAACAACTCTAACATTCCATCTTACACCCATCAGAATGGCTAAGATCAAAAATTCAAGCGACACCACATGCTGGCGAGGATGTGGGGAGAGAGGAACACTCCTTCATTGCTGGTGGGAATGCAAACTAGTACAACCACTTTGGAAATCTATCTGGTGCTATTTCAGAAAACTGGGAATAGGGCTTCCTCAAGACCCAGCTATTCCACTCCTTGGAATATACAAACAGGTTTCTAAGGGATGACAATGAATTAAAATGAAATGAATTGTGATAAAACAAAAACTAACACAGTAGAATAGGACAAAATAAACAAACAGTGGGAAAGAACCCCAGAAAAGGCAAAAGAAACAGATAAAGTCATGAACATACAATCGTTAGTATAATCAGGAGTTACATAAAATAACAAACTGAAAGCTATAATACATATGCAAAGAATTTGCTGGTTAAATATAGATATAAAATTTAAATATATATGTATATATTTACAAAATTAAAAACCTAAAAAAAGACTAATTTTTCTAGTTCTTATATATATATTATTAATTTATTCATATTACATCTCAGTTGTTATCTCATCCCTTGTATCCTCCCATTGCTCCCTCCCTCCTGCTTTCCCCCTACTCCCCTCCCCTATGATTGTGACTGAGGGGTCCTCCTCCCTCTGTATATGCTCATAGGGTATCTAGTCTCTTCTTGGTAGCCTGCTAGACTTCCTCTGTGTGCCACCAGGCCTCCCCTTCCAGGGGATGTGGTCAAATATGGGGCTCCAGAGTTTGTGTGAAAATAATGATTGAGTTAACCCAGAAGCAGAAAGAATCAAATGGTATATACTTACTTATATCTGGACACTAGCCCAAGGCACATATCCCAATAATGGCTTCACTTACCAGGAAAGTGGGACAGAGGGGAGGACATCCCATTGGGACTCTAGGTGAGAGAAGCATGGGAGAATCGGGAAACAGAAAGATCCAGAGAGTCCCAGAAACCTACAAGAAAAACATTATGATGGGTGGATCTTGGCCTGGTGGTCCTGCTCAAACTATGGCACCAACCAAGGACAATACATGCAGTAAACATTGAACCCCTACTCAGATCTAGCCAATGGACAGGACATTTTCCACAGATAAATTTTTAAGAACTCCTGGAATGACATGAAACAAGAAATCTTTGGAAGTAACACTGAGTTCATTTTTTATTGGTCATCTACTCCTGGGTAGCAGCCCCTAAGAGTAGTTTGTATCCACATTGATACTTCCTTAGAGAGTTAAAAAAATTACAAGTAGTTAACAATTGGAGAGAGCTTCCAAGTTAGGGATGGAAGCACATGTATTCTTCTCTTTTTAGTACTAGGCCCTCATCTGGATCAGATGTGAGCAGGCCCTGTGCATGGTGACTCAGTCTCTGTGACGTCATATGCGTGTTGAGCTTTTTGAGTTACAGGGCTTTATTTCCTTGGTGTCTTCCATTCTCTGTCTCTTCCATGATTTCTACCTCCTCTTCTGCACGGTTTCCTTGAGCAGCAGTGATCATGGTTGATCTAGTGTCTTTGTGGTTAGACAAAGGATCCTGGGAGGATGCTCAAGCAGAATAATTTGATCTTGAGGTAGATAATTCTTATCTTCCTGAGATACAGCCATGATGAATACTACAGTGACTGTACAACGTTGCACTCACACCAATGGTTGAATGATTTCTTTACTCCATATCCTTGTCAGTATGACCTGCCTTTTGAATTTATTGATATTAGTCATTTTTACAGGTTTAGGAAGAACACCAAGGTAGTTTTTGTTTACATTTCTCCGATGACTAAGGATGTTTAAAATGTCTTTACGTGCTTCTCTTCCATTTATGTTTTCTTTTTTTCAGACATCTTTGCTCAGATCTGTATCTTATTTTTATTAGTGTCACTTGTTTTCTTGATATATAGTTTTTTGATTTTTAAAAATATATGTTTTGGATAATAGCCTTCTAAGAAATGTTTAATTTTTAAAAATATTTTTCCATTCTATTGTTCTTTGGTATACTGAAACTTCATTTTCATGAGGTCATTTATTAAATGTTGAATTAGTGCCTTGGTTAATGAATGACTTCTAATGTCAATGTGTTGAAACTTATTTTCCAGTTTCTCTTCTATCAAGTTCAGTGTATCCAGTCTTATGCTGAAGTCTTTAATCCATTTTGAAGGTGAGATTTATGAAGGGATACAAGTATGTTCTGTTCATATTCTTCTGCATGTAGCTGTCTTGTTTGAGTAACATCATTTGTTGAAGATGCTGTCTTTTTCCCAGTGTATAATTGTCATTTCTTTATCAAACATTTGGTGGCCACAGATGTGTGAATTTATTCTGGGTCTTCAACTTAATTCCACTCATCAACATGTCTGTATTTGTGCTAATGCAATCTTTATTACTATTGCTATGTATTACAACTTGAAATAGGGGTTAGCGATATCTGACACAGTCCTTGGAAGTTTTTAAGCTATCATTGTGTGTGTGTGTGTGTGTGTGTGTGTGTGTGTGTGTGTGTGTTTCTATATGCAGCTTAAAAATTTCATTTCAAGATATGTGAAGAATTGTGTTGAAATTTTGATAGGCACTGAATTTCTGGATTGCTTTTGGAAGGATGGCCATTTTTACTATACAATATTACTGATCTGTGACTGTCATCTTTAATTTCTTCAGTCTTAATTTTTTATCATATATGTCTTTCATTTTCTTAGTGCTCTCCCTAGATATTTTATTTTATTTAAAGCTGTTATAAATGGTGTTATTTTCCCAATTTCTTTCTCAGTCCATTTGTCATTTGTACATAGGGGGCTGCTCATTTTTTGAGTTAAATTTCACCCAGCTACTTTCCCTAGACTATTTAGCAGTTGTAGAAGTTCCCTGTGGAATTTTGGAGTCAATTATGTATACTATCATATTATTTGCAAATAAAGATATTTTGATTTCTGCCTTTCTACTTTGTAATTATCTGATCTCTTCTGAGTCTATTGAGCTAGCTAAGACTCAAGTACTATGACCAATAGAGATGGAGAGTCCATGTGTTACTCATAATATTAGTAGAATTTCTTTGATTTTTTTTCTCACTTAACTTGTTGGCTATGGGTTTGCTTTAAACTGCCTGCATTATATTGTGCTATGTCCTTTGTATCCCTAATCACTCCAAGATTTGGATGTTGCTGAAGGCTTTTCCTTCATCTAATGAGATGGTCATATGGTTTTTGTCTTGTGTGTTTTTATATGGTAGATTACATGTTTTAATTTTGAAATATTTAGCCATTTCTTATCTCTGAAATTTATGCTACTAAATCATGGTTGATGGTCTTTTTCATGTGTTGTTGGATTCAGTTTGCATGTATCTTATTGAGAATTTTTGCATCTGTATTTATAAAGAAAATTGGCTTGTAATTCTCATTCTTTGTTCAGTCTTTATGTGTTTGAGTATCAGAGTAACTTTGAATAAATAAAATTAATCAACTTTTCTTCTGTCTCTATTTTGTGGAATAATTTGAAAAAGTATTGATATTAATTCTTCATTGAAAGTCTAGCAGATTTCTGCATTAAAACCATCAGGCCCTGGACTTTTTGAGGGGGTTTGGGAAATTTTTAATAACTTTTTATGTTTCAGTAGAAGTTAGAGGACTTTGAAAATTCTTATCTGATCTTAATTTATATTTCATATACATTATGGATTAAAAACTTAATCATTTCTTTTAGATTTGACAATTTGGTGGAATGTATGTTTTTCTTAATTTTTTTATTTTTAATTTATTCACTTTACATCTCAATTATAGTCTCTCTCTTGTTTCTCCCAGGTCCCATTCTCTCTCCCAAACCCCCAAATGTCCACTCCCCCAGTCTTAAGAAAGGGGGAGACTTCCTCCCTTATCATCTGCACCCCATCAAGTCTCATCTAGACTGCCTGTATCTTCTTCTTCCTCTGTGGTCTGGCAAGGCTGCAGAGTGGTCAATGTGTGGGCACTGGAGTCCATGTAGAGGTAGCACCTACTCCCCATGTTATGGGGCCCACAAGGAGACTGCACTACCTACATCAGAGATGAAGGTCTAGGTTCTCACCACGCATGGTCCTTGGTTGGTGCATCAGTGTTTGCAACACCACCACCGTGGCCCAGATTTGTTGGTTCCATTGGTTTCCTTGTGGAGCTCCTGTCCACTTCAGGTCTTATATCCCCAAAATCTTCCATAAGACTCTTTGCACTCCACCCCAAAGTTTGGCAGTTATTCTGAATAATATTCCATTGTGTAAACCGTACCACAGTTTCTTTATCTACTCTTCTGTTGAGGGACATTTAGATTATTTCCAGATTCTGGCTAATAGGAGTAAGGATGAATAAACAAATGTTGAACAAATGTCCTTGTTGTATGGTGGATCTTCTTTCAGTGGTATATGGGCGGGAGTGGTATAGCTGGGTCTTCCCAATTTTCTTAGAAAGCACAAGATTGATTTCCAAAGTTGTCGTACAAGTTTGCACTCCCACCAGCAATGGAGGATTGTTCCCCTGTCTTTACATCCTCCTCATCATGTGCTTTCACTTGAGTATTTCTTTTAGCCATTCCTGCAGGTCTAAGGTAGAATATCAATGCTATTCTGATTTGCACTTCCCTGATGACAGAGTACATCGGACATTTTTTTTTAAATGTTTCTCCACCATTTGATACTCCTTTCTTCAGAATTCTCTATTTAATTTTGGGCTCCATTTTTGCTGGATTATTTGGTTTGGTGGTGTTTAATTTCTTGTGTTCTTTATAAAATTTGTATATCTGCACTTGGTCAGATGTAAGGCTGGTGAGGATTATTTATCAGTTGGTAGGCTGTTAGTAATTCTGTTGACAGTGTGCTTTGCCTTACAGAAACTTTTCAGTTCTATGGGATCCCATTTATTAATTGTTGATCTTAGAGGATGAGCTGTTTGTGTTCTGGTCAGGAGCTATTGGGCTCCTGTGCAAATGGCCCCAAGGCTCTTGCTCTTCCCCACTTTTTCTTCTAACAGATTTAGTGTGTCTGGTTTTATGTTAAGTTCTTAAATCCATCTGGACTTTAGCTTTGTGCAGGGTGATAAATAGGGTCTATTTGCATTTTGCTACAGGTAGACATCCAGTTAGACCAGCACCATTTGTTGAAGATGCCATCTTCTCTTCTATTGTATGGTTATGGCTTCTTTGTTGAAAATAGAGTGTTCATAGATGTGTGGGTTAATTTCTACAACTTCAATCCATTTCCATTGATCCAGATATCTGTTTCTATTCCAGTACCATGCTGATTTTTATTACTGTTGTTCTATAGCACAGGTTGGGATCAGAGATGCTGAGTCATCTGGAAGATCTTTTGTTGTACAGGATTGTCTTAGGTATTCGGGGGCTTTTTTTGTTTTTCCAAGTTGTTTGGTTTTCCAACAACTTAAAAGAGAGTTGTTCTTTTAAGGTCTGCAACGAATTGTTCTGGCATTTTGATATGAATCATATTGAATCGATAGACTGCTTTTTGTAAAATACATATTTACTATGTTAATCCTACTGATCCAAGAGCATGGTAGATCATTCTATCTTCTGACATCTTCCTCAATTTCTTTCTTCAGAGACTTGAAGGTTAGAGTTACACCAAGATAATTTAGGGCTGGAGAGATGTATCAGCCATTAAAGGCTAAGGTCACATCCAAAAATATAAGGAATAGGGATATATATTTTAAAGGTATGTCCTCCTGAGTCTCTGGATTTCCTCATTGTCTGTTGTGATGCCATCTCTCTCTCTCTCTCTCTCTCTCTCTCTCTCTCTCTCTCTCCTCTTTCTCTTTTAATGGATCCATTCTTTCTGCTTTTAGCTAAGTTAAACTTACAAACAAATCATATAGTTTATTAATCGTATTTATTTTTGAAGAACCTATCATTTGTTTCACTGATTGTTTATATTTTATTAAGGTCAGCCCTGCGTTTGATTTATAATTTCAAATTACAAAAAAAGCCTACAGTACTTTGAATAGAAGAATGGGCGGTACAGGAAAAGATATCTGATGTTCCACTTCATACACCAATATTATAAATTATAGTTTTAGAAAAATAAGTTGTAATATTAACATCACCAATGCACAGTCATACTTATACAGCATCATCTTCTCCCTCAGTACCATAAGATCACTTGCTGTCACTTTTATTATTTCTTGATAGGGAAATACATATTCAAAACTTGTCTTTCTATTGTCTTTATGATAGCTTATACAACTTTGTAATATCAACTGAAAATTATGATGTGTGTTTGTGTGTGTGTGTGTGTGTGTGTGTGTGTGTGTGTGTGTGTGTGTGTGTGTTTGCTTTCATGTGTGTGAATTCAGGGGTCAATAAACCTGCCATAGGACTCAGATGACAACCTTGAATATTTATTCTCACCATCTCCCTTTTTAGAGAGACATTTGTTATTTATTGATGCTTATCCTACAGTAGATGGCCTGCACATTTCTGTACTAAGATTACAGAGGTGTGTTTCAAGCCCAGCTGTTATGTGAGTCTTGGGGAATCATACTCACTTTCTCACACTTGTGAACCTTGTACTTAACCCACTGCACTATCTCCATAGGCCTGTAATTGTACTCACTGTAATTCGTGAGATTACAGTAACTATGGTAACTATCTAAACCACCCAAATGCAATGGTGTCTAGAAGTCTTGTTTATGAAATGGTTTCAAATCTTCCTGTAATAATATGGACAGGTCAAAATAAGATCCTACTTTTGCTTTTACTCACTCAAGCTTAAACTGAGCATATTAATTGGCAATGTGAGGCCAAATGCTTCAGTAGTATATTTTCCAAGATTTATCAGAGATAACATATTTAGGTTTTTAATTGACCTTTCAACTAGAAATACACATTTACAAAGAAACTGTCCTCTAAAAGTGAAATACAAGTTTGATAGTAATTCACCCTATAACATTTTTTGAAAGCAAATTTCAAATTAAATATCTCTTTTCTTCAAATACTTAATTTGCCTAGTGTACTTCCTTAACAGGTAAAGAGAAAACAAATCTAGTACAACACAGAAGAAAAGTATGGTGGTCTGTGTTGTCTAATTTAACCAGTCTAGAAAATCTGAACTCCATACAAGTCTACCGATTTATACAAATATTTGTAAGATTTTCTGATATTTCCAGTTCCAGTTATATCTCTGAGTTTAAGGCCAGCCTGGTCTACAAGATGAGTTTTAGGACAGCCAGGGATGCATGAAGTAATATGACATTTTAAAAAAATGACAGATATACAACTGGCTACTAGAAAGTTCTTTGTAGTTTTTAGAGTTTTTCTGGAACACTTTGGTCCCTGTCACCTCAACTTTATAGAAAAACACCTGTATTAATTGATCAACATTTGGGGGGCCCATCATAAAATAAAGTGCAATGAATTTTCCTTATCAAATCAGTATTTGTTTATATCCTAGATGTTGACAATGGATATTAGTGTTGGAAATCATCCTGGAAATGTATATACTGTGATTTCTTCAATATATGATTGGTTACCCAGTTCAGCTAAATTCATTGTTAAGAATGAAAGACTATATTATACAAAGTATGAGTGCCTCATGAGAGCATTAGTGATTGCTAACACATTAGATTTCTTTCTGGGAAGTGTCTATGTCAGAGGAAAAAGGTCTACATAAACAAAAATAGTTTCATTCGTACTCATTCTTGCTACTTGGTAATTGTGAACTAATTGTAACACTATCATATATTATGCATATAACATAAGATATTTCATCAGAAGATATTTTTAACTAATTGTGTATCCAGGTGGTAGTTACCAGCATACTAATGTATGTTTACATCTTGTTTGTGTCTTAATACACGGATGCATTTGCTACAAAATCATAACTGTTTAACTTTGCAACTAAAAAAATCATATTCTTTTGGTCACTTCTTTAAAAATGTAAACGGGTAGCCTGTTTTCAATGCATAATTACTAATGCAGAGATATAATCCTGAAAATGTTTTATTCATTATCTTTGCAACACACACACACACACACACACACACACACACACACACACACAGCTTAAATATGACAGGGCCATTCAAAGTGAAGGATTATTTACCATATTTTAGTAGTTTATGTCATTCAAGAAAAGCTACTGGAAGCAATGTGGATAAACGCAAGGGTTAGGTAGAGAGTTAGAGACTGAGGGGATAGATTGAGTTCCCTGGAGAGAGGAGATGATATAAATATGGGCAAATGTGAAGAGGGGCTGAACAGGGATTATCAACACAGGGAGGGAGTGGAAAGAGAGAACCAAGGGATGGAAGATGGGGTAGAAAGATAAAACTGAGGGACATTGAAAGCCTAATACAGTTGAAGCTTTAAGCATTCTAAAACATATACAACTGTGTAGACAATCTAATGTGATCACCAAATAATGGGGAAAATGAAGTCCAAGCATGATGTATCACTAAATTAAACAACAAGTACCTGGAATGTGTTACAATCTAATACAGTTCTTGGCCAGGGAAGCTTCATAGTAACCCTCAACTGTAAGGCAAATTTAATTCAGAAACATGGCAAGAGATCACATCCAAAGACCTTCTCTGACTACGTAATCTGGCTGAATGCAAACACACCCCTAGGTCAGGTCTTTAAGCCAAAATAATGAAAGCACTCTTAGTTTATAGAAGGAAGGCACATTTGAAAGTGACATTTAATTGATGGGCAGACAAGGTGACAAATCAGAGAAAGATTTGACAGAATGAGTCAAAGATAGGATATACCCAATTCTCTAGCAAACAGACAAATTTTATAATTCTAAATATTAAATTTGGCTTTATATTGAGTATAGAAAAATAACCATATCTATACATTAACAATAAAGTTAAGTTCTTGAGAAATGCATCTGGGACTGGAGAGACAGATTTTATAATTCCATTTCCAGATGATCCTATTCTCACTGGCTTCTTAGAGAACTGCATAAAAGTGGTACAGAAATACATGCAGGCAAATGATTCATAAAGATACAATCATACTTTTTAATATATAAAAGAAAAATATACATCTGACTTTAGGCTGAAAACAAAGCTTATGCTACTTGCTTAAGTTTTATAGGCACATTTATGAATTTTATCTGTGTATAATTATGAAAAGCTTATCTTTGCAGGCCTATGAACTTCCTTTCCCTCTGCTTTTGTAATTATGTTTATCCTATGGTCTGAACGAAGTGTTCAGTAATAGGCTACAGGATATATTCTCCAGTTTAAATTATTAAAAGAAAATGACAATTTGAACATATTGTCAGCAACTAGCACAACTTTATTTACTTACTTAATTTGTTTATTTGGGTAACTAAAACCAATGGCAGCACAAATTAAAAATCACAACATTTTTGTAAGTATGTTTAGTGCTATTGCTTCACATTTACCAACAAGATATAAAGTTTAAATAAGAACTGACTAGACAACAGCAACAACAACAACAACAACAACAACAACAACAACAACAAAAAGGAAGTAGCACATCCCAATAGCTCAGCTTTAAAATCTGTGTTTATGACATGCCTAGGGATGTTAAAAATATCTAGGAGGTGAGCAGTAAGCTGCATTTGAAGGTACTCTTACACTCTCAGTAAGAGCATGTTGGATTGAAATCACTGTTGTGCTTTGTAAAACACAGTTTAGAATAAACATGAATGATATTTTGCTTTAAATTTTATTTATACCTTTCACACATCTAAGTAAATGAGACCAAATGCCATTGCAATCAACAGAATCTAAAACAGTTCAGTGATGGGAAACAATATTAACACCACAAACAATTGTGGTTTTATTTTTTTATGAAATAAGAAGTTATTTTCTCATATATGAAAGGGGAAAATAAAACCGCAGTATTACCTCCTGGAGTTCTATCGAGATATGTTTAAGATGAAGCAATTTGAAAATACTGATGCATTCTTCCCTGAGGGGAAAAACTATTTTTTCTCCATTCTTGGATTTCCTTACTTACCTGTACTTTTTGTCTAGGGTTGAAGCCTCCTGTGTTTTCCTTCATCCACTTTGGTATGTTTATTATTATTGTTACTGTTCAGCGTGTGCTTAGGCATTTATGCTGGTGAGAATTTATTGATAAGCTTCTATAAGCTCAAGCACAAATAAATACTTTGATAAAAGTAAAAGAGAAAGAAAGAAAATGTGAAAAATTCAATGTTTCATTAAAGGATTCCCATTTTTTATTTTAGATATTATAATTTAATTACAACATTTCTCCCTCCAAAGTCTCCTATATGCTCCTCTCCACTTTTCTTCAAATCCATTTCCTTTTAAAGATATTGTTATCACATATATATATATATATATGTACATATGTATGTATGTATGTATATATATATAGTTAAATATTAGATTTTCAGGTTCTATAATCCTACCTGTATGTATGTTTTCAGGCATGATCATTTGGTGCTGGGTAATCAGTTGGTGTCTTTGACTGTGGGGATGGCCACCTTTCTCATTCCTAGCTTTTCTCAGTTGTCTATCATTTTTGTGTATGGTTGTTGCCTCATGGTCTTTTCCACATCCACTTTTGCTATGCCCTTGGCATAGTTCTCGTTCAGCTCACACTTGGCAGTCATGTTGGTATGAATGAATTGCTGTTTCTAGGAGACACACTCTTTCAGCACACTTCCTGATCCTCTGGCTTTTATAATCTATCCACAGTCTCTTCTAAAATGTTTAATGGACCTTAAGTCACTGTATGTTTTGCACATATATTCATTGGGCCTGAGATCCAGAACACTGTATTTTGGTTAGTTATGTTCTTTGTAATGATCTCTGTCTGTTTGAAAAAGAAGTTTTCTTGACAAGGAGTGAAGACTACACTTACCTGGGGGTAAAAAGAAAACCAAATATTTGTAGATGGTTATTATGTATTGTTCTGGTTTATGCTTGTAGACTTTCCTCCACTGACTTCATTAGCATTGAGTAGTTAGTAAGTGACCAGTACAAGACATGATTGAGTATGTCTTATTTCTAATTACAGAGCTATTGGTAGTTGTCAAGGTATGTGTGTCATTGTTGCACTCTGCAGATGATCATTGAAATAGCTCAGAGGCATCTTAGATAGGTTGGGTTGTTCATCTCATCCCTTATTTGGAAGCATGCATGGTGCCTTCTGGCCAATGAAAGCAAGTATTCAGGGAGGGAGCTTTTATGTCAACTCCAGTTTAGGCGCCTCTACGCTCTGTTTCTGAAGTGCATGATGCCTTATGCAATAAGGACTTTTCTTCTACCTCTGGTGGGTAACCAAAGGTAATGGGCTATCAGTTTGGGAAGTCTCTTGAACAGACCAGAGCTTCTCATGTATGGTAATGATATATTTGTTATGCTGTCTTTGGCTCTTAGAGGAAGCACTATCAGACCAGATGTAAAAGGTCAATTAAAACTATGTGTATATATTTATATAGAGAGTTACATGTATAATAGAAGGTGGAAGTAAATATTTAACAATATGATTCCTTGTGGCTGTTCCAGATAACCTTGTTATTTCCCCTGTTTTCTGTATTTTCCTCTCTTTCACTTGCCTAAAGAACCCCATTTTCCCATTTCCCTGATCAGAATACTTGTATTGTAGAAATCCCCTCTATATTGCCACACAACCAATCTATCCCGTCAATGGTTTTGCTTTACTTTCCTGGTTTCTGTAGTTACTACAGGCTTGGGTACTCACATCTTAAGATGTAGGAGCATCCAACAAGAGAGAACATTTGATGTTTGTATATACACCAACAATGAACATACTGAGAAAGAAATCAGAAAAAAATTGCCTGTTTACAATAGTCTTAAAAATAAGTCTGGAAATCAGCTTCACAAGAACATAAAAATGAATCTATAAAGTAATGTTGAGATTCTAAAAAATTGCAATTGTAGACACTAGACAGTGGGAAGACTTTATATCCTTTGAGTGAAAAACTACACTTGTGAAAACAACTGTCTTCTGCCTTGAAAAATTCAACTGACTCAAAGCACTCACCATTGAAATTTTAGTGATATCCCTCTCATATGAAAAGAGAATACAAAAACCTGAGATGGACAGCATAGTTGTAAGAAGAAAGAACATAACAAAAAGTATAAAATCCCTTCCTTTCAAACTGTACCATAGGGAGCATGGTACTAGCATAAAAACTTCAACTGGCGAGGACGCTACAGTATGAGACCTAGACATAAACCCATATAGCAATATTCAACCAAGTTTTGAAGACAATGTTAAAACTATCTACTGGGAGCTAATTCTGCTCACACTGTATATTCACTCTCAAAAGAATAAAATTAGATCTGTAATTCTCACTCATCACAAAAACTGATTCTAACTGGAGCAAAGACTTTAATTTAAAACCTCAAGTGTTGATAATGATGAAGACAAACATTCAAGTTGTAAGAACTAGCACACCTTTGTGGATAGAACACTGACAGCACAGGAAAAATCCCTGATGATTGACAGTTGAATTCCCTAGAATAAACACTCAGTACAGTGTAAAGACAACACACATACTAGCATTAATTTCAGGAGTATACAAAGAATTCCAAAACTTGATATACTACCAATCAAAATCAATACTACTCATCAATAAATGAGTCAAGTATCTGAGCAGACAGTACTCAAAAGAAGAAACACAGTGACCCAGTAAATATTTTTAAAATGTGTCATGTCCTCTAGCTATCAGAGAAATATATATTAAAAACCACTTTGTTATTTCATCTTAATACTGGTATAAAAGCTACATTTAATAAAACAATTCCAGTAAATGCCACTGAGAATGCAAAGGAAAAGGAAAGGCACTACTTTCTACTGTTGGTAGGTATAAAAAATAGAACAATACTAGATAAAATGTGAAATATTCTTAAACACAAAAGCCAAAAATAGAACTACCAGAAGACCCATATAAACTACTCTTGATTATATCTCACCACAGAGATAACTGTTTATTGCTGCAATAGTGCCAAAACAAAACAAAACAAAACAAAAAAAAGAGAAAGAAAAGAAAAAAGAAATGAGCTTAGATGTCCATCATTCAAAAAGTGAATAACAGGAATGTTTCCATTATACAATATATATTCACTCAGCCAAAATAAAATAACCAGACTAATGAACATTCAAGAAATGGGAAAAGTGGAAAATAATACCTTAAGTAGGACAACCTAGGTTGAGGAAAACAAATTTCATATTTTCTATTTCATATGCAGAGCCTAAATTGTGGTATTTGTATCCAGGTAGAATTTAATATTGGGAAAAAACAAGAAACTAGTGAAAACCCAAGATTTTGTAGAAAGTAGTGCTGAGGGATGGATATGAATAAAGAAAGGGAACAAATTAAGATCAGGAATATCAAAGACAAGCGGGTATATCAGAGAAAGTGAGGGAAGAGAAAAGAAGTGGGTGAATGACTTGAATCCAGCTGAACACATTTTGTTTTAAATTTCCATACAGAAATGTGCTGCTCCAAAAAAAATTTTTTTAATCAAAATACCTAAATTGATTTGGTATATATTTATTTTAAATAAATATATAAACGCTATATATATATTTTCTTCTACTTTATAACTGGGAAAAGAGCGTTGTTAGTTTAGAAAAATGTGGAGAAGAGAGCTAGATGGTGACCTGTTTTTTTTTTTTTTAACCTACCTTGAGGTTAAGCTATCAGACCCATACTCCTTTGCAGTAGGGTGTGGCCATAGACCTGAGTCTAATCAACTTACACATTGAGTGCTATTTCTTGTTATTACATGTGTAAAGCTCCCATAACCTTTCCTTCATGCCCCTTTTGCCTTCACTAACTTAATAATCTTTCAAGGTGTTCTTTGAAACAACACTTAGCCTGATCTTGCCTTGAAACCAAGAGAAAGGACTGCCTCATCCAGCTAAAGCCATCTTTTAGATTTTATCTGGCTGAGGTGAGAGAAAAACATACTATATTAAGCCTATAAGACTTACAGCTTAATCTCTGGGAGCAATGAACAATTCTATAACTAATGATCAGAGCATTTATTTTTTTTTAGCTGAGAGAAAGTAAGTTAGTGAAAATCCAGGATAATGCTTTAGGATTTTATGAACAGTTTGTTTTTCTTTGAATAATTCAAATTAAGTTTAACTTAATCTTATAAATCTCTGTTAAGTTTTATGAAGATATTGGTTGGAATAAAATAGAATTGGAAAACAACTTTTATTTTTACCTTGACAGACATGCCAATAAGAACAGTCTAAAACATAATAGAAGTCAGTCATGTTTGTGGAACTCTCTCTTATTTAGCTGTAAAAAAAAGGTAATTTTGAACTGAAGTACTTTCTGTCTTTTAGAATTACCAAAATAACAAATATGATTAAGTTATGTATAACAGTTATTTGTGTTGAGAGAGTAGAAAATGTGATGCCAGGAAAGTAGATGTAGTAACACCTCACAAGTATAAGGCAACTGAAACAAAATTTTAGAGCATTTGAATAGTTAGTGTATATTATACTGTAGCAACTTCAGAGATAATTAAAATATTAATATAATTATTAATATTAAGCATATTAGCATATGTTTCATAGTCACAATCTTATATTTGTCTATATATTTTTTTAGTCAATTACTTGTATTTCCGGGTCTTTCCTATGCCTCATGTGCTGTTCTCTCTCCCTTGCTCTCTCTCTTTCTCTCTTTGTCTGTCTCTCTCTCCTCCTCTTTCTCCTTCTCTTTCCATGTCTCTCCCTTCAGCTAGATTTGCAAATATGTAAGTTCTGGAGATCCTCTAGTCCATGATATTCTTGCTGCTATGAACAGTGCTACAGTTAAAGCTGTGAATTACTTCTCCTGGCTCTTACATAGGTCCCAGAGATACAAACTCAAGTTCTCATGCCTATAGAGTGAGCATTTTACCCCAACCTCTGTATCTTCCTTGTCATCAAACTTCTTGTAATGATGATGAATATTTATTGTAAACATAGCTAGGAAGAGCTGTCTAACTACCATCTCATAAACTTAGGCTATTCATTGAATAAAGAGTGAAAACTGGAGAATGCAAACTGAGCACCAACATTTACTTTTTCCCATTTCCAGACTATGGTTGTAACATGACTACCTACTCACATCCCTTCTACATTTCTCCTTGAATTGTGTAATTATCTTTTTAAACCATAAACCTGAAAGAATGTCTTCTTTATTTTAGCTTCTCTGTATCATGTATTTAGTTACAGAAATAAGGAGAGTCAATGATATACTTCAGGTATGTTCTGATACCAGGATAACCAATTCCTTATTAGATAGCTAACATGCTGATCCCTTTTGTATAAGGGGAAAAATAATTTTAAAATGAGCAGGAATACCCCAGTACATGTTTTACCTCCTGATAAAGCGAAACTCATGAAAAATCCTCCTGTCTCTATATTGCTTTTCCTTCTCTTACTGAAGTGACAAGAACAGAAGGTAGATTTACAGTGGGAGAGTGGCTCACAGGGAGATTATACATGGAATGAACATTGTATGTAAGCATCTATCTATCTGCAATAACAAACCCAAAACACGGACCTCAATAAAAAATTATAACCTTCATGATTTTTGCTAACAAGTTTAGCTACCAAGAGATAATTCAGAGATTTAAAAGTGTAAATTTTGTTGGCTAATATTTTCCTGACAGCAAAATCACAACCTTTGTAAAGAAATTAAATGAATCTTACTCAAAAATATGTCTGTCAGAAACATTGTGCCCGAAGGCTGAAGATGATGTTCCAGTGTTATAGAGAACTTTGAGTAAGTGTTCAGGCAGGAAACAGGGTCTGTCATTTTTTTCACTCTAGAAGCTGCTAACCTGTACTTCCGGTTTACTCATGTAATTAGTTTTATTTCTTCCCAGGTCTCTGATGGGGTTGAAAACCAGATAGTTTAGTCTTACATTTAAGCTTAGTTGTTAAGGGGTTAAGATGTTCTTAGGTCTAGATAGATGTTTTAAGTTGATAGAGATAAAATATGGAAGAGATTGATTTACATTCAGAATTTTAGACTCACCAAGATAAGAAAGATGCTTTCTTCACGATTGCAAAACATAAATAGCCAAAACACTATGAATGTAGCATTCATATAATTCCTGATTGCTTTGTGGTTCTTCTTAATGTATGTAATTTATTTTATCTATGTGTAATAATATAAAAATAAATGTAAAAGAGAAATATAATATAAAATAAAGGAAAGAAAAAGAATCTTACAATAGTAATACTAATTGAAAAATGTGACCCATAAAAATGTATGACTTTACTTCATTTAATTCTGAAACATTTTATTAAATATTCAGTGCTATAATCCCAATTATTTTGTATTAAAAAGTATTGAGCTTAAAAAGTCAAAATCTTCTGTTTATAGTCACAGCTCACAGCTCTGTGTTTCTTGTGTGATTAAGAAGATAATTATCATGTTACATATCATCCTTTGTAAGAAATTCTTATGTGTTAAGCAATAATAAATGATCAACACTTAAAATTCAAGAGCCAATATTGGGTACTTGAAAGAGGAGCATATCCCGTGAAAGTCTTCACTTGCCAGGAAAGTGGGACAGAGGGGAAGACTTCCTATTGGGACTCTAAGTGAGAGAAGCAAGGGAGAATGGGGAAATAGAAGGATCCAGAGGGTCCCAGGAATCTACAAGAAGAACATTAACACTGGTGGATCTGGGCCCAGGGTCCTACTCAAACTATGGCACCAGCCAAGGACAATACATGCAGTAAATATCGAACCCCTACTCAGATCTAGACAATGAACAGGACATTCTCCACAGTTGAGTGATAAGTGGGGACTGACTTTCACAGGAACTCTGGTTCCCCTTATTTGACCATGTCCCCTGGATGGGGAGGCCTGGTGGCACTCAGAGGAAGGATAGCAGGCTAGCAAGGAGAGACTTGATACCCTATGAGCATATACAGGGGGAGGAAGTCCCCCTCAGACACAGTCATAGGGGAGGGGAGTAAGGGAAAAATGAGAGGGAAGGAGGAATGGGAGGATACAAGGGATGGGATAACAACTGAGATGTAATATGAATAAATTAATAAAATACATTTTAAAATAAAAAATATAATATGCGATTCAACGCAGGAACAACACCAAAACATTCTGACTATAAATAAGAAATAAAACAAAATCAAAGTAAGAACAACCCAAAGGTACATAGTCCATACTGAAAATTTTATCCTGTTAATTTTTACATTAAAACATTGAACAGTCTTTTTACCTCAAAGAGAGAACTAATTAAAGTATTAATCATTCATCTACTGTCTAGTGTCCAAAAAATTAAAGGAATTAAAGGGGCTGACTTTAAAATGTTAAGAGGCAATTATAAAATTCAGAAAAAATACAACTGGCAGTACATAGAATCAACCAAACAGAAAGGTGTTTGTTGGGGCATATTCAATAAGTTAAATCACAAGCCATGTGACAATGAACATGGTCAACAAAGAATTGGAACACTTATCCAAAACTAGAAATAAATATAAGTTGAGATACAAATTTCCTATTTTTACTAGAATTTAAATTTTCAAAGCACAAATATGGATTTTGTCAAATGACAAAATTTTAAGACACAAAAATGAGTAAGATCATATATATATATATATATATATATATATATATATAATTATCATAACATGCAATGAATAAACTTGTCTGTAATGTAATATTATAATGCACATAAAATATGTCAAAATATTGACTTTAAAATAACATTATTCAGATATAGAAATTAGTCATATACATGAAATTGAAAGCAGTTATAAGTTTAATTGCTCCAATTTTTGTCACCATATTTCTGTTTCAGTTTCAAACTATTTGGAAAAACTCAAATATTCACTACACTGGTAAGAGAACATAGTCATTTAGGGTAGTTTAATACTTATCTTTATACTTTTATATGTTTAACTTGTGTTTAAAGAGCAGTTATTTATTTCTCATATTTTTATCATTTATATTATTACAAAAGAGTAAAAGAACCATGAGACAATCAGGAATTATACAACTGTTACGTTCATAGAGATTTGGCTATTTGTATTTGGCAAACTTGAAGTAAACCTCTTTCCTATCTTTTTGGGTCTAAATTTCTGAATACAGATTAGTATCTACCATATCTCATCTCTATTAACTTAAAACATCTATCCTGATCTAAAAATATCTTAAGCCCAAACCTAGTAAGCTTATTGAAAGACTAAACTATCTGGTCTTCAAATCTATCAGAGACTTGAGAAGGGATAAAACTTAAATACCTGAGTGAAACCAGAGCACAGCAGCTTCCAAAATGAAAAAAATGGCAGAGACCGTTTAATGCCTGAACAGTCACCCAACATTATCTATAATGTGGAAGCATCATTTTCAGCCGTCTGACCCAATATATCTGACAGATATGTTTGCAAGGCAGGAGCTATTGAGACTTCCTTACCATCTCTTGGCAGTTTGGCCTTCAATGCTGCCTGTATCTAAACTTGTCTATTTTTAGGCAGAATTCTGTCTGTGGCAGAAATGAGGATATTTTGCCCAGTGGCTGGTTTGCCATATTTGAAGCAACTCCATAAGGAGGTATTTTGATGCTCATCTTCTTTGAGGCAGGCTGGGTGTTGCCAGGAGTTAACTTGTCTTATTGTCAGAGAATCTTTAGAATAATAGAAACACCTTTAAAGTCATATTCTTACTCTCTTGGTCTACAGATGCTTATTTTCATTGGGAATTGGTTATAAGTATTATTGGTCTTTTACAGAGAGGAAACTAGGCTTGACTCAGGGATGTATCTCTTTTCCTTTTTCTTTTGTAAGTAAGGTGATAGGAGCTGAAAAAAATGAAAGGGGGATATACAAATATAGAGGGAGGATAAAACAAAAGGTAGATTATTTAATCTACTACTCATCTCAGAGCCCTCATTGTTACTCACAGCTAAGGTTTTTTTTTAATTCAATGGTATTAAATTTTGTATTTTGAGACAAATAATGCTCGTGTCAAAAACTAGTCTAATTTTAGAACAATAACATATACCCTAGGTCTAATAGATAGGATTCTATAGATATATGATGTAAAATAGCTAAGTAGGGTCTCCAGAATCCTCAGCAGTTATTATTTAAATCAGAGGAAAATCACTAGGGTCTTCCTTATCCTGATTAAAATTGATGTGCTACGATAACATTAACTATATTTATTCATTTTAGTAATAAGTCAATTGTCATATGGTATGGAATCAATCACCATATATAATACAATGTTAATATTCTCATTTAGAAAAGCAAAATATAGGTCATATATTACAATTTCAGAATCCTGCTTTGAATCCAAATTTGTGGTTTCCATACAGTTCTCCAATGATTCAGACAATAAACATTTGCAACAGAAAATCATTTTCACCTCTTTTGTCTTTTCCACCCCCTTCCAACCTGTTGTGGAGGGATTCACTAGTGGAGGTTGGTGGGAGCTTTGGGATAAATGTCTGACAGGAAAATTATTACTGCCCATTATCCAAAAAAGAGCTTCCAGGTGTTAAGAATGACCTGTTTTTACTCCTCCAGATGGCATCAGTCAATTGCACTGCATACATATTTAAATAAAAGTATAAGAAACCCGTGAGTTAAATGAAGTATGTGAGAACCTACGAAGAAAGCTGACTAACCTATAAATATTTCACAAAGTGAGAGAGAAACAAAAGCATAGTGTGTGATTAAGATTCTTAAACTCATAGCGTAATCTGATTTCATGGATCCCCTGACATAGTCTTAATTATAGTACAAGATTTGCTCACTTAATATTCCATAAAGTACAAGTTCATTCACGGAATGCAGTATGTTTGTACTGTGCAAAAAAACCTCCATTAGATGGACATGCTCTGAAGAATTTTTGTATAATAGTGAAAAAGACATATTTAGAGATAATTTTGCATTCCTTAAGAATGAATTCTTAGAAGTCAATATCAGAGGTAATTTACAACACTGTGCACTGATATATCTTAGCAAGCTGTGTTCAACGAATACTGGTGGAGAAATAAACAAGTTACATTGGGCAAAATAACAGTAGGACAATAAGTGTCCCTTCAAGATTTCATTAAAACTGTCAATAGCTGCTTATTTGATCTGAGGTAATAGAGAGTGTTTCTCTTATGAGGACTCAATGAGGAAAAATGCTACACCTAAAAGTCTATATTTTATAAATATTTTGACTTCTACCTATAGGAACAAAGTAAGCAAAATCACGAAAGAAAATATTTTTTTAAACTTCCTATTATCTCTTTGATAAACCAGAATATTTATTAAAAAACACTAATAAGGTGGGTCAAGAAGCCGTCAGTGTGTTCTTCACATATTAGTTATACAGTATGTTTGGATTCAATTTGGAGTTTCCATACATGTATAAACTGGGTTTTTATAATAAAGTGAGTATTTGGGGATAATTTTCTTGTATAATCCTTTCAAGCTTTGTGTGTCAATGAGCTGACATCAGTGGTGATTTTTCTGACTCAATTTTTCATAGACATTTCTTTAATTAAAAAATTAATATGTATAATCAAAATTAAATTGCTAACATTTTTATTATTTTCCTAAAGGAAAAGTTTTTATTTCTAAGTTATAAAAATAATGAACTCTAGTGACCACTGATGCTACATTAAAAAGTGTTATCTCTGTTTAAGACATATCAGTCTTCAGAAATATATTGTATTTAACATATGCCATCAATTCATGAAGAAAAATCTTGAAATATTGGAATGGTAAAGAGACCATCACAGCTGTGCAAAATGGATTCCCTCTCCCTGATCTTCATAATTCCTGTCTTTGAATGAGCCAATAAGATCATATTAGTCTAAAAGGGAAGGCTTTGTCTCCATTTCATTTTGACAAAGAAGAAAAGTGACAAGAAAAGTGATGAAAACACATTAAAAATAAAGATTGTAAATTGGACTCTCTTTTGATGGAAAGTTTCCTGTAATAATAAAGTCTAGTTGAAATAATAAGCTATTGGTCCTAGAGATGGAAGAGGATTATGTGGTACTTTGGGAAATATGATAAACCAAAGCAATGTAATGGACCCAAGAGAAGACTTCTGTTATGAGAACTTATGGAGAACTGTTGCCTGTCTCTATGGGTAATGAAGCCATCAAAGCCATGGTGATGACATGTGTGTCACCTCAGCCTTGAGGCTATTTTCATAGCATCACTGAATAGGAAAGTCTGGTCATGTGTATATGGAGCGATTGCCATAGCTAGTAACCATCAAAATGGCACAAGATGAATTACTGTCATTTCCACTGCCTTTAACCATTTGCTCTGTTTATTACTTGTGACATATTCCTTTGTGGAGACCTTGCAGGAATGTAGATAAATGCAACTAGGTTTGTACACCAAAAGGAATTTAAATCACAGCTTTTAAGTAATGCTACAAGCTGATAGTTTGTCAAGTGATTTTTAAACTTAACATCAGTAATCAGGAGATCCAGAAAGGACGTCAGTGCCTCCTGTTTGTTTAAGCAGAAAGTGACCTTTCAGATATGAAACCCACCGTCCAGAAGGCACTATACATTAAGGATGATGATCTATGTTATTATAATATCTTCTTCATCTGCTTCAACTATCAATATAGAAAAACTAGATATAATCTTAAAGACTCACTTCTGCATATTTTATCCTTTAAAGTAAGATAGTGAGACTTTTTTTTAAAGGATGCATTCAACACATGTAACCTTTTACAAATTTTCAACACATGTCTATGTCCATGGCTTTCAATCATTTACTGTTTTTATTGTAAAATTGGGATAATTTATACCAATGTAAACAACTCTAACATATCTTAAAAGGTGACATATGATATATACAAGCAAGATACTTATTTATATTATTTATTTTATTTTTTATTTAATTGACGTATTCAGATTACATCTCAATTGTTATCCACTCACTTGTATTTTCCTGTTCCTCATCCTCCCCTTCTTTCACCCTTTTCCCCTCCCTTAACCAAAAAGGAATGTCCCATGAAAGTCTTCACTTACCAGGAGATTGGGACAGATGCCGGAACTCACTTTTTGGGAGTCTAGGTGAGAGAATTATTGGGAGAATGGGGAAATAGAAGGACACAGAGGGTCCTAGAAACCTACAAGAATATCATGATGGGCGGATCTGGAACCGGGGCGGGGGGGGGGGGTGTCTGCTCAAACGACTGCACCAACCAAGATATTTAAATGAAATCCATGAGAGTAAAAGTAGGCCTGCAGTAATAGTTAACGAAACTGTATTGATATAACTGTATATATTTACTAACCAGGTAGTGAAATCATGGTCCTGCCAAAGGTATTTTATCAGGACATTTGTTATGGGTAAATATTATTCAAGATCCATGAACCTTTCAGTAGTATCTTATTTGTTTTGAGAAAATTTGTTAGATCCTTGACCTTCTATGGCCACAAAAATGCGACAAAAACCAGTCGTACGCTTTTAATCCCAGCATTCAGGAGGCAGAGGCGGGAGGATCATCCTGAGTTCGAGGCCAGCTTGGTCTACAAAGAGAGTCTAGGACAGCTAAGGCTACGCGGAGAAACCTGTCTTGAAAAACCACACAAACACACACACGCACACACACACACACACACACACACACACACACACACACACAAAAACCAATTCTGGCAAAGATGTGATATCATACTTTGCCTTTAATTCATAAATTAAATGAATCCAAAAATATGTTGAACTACACACTGAATATTGAAAAGGAGCTACCTGTGTTATAAAATTCAATGAACATGGGCTGGAGAAATGACTTAGAGCTTAAGAGGACTGTCCTTCCAGATGTCCTAAGTTCAATTCCCAGCAACAACATGGTGGCTCACAACCATCTATGATGAGATCTGATGCTCTCTTCTGGCTGGCAGGTGTTCATCCAGGTGAAACACTATAAATAAATTTAAAATTCTTTAATTTTATGGTCAGTGACCATTTGAAACATATAAAATAATTTATAATTTATATTTAGATTTAAGGAACCCAAATGTTTTGAAGAGGGTACACTTCCTTTTCTGTACAGGTCAAACAGACAAGATGATGGGTGCACACTCTTCTGTCACTTTACTTACAATTCACTAATAAACATTTGGCTAAGGATGATGCTCAGCTGTTAAGGAGTTATCTAGAATCCATGAGATCTTGGTTTCTATTTCAACAAATAAGATCAATTTGAAATGTCTTATTAAGCACCTACTATGTAGAATTGTTATTCTATGAAATAGGATACTAGGTGAAAAATACAAACAAGCATTGTCTTTCCCCATCTATTCTCATTTAGATGAAATAGAATGTGGAAAAAGAAATTTACATTAAAAACAAAAAAATACAGAACACTAGATTTTAGTAATTGTGGAAGAAATATTAAGCAGAGCTATGAAATAGTGAGTAGTGATGGAGGAAGCAGTGCTTTAGACAGGGACTTCAAGTTACCTCAGTGGTAGGACAGAGGCATTGGCAGTGAGCAGAGGAGTGATGCATTTTGAGATGCTTGGGCCTCTGACACAGTCCACTGAAAGGTGAGGAAAATCAGTCCATTCCATCTCCAGAGCATTTTATTTTAACTTGAGCTATGTGACTCCGTTTATAATAGGGATGACCCTACTGTGCCATGCAACGGCTGGTCACGATTTGTGTCTTCTGCCAAGGAAGAATAACCCTGTTTCAGGATCACACATGATATGTGGCACCACTGTGCACTTTTCTCAAGAACTCTGTCTGCAGAAGTGAAAGATGTTTCATCTTCTGAGGTGATTGTAGTAGATGCCATCAAAAGCTCTGGCTTAAATCACCACTGCTCCTTAGAGGAACAGGAAGCACAGCCTTCTTTGCCTTGGAAGATATCATTTTGGAGGATTAAATGTCCCTTTGAGGATTAGATAATTATGCATTTCCAAATTACATGAAAAGAATAATCACTCCACAATCAGACCAGATAATTTAGTAATTTACTTAATTAAAAGAAAAATTGAGTTGCCCTACAGCTCAAATTTGTACAGATATTTTCACATACCACACAGTGGGGGGTTACAATGAACCGCAGAGAATATAAGAGTTTTTCTTAGAAAACTTCCAGTTTGAATAAAGTAAACTGAGAGAAAAAATAATATTTTTCCAGTCTTGATAAATATATAGTCCTTGAAAATGAAAGATAAGCACTAAAACTGATGTGACTGTAAAGGATATTTTCTGCAACTGAATGAGACTGATTTTCAAGATTTTCAGTGGATTTTTGATGAAATATATGTAGATGTTGGTCCAAAAACTTTCAGTAAACTATTTCTATTACAGTAGTTTCCATCGATGCCATAATCTTGGAGGGGTTCAAGAGAAAACAGAATAAAATGTTGAATTTCTGTTGTGCTAGAAAGTTTCTCGTTTGGACAATTAGTAAACAATAAGATAAATCATTGTCCTGTAGTTTTATGTGATAGAAGACATGTTCTCAGTCCATAAAACCATGACATGAATCAAAATACACATAAACGATCTGTATGTGGCTATGGAATTTGTATTGTTTTTTCTCTACAGAGTTAAAACTGTTGCTCAAAAATAGCTTACCCTGTACACTCAACAAGAGTATATAACTCTTACTGTAGTTTAATTATAGCTACCTAATTATGTTAACTGTAATTACGTGTATCTTAATGTGCAATTATTGAAGTTAAAATTTAAGAACAAAATTATTCAGGAACTATTTTTAAAGATTACAAAATAAAGTAAAATTTCTGTAAATTGAATTTTCAGAGAATAACTTTCAACTGAGAGCTGGGGTGCAGACTCATGTAGAAAGGAAAATTAAGATACAGCAATTTTACATCAAAACAAACAGTATCGGTGTCACTTTGTACATGTGACCCAGACTAATGTTACCAGTAGAAATTCAGTGGATATTGTCTACCTGCTAAGACACAATGAGAAACCTCTTCAGCTGTAACTTAACATTACCCTTTCAGTGAACCATAAGCTGATTGTGAACAAGTACTAACTCGGAGGGCAGTCTACAAAACACCTGTTTATTCTTTTCGTCAGAGTTATGTGGAAACAAGAGAAGTCTGGGAATAACAGAGACCGGAAGGTTAAGAAAACACAGACCTCACGCAGCAACTGATGGAACCAGATGCAGAGACACATATCTTACCATTGGGCAGAACTTGGGGAATATTGCAGAAGGGAGTGGAGAAGGATTGTGGGAGCCAGAGGAGTCAAGGACACCACAAGAAAATCCACACAATCAACTAATCAGAACTCGTAGGGACTCACAGAGACTGAACTGACAATTGGGGAACCTGTATGGGTCTGACATAGGCCCTCTCATACATGCTGTGGTAACTCAGTTTTCTAGTGGGGCTCCTAACAGTGGAAGTGGCATATGTCTCTGGTTCTTTTGTCTATTTTGGGGACTCCTTTCTGAAGGGAAATCAAGAAGGAGTTGGATCAGGGCAGGATTAGAGTGGCCATGGTTAGGAGGCAATGTATGAATGAAGATTAAAGGGTCTTGGATTTAGCTCAGTGGTAGAGCACTTGCCTATCAAGCACAAGGCCCTAGTTTCGGTCCTTGGTTCTTAACAAATGTAATTTAAGAAAAAAGACAGGGTGCCCAAAATCTCTATATTAGATAGGAAAACAAGAAAATTAGTGTTTCAAAACAAAAAGCACACAAATTTTAAATGCTACTTAATTGAGATTAAGAATACTATTATTCATTGGCATAGGTGGTTAATGAAAATATATAGTTTGTAGTAATTATCTTTGACTACAGTAGAAGATCTACAGATCTGATATGTGATAACTAAACATGATGCTTCCAGTAAACTATAGAGATGTACATTTCACATCACCCTGAACTTAATAAATTTTTATTTGAAATAAAATTTAAAACACAAGGATGCTGGTAATGGTGACGTTCATATTTTGTAGATGGAGACAGAAGGGCCTAGTGTTCCAGGCCAGCTTGGTCTAAAGGAGACCCAGGGTTAGAAAATATTTCTCATACCTTGGCATGATAGTGTCATTATGTATTTGAGAAACAGTGCAGGAAGATTGCGTGTTCCTGGCCAGTTTAGGCTATCGGAATTATAATCTCAATTAAATATAAATCAATCATTTAAAAGAAATACAGATAGAAAAAGTAGACAACCAAGCAAAAATGTATTTTTCCAAACATTTGTGGAACTAAATAACATGCCAAGAGAATTATATGATATATCCTGTTGTAGAATTGTGTTGAAATATGAGTGTGTGTGTGTGTGTGTTTGTGTGTATGTGTGTGTGTGTCTGTGCTTGTTTGCATATTTGTGGAAATGTGAATGAGAGTATACATGCAAATCACACTTACACACATAAAAATTGGACCAGATACAAAAGTTAAATATGTAATTTGTAAAATATTCATGTCTTTTGGAAACAGTTGAACAGATTCAGGGAAGAACAATTTTATTATTGTTGGAATTCATCTCTAGGACCAAAGCAAACAAGGAAATAATGGAGAGAATGCAGAAGGAGAAAATTATTTTGAAATTATGTTTAAGTATCTAGTCACTATTCTGTTTATATCATAATCACTTCTTATTCAAGTTCATTGTTTTGAATTTTATATTTAAATGAAAAAAAAAGTACTAAATTGTATTTGGCAATACTTTCTTTACTCCTAAACATAAATATATGGATGTAAAATAACTTATAGACAACACAGTTAATTTTGCAATTTTAAACAATCTCTTCCGTTTCTAGGTACCTTTAATTCACAAAAACATTTCTTTAAATGTTGAAGAAATGTGTTTATACTTTGCAAAGTTATGGCAAAATAGTGAGGAGAGATTTGATTTCTTTGGCGGATTGAGTGGCTTGCCTCCAGAGATGTACCCGGGAAATTCTAGATCTTCCTTGAGAGAGTAAAAACCAAGAGTGTGCATAGTGGTCTTGTGAACAATAGTGTAGGAACTGCATGGCCACATGTCAGACTGTTGAACCACTGCCAGCTAACCAGCAGCAGTGGGGTTTTCTTTGCCTATGTGCTCTTATCTATAAAAATGAGTCTATCAAACGCAATCAACATGGGTTTGCTGAGATTAGAGAAATATTCCTTCAGTCCTAGGAGAGAATGCAATAAGAGATTGCTTGTTGGGGCCTCAGTTATTGCTAATGGGGGCTGGTGCGCTCGGGTGCTTTAAGAGAGTATCAGGGGGACTGTGGAACTCCTGATTAATGAGTTTTGTGCACATGGGGAACTGTGTATGGGGGAATTGATAATTTTTGCTAAATTCTCAATGTGATCTCTGCCCTTAAATTTTAAGGTGAATGTCTTATGCAATATTTGTGCTGAATATTCTCAGACAGATGCTTCTTGTCTGCAGTGCGGTCTTTGGCAAGGAATCTGCAGAAGGATCAAAGGTCACACATAAACATTTTACCCATCAGCTTGATAGAACACACTCGTTCTTTCTCTCGTCTCAGTTCATCTTGAATTCCTTCTCCAGGCATTAGTGAAAAGACAGTGGAAGTCTTTCTCATGAGAACAGCCATTTTCTCCTTTACTTGGGATTCAGTCTTTTGTGACTGTATTGGTATTTGGATTATATAAACTTCCATACTGGCTAGTTTTTGCTTTTTTTTTTTTTTTTTTTTTTTTTTTTTTTTTTTTTTTTTTTTTTTTGTCAACTTAACACAAACTATAATCATCTGAGAAGAAGGAACCTAGAAAAATGTTTCCATAACATTAGTTTGTGGGCAAGCCTGAGGGGCAATTTCTTAATCAGTTACTGATAGGTAAGAGTAAAGCCCAATCTGTGTGTAGTAACCCCAGGCCTGGTGGTCCTGGTTTCTATAAAAGCAGGCACAGAAAGCCATGAGAAACAAGCTTGTAAGCAATACTCCTCCATGGCCTCTGCATTAGAACCTGTCATTAAAATCTAGTCCTGATTGAGTTCCTGCCATGACATACTTCATGATGAACAGTGATGTTCAAGTGTAAGCCAAATAAGCCCTTTCCTTCCCATGCTTTGTTAATGGTGTTACCTCCCAACAATAGTAACTCCAACTAAGACAAGTCTGTTCTCTTATCTACCCTTCCCTTTACTTATTCTACTTCTAAAATAAGAATCCTCATTCATCCCACTTGAGCACTTATTATATACCCCCAACACCTGCACTGAAAATTAAAGACAGTGATAAGGGCCCAATCTTATCAATGACCTATGCCTGTCCCAATCTGGCCTATTTTATTATTCAGCTTCCATAATCTCACACTGTGTGCTCTGTGTATGCCTGTTCTTTAAGCAAAGGCTCCATAGAAAGAACTGGTGCTTCTGAGCAAAGCCGATCACTGAAGAACAAAGTATGAGTGTAAGCCATGAACACACCAGGCAGAGAAACCTCTGTAATGAAGAAAATATTATGTAATATTTGTTTTGCTCTAGTACTTCATTATTCAGCCTTAGGCCAGAGAGAAGCTTAAAGGATGCAGGTTGGTAGAAAACTTTATGAAGGCTGAGAGCACACATTACAATCACAAAATGTTCAAGGCTCACAAAGCTTGCATAATTACACCGGCTGCTGGAGCCTTCCGGCACTCCTCAGCTATAATGGCAATCTGGCTAATTTCCCACTGGCTCAATCTATAACTTCAAAGGCTCCTAGAGCAGTTACAATTATTCTATATGTTTTTCAGGTGACCTACACCATTCATATTGAACAGCTAACTTCTTACATGGGTGAGTTATAGGAGCTTTGTTTTTTATGTATATTTTTATTTATTATAATTTATTCACAAGAAATGCCTCACTCTTTTTTTCTCATTCCCACCCCCTGCCTCTTCAGCCCTAATGCCTTCCCCTAGACCTCTGATGGGTTGGGGCTCCTTCTCCACTGTATGACCATCAAAATAACCTTCATCCCTTTCCTCTGTGTGCCTGCAATTATGTCTTGCCAGGGACAGTGAGCAAATCATGGAGACCAGAGTGCATGTCCGAGGTTCATCAGTAGTACCTCTCAATGTGAAGAGTCAGCCGTCCTTCTGCTATCTGAACAGGGGTCTTTGGTTCTCTGCATGCATTGTCCTTGGTCCTTGGTTGGTACATCAGTTGTACAGGCTGCCCTCTCTCCATATCCTCAGACTGATGGTCTCCCAGTGGTGCTCCTGCTCCCTCCTGGACCTTCCATCCCCCCCATTATCCCTACAACACCCAATGCTTCTCACGGAGTACAGCTTCAAGTGCCAGTATCTGTGCCAATTCCCTGCTGGGTGGAGTCTCTCAGAGGAGATCTATCTGGAGCTGATATACACTTATAAGTGGTTATATACCACACATGTCTTTCTGTGTCTGGGTTACCTCATTCAGGATGATAATTTCTCGTCCCATTCATTTGCTGGCAAATTTCAAGATTTCCTTGTTTTGAAAAGCTGACTAGTATTCCACTGTATGAGTGTACCACAGGTTCTTTATCCATTCTTTGGTTGAAGGACATCTAAGTTGTTTCCAGATTCTGGCCAATGTGAATAACATTGCTATGGATATACTTGAGAAAATGTTCTTGTATGGTGGAGCATCTTTCAGGTATAGGGCCAGAAGGAGGATAGCATGGGTTTGAGGTAGCACTATTCTCAATTTTCTGAGAAAGCAACAGATTGATCTCCAAAGTGGTTGTATGAGTCTGCACTCCCACTAGCAATGGGGTAGTCTTTCTCTTTCTCCAGATTCTCTCCAGCATGTGCTGTTCCTTGATTTTTTTTTATTTTTAGCAATTCTGACAGGTGTAAGATGGAATCTCAGAGTGACTTTGATTTTCATTTCCCTGATTGCCTAGGACATTTGAGCACTTTTTAAATTTTTTTTTTTTTTGCCATTCAATATTCCCCTGCTGAGAATTCTGTTTAGCTTTGTACCCCATTTTTAAAAATGGATTATTTGGTTTGTCAAATGTAGGGTTACTGAAGATCTTTTCCCACTCTGTAGGCTCCTGCTTTGTTCTGTTGATAGTGCCCTTTGCTTTATAAAAGATTTTCACTTTCATGATGTCCCATTTATTAATAGTTGATCTTAAAGCCTGAGCTATTGGTGTTCTGTTCAGGAAAGTTCTCTTCTGTGCCAATGAGTTCGAGGCCATTCCCCACTTTTTATTCTAACAGATTTATATTTCTCATTGTATATTGAGGTCTTTAATCCACTTGGATTTGAATTTTGTGCACGCTAATAAATATGGATCTATTTGCGTTTTCTACATGTAGACAGCCAGTTAGAATAGCACCATTTGTATAAGTATTCAAGATATCACTATTTTTGGATGACATGATAGTATACATAATGACCACAAAAATTCTACTAAGGAATGCCTACAGCTGATAAACACCTTCAGCAAAGTTGTTGGACATAATCAAGTCAAAAAAGTCAGTAGTCCTCCTGTATACAAATGACATTGGCTAAGAAAGAAATTAAGCAAAGTACCCCCTTCACAATAGCCACAAAAACATAAAGTATCTTGGTGTAACTCTATCCAAGCAAGGGAAAGACTTATATGAAAAAAAAACTTCAAATCTCTGAAGAAGGAGATTGAAAATTACATCAGAAGGTGGAAATATCCCCCTTGTTCATGGATCAGGAGAATCAACATAGTAAAAATGGCCATCTGACCCAAAGCAATTTACAGATTCAATGCAATCCCTCTCAAAATAACTACACAATTTTTAAAGACATTGAAAGATCAATTCTCAACTTCATATGGAAAAACAAAAAAACCCAGAGTAGCCAAAACAATCCTGTACAATAAAAGATCTTCCAGAAGAATCTCTATTCCTGATCTCAAGTTGGGATATAGAGCAACAGTAGTAAAAAAAAAAAAAGGCATCATACATATATATCACACACACACACACACACACACACACACACACACACACACACACACACACACATATATATCAAAGAAGCCAAAACCATACAGAGGAGCTCTGTTGTTAATAAAGGCTTTACCACCAAAATTGTTTTGGTCAGTATATTAAACACTTCTAACCATTGGCACTTTTACCAGCTTGACTGGAGTTTCAATATTTATTCTTGTCTTGCTTTATTTTAGCATCAGCTACTCACAGAAATATTAACTACTGTGCATTCAACATAGAAACACTAGAAAGTGCATGTGGGCTTAAAGGAAAACTGTATATTCCATGCATAATTACTGTGAATGATTTTATGTACAGTAAATAATTTTATTCTATACTATATTGAGTATCAGACACCTTAATGCTTCAGGTGTATATCCTTTCACACTTTAATCTAAAATGAAAGTTCACTGGTTGTAGGCTTTGCTATCCAATTGTAATGATTAGATTTTGAATCACAGCACCTGTATTAAGTGTCAGGCTCCAGGAGATGGTCATAATGCCAGCTTTCAGAGTTCTGATACCTTTTTGATGGCCACCTGCTTAAAATTGAATGCATACACTCATAAATTATGTATACATGAGTATCTGCTAATTTTCTTTACATTAATTCATTTCCTTTAAATAAAATCAGGAAAATCCTTGGTGTCTAGTTTTGTCCAATACTCTTCTCCTTATTTAGTATGGGTTTTTTTTTTGCTACACTTTATCCTTTCATTTTCACTGTACAACTGCACAAAAACTAGAACCACCATTTAAACTCTGTGTATTGCGTCTTACTACTTACATTGCAATGGTGATGGTCTCCATCAGATGTGCCCTGTTAGTTTCTTCCTTTTGTATCATGACCATTTCCATCTTCATATGTGTCTCAAATTTGATTTGATTTGTAATGTCCTTTCCAGATTATACTCTTTTGCTTTTTGCTTTTCAAAAAACCAATCAAACACAGCAAAAGAAATAAACAAGCCAAACAAACAAACTAATAAGACAAACTAACCAACCAACCGACAAACAAACAAATAAATAAAAAAAAAAAACAGGAAAAATCACCATGCTTTAGGAAGAAAAAGACAAAACACTGGGAAGCTTTACTGAGGTGTACACTGAACAATGTAGGCAATTTTGTTGTGTTTTTATTTTATTTAGTCTGTACTTACCAAACTGAAAATATGCTTTATACATAATGTCAATATGACTAAATATGCCACTGCTTCTATACATTTAATAGCAAAACTAAAATTAAATTATAAAGTGTGATTTTAGAGGATGATATTTAAATTATGTGTGATTAGCAGTATGTGCAAAGACTGACATAAAATAAGGTTATATAACTATAGTACAGTGAAAAGTCACAGATATTCTTGAAAAAAACTACATTATAAGTGTAGAAAGAATATTACAATTTAAAAAGATCACATTTAGTGTAGTTGAGTAATTCTTGTATCTTGATGAATGGGTAAAAAAAGAACAATAAGCAAAATGTTAAAAAGCAAAAGGATATTTTCTTACCATAGTGATTTTACCCTGAAATATTTATAAATTATTGTGTTATTTTAATATATTGCAGGTTTATTTATATTTTACATGAAGGGAATAAATTAATTTATCTCCCACTCTTATGGACTGCATATAGAAAACAGAATTCAATGAACAAAATGGCAGATTGTCACCTAGTTGTTTTATATACCACATAGTGCATATAAATATAATTACTAACACCAGGAATAAGTCATGATGATACCATGTTTTCTGCTGATAAGATAAGAATTTCACTTGACTCCCAGTCTGTTCTTTCTTAATATCTACAACAATTGTCTGGTCATGATAAAGCATCATAAAAGTCAAAGTGGATGTGAGGATTGTTACATGCAAGGAAGAAAACCCAAAAAAAACAAGGATTTCTGAAAAAGATAAAAAGAGGGCAACGAGGATAATCAATGAAAAGAAAGAGGGAAGAGACCATGCAAGAGGAACAGAAGGGCAAAGAGAAATGCATGACCATTTCAGCCTGGGCGAGACTGAAGGAGAAATGGTACAAAGAAAAAGACATTAGTAAAAACTCTGAACAAAAGATGAGATGAGGTCATAGGTTACCCAATACCACATACCACTGTTAATTCTTAGCCCTCATGACTATTTAAGGACATATAAGCATATATATGCTGCAGTTGGGTAATCATTGCTGTCATTCCTCTGTCAATTTAAAACTGTTTCAAAATCGTAATGTTTTAGCACCATTCTCCTTGTTTATTAAAACCATCTTGCAAGCTGTCCACATATTTAAACACTGACTTGTTAACCGTTCACTGAGGGAAAGCATACTTGGGCGATGTGATTCGTTACACGCTGTCTTTCTGGATTATGGAAACACACATGGGCTCTGCACCTCCCATCCGATTTCTTTATGAGTTCAAGACTGTTTTCTGTCTTTCTCAGTTTGGGTTTGTTTTTACAGGCTAGGGGAAATGTAACCAATGAATCCTCTCAAGTAATTTATTTTAATAAGCTCTTTGATCCTGTCACATTAAAGCCTATGTACAAAGTTGTTGCTATGTCCCAAAGGGCTTACTTCAAACGACCTTGAACAAAACAGATTATTTAACATTTTTTCCTTTACATATGCTACCCCTTTCTCGTTCTATCAAGTTGTTCTTTGATTGTGGGACTCTATAAAACAGAAAACCAAACTTTAACTAGCTGCTTCTCCCACTTCAGGAGCCTGCTATTACTTGTAAAAAAAATAATAACTGTGCTGTCTATCTGCTTTCTAATCTTATGAACAAGGAAGAGTGTATTGAACCTTCATGGTTAGACACTATTTCTGGCTTGGAATTTGCAATTTTCAGGGCATGTCAAGTATCATACTTGATTTTCTCAATCTCAGGTGACTCTCCATGGTGTGGATATTAAATGCTTGTTTTGGTTTATATTTATTTGCATTGATATATTGTCAAAAGCAAATATTACCATTTCATATTTGAAATTGAAAACCATATATAGAAATCCTTAGCACCTTATTGCTAAATGTACTCAATGACAAATCTAGAGACATTCTATTGCTTTGTGCTCTAAGTAAAGTAGACTGGACAATGTTGAGTCTTGTCAGGAATTCCTGTGCCCCTTCTAATTAATTTATTCATAGGGTAGAATTTAAAGAAATATTAACTACATACATAACAAATAGCATTGTGCTATACACAGGTCCTTCAGTTATTTTTAAAACACTTCTTTTCAAAAATTCATATCTACAAAACAAAAATTTGACAATTTCCAACCCTAAAGAACTATGGAAATAAACACATCAATAATAATTAGTTATTTCACAATTTTGGTGAAAATATTTCCAAGTTATTAATATATAATTACATATAACTACATATACATATATTTTATTGCATATAAAACTTGAAAGTAGTGGTTTATAAACACTTATGAATTTTGAAATATATAAAGAGCTATTAAAGATAAATTTTTGTTTTATATATTTATGATATTAGCAAAGGTACAAATATGCTATCTCATAATAGCAACTGCAAGTAGCTGCAGTTCTGGAAGGAGTAAATGGCCATGTTACAGCTTCATACTTAAAAAAAAACAGAATAGATTCATAATGTATCAATGTAGGTATACTGTTATCTCAAGCCTCTCTAATGTACTCTTCAGTGTTGACAATTACAGATACGTCTTGTCACAAAGAAGGATCTGCACAAGATTTCTTTTCTTTTTGCAAGCCCTCTGTGACAAGCTGGAAACCTACAATAGGATAGGCTCCAGGGAGGATGTGAGGATGACTCCAGCCGAGACTCCAGATAGCAGGGGTCATGGAGACTGAAGAGGCCATCCTCTAACTAGACATGATGTCTATTGGAAGGAGGGGAACACCAACGAACCCATTGGAACTTAGACCCATGACTTGCCTCCCTACAAGATGTGCAGGGGCAAGAATTGAGCAGAGATTGAGGGAAGGTCCAGCCTGTGTCTGGCCCTATTTGAGACCCACCTAGGGGAGACACCCAATCCCTGACACTATTGAAGATACTGTGCTGTGTTTGAGGATGGGATCCTAGCATGACTGCCCTCTTAGTAGTTCTACCTGGCAGCTAATGGAAGCAAATGTGAAGATCCACAGCCAAACATAAGGTGGATTGTGTGGAGTGTAGAGAAAGAGGAGAAAAGGATGGAAGACTCAGAGGGGACAGGACTTTCATGGGAGGATGGACATTGTCAACTGACCAGTGCCTAGGGGGGTCTGTGGATAGTGGGGCTCCAGCCTGGGACCATGCACGGACGGGACCTGAGCATCCTGCACAGATGTAACCAATGGGCACCTTCATCATCACCTGGGTACCCTTGTGAGGCAGTAGGGGACTGGTTCTGACATGGACTCTGCTTCCTGCATTTCTTTGTCTTTTTTTTTCCTGGCAGGGATTCCTTGCTGGGTCATAGGTGAAGGAGATGCCCTCATTCCTGATGCAACTTGATATGCTCTGGGAATTATGAGAAGGGGATATGGAAGACCAGGGAGAGAGAAGGAAGTGGGCTATGGTGATGATATAGAGTGAATAATGAATAAAAAGGAAAGAAAATTACAGATCCTGTGTGTGCATTGTGAAACTAGCCCCCAAATAATGCACGTCTCTTTTCTACCTCTCTGCAAAAGCCACCAGACATTTTGGAATGGCAATCTTGTTTGGAAAATGAAATAATCAAGGCTTTATGCATTGAGTAACTTTCCTTTCATATAGCTTAACACCAGAATTAATCAACTTTGTAAGGGAAAAATGTTATTTCTTCTTAATGTTTTAAAGGCTTCCACTGGGTTACTTACACTGCTGCTTTGCATCTGTGACAGCCTTGTATAGCGTGATACTGGAAAAGGGGTCGTTTTAGTTATGACCTGGCTTTGTCCTTACAATCCTAACCCACTCGTGTTTCTCATGTAGTATGAAGTCCAAACATTCACACCACATGTTTTTAAGGGACACTGACAAATTTAAAGCATAAAACGCTAACATATTTAATCAGATGAATTATGTGAGGCAACTGACCAATGTGTATCTCATTATTGATACTTAGCAACTATTGGCATACCTACAGTTACTCATAAAATTAGGACAGCATGCTTAACAGTCATACAGCCTACTGGAAGAATTCATGGTGCAGCTTCCACTTGTCATAAAATAAACATGCTGGTCCCCAGGATATGCTAAAGAAGGCTTAGGAAATATCTAAGCAAGCAATGAGCCAACCATGAAATAGTGCCCAAATAAGGATTCCAACCAGAGTTTAATATTTGCTAATCAAAAGAGATAATTGTAATAGTGACATCCATGAAAAACAGAAACTACCAACTGTATGGAATATGGAATTCATGGATATTTAGGCTAAAATAAGAATATTCAGGCATATGCAGAGGTCCAGCCCTTACAGGCTAAGTCACTAAGTGAGCAGGCTGCTGATACACTGACACCGAATTCTGATCAAGGAACACATGCTGTTGATGAAAGACTCAGATGACTTTAAAATGTGATCTGATGAAACTTAGAAACATGGACGATGGAATATTGGTTTCCCGCTTTCCAGAGCATGCAAGAAAGGCAATTTTTAGTCTTATTCAATTCTTTCAGAGTTTTAGCTTTAAACTTCCTTTGCTTCCCAGATCCATCTTCTGATATTTGTATATAAATTCACCTTTTTGTCTTCACATCCCTATAAAAATGATGTTCTGAACGAGTGGACAAAGGTTCAGTGCTTCTGCCCTTTTATCTTTTCTCGGTTGAGTAAGCTGGTGTTCATTATTTCAAGTCTAGTTTGAGTGTCATGAAACGTGTGAAGTTTCTCTTAATTACTAGTATGCACAAACACTTTCCTAGCACATCCAGCTTCACTTCCAATGAATGTCTCAACGATGTTATTACTTTCACCATCCATGCTCACAGAGTGCCTTAAACAGCTCTACTCCAGCATGTCCAGAGTTAGTACTCTAATTATGTTTCTATGTGTTTCTCTGTAAGTGCCTGAAAGAAAAGCCGTTTGCTTGTTTTATTTTAAATTCAGTTCCTGCTTTAGTAGCTATTATAGATACAAAATTGGCATGTGTGTCTGATGCATGTGTAGGTTCAGCCCCATAAATTCCTTTACGTGTTAATATTGAGCTTAGAACTTTCATATTCATTTACTACTAAGAGAATTAAATTGTTAAATAATTTAAATGGTGTACCTTCTCAAGTGGCAGAGCAAACCAATACACACTGCAATTTTAACTGCTTTTCTTTTTGTTTATTTCTTCAGCATAAAGTTGTATCATATACCAGCATAGAGAAACTTGACTGCTTAGAAGACCCAAGTAACTCCCTCTTAATCTTCCTCACATACAGGGAAGAAAATGTTCTACCATAGATATCAAGTCCCACCGTCTCCGTGCTTCTTGAGCACCTCACCAATTCTGGAAGGAAGGTTTTTTTAGATATGTGGGTCTTCTAGCATGTATAAACTAGCAGTTTTGCCATGGAGCACTTGCTTCCTATTAGACCATCTTACAACTCTATAGCACAGAGGGCCAACTGCCACGCCTTAACACCAGAGAGACATGTTGTTTCACAGATCCAAAGGTGAGGCCAGGGTTCTGAAATCAAGCTGTTTACAAGGCTATTGTGCTCTCTTGGGACCAGGAAAGGGTCTATACTATGGCTTTCTTAGAATTTTAGTATTGCTTGGCTATAGAAACTGTACCTCCATTCTCTGTTTGATATTCATCCTTTTGCTCTGTCTATTGTAATATCCCCTTTTCATGACATTCTCAGTCATATTGGATTAGAAATCCACCATCTTTCATTAGGGCCTCTATCCAATTTCAATATTTACATCTGACACATAGACGTAGTTCCAAACACTGTGACATATTTTGGTATTACAGTTTCACAATCTCAACATATGAATTCCTGGAGGACATGGTTAAACTCTTGACAGAAGTCAGGGTTCTTTAAAGAGAAGAAGAAAAAAATAGTAACAGAGATTTTCAAACAGATAGCAGAAAATACTATATGTAAAAAACAGATCTTGAAAGAATACAAATTATTGTCTGTCATCTTTGAGATAAGTTTAGACTATGAGGACAAAGTGGAAAGGGTACAAGGGTTCCAACTTAGATCTGTGATTGCTTTGTGCACTTCTGTAATTACTTTAAGTGGCCAGTTACCATGTGTGTAGATACTAACTTTAGCAAGTAAACTGCTTATTATTCTCCAAACACTACTGTAAACTCCATGGTTACCTTACTCTTGTCTTTAATAAACTTTATTAAGTACTGTCAAAGTAAAAAATTTTATAGTTGGTTAAATAAGACCACCATCAAGCCACACAGATTATCTCAGTGGCATTGACTGCACAATCTAATGTATGACTTTAATATGAGATGTCAGAAATTAGTCTCTAGGCCGTATTGTTTGATTCTTATCCATTTCTTCTGCCTCTTCTATTTTTTCAATTTTCTTTTTTTCTACAGTTATCTTCTTCAACCTTTTCTTAACATAAGAAATAAATTTTAAAAATATGACCATCGTGTGTTTTATTTTTAAAATTCTCATGAGTATAGAAAAAATCAATGGTTTTTTATATAAATCTGATTAAAATTTTAAAGATAAAAATAAACTTTTATTAGTGCATTTCCTGGACTAAAGTTAGTGCATTTGTTAATTTTGTAATGAAGCTTATTTCTCTTCCATCTTGTGTTTTAAACTATCATTTCCCATAATTACTTATTTTTCCATAATATCTACATTATCTTTTTATCACAGTAACAAACTAAATTCTTAATACACATCGTGATTTTTTTCCTATTTCTTTTGTTGTAACTGTGGCCAAACACCCAATAAAAAAGCATATTAATGAAGAAAAACTTATAGTTCCAGAAGCTATCTCATATTGTTGGGGAAGGTATGGCAGGACAAGCTATGATTGGTCACCTTGTTTTGTAGTCAGTAAGCAGGGGGTGAACAGGAAATGGGTTTGAGCTATACTCCTCAAGTTCTTTAGTGATTTATTTCTACAGCAAGGATCCATATGCTAGGGCTTCCATTAAGGGGCTGGTCAGATGGATGACCAGGTGGGTGAGGACACCTACCACCAAACTTTACAACTTGAGTTCTATGCGTGTGATTGAAGGAGAGACCGCACTCCTGCAAGCTCTCTTCCAACTTTCCCACAAGGGCCATGATACCTACATGCACTCATAGAGGGGCCAGGGACTCACAAATGCACAAACATGTACACATACACCCTAAATGCACTCAAGTTATATATTTTTTTTAATTACAAGAATAAGGTTTATGGTTACTTCCTCAAGGTAAGTAGTTAAGAGAACTTGTATTTTCTACTGTCAAATAGAAACTCTTGCATTTTCTATTTGAAAATGCAACTCTTAAGTCATTCCTGCCACATGATCTTCAGAGAAAACACATCAGGAAGTTCTTAATCTCGCTTGTCTGCACAGCTTATAGGCAGCTGTCGTTATAAATAAAGGCTAGTGTCAGTCTCATCAAACTTGAGATTTAACACATGCTGTTGCCACTGAATGAGGGATTTCCTCTCACACACTGACTACGTAAATCTCCTGTTCTTCAGTGGTTTTCCTTGGCATTATACGACCATAAAAGCACATTTAGTGACATCGGCTTAACAACATAAAAGACTCGTAATGAACCTTGAAAATAAGGCTGAAAATTCTAGCAACATGGGATCGTTTTTCATGAAATTTGCCACTTTTAACTCCCTGCACCAGAATTATTATTACTCAAAAATCAGACATTTAGATAAAACTGAAAATTGGAACAGAAAAGAAACGTAAAGTTAACTCTTTGAAGACATGAATGTGTTTCAGACTTGGTTACTCAGAAAGTTTCTCTCTAATTAAACCTCAGCTACGCTCTTAGTATAAGCATTTACAATGAATATGCAATTAAAGCATACACAGGCACAGCATGGAAACTGTCATCATTTGTATTTTTAAGGTTGAGAAAAGAATAGACACATTTTTCCTTGGTTTTTGTTGTTGTTGTTGCAGTCCTTAAAATCTCTACTAAAGACTAACTGTTTGATCATTATTGGATTTACTCTAACACAGCCAATTTACATCAATGATTCATAATTCTCAATACATATATAAACTACATAAGTCTTGAGTTAAATAGAGCCTTAAAAAAGAATACTTCCTTTAAGGTGTTCTGATTTAATATTAAAGCATAGTAATCCTATAAGGGGTCCAATGATGGCAGCATTCCAGCATTTTCCTGCGAATATTGCATTTTATTTCCAACAGATGTTTAGGGTCTTCTCTAGTCTAACCCAGACTAGCATATTTTGTGACATTTAGGAGAGTGAGAGCTCTTATCTCAGAAATCAAAGTTAACGGCATTTGAGGAACCACATATGAGGTGTTCTCCGGCCTCACATGTGTATGTCTGCGAACACATTCACACACTCACACATACATACATATTCATGTGTACATGCACATACATACAACACACACACAACACACACACAACCATAGATGCATAGTATACACATGTAAACAAAGAAAATGTAGTGTTTGAACAGAAAGATAATTAAAGACTTATTCATATCCACTATGACATATTGTGTGTGTCTATGTGTCTATGTATGTTTGTATACCTGAGCTTTCTCTGTCAACAAAATGATACCTTCATTCTGATATGAACATATAACTCCAAATAAAGACTTCATACTTTGTTGCTGAAGATTCAAAGGCATCATAGAGGCATAGAGTCTGGGATGGACAGTAGCATGCTAAACTATAATATGGTTCATGTGATTTGTCTCCAAATCTTTAGTTACTTCTGTTAAAAGTGACATTTACTTAAGATATTTAAATTTTTACAAGACAACATTAGAATATTCTCTATAACATCCATTTCTCAAGTTCTGAATGTGTTTCTATTATTCAGCTCAGGAATGTCTAGGTTTGCTCATTTCACTCCAGAAGATGTGACTAAAAGCAAACCTTTGAAGACAGTAAAACACTGTTCTTGGGCTGCAAAGACTTTCAGTAGGACCAGAAACATAGTCATAAAGTTATTCTAAGAGGAAACAATGATCTTAAGTAGTGACAAAATTTGCGTTATAATTTTTAATTCTAAGCCAAGATGGAGCTTAGCTCTTTTTATTTATACCTTTCAAAAGCCTTTCTGTTTTGCCCTCCCTGTGACTTTAGTTTGGATATATTTTATACTGCTCAGTAAGGACTTTTATAAATTGTGTATTATTTTTCATTTCTTAGAAAAAAAAGTTTTATAATTCCCAGATCTCTCCTTCCATGTGGTCCTTATTAATCTTCCCTGGGGCTTTTTTACCCTCTGCCCTCCAATGGGAGGCTTAATGGGGATGGTTCTTGAAATCATAATTGAAAATTAATGATGAGAAGCAGCACTAAACCATACCATTCCCATTGCTCTCCTCGGTCCAAGAAGTGTACAATGCAGATTTTATTTCAGGGACCAGAGAGGTGATTAATCGTCATAAGGCCCTGACACTGGCTGCAGATAAGTGGTATAGTCTGGCTGCAACACAAATATGCGGACACCACTCCCATTAATCTCTGAATACCACATGGAAAGGGAAGAAAGTTCTTGCAAGGCCTCAATAAAGGGAGGTATTATTATGAGGCCAATTTTTTTAAAAAAGGGGGACCCAATTTGTAGCCTCCTTGAACTTATTCATAAGCAAAGGGTTTTCTACATCTACTTATAAGGAGAAATGTCTCCACATGCGAAGATGTAAATGGAGTGTGAGGGTGAAAATAAGAAAAAAATAAAAGCCTAAGGACCTGACAGCAAAGCCCTTGGAGTCATTGCCCATGGTCTGTGGTCTGTGAGAACTGTGGTGCTAGCTAGGAGCCAGGATTCGGTCACAGCTACAGCTTACAGAGATAGCCCTCCACATAAGTTGAGTGAAAAGGAGAAGAGAAAGTATATTTATTTATTTATTTATTTATTTATTTATTTATTTATTTTTATTGTTTGTCTTGTGATGTAGCATATTTGCAAAAGAATAACATACAAATGAAATGATACATACGTATTTAAAATAACATTTTATTTAGTCTTTTAAAGTTTATATGTTTACACAAACTATGTTAATCACATCCTTACACCACTACGTCCCTGTAACTCCCCTCAATGCCCTTACACCTGCTCTTCTCAACTTCATATTCTCCTTTTATTTTGTCATTAATATTGCCAAAAGTCTGATTATATTTTGCCATTGTGGTTTTATCAAAACCACATACTGCAGTGTCTCTCTACCAGGAAAGCTGCTGATGCACTGCCCTCAGGCCCTCCTCTGCTCTGACCTTTGACCTACTATTTCTTCTTGTACCTATTCCACATAACTCAGTGATGGTACTGAGAGATGCTGCAATTATACTGTTAGTTGATGTCTAGTTAAGTAGATACTTGAGGTACTCATTGTGGCATGTTTTTCTTGCATTCCAAACATTGCAAAAACCAAATCTTAGTGATTCTTCAGTGAATCAAAACACAATTTTTGAAAATAAGTTGCTTGGAGCACCATTTTATCTCTTCTTCCAAATTATTGGTTTGTCTGCATAAATAATATATGTCTTCCCATTAGTTAAATGGATAGCCTTTGGATGGTCGTTATGTAAGTAAATTATCTTTTTTTCTTGGTAGAAGACAAAGACTTGTCTTGGAATTGGTTTTCTGATTATATATATATATATATTGTAATATGTCCTCAAAGCAAGCAGACAGACTTTGCTCGATTGGAGAGAGCCAAATGAAAAAAAAAAAAAAGCCTTTTTATTTAACACTGATAATACAAGGCAGATAATTGAATATAAATCTCATAGCATCTGAGGTGGGCTTGAAAAAGGAGTTTTCAAAGATATCTTTTGACCGTTGGGCAAGATGGCAGGATAGCAGACCCTTCCATGGGATTTGCTGACGGAGACAGTCATAACAAAGTAAAATAGCCATTTCTCCAGAGGCGAGGGAGAACAAGAAGAGAAGGGAGTAGTGGTGGGAAGATAGGAGGATGACTAAGAAGGAGTGAACTTTGAAAACCCTCCATGAAGACAGTTAAAATTTAACTAATATTACAGAGGAAATCCTGGGACATTCCATGGAAAGAATTGACAAAACACAGCGCCAGCCACATAGCTTTACGGGTGAAAGAGGGGAAAGAAATTACCTCCAGTTGCTAAGCCAGCTGGGTACAGCTACTCCTACCAAGACACTTATATTCTCAGGCCCAACTAGCTCCAAATTTAGTTGTTTGTTAGGTGAAATAGTGATTCTCCTGGCAGACAGGGCACAGGTAGAGAGAAATACCACTGTCTCACAGTATGTCTGGGAGGGCAGTAGCTCGTTACCACCTTGACAACTAACTGATTACTTAGAAACAAAACAAAACAAATGACCGAAACAAAGGTTGGAGAAATGTCTCAGTGGTTTGAAGCTCTGGCTGTTCTTGCAGAGGACCTTAGTTGGATCTAAAAACCCAGATACAGTGCCTGTTAATTCACCTTCAGGTGCTCGTGGCCTCCAAGAGCACCTGTGCTTACGTGCACGAATTCACCCTAAGACACAATGCACACACATCATTTGAAATGAAAATAAACGTTGAAATAACTGAACAGGTCTCATGCTCTAAGAGTGGGCAAGTGGGTGATAGTAGATGCCAGATGTCAGTGGCTGGTCTGGCCTTCTTATGTACATGAAAAAGCATATGCATTGCACAAGCAGACATGATCTCACACACACAAGCATGCATACTCAAATATACACACATGCACACATAAACACACACACACACACACACACACACACACACACACACACACACACACAATTCCACTGTCTTCTTAATTAAACTCTTTGTTAAGAATGAGCATACGTTTTGCCATATGATATTTCCACAGGTGTACCCAGGACTACATACTGATTTCATTTAGGCTTCCCTAAAAATTTTCCTTTTATGTCTGATTATTTCTCCCAGCAAATTCTGCTTAAATTCATGTTGATACAATACCATTACAGAAAGTTTCCTTAGGGAGATATGTGTAGAATTGTTTTTATTTCATAGTTTCAATTTTTCTTTATTTCTCTAGATTATTATATCATTCCCTCCTCTTAAAGCTGTCATATACTGCTCCTTACTCCCTTTAAAATCCATAGGATTTTCTTTCATGAAATTTTGATACATGCATCTATGCATGTATATGCATATTGTCTACAAATATATATGTATATATACATATACACATATATGTGTGTGTGCCACATCATGTTTCTACAGCTATGGCCAGAACTAAGCATTGATCTTCTTTATATTTCTCTTAAGATTTTGAATCACATTGACTTTATGTACATATGCATATACATGTATGTTTCAAAATATGCCCACCCAGTCTACATAAGGTCATTTGCACGTGTGTTTTCAGGGCTGAGCATTAGGTATTGGGTAATGAACATGTATCCTCTTCCTTAGAGAAGACTACTTCTTTAACTTTCAGGGTTCTTTAGTTGCCTGTCGTTTTTGTGTAGGGTAGAGAACATATGGGATTCCTCTGACCACTTGGCAAGTCTATTGTTTTTCTTATATACCTCATGTTTAGACAGCCATATTGGTGAGTAGTCATGAGTGTAGCTATGACACTACTAGGAGACAAATCTCTCAACAAACTACCTGATCCTCTGGCTCTTGCAGTTGTTCTGGCCCTGTTTTTCAATGTTTTCTGAGCCATAGTGTGGGAGTATTTTGTAAATAAATTCACTAGATTTGGGCTCCACAGCTTTGGATTTTTGTTTTTTTGTTTTTTTTTGTATTGTTCAGTTTTGTAATATATGGTCTCTATATATTTCAAAGAGAAGTTACCTTGATGATGGATGACAATGACACTTATTTATGGGGACAGGGACACATATTTAGGGGGTAGATACAGATTATACTGGTTTAGTAAGTGGTGGTTGTAGGTTCTTCTTCAAGATCAATGACTTAAATAGCCCTAGGCAGTCACTTACTTAGGGTTCCAGTACTGGTCATGACTTTCCCATTGTTGAGTTAGTCTTAAACCAAATTGGAGAGCTGTTGGTTACTGCTACTTCTGTACCCTTAAATACATTGAATCATCACTGAAATTATTTGGCCTGGATATTTTTAGACAAGTGCTAAGCTATAAAATAAATATTATTGTGATGACTCTATTCAAATTATTTCATCTTGAGTACTTTGATGGACTATTAGCTTTGAACAGTTTATCTATTTTATTAAGTAATTAGTCTATGTACATAGAGTAGTATTTAGCTTATTAGAGAATGAGGGTCCTATAATCAAATTATTCTCTGTCTCTCTCTTTGTGTCCCTCTCTTTCCCACTCCCCTACTTCCCTCCCTCCCACCCCACCTTATATATCCTGATTCACTAGTCTTGTTGATTTAGAAAGCTGATTTCCCCACCAAACTTTGCTTCAGGGGTTTTAGATTGAATATTATGACTTCTCTGTTTGCTCGCACTTGTTTTCTGATGATGCCATCTGGATGTCTTTGCTGTCATTGTTATTCCTTGTGTTCATATTTAGTTTGGATTTTGTTTGTCTACTTCACACATGCAATAAATAATGGATGAGATGAGGATTTAATAGCTATAAACCTATTTATAGTATCTTATTTTCAAATCTACATTACTAATATTTCAAAAAGAAACAATTGAATATTTTATCTTGCAAATGATGTCCAAGTTAGTGATATGTCCCTTATAAAGTTATATTACCCTCTTCACCTCCACATAATACGTTTTTAAATTTTCAGAACTACATAATTTTTGAGATTTTTTCCCATGAGAATAATTATATTAATCTTTTCTCTTTTACACAATTTATTGATTATTTGGGGATTTCACATGATGGATCATGATCACACTCACTTCCCAGTCCTCCCAGGGCTGGACTGCCACTCTTCTGACCACTCCCCAAAAAACAACTAAAATATGAAAAATGTCCAATATGCGTTGGCTATATAATTACTAGAGCATGGTTAAACTCACAGTGACCACAACCTTAAGGAAAACCAAGTTTTCATACACAGTTTACATTTTGTGTAATGCAAACCCTGTTGTTTTTGCAAGTTCAATGCATCTGCATATCTCATAATATCTTTATTTAATTTTAATGTTTTGTTTTGTTAGATTCCTATGAAGCTAGAGAATTAATTAAGCGCTGACATTATATTCAACACAAATATTTAAGAGTTGTTCTTTTCTGTCTATGATTTGCTCTGTTTCTTTGAAATATAATAGTATATGGTTTGATGTTTATGGATTTGTAAATATGCACTGACCAAATAAAAATATCTAATTCACTATCCACATATTTAATATTTAGTATGAACCTTAAGTTTCCAGTCATTTGTTTTTGTTTTATGTAACATACCCTTTTTCATTTATATGTTCAGAATAATATCCTTTTGATTTTTTGTTTTTAGCAAGTTCACTCTGGTCTTTCAGCTATCTTTTATTTACTTGGCTTATAAAAAAATCTTACTTGAAATTTAACTTAAAATATATTAAGAAATTTGCATTATGTAACTATTTGAAACTTATTGTACTTAGTTACAAAAAATCATTTGTATGTATATACTACATCTGATTCCAATTCATTTATTGACATATATATGGGAAACTGAATGCTGTACTATTAAATACAACTCTATAGCAAAAAGTCATATGTAAATATATATTTGATTTTGTCATTTTGTCCGTGTGTAGACTTACAATGACAATCACAGTTCACTGAAATTCTCTTTGTTGAAGCTACAGATAACTTTACCCCCATATATTTTATGCCCCTATTACTAGGGTATGACATGATCCCTCAAATATTTAGCCAAGTTTGTCTTGTTATAGTAGTACTTTTTGAATGAAGTTGTGCCCTTCTCTGTGTTGCTGTGTATTGTGCTGAGTATTATAGGTGGTGACTTGTGCAGAGATACTATTTTTAAAAAGCAGCAATTACTACAAATTTAGTACAAATGTAGACACAAAGTGATGTCTTGCATCACTTTGCGGCATAAGACAGAACAACAATTTAATCCTAAATGTATAAAGTAAACTCCCATATAAATTCATCAATTAAATTGAGAGTATATGAATATATAAATATATTGAAATCATATCAGTAAAAGAGGCTCAAGAACTCTTTGAACATACCAGATGGGGAAAAAAAGGTTCAACCCTGTAGCCATAATCTCATAAGGAAGACACATAACACTGTGATGGCCTCAGACCACCTGGACGACAGTATCATCATCTAGCATGTGTGTTAATGGATTCCCAAGCAGAGAACTTCCAATTGTTAGCCATTGTTGTGTTATCCCATTGATAACACACACGATATGAATTTCTATCTGTAGGTCTCACCTCCTGATTAGTCATCTCTGCTTAATTCTGTACTCAACTCTCCAGCCTCCAGGGTCCAACACCCGAGCCTGTTTGGATATATTTATTTGACACTGAGGCTAGCTCAAGTCTGACTCCAAGTGCTGTCCTTGAGTCTGAGACCTTACATCAAAACTCACCACATGTGGTGGCATTTTTGTGCCTTCCACTAAGATCTAACTGGAATTCTGCAAACCCTGGCCTTGTCTCTGTCTCCCTTTGGAGCCATTTTGCAGTCTACGTATTTGTTGTGTTTTCTGTAATGTGTGATGAGAGAGTTAATATTAATAGTTAAAAATGTAACCAGCTATCAGGGGAAATCATGGGGATTTTACGAGCTGAATCCCACGGAATCCATGAAACCTTAAGTTCATTGTTATTCTTTGCATTCTGACACTGATGAAAGAGACAAATGTGTCTGTGTCTGACATGGAATGCTCACAAGAACCTCCTAGACAAAATATTTTATTTCCCTCTCCCAACTTCTATAGTCCAAGGAACTATAAACGAACTAATGTCCATACATATCCCCATCTTAATATTAAAATATGAGCTGACAGGTCAAGCTCTGAGGCGTGTTTTATAAACTAAGAAATTCTTCCTGTTCATCACTCTCATTCTCCATATAAATTCGGAACCATTGTCCATCACGTATAAAATTTGTGTTTCAGTATAGATTTAGTAGATAAGGAAAATTGGTATTGTTAGGATGTGTTAAAAATTGATTTCTCCAATCAGTGGTCATGTGGTATTTCTTTGCTTATTGAAGACTTACTTACTTTTTCCTGGCAATTGTATTCTTCAGGTTAGGGTTCTTATGTTTGTTTTCTTCCATCAACTTATATAGCCCTCAGTGTAATAATTTAGTTTAACATATATTTTGATTAAATTCTGTTAACCCTTCTGAGTATGAAAGATTATCAAAGACAGTAATGACTATGTTCTATACCTTTCCATTGGTAACTTCTCATTGTATTCTTGTCTATTGCATTGAATCAAGTTACATATATCACTGTTGGTGTGTCTGCAATTTACAGGGAATATTCTAACATTGTTTCTGAATATACTGGATAGAAAAATTGAGGTGATGATACTAATCACTTTACATATGGATCAGAACTCCATCTCTCCTCTCCTTCTGGTGCCACACACCCTCATTATTCCAACTATCTCTCATCCCCTACTCCTAAGAACGGGGAGGCCCCCAACCAACCCACTGTAGCACATCAAGTCATAAGAACTAAGAACACCCTCTTCATCTGTGGTCTAGTGAGGCAGCCCTGCCAGGGGGAGGTCATCAAAAAGCAGAACATAGAGTTCATGTAATAGGCAGCTCTGTTCCCCTTACTAGGGGATCCACATAAAGCCAGAGCTGGCCATTGGCTACATTTGCAAGGAGCATAGGTCCAGTCCATGCATTGTCTTTGGTTTTTCAGTCTCTACAAATCCCTTTGGGTCCTGGTTAGTTGCCTTTATTTGGTCTTCTTGTGGAGCTCCAGCTCCTTCTCCACTTCTATCACTTTCCACAAGTTTCCCTATGCTTCGCTCAACTGTTTCAGTCTGCTGCTGAGTTGAGCCTCTCAGGGGACAGCTATGCTAGACTTCCATCTGTAAGCATAGCAGTGTATCCTTAGTAGTGTCAAGTGTTGGCTGTCTCCCATGTAGTAGGTCTCGGGTTGGGGCAGGGATTGGTTGGACATTCTCTCCATCTCTGCCCTCAATTTATCCCTGCCCATCTTTTTAGGAAGGGTAAATTTTGGGTAGTAGTTTTTGTGTGTGGGCTTGAGTTCTCCTCCCTCCACCAGGAGACTTATCTAGTTAGAAAGTGTCCACTTCAGTCACACTCATACCTTCCCAGAAATCTACTCTGTTGTAGGTCTCAAGCTTGTCACAGCGATGCCCCCACACACTTTCTCTTCTCTTGGCAGGCCCTCTGCCTTCCTGCTCCCACTCTCCCAAGGTCTGATCTCCATCCTCATTTTTCTCTGCACTCCCTTTTCTAACTTGTTCTCACTCTTCCGCCGTTACTACTATCTATTCTATTTCCTCATCTGAATGAGATTTAAGCATCTTTCCTCTGGTCCCCCTTGTTACTTATCTTCTTTGGGTATGTGAATTGTAGTATTTTTAGCCTGTACTATATAGTTAATCCACTTACATTTGAGTACAGGCAAGTGAGTGTGTCTTTCTGGTTATGGATTGCCTCAGGACGATCTTTTTAGTTACATTCATTTCCCTGAAAATTTCATGATTTACTTGTTTCCAATGGATAAACAGTCTTCCATTGTATAAAAATTCCAAATTTTCTCTGTCAGTTCTTCAGTTGAGTGACATCTAGGTTGTTTCCACATTCTGGCTATTACAAATAAGGCCACGATGAACATAATTGTGCAAATGTTCTTGTTTGATGATTGATCATTTTCCACGTATATGTCCAGGAAGGGGATAGCTGCATTTTGAGGTAGCACTCTTCCCAATTTTCTGAGAAAGCACCAGATTGAATTCCAAAATGGTTGTACAAGTTTGTACTCCCACTGACAAAGGAGGAGTGTTCTCCTTTCTCTATGTCCTTGACAGCATATGCTGTCACTTGAGTTTTTTATTTTAGTCATTCTGACAGGAGTTTTCCTATCTCCATATTACTTGAAGTCCCAGCCACCAAAATTCTGCCAGAGAACTCCTACACCTGATTAACACCTCCAGCAAAGTGGCTGGATACAAAAATAACTAAAATAAATCAGTAAGCCTCCTATATATCATTGACAAACAGGCTGTGAAAGAATTTAGGGAAAACACACCCTTTACAATAGCCACAAATAATATAAAAGTAACTTGGTGTAACTCTAACCAAGCCACTCAAAGGCCTGTATGACAAGAACTTCAAGGATCTGAAGAAAGAAACTGAAGAAGATATCAGAAGATAGAAAGATGTACCATGCACATGGATCAGTAAGATTAACATAGTAAGAATGTCTATCTTACCAAAAGCAATCCACAGATTCAATGCTATTTCCATCAAAATACCATCATAATTTTTTGAGACCTTGAAAGAATGATTCTAAACTTTATGTGGGAAAACAAAACAAAACAAAAACCAGCATAGCTAAAACAATCTTATACAATAAAAGAACTAGAGGAGTCTCCATCCCTTATTTCAAGCTTTACTACAGAGCAAGCGTAATAAAACTGCATGTATTGCCATAGAAACACACTGGAAATGATCATATTGTTGATGCCATAATTTATCATTACTTTTCACATTTGCCTTGAAGAAAGAAGGTACTTTCTGTATGTAGGCTCTTAGTGAAACTTCTATAAGCATGTACAGATTTCATTAAATGTTATTTTCAGCACGGTTACAGATTGTACTACATAAAGATCACTCTACTTTAGTTTATCTTAAACTTGCAGTATTATATATAAATGTCATTACAGAGATATACGAAACTTGTTTTCATTTTACAAGGTATTTTATGTGCTACTAAACTCCATATACTATTTTATAATTTTTTGCATTTATTCTACTTTTTCCTCTTCAAAATCTCCAGTATTTGCTTGTGTTCATTTTATTTCTCTGTATGTTATCAGGATCACAATTAGGAAAAAAAAAAGTTTTTCTAGGTAGTTCTTTGTAAGAAAATTCATAAATATAGAAATTTATTTCTGTTCCTTTGAGAAAATTACTTACAAAAAAGGTTGTCTTGTCTAAATTAAATTGATACTGAGATTATTCTAATTTGCTGCTCAGACTAACAACTTATGTTTGTTGTTTTTCTTTCACCTTTCTACATCAGCTTTTTTAACTGAAAATGTAGTAGAAAAAGCCTTACTTCATGGAATGAGAGATACAGGCAGGGAGAACTTTGTGGGCTCCAACACGCACCTATACAGTAAGTTCTAGGTCAGCCATGGCTGCAGAGAGGCTTAGTTTCAAAGAAAAAAAAACAGTAAACAAAGATATACTAAATTAAGTAAAACCTCAAGTACTATAAAATCAAATTGGAAAGTCTTCTTTTATGTATTTAGTTTTTAAATATTATTATTCTTATTTTTGTCTCTTTTCAAATATCTTGATTTCTTTGGAGTTTACAATATTTACTTTTATGTGTCTTCTTATATAGTAATCATTTTTTTCTAATTATGTTTTGATTTTTTTCTTGTTTCAAACCTATTTTTACCTGAGCTTTGGTGAGAATCATAACACTAAATATTTTAATCCATTCCGTTTTTACAGTATTGATAGTCAAACCTTACTGATTTGTTTGAGGCATCGTAGCTATATCTCAGGAAGTATGACTCAATTAATAATAATAGTTTAATAAAAAATATTTCATTCCTTTTAATGTGAGGCATTCTTCTTATGATTGTTTAAAAAGCATCAAAATTGTTTCTGAAAAAATTATTTATTTATTTATTTATTTATTTATTCATTCATTCATTCATTTTAATAACATACTGAGTCTAATTACTTCTGCTTGTATGTGCATGGGTATGGGGCCATCCACTGGTGCATGTTATACAGCCAAATAAAAGGAACTCTCCCTCCTCCCCTAGTACTTGTCCACAGTGCTCCTCCATGAGACATGGAGTCCTGAGTACCCTTACCCCATGCATATTGGTATTATAATTGGCTCAACCTTGGTCCTGTGTTGTGAGTTCATGTACACAATAGCCCTGTTGTATCAGGAAGACTAAATTTCAAGGCACTCCTGTACATACTTTAAGTCAGCGTTTTTTCAGTCCTGTCTTCTACAAGATCCTTGATCTTTGGTATTGGAACCTTGGGTTATAGATATTCCAAATACACACACCAAAAACTAAAGATAGAAGTGAAAATTATATATGTATACATCTCTGCCTTTTTATTGACTTGATGTGGTTATTATACTTATATAAATATAATCTTTATAATTTTCTTTATATTAAATATACTTTTTATGCTTTTGTCCACATACACTACTATTTTATAAACTGATTGAAGCGCATGTCTCTTTTCCTTTACTTTATGTTCCATTTGAATCTTTGAACTTTGATTAATATACAGTTCTAGTGTCCTTTGAGAGTCCTCTCTCATTTTGTGATTTTATTTCATGTATTATCATCCTGTGTACACAATTTTAAGACAACCAAAGACCTACAGACTTAAGTCAGTCATGTACTTCCATAGACCCTGTAACCAGGATATCTTTGCTTCATTTCTCTCTCAATTTCTATGTGTTTCTGAGAAGTCATTTTCTTCTACTTGGAGAACTGGTTTCAATGTTTTGTTTTGTTTTGTTTGTCACAATGGCTTTCCTTTCTGGCAACATTTACAATATTATTATTATTATTATTAAAAATATCCCATTGCCTTAGTTTGTGTTTTATTTTTGTGAAGAGTCGCCATGACCATGGCAACTCTTATAAAGGAAAATATTTAATTGGGCTTGCTTACAATTTCAATGGTTTAATCCATTAGCATCATGACAAAAAGTATGGCAGTGTGCAGGCAGACATGGTGCTGGAGAAAGAGCTGAGAGGTCTACTGCTCAGTCTAAAGGCAGCAGAAGACTGTGTGTCTCATTGGGAGTAACTGGAGCATAGGATGCTTCAAAGCTCATGCCAAAGGGACACACTTATTCCAACAAGGCCACACCTACTCCAACAAGGTCTCATGTCCTAATAGTATCACTCCCAATGGGTAAATAATTCAGACCCATAAGTCTATAGGAGCCATACCTGTTTAAACTACCACATTCCCCTCCCTGGCCCCTAACAGACTTGTATTCATAACATAATGCAAAATGCATTTAGTCCAATTTCAAAGGTCAGGAGCTCCACAAAAAGACCAATGGAGCCAATATATCCAGGTGGAGGAGTGAGGTTCTGCAAAGACTGATTCAGCAAACAAGGACCATGCATGGTGTGGACCTAGACCATCTGTTCAGATGTAGTAGATAAGCAGCACAATCTCCTTGTAGGTCCCATAATATTGGGAGTAGGGACTGCTTCTGACATGGACTCTGGCCCCACTGGCTGGTGGCAGGCCACAAAGGAAGAGAATACAGGCTGTCCAGATGAGACTTGATAGGCTGAAGCCAGATGTTAAAGGATGAGGGCTCCCCTGTCTGAGGACTAGGGGAGAGAGGGAGAGGGCATGAAGTAGGTAGGGTAGGAATAGGAGACAAGGATGGAGGGGGACACAATCAGGATGTAAAGTGAAAAAAAATTTAATTAACAACAAACAAACAAACAAAAGACCCCATAGTCTATCACAGTCTCAACAATGCTTAAAAGTTTGAAATTTAAAACCTCTTCTGAGATTCATTGAAGGTCTTACTTGTAATCTCCTATATTAACAAATTAAAAAACCAATCAATACTTCCTACATATAATGGCACAGGATACACATTATCTTTCCAATACACAGCAAAAGGAGCGTTGCAAATTCTGGACCAAAGCAAAACTGAAAAACAGCAGGCAAATTCCAAGTTCTGCATCTCATGGCTGATGTCAAAGCACTCTTCAAATATCCAACTCCTTTCAGATTTGTGGACTGCACACCAGTCTTTCTCTTGGACTGGTTCCACTCCCTGTTTTCAGCTATCCTCTGCAAGTATCTCATGGCTCTGGCATCTCTAACCTCTTGGTGTTTCTAAGGCAGGTCAGGCATCACCTTCATAGCTTTGCAATGGCCTCTCTGGGCTTCCTTAAAAGAAAAACTGTGCCATATGCCTGTCTTAATTGGTTTTTCTTAGTCACAAAGGGATGTTCCATAAACCCTTTTCTCATTCCTTGACTCTAAAGGCAAAATTGCATGGCCGAAGTTGCCAAGTTCTACTGCTTGTTATGCCTGGAACATCTTCACCAGCTTTCTGTTTTCAATGTCTGTTTTCTTCACTACCTCAGTTCAGCTGTCCTGGAACTTGCTTTATAGTCCAAGTTGACCTTGAACTCAGAGATCTGCATGGCTCTGTCACCTGAATGCTGGGATTAAAGGCCTGTGCCACTATTCCTGTACCTAAACTGTTCTTAAATTCCTTTTCACTAGATGGAAGCTAAGCTGGGTATAATCTTTCCCTGCTGTCACCACTCCTTTAATTCCATTTAATATTCTTAATCTGTTTGTTTCCTCAAAGACAAGAATTAGCTTTATTCTACTTCCCAGTGTCCATTTTTTTTCTTTGAATCATACAATTTGTAATATGTCTTGTTAGTTTGCTCATTTCCATATAAAAATAATATTCTTTATAGGAGTGAAAAGCAGTAGCCATGCAAGAACAGCTATACTAGTCTGTCCTGAGATTTCTTTTGCCAATGCAATTATTCAAAGACTCTTCACTTTAGCCTCAGGCAAACTTTTCAGACAAGGACAAAAGCAGCCAAATCCTTTGCCAAAATTTCACAAGAACAGTCTCTATGTCACATACTAAAATTCTTCTCCTTTGAAACCTCTTGTGCCAGGTCCTCACTGCTCACATCACCATCAGCACCACCGTCTGCCCTGCTTCTACTTCTACATCCCCCACTTTAAGCATCTCATTACTTTCCTTATCCAAAGTCCCAAAACCTACATTCCTACAAACAAAGCCTGGATCTCACAGCAAGACCCCCAACTTCTGTAACAACTTCTCTCTTATTTTGGGTTTTATTGATGGAAAGCAACACCAAGACCATGACAGCTCTTATAAAGAAAAATATTTAACTGAGTATGGCATACAGGTTCGAAGGTTTAGTCCATTATCATCATGGCAGAAAGTATGGTAGTACGCATGCAGGCATGGTGCTGGAGAAGGAGCTGAGAGTTCCACATCTCAGTCAGAGGGCAGCAGAAGGAGACTCTACCACACTGGGCGGAGTTTGAACAAAGGAGAACTCAAAGACTGGACCCACATTGACACATTTCCTCTAACAATACCATACTTAAGGCAACAAGGCTGTAACTTCTACTAGTGCCGTTCTCTATGTGTCAAGCCTTAAACACATGGGTTTATTGTGGCCATATCTACCCAAACCATCACAATTATGTTGGGAAAAACCACAGACACTAGATTTGTAATATTGTTTCTTCCCTTTACTCTTTTTTTCCAGGATTCTAATTATGGCCATCTTTCTACTTAAAGTCTACTCTAGCTTTTCCTGTGTGTTCCATGGGGTTTTATTGCTTCTCTCTGGTTTCATGAACATTCTCACTCATGGTCCTCTTAATTTTCTTTTCTGTCTGCTCAGTTGTTAAATCTCATTGGTTTGGTTGCATATTACTATTGGTCTATTCTTTATTATTAGGGTCCTAATTGATTTATTATTCTTTCAAAGGTTCATTATTTTGGTAGATTATTTATCTTTTTATTTTTCCCAAACATAGAAAATTTACTGGCTGACCCAGAGAGAGAGAGATCTATAATGATCTAACTCCCCATGGAGTGTAAGTATATTTTATTATACTCTCTGCTTTTCTATACCCTTTGTGTGTGTGCATGTGTATGTGTGTGTGTGTGTGCATATGTGTGTGTTACACATTTATAATTAAGTGCATAATACTAGCTGAACAGTAAAATTATTATCTCTGGATTCTACTATATCCCCTACAGGGTTCATCATATATTCTGTCAGATCCTCACATTTGTACTAAGTGGCTTTAATCCAGGAGGACCTGAGCTCATTTTAGATTTGTCTGTGGTTTACCCCAGACTTCCTTATTTGGGAATATATTCTGTTAGAGTTTAACTCAATAACATTCCCTTAAAAGCTTGGATCTAATATACTGGGACCCCCTATTTGTTTCTTTCTTCTTATAAAAAGCTATCTCTTTCTTTTTCTTGGCTTGATCCAGAAATGCCGTTTTTTGTTTTTATGTTTTTTCCCTTTTAACTAAAGTGTTTGTCTATTGATTCTGAATATACTTTATGTTAATTATATGTACATTAATTCTCAATTGATTGAGTATATTTCAAATCTTTGTATACTTAATTTTAGCTAAAGCTTTCTCTAAGTCTTGAGGGATAATTATACAGTTTGCCTTTAAGCTCTATTTATATAGTCTTATTTATGGAACTATTTATGACCAGCTTTTCATTGAAGTATTAATGAAATTAATAGTTGTTTATCTTATTCTATTGTAATATACTTCATATTATATGTTTACTAGTGGACTTGAAAATACTACATTGATGCCAGAAATGAGGTTCAAAGGCTGCTGTTACTAAACAAACATACAGTGACCTGAGATCAATCCACAGAATCCATGTAAACCTGAGCATAGAGAACTTACTTCACAAAGATTTTCTAAGAAATGATGCTCATCTATAATGGCATATATGATGAAAGAAATATATCACTAACACAGACAACGTTTTTAAAAGAGCATTACACAGATATTTACAGGTGATTTATTTATAATGTAACAATTTAATACATGATACCACACTATAATCAACAGACCTAAAGAAGCTAAATAACAAGGGATTATGCTTAATTCTGCCAGAGTATTGTGCTGACAGCTTTAAAGTGCACTTCAGACTCTGTGTCTTTATTTAGCATCTTAGGCTGAACCAATACATTAAAAAATTTTTTTCTCATTCAGAAAGGCAAATAGAATAGACACCCGGGAAGGTTGAAGAGAAGGAACAGGATAGAAGCCTGGCATAGAGGTCATCTGAAAGACTCCAAGCAGCAGAGGGGCAAAGCAGATGCTGAGTCTCACAGCAAAACTTTGGGGTGGAGCTCAGGGAGTCCTATGGAAGAGATGGGGGGATAGAAGGACTTGGAAGGGACCAGAGCTCCACAAGGAGACTAACAGAGCCAACAGATCTGGGCCCAGGGTGGCATGCAGAGACTGATGCACTATCCAGGACCATGGATGGAGAGGACCTAGACTATCTGCTTAGATGTAGTCTATAGGCAGCACAGCCTCCTTGTGGGTCCCATAATATAGGGAGTATATGCTGTCTCTGATATGGACTCTGGTGCCCACTTCTTTATCATTTCTCCCTAGTGGGAGGCCTGGCTAAACCACAGAGGAAGAGGATACAGAAAGATCAGGCTTGATAGCCTGCTATCAGATTATAGGGGAGGAAGGCTCCCCATTTCTACGGACTATGTGGGGGGTAGAAGAGAATTGGGGATGGAAGGTATGACCTGTGGGAGATGAGGGAGTGGGGCTAAAATCAGAATGTAAAGTGAAGAAATAATAAATTAAAAACAATCAGGATGTAATATGAATAAATTAGAAAGAAAGAAAATACAAAAATTAGTAAAAAAAAAAAAATAGAACCCCATTGCATGTAAAAAAGAGAACAATTTTATTCAGTGTATAAGCTTAATGTATGTTGTGTGCATGTTTGTTGAAGAAATATTTAGGAGTTATAATTTTCCAATGTTTCAAAATTTTCTGTGCCATTAACATTTCTTGACTCTTAACAGATGCAACCCCTTAAAAGATCAACTAAGATGGGTGAGGTTTGACAGATGGACTAGAAACAATTTTTCTCTTATTACAGGTTAAATTTCTCATAACTTTGTGCATTGCATTTTAGCTGCGACAAATATTTCAGAAAACTGTCAGTTTTTCACTCTTCTCTTTCCTCCTACCAACCATACCATATATTACTCCTTCTTGCCTTCATTCTCCTGGCCTCTTTTGTCATTCATTGTTATTTAATGCATATAAGTTTCCAGGTACAAAACCAGCTCTGCATACTGGTCCGCATGTCTGTGTTTATAGAGCTGATCATTTGTTATTAGATAATGAATTGCTGTGTTTTTCCCTAGAGAAGAGCTTTCCTCTTGCACCCAGCATCCCTTAGTTGTTTGAAGTTCTTTGGGTAGGATTGAAGTCCCATGGTCTTTTCCCCGTCTGCTTTAGCATGTCTGTTGTTGTCATCCCTGTTGAGTTCATGTTTGAGTGATCATGTTGGTGAGACTTTACTAATGTAGTCAGACATTATTCGAAGAGACATTCCCACAGCATACTCCCTGATCTCCTGGCTACTATCATCATTCTGCCCCCTTCTCTGAAATTCCCCTAGGTATGATGGAGATGTTTTGTAGATGTATTCAATGGAACTTTGAATTAATGTTGTTTTTGCTTGATCAGTGTTCTCTGGTACAAAGAGAAATTTAATCTGATAAGTGGGAAGGACTACTTTTATTTGTGGGTTTCAGGAGAAACATTTAGAGTGTACTTAGGGATTATACTTTTTTATTTAAGAAGGCAGGTTGTTCTCCAACAATATCTTTGGCTTCATATTTTAAAGCATTTTATTAAGTTTTTTCTTCACTTTCTCATTCTTTTCATAGAGCTTTGAATTGGAGAAGAAGTCTATTTGATGTTTCACTCATTTTTATTAACAGAGTACTTAATACTATAGGACTTTGCTTCACAAATGTTTTTGATATGTGCACTAATTCTTTTATATCCTATTATTATTAGCCTCATTTCAGAAACATTTTTCAAACCCTTTATGTTTGCCCTTTGACCCAAGAGTTGTTTAATATGTTTTAGTACATTTTAAATATTAAAGCATGTTTTGATGTTTTGTTACTTTTTACATTTCTACTCCTTCTAGTTACTAAAATTTATAATAAAAACATGTTAGTTTTATTCTTATATCTTTGAACACATTGAGGATTTCTATCAAAGTGTCTTTTAAATAGTATTTCATTGTAACAAGTTAATGTTTTAAAACAAATTTGTGGGCAATGATTTTATTTCTCTAATTGCAAGATCAATTTTTTCTAACAGATATGTAAATAAAATGAATAATACTTATACCAATATTGCATTTAACCTTTCCTTATGGCCAACTACCATATATGAAGCTAAATTAATACCATCTGTTGCAGCTAGAAGTGTACATCAGAAATGATTGACTTCACTAAAATATATAGAGTGAGAATGCAGGTAGTCCATTTCACAAATCCTAAATCTAAATATGTGGAAGTCAAGACACAGGGCTATCGCATGGTATGGTGTTGTGCCTTTATATTCAGAAATAACTCACTGCTTCATCATTAAGCTACCTGAACACTTGTTAAAGTTATTTTTGTATAGTGATCATTCTCTCTTTCTCTATTTAGCAGGCTAGTACACAAATCACTGACACTATTTTTATATGTTTAACAAGGTTCAAAACACAAGAACTGAGCAATCAATTAATACTCTATTCCTAATTCTCCAAGCTAATTTGGTTTCCTTCCTGAGATACTTGCACTTTGTAACTTTTTCTGTTCCAGCTGTCCCTCATGATGTCTCCTGGACCTCTCCCATGGCTCAATTCCATATGTCCTTCCACAAATACTCCTCCCCTTGGTGACAGCAAGTTCAGCCCTATTCTTTGCCGTGCTCAGTGAGTGGATGTAAGCTGCTTTATTGGCATATCATGGGACAGTTTGGGAGCCATAATTACACAACATTGAGACAGGAGATTCTCAGAACAAGGATTGAAATCAGATATAGTGGTACATAAGTCAACATTTGAATTATACACTAACCTTATGCCCTACAAACACTGGTTGCTTAGAAGGCTCATGGCTCTCTACTGCCACCTTGCTTCCAAAACTGCTGCAGTGTTGCTCAGGCCTGACCCCCTCAAGGCAATATTCCTACCCTTTGTTCAATGCAAAGGCAGCGTCCAGCTCAAGGACTCTGCTATGATATTACTGAGGTAAAATTTTCAACCAACCACAAAAGGACCTCCCATTCCTGCTCTCCTGTGCCCTGGGAATACCTGTGGGATATCTCATTCTTATCTATTTGCACACTGGATGTCTGTGTTTCACATACCTGTGGGCTATCTCATTCTCATCTATTTGCACACTGGATGTCTGTGTTTCACATACCTGTGGGCTATCTCATTCTCATCTATTTGCACACTGGATGTCTGTGTTTCACATACCTGTGGTCTATCTCATTCTCATCTATTTGCACACTGGATGGCTGTGTTTAACATCCCTGTGGGATATCTCATTTTCATCTATTTGCACACTGGATGGCTGTGTTTCACAGGAGTTCCTGCATATCTGAGTAATTTGATCCACTCTTATCCTATGTTTTATTTGTTTTCTCCTTTGTGGTGCTCTTCCTAAACATTCTCTGGAAAGGCATCTTCACAATCGGCTGCCACACTTGAACACATCTGTCATTGTGTCACACTAGAAGACAATTTGTCCCCTCAGTCTATGGAAGATGCATTTTCTTCTGTGTTTGTGTTGTGATGAAGGCACTATGAGTACACTTGTCTTCTCTGAACTTTTGAAATATTTGTTACAGAACAAATTTGTTCACTCAAATAAGACTTGTCATGATTTTGAAATACAACCATAGACTCATATTATGCTGAGCGTCTAAAATGGATTCCATTTTGATACAGGAAATTTTCATCTTTCTCCCATTCTTTCTGTCTCCCAAGATTCATGTGAGGTGAATTTCTGCCATTATTCTGCCTTTAAACATAAAGTTATCTATTAAATAGAGGTTTCATTGAATTGTCTTCAAGCCTACCTTTGCCCATTCAGAAAATTATACATTGGTATCATCATGTTCTTTCAAAGTTTCAATTACTATAGTCTTATTTATGTGGTCCGAAATGACCATTTTTTCTCATTTTTAAAGGCTGTATTATATTCCATTTGGCATGCAACTGTGAGTATACATTCATTATATAATCTTCCGCAGGTATTTAAGTTAGATATACATCTATTCCTTGTTTTTATATTTTTTGCCATCAGTGATAATTAAATCATATGTATTATTTTCAATTATAATTCTATACAGAGAAAAATGTAGTCATTATTTAAAATTATTACTCCAAAACTTATTTGCTCACATCAGCTTTAGAATATGTGTAATTTTTAGCAGATTATTTCAATGATTCTTTTTCCATATATTGGGTTTTCTCTTTCTTTAAAGCATGGATATAATGTATCATGATCGTACTTACCCATAGTACTATGTCTACTTTTCCTGCTACCCCTTGTAACCCTCTTTCTATTCCCAACTGTTTCTCTTTTCATTGCATGTCTTTTTTTCTACATACATATGATATTGTTTCCTCTAACATTTCATATGATCAACTATATTGCAAGGTCTACTTTTAAGAAACCTTTGGATATTTATAGAACCAAATTTTCTTCATCATGATATATTCTTTATGTACTGTTAAATTTTGTTTGCTGGCATATACATTTGGCCCTTTGGATCACTGTTCAGTTGTGACATATAGCTTTAGTTTTGTGGGTGATTCAGTTTGTGTAAAGTTTGTTCTATTCTTTTAAAATGAGGTAATAATATCCAACATTTTCTTTTTATGTATTTTTATTTTATGATTTTGTTTGGCCTGCATGTGTGTTTATCTAGTCCCTCCAGAAGCCAGAAGCAACCATCAGATCTTTTGAAACTGAAGTTACAGATGGCTGTGAGCTGTTATGTTGGTTTTGAGCCCTCTACAAGAATAGAAAGTGCTATAATTGCTTTTCATTTTTCCAGACTATCTGCTATGCTTTTCATCAATAAGACTTTACACATGGCAGGAATGTTACATATGTTTACTATGGCATGGAAATAGTTATATCTAGTTTGTTATAGAAAATGTTTATTAAACAAGATTTATAATGAAGATAAAGTTATTCAGATTTTACTTTTGAATCAAGTAAAATTTCTTTCTATACGATGGACCATCTTTATGTTTTCTAATTTTTCAAATATAAACCCATTATCTGACCCTATTATTAAATGATACTCTATTTATATGGATGTTTCTCTTATAATTTTAATATCTCTTATGGTTTCTTGCCCTCTTTCTGTGATGTTACATTTTATCTTTGTAGAGTATATATTGTTTAGTCTTAAGCAGGAGACCTTAGGATTTATTTTTAATATAATTAATGGCAAATTACTGTATCTTATTATATTAAGAAATTTTGAAAACTCTACTTGTGTAAATAATATAAATAAATATATAAAAGTTGGTCTTCTCTTTTATTCATTTTATAGAATAGGATTCTTATCCGTAAACCATGTTTTTAAATCACTTCATTACTTGTGTACTAGTTTGCTCATCTTGAAAAATCAATTTACAAGCGCCATCTTGCAGAGAGCTCAGCAAGTGCCTCAACAGTGAGAGGCAGAGGGCACAGCTTGTGTATGCTGCTCCTGACAATCATTGTCAAATCTAGTCACTATTTAATTTTGGGATTGTGTGGCTTTTTTATGGCTGTCTGTTTGCTACTCAGTTGATCACTTAAAGTGGAAGGATGGGCACCCTGCTCATCACCACAGACAAAAGTCACCATGGGTCTATACATTTGTATCCTGAAGTTAGTCATGAAACTGAGTTACTTATCAGACTGGCTTAACCCAAGATTTCACCTGGAAGCGTGCACCGGATCTGACATGCTTTTCTAATGCACCTCTTTTGTTCTGCTCCAAATGCCTGCACTTTGACTGCATTTCAACCATGAAAACTGAGTTGAATGCTCAGGCCTCTGGTTTTGCCTATACGCATGGCCATATATATTTATTCAGCATATATCTATTGATAGCTTCCCCTGCGCAGGTGCTGGGACAGCCTCTTTGAATATCGAACGGCATATAGAACTGTGGCTTCCCTCTAGGTAATGCAATTTTATGTCATAAATTTCCCTTTTAGACTTGTATTCTCGTTTTCACCACGAAGTTGAATGAAATGTTTTGAATCACTTTAACTCAACATATCTCATAACATGAACTATAACCTAATATCAACAGTGAATTTTAAACCACTATCGTAAACCCTTCTTTTTAGCAAGACCATCTTGCTGGAGAGGTTTTCTTGAAAACCACATTGTTCTTATGTTATTATATAAAGGTTTTGCAGAGAATAAACAACAGTTAAATAAAAGAAAAAAAAAGAAAAACACATTGCATACGAAGAGTATGTCTTCAGTTATTAAAAGATATATTATGATTTTCATTAAAAATGAAAAATAATCTATGCTTTTGAAATATACAATTATTCTTTGACATCTTCAAACAAGTGTACAAGGCATGCTGATGAAAGTCACTCACAACCTCCATTGTCTCCATCTTATCTCTCTCAGGCTCCTTTTGTCCCTACAAATCCTTTCCCCATATTCATTAATTTTGTTTCCTTACCCAGTGAGTTTCTTAAGCCCCACCCACATCCATGGTTGGCTGTTGTGAGCTTCATTGTTATACCAGCTCAGTGGAGTTATGCTCCTTTATATTGAGGTCATAAGTGGACTGGCTGCATTATAAGCAAAAGATAATATTTTATGGCCCTTCTTTTTTTATTAAATATTTTTTCACATATACATTTATATTATAACACATATATACAATAAACTCCCTACAGCAAGAAGAACCATGGAACAATATAAATGTTACATTCTTAGTGTTTGGCTATTGGTATTTGGCAGATTTGAAGAAAACATCTTTCCTATCTTGGTGCATATAAAATTCTGAATATATTCCATCACTGATATCCTCCTGTTCCTCCCTCCCTCTGGCTTTCACCCTATTCCCCTCCCCTAGGTCTCTGACATAGGGGGCCCTCCTCCCCCACTGTATAGTAATAGGCTAACAAGTCTCACCTTGGTAGCCTACTTATTCTTTGTGTACCACCAGGCCTCCCCACCAAGGGGAAGTGGTCAAATATGGGGCACAGAGTTCATGTCAGAGTCAGTCTATGCTCTCCACATAACTGTGGAGAATGGCCTGCCCATTGGCTAGATCAGAGTAGGCATTCGATGTTTACTACTTATATTGTCCTTGGTTAGTGCAATAGTTTGAGCAGACCCCCCTGTGCTCCGATCTACCAAGTCATGATGTTCTTCTTGTAGGTTTCTAGGACCCTCTGGGTCCTTCTATTTCCCCATCTCTTATATTTGTCTTACCTAGAGTCACAGTGGGGTGTCCTCACATCTATCCTAATCTCCTGGTAATTGAAGACTTTCATGGGACATGTGTTTTGAGCTAGTGCCCAATTATAAGTGAATATGTACCATGTGAGTATTTCACCTTCACCGTTATCTCAATCAATATGATCATTTCTAGTTCCATCCATTTGTCCACAATTGAATTGTAATCTGAATAAATTAATACAGTAAAATTAAAGAAATAAAATTCTGAATGTAAATCCATATCTATCATATCTTGTCATTATCAACTTAAAAAATCTATCTAGACCCAAAAACATTTTAACCCTTAAACAACTAAGCTTAACTGTGAAACTAAAATATCTGTTCTCCAACTGCATCAGAGACTTGAGAAGGAATAAGATTAATTATCTGAGAATAAAAGGGGTGCAGGTTAGCAGCATCTCACGGCCCTTTTTATCATTCAGGATGCAATTCTTTTTCCACCCACTCTTCTACACGGTTGCTTGAGTATTATTAGCAAAAGGAGAATGAATGTTTTTGAGTTTGTTTATATTTTGTCTTAGAACACAGCCCTCACTTATTCCCAGCACTTTGAACAGTCACATGTCACTGCATTCACAATCTTTTGTTGCAATGGAGGCTTTTTTGGTAAGGTCAAGGGTGGCACTTGTCAATGATAATAATCCTTTTAAAAACTGAAGGTTGATTGATACTGTGCCAATTTAGCTAAACAACAGAAGTAAGTTCTTCTTTGTTACTTCCTCAGACATGGTTTTGATCTGAATCTACAGTACCAGAAAAAGAAGCCCTGTTGTGGATCAAACCTCGAGGCCACTCAGAGATTATATTATTATTTTTTCTTGTCAATTTCTTTTCTTTATTTTTTGTTTGGATTTTTATATATTTTATTAATTTATTCATATTACATCTCAATTGTTATCCCATCCCTTGTATCCTCCCATTCCTCCCTCCCTCCCAATTTCCCCTTCTCCTTCCCCTATGACTGTGACTTACTGGGACATCCTCTCCCTGTATATGCTTATAGGGTATCAAGTCTCTTCTTGGTAGCCTGCTTTCCTTCGTCTGAGTGCCACCAAGCCTCCCCATGCAGGGGACATGGTCAAATATGGGGCACCAGAGTACATGTAAAAGTCAGACCCCACTCTCCACTCAACTGTGGAGAATGTCCTGTCCATTGGCTAGATCTGGGTAGGTGTTTGAAGTTTACTGCATGTATTGTTATTGGATGGTGTCATAGTTTGAGCAGGACCCCTGGGCCCAGATCCACCTGCCTTAATGTTCTTCTTGTAGGTTTCTAGGGCCCTCTTGATCCTTCTATTTCCCCATTCTACCATGGAAACTTTCCACTAAGATCCAGCTCTCTTTATCTCGATATTTCAATCTATGAGCATATACAAGGGGAGGAAATCCCCCTCAGGAACAGTCATAGGGGATGGGAATAAGGGGAAAATGGGAGGGAGAGAAGAATGGGAGGATATAAGGGATGGGATGGTTACATCTTGAGATGTAACAAGAATAAATTAATAAAAATTTTTTAAAAAAAGATGTATATTGCCTTTATTGTTAGAGTATTATCTACTTCTAGTTCAAACCAGAAAAATGGCAAGCAACTGAACTGTTCAGTTTTATCTGATTTTCTAGGAGTAGAAGTGTAACTCAGAAACCATGAAAAGATATATTTCATTCCCCATGAAGAATGGGGAAATAGAGATTATAGTATTACTCCATGACATATATACCATTTTTATCCAATTAGACACATCTCGCCTAGAAAGTTGGTGTTGGAGTTCATAGAAATTATAGTGGAATAATACTATTAGGTCCTTTTCCCCGAGGACCCATTTAGCACCTTCTGGTACTGTAAAAGGTAGTTTGTAGAATGGACATGTTCAGCTAAGATCCAGCTTTGTTTATCTGTACTTTTCAGTCAAGATGTTTGTTGCCTTTGTTGTTAGAGTATTATCTACTTTTGGTGTCAAACCAGAAAAATGGCAAGCAATCGAACTGTTCAGTTTTACGTGATGTTCTAGGGTAGAGGTGGGACCAGAAACCATAAAAGGATATAGTTCATTCCAGGAACTGGAATGTTGGTTAAATAACACACGGCTCATAAATGCAGTAGCATTATGTCTTGCTTGGATTTACTCTTTAAACATATTAATATATACTAAGTTGTGTTATAAAGCAAAATTTTTTACATGACTTTTATCCATCATTTCATTTAATTATCCTTCCTTTTCTTCTTCTTTTCTTCCTATTTATTTCCCCATATAAACTTTACCATCCCCAAAAATTCCCTCTTCACATTTAACTTCATCTATACCATTCTAACCCCCTCCACCACTGCCTTATGTGAGAACCATCCAATGTTGTCTTTCTGGTCTTCAGTTTTCTCAGTGTGATCTAGAATTTGTAGCTGGTATTGACCAGTGAGGAAGAACATACAGAAATTTTATTTTATTTTATTTACTCTGCTGAGTGAAATCTATTCTATGTCTATCCATTTATTCCTGTGAAGTTCATAATTTCACTTTTTTTCTATATAGCTGAATATAATTCTGTTAGGTACATGTGCCACACTTTTCATTAATTCATTTATCAGCTAATAAAAATCTGGTCTGTTTCCATGTCATAGCCATCTTGACCAGATTGTCATAGAACAAGAATGAGAAAGTGTCTCCAGGGCCAGATAAAGAGCCCTTTGGTTATAGACATAGCATATATATAGCTGGGTCATATTACAGTTTTAATTCTAGGTTGTTGAAAAGCAAGAGTGCTAATTTTTACTGTGGTTGTTACAGTTTACACTCTCATCAACAGTGAATGAATATCTTACTTTGACCAAATTCTCAATGGCATGGTATTCTTAATTGATAATAGCCATAGAATTTCCCAGATAGCTAATGCTTTTAAGCACCTTTAAACATGTATTTAATTGTTACCATCTTGACAAAAGCCATGCAGATTCAACACAATTCCCAATAAAAATACCCATTGAAATATCCACATTAATAGATGGAAATAAGAACATGGAGTTTATTAATTAGAAATAGAATGGGGGAAATGTTGCAATTATGTACTTAAAAGTATTTTAAAGTATATGGAAACACAAAATGCTCTGGAAAGTTAATGCCATCCTCAGCAAAAGAAATAATGTTTGTGACAACACTATTCCCAATATCAAGGCATATCACAGAGTCATAATACTCTTCATCCTGCAATAATCAGTAAGATCCAAAGTGGAGGAAGTGAAACGGTTTTTGCACCTTGGCACCCCGATACAGCTTCCCAAACCAACACCCATAACTCTGGGGAGTCCTGATGATTTAAAAAGCTGAGAGTTACAGAATATTTTCCTGAGGACATGACACTTAAATTGAGAGCCAACGAGTAAGTGTGGATTGGATAAAGAGAAATGTATCCATATAGGTACAGATGATAATTGCTATGCATTTTTAGCCAAACTATTGATAAAGGAACAAATATTTGCAATTAATATTCCCTATTTGAAACAGAATAATTTTTAGATTCAAAGCAAGTAGACTAGAAACCCAATTCAATGTCAAATGTGAACTTTATGTCAGTATGTGAAAATTAAAGAAAATCATTTAAATCAGAGCTCATGTTCCCTGACTAACAAACCCCCACGGAGTGGATTTTCAAGCTTTTCATTTAGAAATAATTATAGATTTGAAAAAAACTAAAGAAGACTGTATGTAATAAGGCATATCAAGAAAAATAAATTATATTCATCATGTAATAGGGAAGGTAAGTGGATAGTCAAATGCAGTTACCATGGGGTTTGTTTATGCCAAGACAGACATCACTCTACCATCCTTGAGTCCTGGTGGCCTAACATGATTCACATATATTCCTTCCTTAACTAACTATCCCATCGGTCAGCAGGAGACTTCCATACATAGTGGTTTTAGAGAACCAAACTGAGCCTTAGAAACAAGTGTTCACAATCTGGTTGCTCCTTGGTTCCCTCGACATAGTGTCAGCAGTGCGCAAATAGTGCTCTATTTCTTCAGAGTGATAGATCGCATCTGTTCTCATTTGCAAAGGCATGTCATAAATCTACACCTAAATTTCAAAGAGGATTTGATCTTCATCATGCTCAATGTAAGGCAAGAAGAGGGTGGGGATGTGAGAATGCCCCAATGATTCTGCAAGTGAGCATTGATGTACTCTTTCCACAATAAACAGACAAATCAATCGAAGGATGCATTTACTGAGCAATCACATTTAATTATGTCAATTTATCAAATTGATAATGTGTGCTGGGCTAGTTTACAGCATAGTGCTGCATAATCCTACATGAAAAATGAATTCAGACACTTAAGCCGACTATAGAAGGACATGGAACAATTGAATATTGCTGCTTCTTTGTTTATCCTGGGCACATGAGAAAGAAATGTATTACATTTAAATATATATTAATACAAATTATGTTTGAACAGTATAATAATTGCAGTAGTTTACTGCCTGAAGGATTGAAATACTCAAATATTTTAGGTATATAGTTCTTTTTTAAATATATTATTAATTTATTCATATTACATCTCAATTGTTAGCCCATCCCTTGTATCCTCCCATTCCTCACTCCCTTCTGCTTTTCCCCTACTCCCCTCCCTTATGTCTGTGACTGAGGGGCACTTCCTCCCCCTGTATATGCTCATAGGGTATCAAGTCTCTTCTTGGTAGCCTGCTATCCTTCCTATGAGTGCCACCAGGTCTCCCCATCAAGGGGACATGGTCAAATATGGGGCACCAGAGTTTGTGTGAAAATCAGTCCCCACTCTCCACTCAACAGTGGAGAATGTCCTGTCCATCAGCTAGATCTGAGTAGGAGTTCAAAGATTACTGCCTGTATTGTCCTTGGCTGGATCCATAGTTTGAGCAGGATCCCTGGGCCTAGATCCGCGCATCATGTTTTTCTTGTAGGTTTCTAGGACCCTCTGGATCCTTCTATTTCCCAGTCTCCCATGCTTCTCTCACCTAAAGTCCCAATAGGATGTACTCCCCTCTGACCCACTTTCCTGGTAAGTGAAGACTTTCATGGGACATGTCCCTTGTTCTAATGTCTAGATATACGTAAATATATACAATTTGATTCTTTCTGCTTCTGGTTGAACTCACTCATTATGATCATTTCTAGTTCAATCCATTTGTCCACAAATTTCGGGAATTCCTTGTTTTTAATAGCTGATTAGTATTCCATAGTGTAAATGTAGCACAGTTTCTTTATCCATTCTTCTACTGAGGGATACTTAGGCTGTTTCCGTGTTCTGGCTATTATGAATAAGGCAGCTATGACCATGGTTGAGCATATGTCCCTGCTGTGTGATGGAGGATTTTCTGGGTATATTCCAAGGAGTAGAATAGCTGGGTCTTGAGGAAGCCCTATTCCCATTTTTCTGAGAAAGCACCAGATAGATTTCCCAAGTCGTTGTACAAGTTTGCATTCCTACCAGCAATGAAGGAGTGTTCCTCTTTCTCCACATCCTCACTAGCATGTGGTTTTACTTGAATTTTTGATCTTAGCCAATCTGATGGGTGTAAGATGGAATCTCAGTGTTGTTTTATTTGCATTTCTCTATTGATTAATGATGTTGAGCATTTCATTAAGTGTTTCTCAGCCATTCAATATTCCTCTGTTGAGAATTCTCTGTTTAGTTCTGAGCCCCATTTCTTAAGTGGGTTATTTGGTTTGGTGGTTTTTAATTTCTTGAGTTCTTCATATACTTTGGATATTAGATCTTTGTCAGATGTAGGGTTGGTGAAGATCTTTTCCCAGTCTTTAGGCTGTCGCTTTGTTCTGTTGATAGTGTCTCCTGCTTAAAGAAGCTTCTTTGCCTCATGAGGTCCCATTTGTTAATTTTGACCTTAAGGCCTGGGCTGTTGTTCTGTTCAGGAAGCTGTCTCCTGTACCATTGTGTTCCAGGATCTTCCCCACTTTTTCTACTAACTGATTTAGTGTCTCTGGTTTTATGTTGAAGTCTTTAATGCACGAGGATTTGAGTTTTGTGCATGGTGACAGATATGGGTCTAATTGCATTTTTCTACATGTAGACATCCAGTTAGACCAGCACCATTTGTTGAAGATGCTATCATTTTTCCATTGGATAGATTTGGCTTCTTTGTCAAAAATCAAGTGACCTTATGTGTGTAGATTCATCTCTGGTTCTTCCATTCAATTCTACTGATCCCCCAGCCTATTGCTGTGACATTACCATGCTGTTTTATTTACTGTTGCTCTATAGTACAGCTTGAGATTGTATATGGGGATTCCTTCAGAGGATCTTTTATTGCATAGGATTGTTTTTGCTATTCTAGGCTTTTTGTTTCTTCATATGAAGTTGAGAATTGATCCTTTGTTTTCTTCAAATATTTTGTAGGTATTTTGATAAGGATTACATTGAATCTGTAAATTGCTTTTGGCAAGATGGCCATTTTTACTATGTTAGTTCTCCCAATCCACTAACAAGGGAGATCCCTCCATATTCTGATGTCTTCTTTAATCTCTTTCTTCAGAGATTTAAAGTTTTTTTTTTTTAAAATGAGTTCCTAACTTGATTGGTTAGAGTTACTCCTAGATATTTTATATTGCTTGTGGCTATCGTAAAGGGTGTTGTTTTCCTAATTTCTTCCTCTGCTTGCTTGTCATTTGTATATAGGAAAGCTACTGACTCTTTAAATTTAATTTTGTATCCAGCCACTTTGTTGAAGGTGTTTATCAGATGTAGGAGTTCTCAGGTGGAATTTTGGGGGTCACTTATATACACGATGATATCATCTGCAAATAGGGATAATTTGACTTCTTCCTTTCCCATTTGGATCCCCTTGATCTCCTTTTGATGTTTTATTGCTCTGGCTAGAATTTCAAGAACTGATATGCTCTTGTATTCATTTTGCGAGTATTTTATTGAGTATTTTTGCATCAATGTTCATAAGAGATATCCGTCTAAGATTCTCTTTTTTTGTTGGGTCTTTGTGGGGTTTAGGTATCAACGTGACTATGGCCTCATAGAAGGAATTTGGTAATGTTCTGTCCATTTCTATCTTTTGGAATAGCCTGAATAGTATCGGTATTAGCTTCTCTTTGAAGGACTGGTAGAATTCTGCGCTGAAGCCATCTGGTCCTGGGCTTTTTTTTTTGGTTGGGAGAGTATCAATGATTGCTTCTATTTCTATAGGCAAAATAGGGCTATTTAATCTGTTTATCTGATCTTGATTCAATTTTGGCAAATGGAATTGGTCAATAAAATTGTCCATTTCCCTTAGATTTTCAAATTTTGTGGCATAAATGCCTTTAATGTAGGTTCTTATGATTCTTTGTATTTCTTCAGTGTCTGTTGTTATGTCTCCCTTTTCATTTCTGATTTTGTTTGTTTGTATAGTGTTTCTCTGTCTTTAATTAGTTTGGCTAACAGTTTGCCTATCTTGTGGATTTTCTCAAATAACCATCTCCTGGTTTTGTTGATACTTTGAATTGTTTTCTTTGTTTCTAAGTTATTGATTTCAACCCTGAGATTTCCAAACATCTACTCCTCTTGGGTGTTTCTGCTTCTTTTTTTTCTAGAGCTTCTAGATATGTCGTTAAGTCATTTATGTGGGATGTTTTCACTTTCTTTCTAAAGGCGCTTAGTGCTATGAATTTTCCTCTTAGCACCACTGTCACTGTGTCCCTTAAATTTGGGTATGTTGTTCCTTCATTTTCACTGAATTTCAAGAAGTCCTTTATTTCTTCCTTTATTTCTTCCCTGACCCAGGTGTCATTAAGTAGAGAGTTGTTTAGTTTCCATGTGTGTGTAGACTTTTTATTATTTCTCTTGTTGTTGAAGTCCAGCCTTAGACCTTTGTGATCTGATAGGATACAAGATATTATTTCAATCTTCTTGTATCTGCTGAGGCTTGCTTCATGACCTACTATGTGATCAATCTTAGAGAACTTTCCATGGGGTGCTGAGAGGAAGGTATAATCTTTTGTGTTTGGGTGAAAAGTTCTGTAGATATCTGTTAGATCTATTTGATTCATGACATTGGTTAATGCAGTTATTTCCTGGCTTAGTTTCTGATTCAAAGACCTATCCTTGAGTGAAAGTGGGGTGTTGAACTCTCCCACTATTAATGTTTGAGGATCGATGAGTGGTTTAAGCTTTGTTAATAGTTCTTTCACAAATGTGGATACCCTTGTATAAGGAGCATAGGTGTTCAAAATTGTGATGTCTTCTTGGCTGACTTTACCTTTGATGAGTATGAAGTGTCCTTCCTCATCACTTTTGATTAATATTTGCTGAAAGTCTATTTTAATAGATATTAGAATGGCTACACCAGCTTGCTTCTTGCAACCATTTGCTTGAAATATTTTTCCCCAACCTCTTACTCTCAGGTAATGTCTGTCCTTGGTGTGAGATGTGTTTCTTGAATGCAGAAGAATGTTGGGTCATGTTTATGCATCCACTCAGTTAGTCTCTGTCTTTTTTTTTTTACTGGAGAATTGAGATCATTGATGTTGAGAAATATTAACAGACCAGAGACTGTTAAGTCCTTTCATTTTTGCTATTTGTAACAGTCGAAAGTTTGTGAGGTTGTGATTTTGTGATTGTGTACTTATCTATTTCCTTTGTAGTTTTGGTTTTAATTTGACCCTTTGGGATGGAGTTTTCCTTCTAGTAATTTCTGTAAAGCTGGATTTCTGGATAGGTACTGTTTGAATTTGTTTTTGTCATGGAATATCTTGTTTTCTCTGTCAATAATTATTGATAGTTTTGCTGGGTATAATAGTCTAGCCTGGCATCTGTGTTCTCTTAGGTTTGCAGGACCTCTGTCCAGACCCTTCTGTGTTTTTCATGGTCTTTGCTGAGAAGTTGGATGCAATTCTGATAGGTTTTCCATCATATGTTACTCTGTGTTTTTCTCATTAGCTTTTAATATTTTTCCCTTGTTCTGGGTATTTTGTGTTGTTATTATTATGTGGAGGGAAGATTTTCTTTTCTGGTCTATTCCATTTGGTGTTCTGTAAGCCTCTTGTATGCTCATACGCATTTCTTCAGACTGGGAAATTTTTCTTCTATGATTTTGTTGAAGATATTTTCTAGGCTGTGGAGTTGGGTGTCCTCTCTTTCCTCAATACCTATTATTTTCAAGTTTTGTCTTTTCATGGTGTCCTTGATTTGTTGGATATTTTGTGTCAGGATCTTTTCAGATTTAGCATTTTCTTTGATGGTTGTTTCAAGTTCTATGATTGTATATTCAAGTCCCTATATTCATTCCTCCATTTCTTGGATTCTGTTATATAAGGTCACCTCATGATGCCTGCTTTCTTCTCTGGGACTTCTCTATCACATTTTTCTTCTGTGTGTTCCTTTATCATAGCTTCCATTTTTATCTTCAAATCTTGAACTGTTTTAATGATTTCCTTCATCTGGTTGTTTGTATTTTTCTGAAATTCTTCCAGTGCCTCTCTATATGACTCTTTTACGTCTTCAACCCGCTTAGTTGCATTCTCTACTTGTTTACAGATTTTATTAGTTTCTTCCATTATCATCTTCCTTAGTAAGGACTTAAGGTCATTTTCTTGTATTTAGATTGTGTTTGGGTTCTCAGAGTTGCTTTCATTGGGATAGGTGGGATCTAGAGATGCCAAACTGTTTTGGTTTTCTTTTACATTCTTTCACTGTCCTTTTGTCATTTTGATGTCTCTGAGGTTGGGAGGTAGCTTCTGGTGTCCTTCACTGGTTGTTCAGAGTGGATAGTTGGTGAATGATTATAGGTCGTGTGCCCTTGTCTGTGATAATCAGGGAGTTTTTCCTTGGAACAAGCAAGTGATCTGGTTTCCACTCCTGGAGATTTTGCTTTACACCTTAGGCTCTGAACTGAATCAGCAGAAGTAGGTTTCTGTCTGAACCTTTCACTTTACCCCTATAATTCAGATCTGCTGTTTTGGGACCTACAACAAGGTCAGCATACAAGCACTCTGGTTGGGTAGGTTGGTCCCAGCTGCCTGTCCTTCTTGCCGCCTTGTAGCCAAGACCCCAGATCTTCTGAGCTGTAGCCACCTTTAACTCAGCCTCTAAACACTGCAGAGGTGTCCAGCCTCTCCCAAGAGCATGGGAGATCCTGCTGGGCCTGTGGGAACTGATCCAGTTAGTTTCTGTCTGTTTGAGAGTGCAGGATCAGTATGAGACAGTGCAGAGAGGGTACCTTTTCAGAACACAGCAAGCTCCAAGCTGCCTGCACTTCCTGTCCTGCAGTAGTCAGGACCCCACCTGGGTCAGACCCTCTGAGCTGTAGCTGCCCTTTAGCTTGGCATCTAGACCCGGCAGGGGTATCCAGCCTCTCCTGAGAGCATGGGAGATCCTGCTGGCCTTATGGAACCTAATCCAGTTACGTTCTGTCTGTTGGAGGGTGAAGGATTTGTATGCCACAGCCTAGAGACAGTACCGGTTCAGACCGCCAAGCTGCCTGCACTTCCCGTGGGCCTGTAGGAAGGAACCCACTCTGGTCAGGGCCTCTGAGCTGTAGCCACCTTTTAGCTCAACGACTAGATTCCACAGGGGTTTCCAACCTCTCCTGAGAGCATGGGCAATCCTGCTGGGCCTGTGGGAGCTAATCTAGTTAGAATCCATCTGTTGGAAAGTGCAGGATCAGTATGCGGCAGCCCAGAGACAGGACTGTTTCAGACCGCAGGCGAGCTCCACGGTGCCTGCACCTTCCGTGGCCCTGTAGCCGGGACTGCTCACAGATCCTCGGAGCTGTAGTCACCTTTTAGCTCAGGGATTAGACACTCAGGAGTGTCCAGCATCTCCGGAGAGTGTGGGAGATCCTGCCGGGCCTGTGGGAACACTACAAGCTGCGTTTTAACTGGCCATGTTTGCAGGCTCAGTTCATTGTGTCTGGCTCTAGTTTGGGCCCAGATCAGCCCACGAGCTGCACTGCCACTCTAGATGTTTTTGGTGGGCCCTGCTACCTGTCTTTCCACTCAGCCCTAGGAACCTCCGCAATTTGGCGTGGGGTGGTTGGAGGGTTCCAAGGGCATTTTCACCTCATTCCTGAGACTTCTCAGTCGAGGGGCTCAGTGTACCACTGCCCCACACAGTAAGTTTGTGCTTTATAGGCCAGCTGCAGCCCGCAGGTGGGTTTTGTTCGAGTGTCTGAGGAGTGGGTTCAGGACCTCCGGGCTGTTGCTTGTCCCGGGGCCACTGGTCGGCGTGTAGGATACCACTCACCTACAGTTCTCTAGATCCAGCAGTCTATGGCTCCATTCAAGTCCCTGGTCTCCATGCAGTAGGTCAAATATGGTACATACTGGTCGCTGCCATCTTGGAACCCTCAAGATATATATTTATTTTGTGTTTGGAGTGCAATCTCTAGGAAGAAAAGTGACACATTGGTAGTGTGGCTCAATGGAGCCTTGTTTTACTGATTTTCAGACTAGGGAATGGAGAGACATGATCATAATAATAAAAATAAAATACATTTTAATTAATTAATGTCACTACACTCTCATTAGCCAGTGAGCCCATTATCTTAGCACCTAAAGGATTTTTTTTTGTAAATGGATGCCCTAATTCAGTGGTCTTCATTTTGCAGATAATAATAATAGCAAAATGACCATATTAATATCATTTAATAGTATAACAATAATGGAAAGACTTTTTAAATAACACGGATTGAAAGCAGACACAATCAAAGCTATAATTCTAGCTTTTAAACACTATATAGCTTTGATTCATTTTCCATATAAATAGAGATTATATAGATGAGTAATAAAACAATTGTGATTTGATTCTAATTTAAGAGGATAAGTAATAATACTTTCTGCTTCTAAGAAATATAGTAAGTTGCTTAAACCATATGACTTAATGGTAAAATGAAAAATATCTTTGGTCGGTACAGATAACTGATTGTTATAATTTAATATTTTATGTATCACCTTAGGAACCAGATTACCAGGAGAAAGTTTCATCAACCCATAGAAACTTGTAATCATTTAGAAAAAGCACACACCACCTATGGCTAAATAAAATTACGGACCTGGAATAGTATTCTGACCCGTATCCATCAAAATGTCAAAGGGATATTAGTAGACGGCGGGCATGCAACAGGAAATATCAGGGCAACCATTAATCTCTTACCCTTCTTGAAAATGCTTCAGGCAAATGGGACACATGCTATACATGGGCCGAGAATAAATAAAATGTTTTATATAGAGCAAAATACTCAACTTTGGTTCTTAGAGAAATGGTCCCCATTTCATATAGAAAATCATGTTTGTCAATTAATCAGTCATCTGGCATTCATTTACTTTCTTTGCTTGAGATCCTGCAGTGGCATAAGGTCACTATGTCTCAAAAAGTTTTTCAGGTAACTTTGGAATCATGAGAAAACAAATTTTCTTAGCCTAATTTGTCCCCCATATGAGATGAAGAGAACAGTAGCATTGGCCTCACTCATCTGAGAGAACCAAACAAAATTAAAGGGCATCATGGATTACACAGAGTGGTAGAGTCATCAGAACTTTTGCTATTCCTCTCCTGCTTTAATATCATGACATATGAAATTCATGGCACACTCAAAAGCAAAGGAACATAAAGAATTTTGCTTAATGAGACATTGGTGGATAAAAGACTCAACTGGGAACTTAATTTAGGAAGAACAGAAGAGTCCTTGCCAGTTGCACTCTGGTTGCTAAAAGGAGACAGTGCTCAGGCAATGAAGGAGGAGCTCCTCCTGATCCCAGCCAACTCACAGAGATGCGTCCTCGGGTGCTGAGCCTTCTCAAACAGAAACTTGTACTTGAAATGAAGTTAATTAATGCTGAGACATGCTCTTCTTTTTGTTTTGCGGTGGTTTGGAAGTTTTCAAGTCTATCCATACTGTATTTCAGCATCACACAACTTTATATTGCCAAAAAATTTTGTATTGTTTTGATTTTTTTTCCCAAACTGTTTTGATATTTCATTTTGGACACATCAGGAGGCAAGTGTTCCTTCTGAAATACATGGTCTTTTAAGTCACACCTACTCAACAGAAACTCTATCAGCATACCATATATTTGACACTAGAATAAAGTATTGCTTATTCATATACACATGCATATTAAATTTACATTAGTCTTTCACTCCATGAAAATATGTGAGATGTCATGCTATATGAAACAATATACAGTCAGTTAAAATATTTAAACAGTAAATGAAAAAAACTGATATGAAATAGGGTATAGTGGGACACTACAGGTTAAATAGATGGGTCTGAACCAAAAGAAGTGTGTTAAAACTACCCTACAAAAATTAAAGAACATAACACTAATCATGTTTGAAAATAGTAAAATCTACTTTATATGTAGTTATTTGTCATAATTTTTCTATGTTAGACTTGTTGTGTCTCTGACAGATGGAAAAGTTAGAACAGGTTTCTATTTCACAGTAGGGAGGTACATTGTGGCTATTAAACACAGTCTGCTATCTTACGTAATAAGCATAAGAGTACATGTATTTCTTGTCTAAACTTAATATTATTCATCTATTTATTTTACACCTACACCAGTATAAAGACGTGAATCCAATTAATTTACAAAATACATTTGGGTATATAAAATGAAACAAATCAAGTTACAGATTAAATACATTTTATAGACCTCTATGGCTCTGAAATTCCTACTATTATTCATATATACATTCCTCTTATCTTGAAAGGTCTGGCAAGATTATTTGCAATCCATGTCTTTCTTCTAAGTAATTCACTAAAATCTAGTGTGGGTTTTACCAAAGATGTTAATAACTGAAACTGAATTCAGATCATCAGTGTTCTACATCCTATTTAGTCTACTTTCTAAAATTCAACATAAGGATTGTGACATGCGAGTATGTTGTTACACACATCAGTAGTTCAGTTTTCCCCTAAGCATCTGCTGATTATACCACCAAGTCGTGATAATTTGAATTGTTTCTCATCCATTTCTATTATGTATAATATTGCTAAGAACACTCATGTCATATTTTTACATTTAATTTAATGAAAATATTAATGGGTGATATAATTTACTTATTCACTTATAAAAAAACCTTATCATATTTTGGTGGTTACCAAAAGGACTCCAAGAAAGAAAGTTAAAGTTATTTGGGAAACTTCTGCCTTGGTACAATAATGATTAAAGGCACATTGCTTCTCTAGTGACGTGAAAAAGCCAGATAGTGTCAATTTTCTTAATTACCTCAGAAAGTTCCATTAATGAGACAACGAAGTGACCTGAAATGTAAGATGCACCTACTTAAATAAGATGGAACACAGGCTCTGCATCACTGTGACAGAATATAGAAAGACCCATTGCATTATCTGAGGAAAATGATGCAAATAAGTTAATAAATTTACATCTGAGCTAGCCTGCAGAAGCTCACAACCTCTCGGAACCATCATTATAATTCTGTAACCCTACCAAGCCTCCACTGTAATTCAATCAGGAACATAGTGAGTAGGGAGGAAGAGTGGAATACAGCTTCCTTTGTGTCCTGGGAGGAAAAGAGTGGCTGCCTAAGCAGGAAGAGCAAATGTTCTAGCATTATCCTTCCTTCTGGTCTCTTCTGGTTAAAGGAAACTTGATTTGTTTGTGAGATGCTAATATAGCTTGTCACTATAGACATAGGAAAAGTTCTAATGTATATTGGTAGTAATAAACCATGTAATACAAAACAAAAATAATTAACCTTTAAATATTATGAAGAGTCTTTCTGGACCCTGAAAATCAGTCACGCTGCTGCATAAGTGCCACAAAGATTGATTCCAAGCAGAACTTTGTAGCCACACAAAGGGAAAGAAATACTACCCAGGAGACCCAGAAACTATGGTTGTTCCCAAGACAGAAAAGAGTTTACACTCTATCCTAAGAACCTTCCTAGTGACCACATGCACATAAGCAATCTATTGCTGATATGAGACAAGCAAGTGTAAAAACAGTTTGGGGTGGACAATTAATCCCACCAAGACCATAGCCACAGGGAAAGATCCCTTCTGTACACACAAAGTAGCATCTGTGAAATTCAAACCAGGATGCAGTGATGGGAACTATTACAGCTATGCACAGCTGCAAAGTAAAGTGTCTCAAAACTCAGTTTCTTCAAACATTAATTTTTTAATCACACAGATTTTGTGAGTCAGCATCTCTGGAATTGCCTACCTTTAGGACCTAGAATGTTTGAGGTCAAATGTCACCAGGGGCTATCATCTGTTGAAAACATGAGGGAGACCAGAGGCCCTAGTTCTGAGATGGATTATTCATGCTGCAAATTCTTCAGTTCCTGTGTTTTTTGTTTAGATGCAAAACACAAATATCCTACAAAAAGACTACTAAAACCAGCCACATTATTTTGTCTTGTTCAGGTTGTAAGTTAAATTTTTTAATATCTAATATATTCCATACCATATCAATAAAAATTGAAATTCATATAAATATATTATCTACAACTTTTCAGTTGACTGAATAACACATGTATGATATATCTGTGCTGAAAAGCTTAATATGTCTGCCGATACAATAAAAACAAATTAATCTAAATAAATGGAGAAGTAAGTGAATTGATCAAATGATTCAGTAAAGTTGGTATAACTATTGTCCACAAAGTAACATGAGAACAGGTGATGACTCACTGTTCTTCTTTTGAAATGTGTTCTGATTTTGATCATTCCATAGGAAAGCAAAAGAGATAGAAGAGTCCAGGCGACTTTGACAAAAGTCATACTTCACAGTATCTGATTCCGAAGCTTAACACAAAGGCACAGTAATCCGTATTCAGTACTGTGTAGCCGGCAGAGATCAAGGGGGCACAATGAGGCTTCTGAAATAGACACAGAACATACAAAGTCAGTTCATTTTGTGAAAAGTGAGAGAATTTTCACAATAGCTTCTGGAACAATGAAGGTCTAAAAGTCAAAACGATTCTCAAGCCACATCTCAGGCACTAAACATACGAGTTTAAAACCTGAGGTTTGAAATCTTTAAGGCTCACCACTGGGGGAAAAAAAACTTTTGATTTCTCATTAGATCCAAGTTATTTAGCAGCAATGGCAGAGCTCATAAAAGAAAAATAAAGCGTAAAATTTGACTTTATCAAAAACAAACCTTTTTTTAAAAAATGGAATGGTAAACTACATATTGGGATAACATATTTTTTTCTTTTTTTTTTCCAGTTTCTTTTTTTAAATTTTTAATGTATTTATTCTTATGACATCTCAATGGTTATCCCATCCCTTGTATCCTCCCATTCTTCCCTCCCTCCCATTTTCCCCTTATTCCTCTCCCCTACAATACAAGTAGTAAACTTTAAACCCCTACCCAGATCTAGTCAAAGGATAGAACATTCTCCACAGTTGAGTGGAGAGTGGGGTCTGACTTTCACACCAACTCTGGTGCCTCCTATTTGACCACATCGCCTGGATGGGGAGACCTGGTGGCACTCAGAGGAAGGACAGCAGGTTACCAAGAAGAGACTTGATACCCTATGAGCATATACAGGGGGAGGAAGTCCCCCTCAGGAACAGTCATAGGGGAGATAACATATTTTTGAGACCTCAGAAGTATAAAGAAAATCAAGGTCAATACAAGATTTGTAGAAAGAACAGTTTAACAATTGAGATATTTCATCACAAAATATCCATTTTAAAGTATTAAATATTATTTAGACAAATGCAAAGTAGAGATATGATATTTAAAAAACAAAATATCAATTAATATGAGAAATGATAAAGACAGAAAAAACTAATACTCTCCAAGGTTTCCAATGAGAATTTGGAATGATACGGTCTTTCCCAAAACCTTTTAGCAGTTTCTTTAAAGTGCTAAATATAAGCTTATCACCTGAACTAGAAATTTTACTTTCAAGATAATATCTAATAAAACCCAAAATAGATGTTAATTTATACATTCATAAAAACGCAAACTATATAGAAATACTTAGGTCCATTTTACTCATACTTTTTTGATGCTGAAAAAATCTAAATGTCTTTTATGGACAGAAGATCAAATCTCTGATATGTATCAATCTATTCAAATTTTGCTTAAGATACAAAAAGAGAACACATTACTACCAGACTTTTAGTGTCTTATACAATATAGATCAAGTATATAGGAAGGGCAACAGGATATTGGATTAACTTACAGGACTGGTATATACCTTGAGTGGCAAAAGCATGGATCTGCTTTTGTTCACTGAAATAAATAGAGGCAAATTTAAAATGTCTTATCTTAATAAATTGTATTACCTCTCAATAAACTGGTTTACAATAAAAATCCTGAATGGAATGCTCTAGAAAATAAATATTTGTTTCAATATATCAGTGCTCACTATGACTCTTACATAGCCAGACAGTTATTTTCTTATCCGTACTTCTTTTGTTGTGGTGAATAATTAACCAAAATCAACCTGGGGGACAACAAAAGGATTTGTTTGGCTTGTAGGTTATAGGGGAAGCCAATAAGGAGAAGGCGAACCTAGAATTCAAGTCAGTAAGTGGTGGCAAGAATTGGAACAGAACTCACAGCAAATGTTGCTTATTTGCTGTCTCTGTGACTTGCTCCAGCTGCTTTTTCATATAACCAAGGACCACCTGACCTGAGGTAGCACCAGCCACTGTGTGTTAGACCCTCTCACATCATCGTGAATCTAAAAAATGCCATACAGAGTTGCCTATGATGAAGATATTTCCTCAGTTATGCTCCCTCTTTGTCAGCTCAGGTATTGTAAGTGACATTGTTATTCTATATTTTATTTTCATAGTGAATAATTCTTGGTAAATTGGAAAATAAATATAGCATTAAACTTTTTATATATTAGCACTGTTTAGAAAACTCACGAGAAATTGTAACTTTCGTGCCTTGTTCAGTGATGATTTAGAAACAGATAGGGATTCTTGATTAACCATTATGAGGGCAGCCCCCATGCTATTTTGTGACGTCATGTGTTTTCTTGGATTCAAATCATGATTCCGCTATTTTCATTTGGTAACTTTGGCAAGTTATATTTTTTGATGTGTGCCTCTATTTTGCTTCCATTTGTAAAATGAATACAGGGATAGTAACCTGGCTTCCATGTGAATTCAAACAGGGCACCAGTTGTGGAACACAAAAAAAGAGTACCATTTCATTATAGGTAGTTGAAAAGGTGCCCCTCTCTTTCTCATTTCCACTCTCTCTTTGCTCACTCTTTGCTGATTTGAGAACAATTTCCACCCAAGTGCCTAGGCTGCCATGTGCTGAGATGAGAGACACACCTAACATCCTAGCCTCAGAAAGGATGCTCTGAGGAGTCTGAATCCTGGTTTAAAGCCAGAGTGTGTTTTCTCAGCTGTTATCACTGCATTTCTAAGACATTACGTGGCATATCTCACAGGAGAAAGCTATTCTTTCCACTTGGCACGGTGCATTGGCTTATCGGGTGTGAAGAATGAGTTTGAATTGGGGACTCTTTGGTAACTCCTGTTCTTACACTTATTGATCAGGTCTTCAAGCCTAGATGTTTACATCTTAAGGTAAGGGTATGGATCTTCTTCAGGCTCCTCTGCCTATGCCTCAGTACAAAAAAAGAAACTGAAGACATTCAATTCTGACTCAATGGTTCTATAAAGCAGCTGGTACCTTCTGTCATAGGACTCTGAGCAGTGAAATGTGTGAGCCTTGTATGTGTCTCTCGGACCAACTTACCTTGACCTGTATTCAGTCTTCGGAGTGAAGTAAAGCAAGTAAGTATTTGCTCATTTTTGAGATTCTGGTAGATAAGATCCCATAAAATAGTCTTATCTCTTGTTTTAGGTTACTTTATTAATCATCCATCCAATATTCAATAGCTCATTGCTCTTTCTTCCACTTCTATGAGTTGCTGATATATTATTGATTATGAAAATCTTTACCATAACATTTACTTTTTCTGCATATAATTCTAAGTGACCTTTCGGCTTGAAAACCTTCTAAAGGCCAGGCAGTGGTGATGCACACCTTTAATTCCAGCACTTGGGAGGCAGAGGCAGGCAGATCACTGTGAGTTCAAGGCCAGTCTGGTCTACATAGCAAGTCCAGGACAGCAAAGGCTACGCAGAGAAATCCTGTCTTGAAAAAAACAAACAAACAAACAAAAAAGAAAACATTATAAAGTACTGAACATATATTTGCTATGCTGAAGTTCCCCTGACATTGTAAATCATAAGATTTTTTTTTATCCATACAGATAATTTCTGAAGGTAGTTTGACATCACAGAGACTACAAAAAGCATTGTGACATGAATGTAATATAAGCAGAACCTATGTCTGAGGAAAGGAACATCACACAATGAACTACATCAAAAGGTTTCCTATTTGTTCTGGATATCTCTAAGTGTTCTATGGAAGGAAGTCTATGAATGGTAGACAAGGAGGACTGACTAGTCATTATTTAAGGGATCTGGCATCTTTATGTGTGGACGCTATCATTGCCTGTTTTGATGAACACAAAAGTTGAGTTATGATATTTTTGTATTTATGTCCTTCCCATTGTGTGTGTCCTTGTATTGGAAAGAAATATGATGTCGTGGTTACAGTCAGTCAATCATTCAAATTTCTTTTTTAAAAAAAATCTTAGAATGTCATTTGCATATTTACATACATACTTGCATTCTAATGACAGGCTACTTGAAGTGTTCTTATGAACATAAAGGAAGGGAGGTTTTAAATTTCTTTCAAAAATGTCCTGGGTGCAAAGCTCAAGTACTAGCTGAAATTATGTGCTTCACAAAATAATAAGGAGGTAAAAAGAGAGTCAAAGGTTGAGAGATTCAAAATAAAGCAATTACTTTAAAATTCAGAAGATTTCAATTTACTGTATAATTTAAGCTGCTTGAAGAAAAAAAATCTATATTATTTCCTGTAAAATTTTAACTATGATTTTTGTGTAGTCAGCATTTATACATGTTTGTATTTAGTTTTCATGTAGAACTTTGGATGTATATTTCCCTCATAGACATAAATTTCTAATAATCTGTGAAACAGAACGTATTACAAATTGTTTCTGTGGTCTAATAGTCCCCAGAGAACTTTATTTTCTAATTTGAAAAGCATTTAGAAACACAGAATCCTGTAACACAGGCCACCTTGATCTCATGTCTGCCTCTGCTATTATCAAATAGGTTTTATGACCTATGATGAGGTCTCTGTCATTTAGTTATCAACAAATAATGAAGAGATGACCCAGTGCAGCCCAAGGACTGTAAAACAAATAAGGTGAGTTCCATGGAAAATAATGTAATTGGACTGCAAAGATACTATATTCGTCAATAATTAATGGTGTGGCATAAAAAGTGAAAGATACAAATACAATAAGATTAATATCCATAAACTGAGGAAAGAGTTGAATAGGTTTAGTGTGAAGCAATGCCAAACATGTGCAGTGAGATTGTTCAGCAAATTAGTGAACTTGCTGTTCAGTCTTATGTACCAGAGTTCAAATTTCTAGAGCCCATGGAAAGATGAGGACTCACTCCTGAAATTTTCCTTGTAAAACTCATGCACCTGCCTCCCCCTTTTCCTCTCTCTCTGTCTCACACACAAATACTCAATGTTGAGGAATCTAGTAGAAATCAGTTCTTCATGAGTGGGCAAGTTAATTAACACCAACAATGAGAAGGACATTTCTCATCTGCAGTTATCTCCAGTAAAGCCCAAAATTCTATCATAAAAAAATATTAGATAATCAAAGAAAGAAGGTTTTTATCTTTCCTTCAAAATACCCAACAGAAATGTTTCAAAAAGTAGAAGGTAACATTTAGTGGAAAATAATGAGAATGCCAATGATTGGAGGAAAAAAAGAAATTATTCCTAGATTGAATCAGGGCAAATCATCATGCTGGATTGAATTCTAGTATTGAAAATAGAAAACTGTGACATGAAACAAAACAAAATAGCAAAGTACTAGTTTAAATAGCAGTATGGGGAGTAGAGACTACTTCTGACATGGACTTTAGCCACCAGTGTTGATCACTGCCCCCTGGCCAGATGGCCTTGCCAGGCCACAGAGGAAGAAGATACAGCTAGCACATGTAAGACTTAATAGGCTGATGTCAGATGTTAGGGGAGGAGTGCTTCCATTTCTTAGGACTAGGGAAGCAAGGGAAAGGGTATGAGAGAGGGAGGTTGAGAAAGGGAAGTGACAAGGGAGTGGGTTACAATTGGGATGTAAAACATTTGCGTGGAGGCACAAAAGGCCAGATATTACCAAAGCAATGCCGAACCAAAATGATATTTTGGGAGGTAACAGCAGACTTTATTTCAAATCATACTACAGAGTCATTTTTATTACAAACAGTATTGTAAAGGTACAAAGGCAAACAACAATTAATAGAGTTGAAGACCCAGATATAGGCACCAGCCATCTCAGTAACCTGATTTTTGACAAAGATTTTACTATTAAACATACTGGAAAAGCACCTTCAAAAATTGGTGCTAGTACAACTGGATTCATCTCTCTCCATGAACAATACTCAATTAGACATGGGTCAAAAATTTGACATGAGATATGATATTTCACGACTCCTAGATGTAAGGAACTCATTTTATCTTCTAGGGGAAGGTAAAATCTTCCAGAATAACACCTCAGTAGCACTGGAGATATGTTGAATAATGACAAATAGGACCTCATGAAACAAAAGGACTTCTATATAGTGAAGGAAATATTCATGTGACTGAATAAGTTCTCCAAAAATGGAAGACAACCTTCACTATATATGTATTTCACAGAGGATTAATATCTAGCAAATACAAGGAACTCAAAGCAAATAAACAAACAAAAAACCTAAACTGTGAACATAATCAAGCCAATTAAACAGTGAGCTATAGAAATGAACAGAAATTTCCTTAAGGAAGAACTCCAGATCATTTGTTTTCTCTCCCATGTAGATCCTAGCTTCAGTAATTTTGTTTTGTGTGTTTCACTTGGAGCATGAGCAGAAATAGGGAACTAGGAGGAGGAAATTTCAGGAAAGGACATACTAAGCAAGGGTCGTGTAGTGGTAGTGGTCTTCAGGTGATTATACTGGTGATGTAGAGTACTTCTGGGCACAATAATGAAGAAACATGGGAGTAGGGGGAAATAAGGGAATGAACATGGGGAAATCCAAAATAAAAGGATTTTGAAAGCAATATTCAAGTCTACTCTCTCAAAACCCAACCTATAATATAACAAGTACAGGAAGAGTAAATACACATGGGAGGAGAAGAGAGGATACCAGGGGTTTGAAACTTTAAGTGAGACAGGGGTGAGGAGAGGAGACAGCATAGAGAGCAGTGGATCATTGAGCAAATTTTTTTAATGTATAAAAAAATGGAAATCAAACTTCATTTCTAATGGAATCCTTCTGCATTGGAGCACAAGTTTGCTCCCCAAAGATATGAATTATTAAATGATAATCTCAAGGCCATGCAGAGGCTTCCCTAGGAGCTACTATTCAGGGTGGCCCCCGATTTCCCTAAAACAACATGTCATTGCCTTTGGTTACCCATCATAACAACAAGGTAAGAACCTACTAATGAAGTACTACACACATCAGCTATAGGGTTTAGAAAAAGTAACCTCAAAGTAACCAGGAATCATCGTCCCCATTTCCATACTTTTTTAGTGTCAGAATGTGATGTACAGAATTCTGAAGAAGAAGGAAAAGCACCAATTTTCTTGTTTAGTATTGAATATTGTTAGCTATAGTACCAGTCTATCAGGTATGATGAGCTCATTGGTACACTGAGTGCATGACTTTCATGGGGATAGCTAATCACTTTCTGGTTGGATCTTAGGCCTGCTCCACAGCAGAGAATTTCCTTCCTGACACTGTAGTCTAGGCCAAAAGTCCCTGGTTATGGAAGTCATAGGCCCTGCCGTAGAACCTACTATTTGAACTAAAATGGTCATGCTGTCAATATTTCTTGCAAACATTTATACTTAGTTTATACCTGTAGACCTGAACTGTTCTCACCCTTTGTCAGAGAAGCTTCTTTGTACAGTGAGCAGCAATCAACAGATAAATGTTTAGTTCTTGATTGTACTTTGTCTACACACCTCCACAGATCTTGCTGTTAGAGATTGAAAATATCAAGAATTCTTGTTGTGTGTATCAAATTTTGCCATTAAAGGAATGAATGATTTTAAGGACAAGTAGGAAAATGCAGTATTTATTCACACACAGTATGATGACAAAATAAAGTGGACAGCCAGTTTACATAGGAAAATATAGGGAATTAAAAATAACCTTTGTGTCTAAATTTATTTCAGGGACATTGTATTTAACCTGACACCAACATGATCACCTTTCAATTGTTGGTGTGTGGACAGAAAAATCAGATTCAATGAGTGAGTTTTCTAAAGCATCATAACATATTGTAGGAAGGAATTTGTTCACACAGGAAATATCTGAGCATATTTTAAGACGAATATTTTATTAAAAATATAAAACCAGACAATATACATAAAGTGCTCTTAGAGTGAGGAATTCTATATGTGATAAAACATTTTGTTTCTAAAATCATTTTATAATTATACTTTTAGCATGCTGGAGATATTATAGTATGTTTAAATAGATATTTCACATAACTTGAGCTTTACTTCCTAGCATCCTTCCTTGTTCTGCTTGCAAAGGTCTAGATGCTTTGCTGTGTAGTGAGTTATTAGGCAGAAGTGGAGTCTGCTTAATTTGAACTGAGTCTTTCTCACTCATATCATAATACTGTGAGTAAAGGTGAAAAACCTAAGCATTTTCAACTTCTTATATGTTTAAAATAATGAATCAATATTAGTTTATAATTAAAGAGTATGGGAAATTTTAGCTTGCATTAATATTTATCCAACTCAAACTTCAATATGCAAACTTCATATAAAATACCTAAAAAATAGTATGATAGGGGTAAAATACTATATGTGTGTATATGGTTAAAAAGAGCTTTCAAACATGCTTATTTGTACGTATAAATAAGGATCTGAGTTTGGATCACAGGTACTCAAATAAAAGACATGCACAATAATACTTGACTGTAATGGAAGTGTTTGGGTACAGAGAAAGCTAGGGTTTGCTGGCCAACATGCCTAAGTGAGTCAGAAAGGGATATTGCTTCAACATATGCATGTGCTTTTGTCATTACAAATATGTTGCAAAGAACTAGAGGAACATTCATATCCAACACACACACACACACACACACACACACACACACACACAGTATAGTATGGTCAAGGAAGAAACTTGAAGTTGATTCTGCATGTGTAATTAAATGCACGAGGGCATATTAATGTTAGTATACACACACTCATAAATAAATTGTGTGCACATAAATTTGGATGTGTGCATTTTCTCTTCTAATATTTTCATTAAAATAAACTTAGAGTGATAATACCGTGTGTTGTGGCTTAACATATTGAATTGTCCTCCAAAAATACTGTGCTTGAATACATGGTTCCTCAGAGACAGTCATTGATTAGGAAAGTTGTTAAACCTTTAAATAATGAAGCTTCAGTGGGGAAAAATGGATCATTGGCATCAGGTTTTGAATTGTTTGTAGTGTGTACCCACTTGTTAGGTCTTCCCTACTACCTGAATTCAGAAGCAATGTGACTAGATGTCTTACCCTCCTGAAGTCACACTTTCTCTGCCATCATAGACCATATGCCCTCAAACTGTGAATCCAGAAAAAACTCTTCAGTCCTTTATACTACATCTTTTCAGGTTGTTTTTCACAATAAAATGTAATTAATTCATTGCTATCTATGTCAGCTATATAGAATGTACACACAAGAATCACCACTTTGGTAGATAATTAATCTTCTTCAAAGCAAGAGATACCAATAAGAATTGCTTTTTCAAAAAGCAGGCAACAGTGTCCATGTCAAGGTCAGTTCCTTTTCCCCTTATTAGAGACCCACATGAAGCCTGAGCTGCCCCTTGGCTACGTTTGTGTATGGGGGGCCTAGGTCTGTCCCCCTGGAGGGACTGCCTTGCCAGGTTATTGGGGAAAAGGACACTCTCAGTCCTGATGCTGCTTGATGGGGGTTGATGGGGGGAGGGGTTCCTCCACTTTTCTGAGGAATAGGAGAGGGGAGATGAGGAAGTGGAGGGATAAGGGTGTGTTTGGAGCAGAGGAGTGAGACGCCCCAAACAGGGATGCAAAAAAAATGAACAAATAAATTAATTAATAATGATACTAACAAAATGATTGCTTTTCCTCAGAGGCATTTATAAATGTCTTGTACATATATGCGGCTTACTTTCATTTCAGGATTATTTCCCATCTTCCCTTCTTTTCTTCACTGTTCCTTCCTCTCTTTTCCTTCTCTTTAACTCTTTTTTTCTCTCGTTCTCCAACCATACTGTACAGTATCTTAATGTGACACCCTACTGATATTACAAACATGTTACCTAACGTTACTCAGAGAAGAACCATGAATACATATTTTCTTGTAATTTTTTTCTTGATTTTTTGAGACTGTTTCTGTGTGTAGCCTTGACTCTCTGGACTCTCACTTTGTAGACCAGAATGACGTCAAACTCACAGAGATCTGCCTGCCTCTGCCTCCCCAAGTACTGGGATTACAGGCATGCGCCACTGTACCTGTCTAATTTTAGCAGTGATAAGAGGATGTAAAGACTAATAGTGAGTGCTGTACAATTAGGGGCCCGTATGAACTTAATCAGTTTTGTATATGTGTATCATGGTACATGAAAGAGTAATGGTAAGTTGAAACATTTCCTTAATATGTCTTCAACGTATGTATATGAAGGAAGAAAACAGTAAACTGCTTGCGTTTTTAAATGTAAGGAAGAGAACGACAGAGAGAGGAGGGTTGGAGGGAGGGAGGGAAGGAGGGCGGGAGGGAGAAGGAGAGGGACAGAGAAGAGGAAAGGATGAGAAGGAGGTTAGAAAAAAAGAAATAGAAAGAGAGAAGGGAAGTCTAACTGTGTGAACTGGCATTGACAAAGTCACGTAAGAAGAACATGTTTGTCCTGATGACTGAGCAGATTCCATGAGTGACCAGCATAGGGAGTGGCTGAACCCAACATTGTTTCCCCTTCCCTACTCCCATGGTAAACAACTGGATGGGTAACAATTGAGCTCCAACTCTTTTGCACCCTCAAGGTCAAGCAGCTCAGGGACAAAAATAAGCACCAGTCCGTGTGTGAAACCACTTGGGGGACATTAGAGAAGAGCAACCAGCTCCACAAAAGCACAGGATTGGCAGCCCCTGTTTCACAGGCTGCAACAGAACAGATGTGTTGATAATTACATTTGAGGTGGGGAGTCAGGCAATCACTCTTCAATCACTTGTGACATTCAAGCCAAAATGTGCCAGGAGAGATTTTGCCCAGTGGTCTAGAGCAGAGCAGAGTAGAGTAGAGTATTATCAAGATCAGGCAGCTGCTTTTCAGTTGGTAATTAAGCAACGTGTTCTGGTAGTGCTCTGCTTAATCATGTCCTGATTTTACTACAGTGACCACTATTGGTTGGGTTCATTAGAAATTACAAATATTAGCCAATTGAACTTCTTGACTTAAAAGAGGAAAAGAAGCATCAATGAAGGTAAGCTAAAAATACTATATTGGCTTTCAAGACACAGGTATATCATCAGTGATTCTGGGAAAAAAATGACATAGATATCACTTGGGAGAGGAAAATCACAGATGGCAAATGATGGGATATATTTGAAACATGGGGGTGACTTACCAGTGAGTGGTAGATAAATTCTTTCCACAGTAGTGTTTGTACTATGCAATATGTAATAATATGTTGAAACATTTCCTTAATATGTCTTCAACGTATGTATATGAAGGAAGAAAACAGTAAACTGCTTGCGTTTTTAAATGTAAGGAAGAGAAAGACAGAGAGAGGAGGGTTAGAGGGAGGGAGGGAAGGAGGGCGGGAGGGAGAAGGAGAGGGACAGAGAAGGCAAATGATGGGATATATTTGAAACATGGGGGTGACTTACCAGTGAGTGGTAGATAAATTCTTTCCACAGTAGTGTTTGTACTATGCAATAATTATTCGTGATTTTATTCATTATAGATTCTTAGTAATAAAGTATTACCATTACCATGTACCAATTCTCTACTGTTCTGAAATCAGTATACTACAACAAATATTAAGAACTCAAGTTGATATTAGTCTCTGTCCATGTTTCATAAGGAGATTCTCCACCTAAATTTCTAACCTTTATTTAGAATGCCATGTATTCTCATAGAGTATACTCCCTACCAAAGAATGCTCTACTATTCCTGAAGTCCAGTATATCCTAAGTAGAATATTAGTTCATATATGCTGAGCCTAAGTTTACAAAAGACAAATGTTTTAAGCTTTACAGAGGAGTTCGGAGCCTGGAGGATGACCCTTCGTACCTTTTTACTTTGTTCTATCTCTTAGTTCTTAGAGCAATATGTAGGCTACACACAAACATATATGCAAATGGATAGTATTAAATCAAACAGGAGGCATTTGCCTAGAGTAAGTGGTTAACTCTCACAGTATGAAAACGTAAGGAAAGCACAGTTTTATGTGAGTCAGTCAAGCAAGAACAAAAAAATAGAGACATATCCAGTACAAACACATAAGAATGCAGGCCCAGTTAGTAATGTGATGACATCTAGAAATGTGTTCTCTTAAAAAAAAGAATTCTTCCTTGTTTTTAAATTGCCTGACTATTATCAATGTACTCATTTTAGTGGAAAAGAAATATTACTAATACAAATATATTTAATAGCTATATTTACTGATAAAAACAAATATTAATTGGACACTTACCTGTTTATTGCATGTAATACATTTGAGGAAATACTTGAATCCTTAATCAAGAAAAAATGTATTATTTTCAATATATTGGGATTCCACATATGTGATAATATAGGGAGTAATTGGGCATTAAAACTCTAATGACTCTTCCCCCACAATTAGTTTTTAAAAGCTGCAATTTGAGAGTGGGAGGGCATAGGAAAAGTGAGAGAAGCTTAAGGGATGAAATAGATCGAGGGAACTTCAAATAATTATATTTTACTTAAAATGTAAAATAAGATCAAAAGCTAAAATGACTTAGAAGAATATGATGATGCTATTGTGATGAGCTAAGATTTTAGAGAATGATTTTGTAGAATCCATTTTAGAAACAAAGGCAAAAGGAAAAAAGACAGATCATGGCAACATAGAAAGTATTTCTACAGACATGAAAATCAAAATAAAGCAACTCAAAGTAGTAGCTAATTATTGGCCACTCTAGATTCAAAAGTCCAATATGGTACCTGGTAAGTTACTTGAATTTTATTATGATAAGAAAAGTAGTTACGGATTATAGATTTGGAATTGGTAGGAATTTCATGGTGATTTAACAAGACAACTAGATGAGATAATTTTACCAATGATTTTGTTGAAGATCATTGCTTAGGAGAAGACATTGGCACATGGTGTTGTAAAAACAGTGACCAATACCAAAAGGCAATTACTAATAATCTTGTTAGAAATAGTCCCTAAAATTATGGGTATTTTATACAAAGTAAAGTTGACCATTTCTATCAGTTCATCAAAGAACCATTTGGTCATAATATTTTAGTGTTTTTTTTTCAATGTGGATAATGAAATTAATATCTATAGGACATAAATTATGTAAAGATTCCAATGAATAGAAAAAAATTAAGAAAAATCACTTCTGGCAAATGTCTGTATGAACTTTTAGCAGCCTTCATTATCTAGTAGTGTCTAGTTATGAGTAACTCCGAGTAGAATTTATCGTAAAAAGTCTTTTCTGATAAGAGTTGTACTCAGATCTGGGTAGAAATTGATTTTTGACTACTTACTGTGAGAAAAATGTAACAATTAAAAGGTGTATTTACAGTAAATACTCTCAGAGATGCAATGTAGATTCCAAACTAAGGAACAAACCTTTGAAAGTGTAAGTAATTAATTTTATAAGTCAACTTTTATCGAATTTCCATAGCGTTCCAGGGAATGTGTCATTTTGCTAAGAATATAAATTGGACAAGATTTGTATGCAAGGTTATTACTAATGATCAGGCCTCCCAAAGGCTGGGATTATAAGCAACAACCATCATACACAGCTTGCCCCCTCTCATCCTTTCTTCCCTAACCCCACCTCCATATCTCTCTCTCTCTCTCTCTCTCTCTCTCTCTCTCTCTCTCTCTCTCTCTCACTTGTACTTCTCTTTGATGTTCTTAAATACACGCTTAGAAACTCAGTCAGTGCTATAACTTCCACTAAGGATGTGGAGTCACAATATAAAGGGTGGAGTCACGTAATCTATTTTAAAACCATCTGTCGTTTTGGTGAATTCTACCTTAATTAAAGAAGTCTAACTTTCTGTCCTAAGGCATGATTAAATCCTAATTTACCATATTTTTACTCATTTATTATTTATATTCTCTAAGTGAATATATGCTACTATATGGAAATATTTTAATATATTATATTGTGATGTACTAAAATAATTAAATCAACTTATATGTTAACTACATGAACAGAGTATTTGCATCTTTTGTTTTAGTTGTATGTACTACACAATTGATTTTTAAAATTATTTAGTTAGCTATTTAATTACTTATTTTTCATAGGTTAATACTGTCTCCTGACAAGATATAATTGGGTGCACCATAGCTTGGAACATTTTTTTGCCCCAATGGATATTTGAAAATGTCTGGAAACATTGATTTTTCTCACGAGGAGAGATGCTGCTGGCATTAGATGGGCAATGCACAGTGATTAATCTCTACATACTATAGAGACAGGACACCTCAGATACTTACAAAGAATTTTGTGATCCCAAATGTCAGTAATGCTGAGACTGAAAACCCCTGATATATATGTGGTTTAGTCCAGGATGAAGCATGTATGGAAAATACCATTATTATCAACTTGTAAAATCTGTATGTTATAAAAAGATCCAGAAGTCAACCTATAATATTCTGTAGGAAAAAACCTAGATCCCCTGCTTCACTAGTAGAACTAACTGGAAATAATTGCAATTATTTATCTTGAATTGAGGATACAATTATACTTTACACCTTATGTAGTTCTCGTTTAGTCTTAACAAACTTGAAAATCCAGACAAAACATCAATAGAATTTTCTTAGAAGAAAGCTAGCTAAAGGCTTAATTGACAAGATTTCATAAAGTAACAGGTTGACCTTATTTTATTTGTAAACACAAATAATAAAATTATTCCAGACTGTTGTGTTTTAGAAAAACATAAAAATCTTTGCTATTAGTAATGAAACACAGACAAATTTTCACTCTTAGATTTCTTGCATTTGCAAAAGTGTTACTTTAAATAAATAGCTCTATTCCATGTATCAAAGATCATTTGGATACTTCATATACACTACAGTTATGTCTTCCTCATTGCCTAGTAAATGAAAAAATGACCTAGTGTTTGCATTCATCAAATCTATCTACATATACTTCAGAGACCTGTGCATGTAGGGTATCTCATATGAGAGGGATAATTCAATGATTACTTACAGAAAACATAAGTGAGTAAGATGTTACATTTTCTAATAATAATTTGTCCCCAAATGTCAACCATGCTGATACGGAGAGTTCTTGATTTGACAGATGTAATATAGCACAGAGTGAGGCATTCGTTAATACCATAGATCCCTCCTCTATTTCACCTCAGAGAAGGAGGAATGACAGGAGACAAAATTAGAAGAAATCACTGGGTTTGGTGACTAACTAAATGTGCGGAGTGAGTGGAAGGAAAGTAGGTCTATGTAACAGCCAGGTACCTAATTTGAGTATCCAAATTGAAGCATTTCACTTTCCTGACAAGAACAAGAACTGGAAAAGGCATAAGGAGTTTTAATGCTCCTCTTATGTGTCCTGGTAAGGCACCGCAGCAGGGGGAAGGGTTTGTCAAAGCATAGATAACAAAGTCCATGGCAGGGACAGCCCTTGCTGCCTTTATTAGGGGACTTCTATGGAGACTGAGCTGCCTATCTGCTACATCTGAGCAGTGGGGTCTTATTCCTCTCAATGCATGGTTCCTGTTTTCTTCATCAGTCTCTGACAGCCCTCCTGGGTCTAGATTTGTTGGCTCTGCTGGTCTTCTTGTTCAGCAGGTTCCTTCCCCTCAAGGTCCTTTTCCATCCTCTCTTCCATAAGACTCTGTACCCCCTGCCCAAAGTTTGGCTCTGAGACTCAGAGCCTGCCTTGATCCCCTGCTTGGTGGAGTTTTTCAGAACACCTCTGTAGTAGGCTTTGATCCTGTTCCCTCTCTTCAATGGCTTCCACTGTCTATTCTAATTGCCCTTCTAAAAGGGAATTAAGCATCATCCAAAGGGTCATCCTTGTTACTTAGCTTCTTTAGGTCTGTGGATAGAAATATGGTTATCCTGTATTATCTGGCTAATAGCCCCTTATAAGTGAATATATACCATGTGTTTCCCTCTGGGTCTAGGTTACTTTATTCACAATGGTCTTTTGAGCTCCATCCATTTGCCTGAATATTTCATGATGTCCTTGTTTTTGATAGCTTAACAGTATTCTATTGTGTAGATGTACCAGTTTAGTAATTTTTCAGTGAGGGACATCAAGGTTCTTTCCAGTTTCAGGGTATTATAAATTGAACTGCTATGATCATAGTTGAGCAAATGTCCTTGTGTAATGAAGTATTTTTGGTTAGATGACCAGGAGTGGTATAACTGCATCTTTAGGTAGCCCTATTCCAAATTTTCTGAGAAAATGCCACACTGATTTCCAAAGTGATTGTACAAGTTTGCACTCCCACCACCAATGAGGAATGTTTCCCTTTCTCAACATCCTCGCCAGCATGTTCTGTCACTTGAGATTTCTTTTCCATCTTTAAAAACATTACTTTAATTTATTCAGATTACATCCCAATTGTTACCCCTTTACTTATATCTTCCCATCTGCCCGGCCCCATTCCCTATTTCTTCCTATTCCCCTCTTCTAGACCTCTGACCGAAAGGGCCCTCCTCCCTCACCACATGACCACAGGCTATCAAGTCTTACCCAGATATTACTTCCCCTTCCTCTGTGTGCTGCTGGCCCTCACCACGAAGTGGAAGTTATCAAATTGGGGGCAGCAGAGTTCATGTCAGAGGCAGTCCCTGTTCCCCCACCACTGTGGAGAATGAGCTGTTCATTGGCTAGATCTGAACAGGGGCTCTACGTTTACTGCATACATTGCCATTTGTTAGTACAGAAGTTTGTGATGACCACCTGGATCCAGATCAGCCAGCCTTGATGGTCTTTTTGTGGAGCTTCTGGAACCCCTTGCTCCTTCAATGGTCCCACTCTTCCATATCACCCTCATTTGGAGTTCAGAGGCAATTCCCAGCATCTGTGCCAAGTGGAGACTATCAGAGGACATGTATGTTGGGCTAATATCCACTCAAAAGATGCTCCACTACACAGGAAGGCCATTTGCTCAACTATGTTCATAGCAGCTTTATTCATAATAGCTAGAATCTGGAGACAACCTAAATGTCCCTCAATTAAGAATGGATAAAGAAAAACTGTGGTACATTTACACAATGGAATACTACTCAGCTATTAAAAACAAGGAAATCTTGACTTTTTGCAAATAGTTGGTGCTAAAAAAGACCGTGCTGAGTGATATAACCCAGACCCAGAAAGACACACATGGTATATACTCATTTCTAAGTGGATATTAGTCACTTGAATTTTGATCTTAGGCATTTTGATGGGTGTAAGATGGTATCTGTGTCATTTTGATTTGCATTTCCATGATGACTAAGGACTTTGAACATTTTTTAAAATTGTTTCTCAGCCATTCAATATTCCTCTGTTTAGAATTCTGTTTAGCTCTTTACTCCATTTTTAATTGGATTATTTGGTTTGTTGATGTCTAGTTTCTTGAGTTTTTATAAATGTTGGATATTAGCCCTCTGTCACATGTAGGGTTGGTGAAGATCTTTTCCCAGTCAGTAGGCTATTGTTTTGTTTTAGCGACAGTGTCCTTTGCCTTACAGAAGCTTTTCAGTTTCATGAGGTCCCATTTACTAATTGTTGTTCTTAGACCCTGAACTGTTGGTGTTCTATTTAGGAAGTTGCCTCCTGTGCCAATGAGCTCAAGACTCTGCAGGCAATCCTAATAAGACTTTATAGGCTGTGGTCAATTGATAGGGGAGAAGGGCGTCATCTCTCTGAGGACTTGAGGAGGGGCAAAGAGGGGAAGATGGAGTGAGGGTGGGACTGGGAGGAGTTGAGAGAGGGTGTTATCATTGAGATGTAAAGTTAATAATAATAGAAATAAAAAAAATAAAAAATTACATTAAAAAATAGAAATATAACCCAATCCTAAACAAAATCCATAAACAGATTTTAGTGGTTCTCAGCCTTCCTAATGATGCAATCCTTTAATTCAGTTCCTATGTTTTGGTAAAACCCAGCCATAAAATATTTTTTCCTACCTGATAACTGTAGTTTTCCTAATTCTATGAATCATAATATAAATATCTGATATGATGGCTGCCTTACTTGATGCCTACAATAGGGTCCTTTGAAGACAAAAATAGCTCAAGCCACAAGTTTGAAACCACTGGATTAGAGTCATATCTCTGTATCCTCATCCTTTCAAGCTGTCCTCCAAAAGAGGGTGAAGATTACAGGGTGGTAAAAACTGAGGTGTTATTGTAAAATATGCACACACACACACACACACACACACACATTAATTAATTAATTAATTAAAAACTGGGACCATGCTCAACAGCAATGCCCAACTCGTGAAAGAAACTCCCTTTGAGGTTGCTTTCAACCTTCCTAGTTGCCAGCACACTTCTTTAGGAAACCATATGTATATCTGAAAATTGTATATGCTATTGTGCTCATTTTATAAATGTCCCCAAAAGTCATATATATTACAATGCTTATTTCCAACAAGGTGGTGTTGTTAAAGGATGTCTGAAACGTTTAATGTATGGAATCTTCCTAGAATAAGGGCTTCACTAGGGACAAGCTTTCAGAGTTTACAGATTCCTCTTCTTTCTGTTCTTTCTCTGGCCATGATGAAAGTATCGATTTCTCAAACTCCTGGACCTTTTGCCATGGTTATTCAGCCACATTTGGGCTCTCTCTGGAACCATCAGCAAAAATCAACCCTTTATTCCATAAGTAATATTTGGTCATAGCATGGTGATTTCATCATTTTCCTTTGGGACATTTTTAAGGACTCAGCTTTCAAAAGACTGTTTTCCAAACACAAACCACATGGTAGACAGCAATCATGAGAGTGAAACTGTCATAGTCTTTACTGTGAAAATGCTTATCACATATCTTCAAAGTCATGACTCTTTATGTCATTTACTTGCCTGTATCTAGCTACCTCTATGGAGAAAGGGTAATAAAAAGAACAAGCACACTGTTATAAATATCAAAATTCAAAACTAACTTCAAATCCCCACTTGTGTAAACTTTTTTGATGTATGATTTAAAATATCCTAGAATCCCTTACTAAAAGCTATGGAAGCAGGTGTTTACAATCAGTGAAGTGCTCCGTATTCTGCTTCTCCTCACATTCATATTGCTTTCTCTCGGTCTTGTATTTCAGGAATTTAGGGTGTCTTCCACAATCATCTTATCCGTGTTTCCTTGTAACAGGTTTATCATTGAACATCTCCATCATCCATCCTGAAAACCCCATTGGAAAAGGAATCTTTCCTACTGTTATGTAAAATGTTTATTTATTATGAATTTTAACAATATATTGTTATCTGATACGTCAAAGGCTCGTTTATGAAGTGAATTTAGGTATACACAAGGGTAGATAGGAGCCTGGCCCAATTTTGAAGCAATTGTAGAAATAGCTTATCCAATTTTTTCATTTGAACAGTATTGTATAGTTGTTACACAAAGCAATTCTGCCAAGTTGATAATATTTTCCTTTTGGGCCCCTTCACCCTGAAGGTCAGTTCATATACAAGACATCATTTTCCCAGGTATGCTCTGGTGGCCTTCGGAGTCTATGTTACTAAAATCCAGTCCCCTTTTAGGAAATGACACATCATACAAATGCAAATAGAGCCTTTAAAATCCAATGTTGATGTGGCAAACAAAATCAGTAACAGCCCTGAGAAGTATGCCACAGTCAACTGCTATCTCTTGTAACTCTTTTCGCCTCAATTTGCTCACTGAGCAATAACAGTATATTAATTACTAAAATGAAGTGAAATAGAGTCATCCAGCCAAGACTGAAGGTCAAGCATAACACTTTGTAGAGGATTCACTGCATTGAAAACTCTAGATTTCTAGGGATTTGGTAATTCCAAATAAGTTTCAACTCCATTGATGCTTAGTGTCAGATAATTGTCATCAGGGCTGTTAGATACACTGTACACAATAAAGCAGAATCTTTCTGCACATTATATAACAACAGCAGTTTTCTAGGTTTGGTGGGAAAAATGATTGAGGACATTGCCAAATATCCTCTAGAGAAAAATGGCTACACCTGAGGGCTGAAATTAAACTTAAAATAAATATTGATCTGCACTTCCAGGTATTATTTCCTACTTCACATCACCTGTATCCTTCCCTTTTCCTCTCTTGCCCCATAAACCTATATTTTTTTCATATGGACAGAAATGGGGCTCCAACAGTGTAGTAAGTAGTTCAACACTAAAGAAGATGAGACTAAGGTTATTTGATAAACGCTCAAATAGCATCTTCAGCAAATGGTGCTGGCCTAAGTGGATGTCTACTTGTAGAAAAATTCAAATAGTTCTTATTTATCACCCTGAACAAAACTGAAGTCCAACTCTATTAAAGATCTCAACATAAAACCAGATGCATTAAATCTGTTAGAAGAAGAAGAAGGGAAGAGCCTTGAGCTCATTGGCACAGGAGACAACCTCCTGAAAAGAATGTGAATAGCTCAGGCTCTAAGATCCACAATTAAACAATTAATGAATGGGGTCTCATGAAACTGAAAAGCTTCTGTAATGCAAAGGACACTCTGAACAGAATAAAATGGCAGCCTATCTAGACACTAGGAAAAGGTCTAAGCCAACCCTACATCTGCCTAAGGGCTAATATCCAAAGTATATAAAGAACTCAAGAAATTAAATAACACCAGAACAAATAATCCAATCAAAAAAGGTATACAGAACTAAACAGAGAATTCTCAACAGAGAAATATAGAACGGCTGAGAAACAATTATTTAAAGAAAGGTTCAATGTCCCTAGTCATCAGGAAATTGCAAATGAAAACAACTGAGATTCCATTTAACACCTGTCAGAATGACTAAGATCAATAACTCAGGGGATAGCACAGGCTGGTGAGGATGGGGAGAAAGAGGAACACTCCTCCATTGCTGGTGGGAGTGCAAACTTATACAACTACTTTGAAAAATCAGTCTGGTACTTTCACAGAAAAATAGATCTTCCAAAACACCCAGCTATTACACCATTGGACATATACCCAAAAGATGTTCCACCATACAACAAGGACATATGTTCAACTATGTTTATAGCAGCTTTATTAATAATAGATGGAATCTGGAAACAACTTAGATGTCCCTCCACTGAAAAATGAACAAAGAAATTGTGGTACATTTACACAATGGAATCCTACTCAACGATTAAAAACAAGGAAATCTTGAAATTTGCAGGCAAATGGATTGAACTAAAAAAAGATCATCCTGAGTGAGGTAACCAGACCCAGAAAGACATGCATAGTATGTACTCAGTTATATGCATATATTAGCCACATAATACAGGATAACCACACAATAATACACAGACCTAAAGAAACTAAATAACAAGGGGGACCCTAGGGAGAATGTTTATTTCTCATTCAGAAGGGCAAATAGAATAGACACTGGAAGCAGTTGAAGAGAAGGAATAGGAGGGGTGCTTACCATAGATGTTCTACCATACAACAAGGACATTTGCTCAACTATGTTCAGAGAAGCTTTATTTATAATAGGCAGATTCTGCAAACAATCTAGATGTCCCTCCACTGAAGAATGGATAAAGGGGTCTTCTGAAAGACTCCATCCACCATGGGAGCCAAACAGATGCTGAGATACACAACCAAACTTTGGTTAGGAGCAAAAGCATGGGGAGTCTTATGGAAGAGTTTGGGAATAGAAGAACTTGGAGGGGTAGAGTCTACACAAGGAGGCCAAAGGAACCTCAAATCGGTGGAGGTAATGGATGATGCCAAGACTAATGTTCCAACCAAGGACCATCTATGGTGAACACCTAGACCCTCTGCTCTAGCAGATAGGCAGCACAGTCTCCCTGTGTGTCCCATAATATGGGGAGTACAGACAACTTATGACATGGACTCTGACCCCCATACATTGATCCCTTCCTCCTAGTGGGGTAGTCTTTCCAGGCCACAGAGGAAGAGGACACAGGCAGTCCACCTGAGACTGGATAGACTGAAGTCAGATGTTAGAGGAGAAGGGGTCCCCTTTCTGAGGACTAGGGGAGGGACGGAGCACAAATGAGAGAGGTATCATGAGACAAGGAAGTGATGAAGAAGGAGGCTACAATCATGATGTAAAGTGAACAAATTAAAAAAACTCATTACATCCATAATAAATAAAAGGAGCATATTAGTATGTATGTATATACATATGTACGTGCTTGTATATATGTAATATGTATGGGCTCAGAGTATTTCAGGTATTAGATTTTTAGAATTAAGTGTGACCAATATACTCAGAAAATGTGTTTTCATTTTAAAACTCTTTCATTTAACTTTATTATAAAAATTCAAATAATTTACTATTATCTACAATAAACAATAAGCAAATGCATATGCCTGTAAAAATTTTGCTAACATTACATGTTACTTATGTTAATTCTAATTCGATACTTTGGGTACCACAAGTACTAAGTCTAAAATATAATCAGTACTTACCATTTTAACTCCTTTCCATAAATATGTAAGGAATTGAAAGACGGAGTGTGTGCTTACCTCCTGAAGGCTTCAGCAAGTTTTCAAATTACTTTAGAGACTTTTTTTATTATTAATCATACCATCAATATAACTGAGAATGCTTAGCAACTCCTGCATAGAAGAAAATTATAGGCTAATAGTTTAAGTGACTTCCATACATTGTTTATGATCAAATAGTCATACAATCAAGTGTACAACTAGAATTGTTCTCAGAACACTGTGTAGGAGGCATGCCACTCCAAAGCAGTTTTCTTCTACCCCCTTCACAGGCACAGTTTAAAAAGTCACACCTAAGCCATCTGCCACTAAGTGAGTTATTGTTCAGGTCTTTTTAGCTACAGTGGCTCCTTGTCTCTTAATCTTATCCTTATATGTTCTCTTTGTACATTTTGCTCAATAATGACTTGGTCTTCCAATTTTCACACACCTTAACCATGTGGAATTTAAATGTACAGAATTTCATCAAAACACATTGTTTCATCATAGTATGATAATAGGATTAGTGGGTGCTAAAAAGCTAATATAAATAGTCATTGCCCGAGATTTCAAAATATGTACAGACTCATCATCCATTTCATGTGTATATGGTGCCCTCATTTGAAATGAACATGATAAGTAGGGTCAATGAGTTAATAGCTTCTAAGAAGATTTCCTGCTACAGGAATCATGTTAACTCTTGATTCAGACAAATATGAGATGGGTTTCCTGACTTTAAAGGCATGAATGCTATGCCATCAGATTGCATGTCCTTTTATCCATGTACTTGACAATTTTATTTATGGAAATGTTCACAGATCTGTGATAAAATCTAGATAAGGCATTTACATTCCATTAATGTATTTCTATGAATATTTACCTCTGAACAAAACACATTGACATCTGAACATTCTCAATGTGTTTGTTGTTGGCTTTAAAGAAATTCTTATTTCATAGGAAATCTAAGATAGTGGCTCTGTACCCACACTGTGTCTGATCTACAGGACAGCAGTGACTGTACAGTGACCTACCCAGATCTAGCCAATGGACAGAACATTCTCCACAGATGAGTGGAGAGTGGGGTCTGACTTTCACACTAACTCTGGTGCTCCATATTTGACCATGTCCCCTGGATGGGGAGGCCTGGTGGCACTCAGAGGAAGGATAGCAGGCTACCAAGAAGAGACTTGATACCCTATGAGCATATACAGGGGGAGGAGGTCCCCCTCAGTCACAGTCATAGGGGAGGGGAGTAAGGGGAAAATGGGAGGGAGGGAGGAATGAGAGGATACAAGGGATGGGATAACAATTGAGATGTAATAGGAATAAATTAATAAAACATATTTTTAAAAATTCTCACAACCAAAAAAAGCCTAAGACCAGATGGTTTTATCCCAGAATTTTACCAGACCTTCAAGGAATAGCTAATACCAATACTCTTCATAATATTCCACAAAATAGAAATGGAGGGAACATCATCACACTCATCCTATGGGGCCACAGTCACCTTGATACCTAAACCACACAAAGATTCAACAATGAAAGAGAATTTCAGACCAATTTCTCTTATGAACATTGATGCAAATATACTTAAGAAAATACTATGAAACTGAATTGAAGAACACATCAAAGATATCATTCATCATGAACAAGTAGACTTCATCCCAGGCATGCAGAGATGGTTCATTTACAGAAATCTATCAATGTAATCCATCATATAAACAAACTGAAAAAAAAAACCACATGGTAATCTCCTTAGATGCCAAAAAAGCAATTGACAAATTCCAACACCCATTCATGTTTAAAGTCTTGGAGAGATCAAGTATACAAGGATCATACCTAAATATAATAAAGGCTATATACAGCAAACCAATAGCTAACATCATTTTAAATGGATAGAAACTCAAAGAAGTTTCACTAAAATTAGTAATTAGACAAGGATGCTCACTCTCTTTATATCTATTTAATATAGTACTTAACTTTTGAGCTAGAGAAATAAGACAACAAAAGGAGAGGAAGGGGACACATATAGGAAAGAAGAATATTGAAGCATCCCTATTCACAGGTGATATGATAGTACACAAAGGGACCCACAAAATTCCACCAGAGAACTCCTACAGCTGATAAACACCTTCTACAAAGTTGCCTGAGACAATGTTTACTTAAAAATAAATCAGTAGCTGTCCTGTATAAAAATGACAAATGGGCTGAGAAGAGATTAGGAAAACTATCCTTCAGAGTAGCTACAAATAATATAAAGTATTTTCATATAACTCTAACAAAGCAAGTGAAAGACTTGTCTGAAAAAAAACTTCAAGTCTCTGAAGACAGAAATTGGAGAACACATCAAAAGATGGAAAGATCACCTTTGCTCATGGATTGGGATTATCAACATAGTAAAAATAGCTATTTTATCAAAACCAATCTACATATTCAATGCAAACCATACCAAAATACCTACACAATTCTTTACAGACCTTGAAAGATAAATTCTCAAATTCCTACAGGAAAAAAACAAAGTAGATAAAACAATTCTATACTATAAAGATCTTCCAGAAGTATCTCCATCCCTAATATCAAACTGTGCTATAGAGCAACTGTAATAAAAATGACATGGTACCATCATAGAAATAGGCTGATTGATCAATGGAATTTAATTGAAGATGCAGAATTAAATCCACATACTGTTTAACAAAACAAATAGACAATACCTATGGACGCTTGATTTTTAAAAAAGAATCCAAATCCTTACAATGGAAGACAATAGCATATTCAACAAATGTTGCTGGTCTAACTAGATGTCTACATGTAGTAAAATGGAAATAGATCCATATTTATCACCCTGTACAAAACTAAATCTTTTTCATTATTTTTCCTTTCTTTCTTCCTTGACCCTTACCAGATTCCTTTCTCTCTTTATTCCTTCCTTCCTCCATTCCTTTATTTCTCCCTCCATTTTCTCTTTACTGACTTTTTCCACCACTTCCAACCCCTCTTCCTACTTCTTGGTCTCTTCCTTCTTCCAGACTCTTTCCCCTCCTTTTTCCTATCTTCTTCCCTGCCTCCTTTTCTTCCTCCATCCTTCCACTTTTCTTGTTCTCTCACTCTCTACCTCTATTTGTTAGTCTAGTAGAAGCCTTGGTTTTATATAAATTATTAATTTCAAAGTTAACATATATCTCTCTGAAGAAAATACCATATACTGGAAATGTATATACTGGAAAGTATCAATTATTTTTTATAAAAGGGATATGGGTTTTTGATATGGATTTTTCAGTCATTTATTTAATCAGCATTATATCCTGTGATGTATTTTAGTGTTTAATATACAGTTCATCCCATAGCATTATGTAACACTATACTTATGCATGTTTTGTAGATAAGGAAATTGAGGCAGAGAAAGGGGCATTATAATAAGGTATAATAAGGTGAAAAGTATCAAAAACACAAACAATAACTTATGTCTATAATTCTGAATTTGTCTTTTTTAAGTTCTGTTCTCTGAAGTTCAAAGAATAATGGAACCAAGATATAAATATAGATATTGAGAGTCCTGATCTGAGCTTCTCAAGGTTGTAGAGTTCTGTTACGTGTTAATTGTTTTTGATGACTCAAGATAAACTAAACACTGCCTAAAATTTTATTTGTCAACACAGGAGCTATGTCTCAACATTTAATAAACACTTCACATTCTTACTGAGAAGTGGAGTTCAGTCCCAGAACCCATGTTGGGAAGCTTACAACTGCCTATAAACACAGATACACAGCTATGCTGCTCCAGGGGAATCTGACCTTTTCTTCTGGCATCTGTAGGCACCTTCACAAATATCACTCAATCACACACACACACATACACACACACACACACACACACACACACACATCATCATCATCATCTTTTAAATATTTAACATTTTTTGTTTTCACAACAGCCTTCTGCAATGTAAAATGCAGGACCAGTCTGTTAGTATATGATTATCACATTTATATTATATTTTAAAATAAAACTCTTCTTTAAATAAAACAACTTTATTTTCCGCAACTTGTGAGACTGGAGAGAAGAGACATTTAATAAAATAATGAATGGCATATCTTTTAGGTAAGAATATTTAATTTCACAAAATTAAATAAGGATTAGTAAGTCTTTGTTTGGTATCCATAACCTTATGGCACCTGTTTATGTTTTTTGTTTGTTTGGGGTTCAGGAAAATCTATATCCTAGAGAACATGTGTCTTTCCTTCACTAACTTACAGATGGAATTTCAGAGCATATGGTGTAATTAGTGTGACACTGATCTAGTTCCTCACTCTGTGACTTTCTTCAGTCCAACTGAGGTTGTTTTATAGTCATTGAACAGTGAGAATAAAAGCAGCTAAACTATCTGAACAATGTAATAAATTTTCTGTTTTTACTTTTAAAGTGTCATATCATTTAATCCCCCATAATTCACCTTTTTCATTGTCCTGTGCAAGTTATAATGACAGGTACATTTCCATGACCAGACTATAGATAATATTATTTACAGACTGTTATTTATTTGAAGGTAAATGCCCAAAAAATCCAGAGTAGTATGAGTATGGGTAAATCTGTAAATTAACAAATATTCACTCACACATACAAACATACACACTCATGCTTGTATACATATATACACACATGTACACATATACATGTACATATGCATACACACATATATATCTATACACACAAGTAAACACATGCAGAAAGAAGATATGCACATATACATACACATATATACACACAGAAATGCACATTGACACACATGTGAACAAATACATATGAACAAACAAACACATGCTCATAAACACATACATATATATGCATATGCATGCATACACACTTGTACACACATACTTTCACATATATATGCACACTTCATACACACATACACACACACATATATATATATGTATACATATATACATATACCTGGTTGCAGCATATCCAGATTTACTATTATTCAAAATGATGATAATAGATAGTATTATGTTTGATTATTAACATATGTTTTCTATTTTTACTCTTTCAAAATGAATATCTTGTATTTTTTCTATTTTTTATTTGAATTCATCCTTTTATTCACAATGAATAAGAAACCAAGCCACAGGATTTTAAATTCAGCTCTCTACTTCCTCTTTGTTGTAACTGGCCTTACAACCCGGTGACCTCAATGTTAGCTTTTGCCATGGATCAGAGCCCAGCACAGATGGTTGCTATAACCTGGAATTGCTTTTAAAAGTCACCAGGTACCTTGTGGCTGAGGATATTCCAGGGCTGTTCTCAGAGAACAGGCATGCCATTTTCATTGCCCAGGAAGGGAAATACCAAGTTTACATTTACTTGCCCCACAGTAGATGTAGAAAGTTGCTTTCGTCACAGCCCCTGGCTCACATCTCTGCATTGTGAGGTCTCTGCTCAGATCTTGTGTAGTCCTTAAGGTCCGATATCAGGTGAGGTGTTGAATAAAGATACTCACCAGTTGCTACCTAAGTGTTCAGGCACAACACAGGTAGTTTTTCCAAGCCACTCGAGAAATATTAATTTTTATGGTAAGAAGGTTCCAGATAAGTTCTAAAATTTTTCTTTCCCAGCCTTTCTTTATCAACTGCCATTAAATATTATTGCTGTTGTTCTTAGTCCTCACACAATCACCATGATTATAAGTATCACATTTTTTGGAACTGCTGTTCAAGAAATTTATTTGCATTCATTAGTCTTTTAATTCCTATTCAAGTAATCAAGGTGGATAATTTGCACAGTCACTAAATAAAGAAATGGAGGTCACTTGTATACCTGGCAGAATATAGACACAGATTTAAAACTTACGTCCATTAGGAAAGAATGTAAAACTAGTTGTGTTTAACTGTATATCTTTTCATATATTACTATAGCAATGTAGATATTTCTCTGTGTGACCGTGACACTTTGGTGGTGTACAGGAAATCAATAGACAAAAAAATGAAGGCATTAGTATAAAATGTTAGGAAATAGATTGCAAGATTATCATTTACCTTCTCAAATCCATTGTTATATTTTAATAACACATATAAAAAGTGTATTGATATCTGCATATATTTACATAAATTTCAGAGATTAAATACCAACAAATAGAGGACACCTCTTGTATCTGAGCTCTAACTACGGGAAATAAGAAACTTGATTTTGTCTTGTTACTGAGCAATATTAAAAGAGGGTTTCAGATTCACCTGTTTAATGTGCACAAAAGAAATTTAAACAATAGTTGTTCACTTTGCTTCTCTGGAGCTTAGGAAATTCTGTCCAAACTTCAAAAACAAATGAGGGCAAACAAGTTTCAGGAAGAAAACAAAATATCAAAACTTGTACCATAGTGGTATTTTATTTTTCAAATGGAAATCTTGATTCTAATGCAGTCAAATGTGGTGGCAACAAAATAATTTGAAGTTATTACCAAATATTTATTCAGTCCAGAAATCAATGGACAAAGTGTCTTCCTAATTTTTCTACTAATTTTTAAAAATAAAAAACATATTACAGCAGTAGTCCTCTGGAATTGAAAGCATAATAACAATCACCACCAAATTAATGCAGGTATCATGGTTTGTGGAAAATTATGTCACAGCATGGAATAGACTATAAGAAACTCCATAGGAATCCCAGCAATAAACAAGGGATTTTTCCATACATTTCCATACATAATCTTAAATGTAGCATCAAAAGAGGATTGTGTTTGAAGTGTGGACTACATGGAACTGTGTCCACATTGGCTTTGAAGTTAGTGTGTGCAGGGTGTGTGTGTGTGTGTGTGTGTGTGTGTGTGTGTGTGTGTGTGTGTGCACGCACGGTTTACATGTGGGTGCACCTGCATTTGTAGGAATAAACATCCATGTGTTGTTATCTCGGAGCTGCCTATTCATTTCTGAAGGGAAATGGAGGAACAGTGGATCTGGGGAAAGGGAGGTTGAAGGGGTTTGAGAGGGGTAGAAACAGGAGAGCCTGAGGTTGCTGTGCATTTTATGAGAGAAAATAAAAAATTGGAATACAATATGGTAGGAATTTTGAGAGTCTTCAAATTTTATTCTGAATAACTTATGCTATTGCTTGCAGATAGAAACATATTGCTGATTCAGTTTGTATCATAAAACATAGATAAAATTGATACATTTACCAAGATTCTTGGAAATTACCACCTTTATGCACATGAACACACACACACACACACACACACACAGACACACACACACATATACACACACCCAACCTAAGTCAGAATACAGTCAACTTTATTTTTTTTTCTTTTTTATTAACTTATTCTTGTTACATCTCAATGGTTACCCCATCCCTTGTATCCTCCCATTCTTCCCTCCCTCCCATTTTCCCCTTATTCCCCTCCCCTATGACTGTTCCTGAGGGGGATTACCTCCCCCTGTATATGCTCATAGGGTATCAAGTCTCTTCTTGGCAACCTGCTGTCCTTCCTCTGAGTGCCACCAGGTCTCCCCCTCCAGCGGACATGGTCAAAGGTGAGGCACCAGAGTACGTGAGAAAGTCATATCCCAAAATATCATGTTCTTGATATTCTAGAGTCCTTGTTTTTTATTGTAAGGACTTCATTAGGTTATAATAGAACAGAAAAATATGTATGTATATAATCTTTTTCTCTACATTTTGCATTTCAGTTAAAAACAGAAGCATAAAAGCTTATATCAATATTTTGTTTTGTTACCTTTGTCTGGTTTAGGTTAGTTTGAAGCATGATCCAGTCTGTAATGGCCCAAAATTTTTTAAGAACATTAGATTGGAGCTGTTGGTAAAGATACTAAATCTCAATTGATGGAACAAATGGGGGAGAGTCTAGACCTGATGGCCTGATAACCCATCATGTACTCCTTAAAACATCTTTAACAGAACCATAACAAAGAGTTGAAGATATCCTCACACTTTTAGTTAATTAGAAGGAACAGGAAGACAAGCCCTTGCATCTATTGCCCAGTCTGTATCTTTTTTGTCTTAAGAGACTGCGTTCAGATTTTGATTTTAATATTGTTGGGGCATAAAGGCAGTTGATGAAGACTGAGAGTCTTTGAATTGAGTTTTCTGTTTTGTTAAACAGTGACAAAGCTTCCACCGTTTTTCTTCAGAATGTGAAAGGTAGTATTGTTGAGGCTTAATCTCTGTGGTTTCAAGCGAAATTTGAGACATAAGACCCTTATCCTTGATGGTGATAGCAGGTAAAATGTCCCAAACATTTTAGGTTTCATCTTACTGTTTTCTGTTTCTAGCAGACAGAGTTTTATTACCAGCTTAGTACTGTTAACATATATTTTCCTGTATAGAAGCCATGAAATAGTTGAAAACAGATTAATTGATCTCAGACCTCTGAAAGGAAAAGAATGAAGAAGAAAGGCAATTTCTAAATGTGGAGGCATGTAGAAATAATGCTTTCTAGGCCATTGGTCAGGATTTTCCAATTTTCAGTTATTTCATTTGTTCTATAGAAAAGCATTAAGGATAGACACATTATAAGTAAGCTTTGGTGAATTTAATGGCTCTAAGAAAAAAAACCTCTTGAATTCCATTTATGCATTCTTCCATTAGTATTTTAAGATTCTAATTGTGTTCCCACAATAAGTTATTTTATATCAGTCACCGGCAGTTGACAATCAGGGTGGCTTAGAAATGAACATTTTTTAAACATATGAAATTAGACTTTATATATTTAATAACAGCTCATGGAAAGACGCTGAGAAAAGTAATTTGAGCACAATGTGGATTGCCCGAATCTGCTTCTCATTATAAAACATTTTCAGAGACCATTAGAGGAAAAGCTAGGGATTTACACTGCAATAGATAAGCAGCCGTGGGCTCAAAGTCACCGTTTTAAAGCCAACTGTGGAATTCCATATTCCCTTCCATACAATATTCTTTAGATCTTTTTGTTCAACACTAACTGAGTGAGGTGCACAGCTATGTTTGCAGTAGTAAGCCTTTCATTCTTCTTTTGTTTTTTGTTTGTTTGTTTTGTTTTGTTTTTTGTCTGCTATGATCATGCACTTCTCTGGATGTTTCAGTACTGAGATGCTCTGCTTAACAGCTTCCTGGAAATGTGCTGCAGTCCACTCAGGTAATGAAATCCCCCCAAAGCAATACAGGTTGGTGACTTCTGGCTGTCCAGTATTTGTTTAGAATACCATAGTCCATGTCCTAATTGTGTAGACAGGAAGGGTGAACTGTCCCGGCCATAAGTCCTGCCTCTGGGCAACAGACCATCAAGTCCAAAGTTAACAAACCTTCAAAAGTTCGATTCATAAGCTACACTGTTAATGTTGTCTGAAATGACTCCAGGAAAAAAAATGAATCCAGAGAGAAAAGCTTTCAAAGAGGGAAAGAAGAATGTTTCCAAATTCTAATCAAAATGGCAAATATTTTAAAAACATTACCAACTAGATACATTCTAAGATGGGAGACAATTACCAAGCAATCAAGGGCATGATGATATGGAAATAGACAAAGATAAAAATAGAAATCAGGGCAACTTCAGTCTATCAGGCAATCGCAAGGATGCTCTCATGTCTTTGGAATTTATCTAGTTTAAAAGGAAGAATGTTGTTGATTGGAAACATAACTTTCCTACTACTGGACTTAATATTTTGGAGCAAAGAGCCATATACTCCTAACTCTATTAAGGTTTTAATACCTGACAATAAAGAAGAGGATCAATAATAATCCAAAACTATTTAAATATGTCTGTCTTGTCATTTGTGCAGAAGCAAGGAAGGAGGAAAAAGAAGAAAAAAGTAGAGACAATATGTCCATTAAGACAAATTTTATTCAGAAAAATGAAAAAAAACTCTAAAGGACCCAGAAACCCATGGACACTGAATAACTAAGGGGTGAGACTTAACTTGTAGATCATATAATCCATGAAGCTAATGGAGACATGAATATATCATGTAAAATACACGCACATTTTGATGGGACTTCAGATTACTGATTTCCTGCACTTTCATGTTGTCTTATATTGACAACATATTTCAACCCTAACCTTGTTACCTGTGCCTCTTAATGCTCCATGCGTCCAGAGAAGGACTTTTGTATTTTAAAAAAGGATTTATCTTAGGTTGTGTATCATAATCCTAGCTTCATAGACTAGATTCTACCATGTACTGTCTGACCTATAATTTGTGAGACTAAGAAATGAGACAAACACATAAAAGCTTACAAAAGTTTTGAATCTCTAGATAGATATGTCACTTTGCTATCATTGTAATAAGCATTGTTTTCATAATATTTAGAAGACAGGACATGTGAATTAATCCGACAGTAGATTGAAGGAACTGTCTCTTGATTCTAATTATCAAAAATATTGCGATTCATTTACAGATGACAACTGATTGTCTAGGTCATTGTGAGTTAGCCACAGTTTTGTGTGCATGCCTTTTGAGAAGGCAAGTTGATGTAAGGGGTGACAGAAAGCCAGATACACAATTGTGATTTCTGTGTGTATAGGTAAGGTCATCTCTGGGTGTGGCATTTGTACTTGTGTGTATGCTAACAAAGCATGATAATGTTCTCTGGCCCCTCTCCCTTGGTATTGGGCAAGTGTGTAGCTTCTTTCTAAGGAATGCAATGATGGATACCAGGTCTGAGTTAAGGTGTGGTGGTCAATACCAGAAAGATTACCAGGGTATTGGTGCTGTGGCCCTAAGAAGAGAATAACAGAATTCTCCTAGAAACCTAATTAGTGCCTAGTAGAGAGGCTATTTTGTTAGTATAAAGCATAATTCTTTGTGTTGGCACAATCGTACGATGTGTTCTTCTTTCCTATTTACTTCTGTTTCTTTTTATTTGTATATTTTAATAATTATGCAAAGTAATGGAATTAATTATTAATTTTCAGGATACTCTGTTTGTTGAGCTTCCTCTTCCAGGCCATTGCTGGACCACTTCTTTCCCTGAGAAACTCCTCTGTCTCCGTGTCATGTTTTCTTGAACAGGCCAAGATGCAAAGACTGTGGGACTGGACCAGCTACCAGGAAGAAGCAGACACCTGCCAAGCACTCTGGAAGAGGTTGAGAGCAAATGAGTCACTTGAAAAGGATTCTGTGCATCTTTACAGCTGCCTGCAGGCTGTGCAGTGTACTCTATGTTTGCCAGCGTTTGTGAGCTGTCACTCATAATTGGGTGGGTTGAAGTCAAACATCGCAAACAGCTTCCCATGTTTGGATACTTGTTTGCCAGTTGTTGGTGCTGTTTTGGGAGGGCGTGGATGCTTCAGAGGAAGAGACTTCAGGCTTATAGCCTATTTTGCTTCAAGTACAAGTTCTGCCTCCTGGTCCACGGAGATGTGACTTGTGTCAGAATGGATGCTGCACCACAATGATGGAAGGTGACTTCTCAAACCTATGGCCAAATTAATCGTTCCTCCATAAATTGCTTCATCCATGTAGTTTGTCACAATGATGGGAAAGTACTTAATTCACTTATAAATAATAATAAGGAATTTAGATATGATAGGAACATCTAAATCAATGTAAATGTTGATGTTATTTTGCTGTAAATTGAGGCAAGGTATACATGTACACAGCTAATGTACACAGATGTTTCTCTTGACTCATGACAGACACATATGGGAACTCAAAGTGTAGAAAATAGTTTCTCTAAAAATTTCTGTCTTATATAATATTATTTAGTACAAGAAACATTAAACTATGTTAAAATGAATCCTTAAATTGTAACTGGCTCTTTTCATTATTATTTTAAGTTTCTATTAAAAGTATATAGTTTCACATATCCTTGAAATTTATATATTGATTCTTTGATTCAATGGGACAATTACTGGGTAAATATTTCACAATAAGCACAATGCCCACAGCTTTTCTTTTAATTTTCACAGAAAAATAAGAATATGAAAGCATAACCCTGTAGCTTGATTATTTTGGGTGTGGCTGATAGAAATTCTTAAAAAGTCAGGAGAATGAGGGCATGATCTTATTTTGAGTGCAGCTCCCAAAGTATATGGTGAACAGCAATGTCAGAAATTTAGATAAATATCACTTATAACTATGACCTGCAACAAACACTAGTTTTATAGATTTCTAATGTCTTGACTCTTTTAATGCTAGCTGCACCTACAGTCGGTAAATGCCATAATTATTCTGATTATCCTAGATTTGTGTAAATCAGGAAATGGAGGTAAAAATTGCTGGAGGTCACACAGCTGCTACATTATAGAGATGAAATTTAAAACCAGGGAGTCACTAGAAAGAATTCTTTCTATTTTTCAGTCTTATAATTTAGTGAGTATACAATTTGAAGAAATTTTAGGCTTTATTCCAGAAAAACAGTAGGAAATAGTAGCAAATCTGTTTAGAATAATAGCCACTATTATAGAACAGAGAGGCTGTGAAGGCAAGAAATAAATAAATAAATAAATAAGACTTTGGTGCAGATGGCTTGTGGCATGATTCTTTCAAATGCACACACAATCACGAAAAAACCCTGCTTTTTATATAATTTAATTTTTTTTTACAGGTTACAGTTTTGTGAGTAATTCTAGCTCCTTAATTAAAATAATGCATACACTGGAACAAAATAACAGAAAGACACTAGCATACATACATACATGTACACAAACCATAACCACATACATGATCTATGCTCCACACAAGATTTCCAAGGCCCAACTTTATGAACGCTAAATTCAAAAGCATTGCTAATCAATACTGCAATAATTCCATGTTAGAGTAACAGAAAGGCAAATTACACAAGCAATACACAGATGTAACAATTACGTTATTTAAAAAGAAAATAATTATGATTTTCACATACCAAACTTCTAAACAGAAACACAAAAACTTTACATTTAAGGATTAAGTCTTCTTTCAGGAAAAGCTATGTAGTTCTGCCTTCCTGTGTGTGACAAATACATCCCATAGGGATCACTTAGGAAAGTGTTTGCTCACCTTAATGCCTTGCCGCTAGGAGTCTGAAATTTGTTTTTTTTATTAATATTTTTATTTTATTACATATGTATAAAATAAACTACATACAGCAGGGAGAACCATGTGACAATCATGAGAATAATGAGTTCTATATATGTTACATTCATAGTGACTTGGCCATCTGCATTTGTCTCATTTGAAGTAAATGTTTTTCCTGTCTTGTTGGGTCTAAATTTCCGAATGAGATTCAATATCTATCCTATCTCAACTCTAATAGCTTAAGTTCTTTTTCTTTATCTAAAACTATATTGTCCCCTAACCAGCTAAACTTGGTTATAAACTATACTATCTTGTCTTCAATGCCCCTCAGAGACTTGAGAAAGAATAAAACTTAAATTCCTGAGTGAACCAGCAGTGTGGGTTAGCAGCTTCCAAGTTGTACAAATTGACTTAAGACAGTTTACCTCCTGACCAGTCCCCCAATACACTTTATAACGTTGGAGCCTCATCTTCAGCTTTCTGGCCTAATATCTCTGCCAGAATTATTTCAGAGCAGGAACTATTGAGGACTCGCTTCCCCTGACTTGGCAGAGTGTGCCCGTCGACTCTGCCTGCATCTAAGTTGCCCTTTTTAGGCTGATTCTGTTAGTGGCAGAACGAGGACATTTTGCCCAGTGGTTATTTTACCACCTTTGAAGCCATGCCCATAAGGAGACTCTTTGATGCTCATCATCTTCTTTGAGGTTGGCTGGGTCAGGAGTTAACTTGTCTTGTTGTTGAAGAAATTTAGGATTGTAAGAACAACTTTAAATGTTATATTCTGTGTGTCTCTGAGGCTTTTGAAGACCTTATTCCACTATTTTACCTCATATATAGATAGAGTCATATCTATCTGTTAGACTTGGGACATATATTCTTGTGTTAAAATCTGCCAAGTATTTGACATGCCCATGTTTTGTATCAATATACTGAATTCCATAGCAATGACTTAGACATAACCTTCATTATAAGTAACAATTAAGGCCTTCAGTTAAGGAGTAGGTTCAATCATCTAGCTTTTGTTCTGTCCTCCCTCTATGTCCCAGTCAATGTTTGAAGAAAGTTCTTCATTTTTTCCTTTGCTTGTGACCCACAATATAGGTGTCATGTCCTAGATTCTAGCCAGATGACATATATGGCATCTGGTATCAGCACTAAATATAGAAGGAAGTAATAGAGTTTGCTGAAATCAGTGTGTGCCCTCTCTTTGTTAATTGGTAAAATAGGAATCACTGCTATTAAACATCTGTCCAGAAACAAAAAGACTTAATAAAGGTAAGTCATAATACTAATCTAAGAGGTCTCAACAAATACTGACCAATAAAAACATTTCAAAGCTCTAGAAAAATGAAGTTAAATATAAATTGTATGATAAAACATCGAGAACTTGTTTTCTAATTAATTAATTTATTTACTCACTTTATGTCCCTATTGTAGCCCCCTCCATCCTTTCTGTACCACTCTCCCTCCTTAGTCCTCATGTTGTACCTCCTCTACCTCTCAGAAAAGGGGAGCCCTCCCCACCTACCCATCCAAGCGCACCAAATTGCATCAGGACTGAGGATATCCTCTACTATGGTGGCCTGTCAAGGTAGCCACTCCAGGGGTAGCAATAAAAAAAATTCAAGAAAGTCCATGTCAGGAACAGGCCCTTCTCCCCTTACTAGGGGAACCACAAGAAGCCAAGCTGCCCATTGGGTACATATGTGTAGATGGACCTAAATCCATTCCATATATGGTTCTGGGTTTGCGCTTCAGTCTTCGCAAGTCTCCCTGGACAACGATTGGCTCTTTTGATTTTCTTCTGGAGCTCCTGTTCCCTCCAGGTCCTTTTATTCTTCCTCCCACTCTTTCACAAGGCTCTCTGCATTTATATCAATGTTTGGCTGTGGGTCTCAGGATTTCCTTCTATCCATTGCTGGGTGGAGCCTCTCAGAGGGCCTCTATGCTAGGCTACTGTAGATGTCTGCAAGCATAGCAGAGTGTCATTAATTGTGACAGGATTTGGCTGTTTTGCATGGTACAGTCTGGCAGTAGTTGAGCATTCCCTCAATCTCTGTTCTATCTTTGTCCCTGCACATCTTTTAGGCAAGATAAATTTTGTGTAGAAGTTTTTGTGAGTGGGTTGATGTTCTTCTCTCCTCCTAGAAGCTGATATTTTTCCAATAGTTCCACATTTAGTGGTGATATCCAACTCCTCACTTCATTATGGGATTCAGAATGGCTTGGACTTGTATAAGATCATACACAAAGTCATAATCACTGTGAGTTCTTGGGTACAGTTACTCTTCTGGGTTCAGAAAAGAATCTTCCTTGTATTCATCCATTGCCTCTGGCTCTTGTGTGCTTTTCACCTCTGTTGCAGTATTAGTGAGTGTTGAAAGGGGCCAAATCTAGGCTATCTGATGTTAAAAGGCTGCAAAAAAATTAAATAACAGAATTCCAGCAGTTAGAACTGACAGATAAGCAAGTGCGGCTAATCCAATATCTAACACAATTGACTTCAAAACAAGCAGTCAGAGGAGATGAGCAATAGCATTTCATTTTCATTAAAAAAGTCAGCAACAGGATATTACAATCCTAAAAATATATTCAACAAAATCTACCCAATTACATTAAATAAACATTGTGAAACTTACAAACACAAATAGATCCAAATACAGTGATAATAGGTGGTAGCAATACCCTACCCTTACCAAGAGACAGATTATCTTTGGGAGGGTGGGATAAACCTAGAGACACTCGGGAATTAAACGGCATTGTCTTAGTTAGGTTTCTATATGCTGTAACACCATTCCGAAAGCAATTTAGAGAAGAAAGAGTTTATATTAGTTTACAGTTTCAGATTATAGTCTATCACTATTCTGGCTAATTTTCTTTTACTCAACACAACCTACAGTCACCTGAGAGAAGGAAACCCCAACTGAGAAAATGCTTCCCTAAAATCTGGCTACAAGCAAGCCTCTAAGGCATTTTCTCAATTGTTGATGATGGTGTAAGGGCCAGGCCACTGTGTGTGTGTCCAGCCCTGGGCTATTGGTTCTTGGTTCTATAAAAATGCTGTCTGAGAGAGCTGAACAACCAAAGCAGTAAAAAGCACTTCTCTGTGGCCTCTGTGTCTCATCTTGTCTCCAGATTTCTTCTGGGCTTGCTTTCCTGTCTTGAGTGAATTTGTCTCAGGATATGTAAGACAAGTAAATGCCCTTTCTCCTCAAGTTGTTTTCAGTCAAGGTGTTTCATTGCAGTACATCTAGATAATCTTTGAGGGAAGTAGAAACAGGAAGCTGGAGGCCAGAATGGATGCAGAAGTCATGGAAGAACGCTGCATACTGGCTTTCTATCACTTGCTTACTTATCCTGCCTTGTTACAGCATCTAAAACCACATCAGCCCTGAGTAGGCACCACCGAGAGTGAGCTGGGCATGCACTAACTGAGAAAATGAAAAACAGGCATACCCAGAGGACTATGTGGTAGAAACATTTTCTAAATTGGTGTACCCTTCTCACATTGACTCTAGGTTGTGTCAAGTTGACATAAAATCAGCCAGCACAGACGTCATAAATAAAATGAATCTACATAATTTTCCATCTTTTTCTCAGCATCATGGGTTTTTTTTTCTCCAAAACAGTCCACATATCAGGACCCAAAACAAGTTTTATAAAGTACAGAAAAAGAGAAAATCATATCCTGAATTCTATCTGAGCATTACGGATTAATATAATGTTTGAGAGTAACAACAACATAAGGAAAAGACAACACACATACATTTGTGGAAGTTTAGCGACATGTTGAACTAAAACTGGGTGAAGAGAAAAATCACAAAAGAAATTTAAGGTTCTTCTGGTTGAATGAAAATGAATACAATGTTCTAAAATCTATGGGACACAGCTGCAACAACCATGTGAGGAAGTACACAGCACTAAGTGCCTCCATCCTTTAGCTTTTAAAACAAATAAATAATTATATTTTATGGCAGTTGAAAAACCAGGAAACAGCACTGAAAGTTATTTTAAAATAATATCTTCTAACATTTGCTTACCATATACTCAAGTGATGTTACATATTTGAATGTACATTAAATGGATAAACAACCATTAAATGCATTATCGAAACTGGTTATTATTACTGATGAGATATGTATCAATTACTTTGTTCTTTGTGTTGTTGTCTGACTAAGAAAAAAGTATTTTAAAAATATCAGTGATGAGAACTGCACATATACAAGTGTGAATTCTAAATTGCTTAAGAAAAAAGGTTTTCTCTAAAAGTATTAATAATAAGATTAGTCAAACTAAGATTATTAGTCAGAGAACAGTTATATTAAACTTTGAAACACAATTTTAATAAGTTTGTTACAATAAGAACGTACAAACATTGTTTGTCATTTTTAACCTCAGTTGAGCTAATCTAGTGTGTGTTTATGACACAAGATCCACAGAGGTTTAAAAAACTAAGTCTGCTCTAAAAGTAAGCCAACACTTTTCAACTGAAAATTTAGAAATATTTCATGGGACACAAATATAATCTAAAGCTTTTTGCCTCACTAAAGACTATAGGGAGTAATTACACAGATGGTGGAGTATTGAGAATCAAAGGGGAAATATATAGATATGACAGGGTATTAAAGAAGCTTTATTTCAAGTATCTAAAAGAAAATGTAAATTTTAATGAAAGATATTTCTGAAATAAAAGTATGCCCAGTTCCTCATCTAGTCTCTTCAGCAAGAGATATGATGCAGTCGACAGGATTTTCTATTGAGAAGGGTAAATTTAAACAATTGAAATTTTGATTCTGGCCCCTCCTTGCTCTGTAGTGTTAAGAATGAAGTGTAAACTCAACTAGTTTCACTTTAGTATTTTAGTATTTTAAATGCGTATGTAGTTTACTTCATCTGTATTGGCTAATAACTGCCCTGCTCTGGCATAATGCAGTATGTTTTAATGGTGATTACTCTAGCATTGGTGGTCATTATGACAGTCAGAAATGAAATGAGTAGTGGTTTCTCTAGTGTAGCTCCAATAAACTAATACCTCCAAAATACTGTTTCAGTTATAAAAATTCATTCTTCTTAATAGTCATTAAAAATTTAATAGATGCATATGAACAACGACACATTTATGTACAATGTGTTTCCACCACTGGCCATGGTGCTATCATTAGCTGAAAAGTCGCAGGTATTCTGACTAATCAGGAGAACCATGTATCATGGTAGTGCTGTAATCAGAACTGTTTGCATTTTCTTCTTCTACCCTGAAGTTTCTAATATGTATAGTTTTGTGACATATATATTTTTGAAGTATTCTACAGAATTATATTTAAGTTTATTTCACAAAAGATAACTGTACAATCTCCAGAAGAAGTAACTAAGTATGTGATTTGACGTTTGCAGTGGTTTCAGAACTGCTAGTTTATTAGGGCATGCTTCTGCTGAGTTTCTCTATTCTAGTTATTAATAAGAGTGTGATTTTAATTATTAAAAAAAGAAAGTCAAAGCAGAATATAGAGTGTTTTCTAACAGTGGTCACTGTGCAAAATTAGATTATGGTTTCCTAGACAAAATTTGACCCATCAAGACATCATTTCTAATTGCAATTAGAATAATGCATAAATATATGAGCATATGAGTTTCATGAAGTAAAGATTTTCCGTTTCAGAACTTTTACTGTGTAATTAAAATTCCAGACACTCTTAGGAGATAGCAAATATAAATAATAACAGAACTATAATTTGAGTTTCATAGCCAAAATTATCAATTAAAAAAAGAGAGTCAACAGCCAAATTCTGCCACGACAGGGTAAGCAAGTCCTCAGTAGTTCCTGCCTCACAAATATGTCTGTCAGATATATTGGGACAGAAGGCTGAAAGTGATGCTCTAACTCTCTATGAGTGTTGGGTGACTGTTCAGGCAGTAAATTGTCTCAGTCATTTTTTTTCATTTTGGAAGCTGCTAACATGCACATCTGATTCATTCAGGTATTTAAGTTTTTTTCTTTCTCAAATCTCTTATAGGGTTGAAGACCAGATAGTTTAGTCTTCAATTCAGCTTAGTGGGTTAGGGATTATTATGTGTTTGATCAAGATAGATGTTTTAAATTAACAGATATGAGATATGATAGATATTGATCTTCATTCAGATATTTAGACACATCAAGATAGAAAAGATGTTTACTGCAAGTCTGCGAAATAAAAATAACCAAAACACTATGAATGTAACATTTATATAACTCATGATTGTTTCATGGTTCTTCCTGCTGTATGTAATTTATTTTATTCATGTGTAATAATATAAATGCATGCTTCAAAAAGAAATATAATAAAAATTAAGAAGTTAATATTGACATATAATGATATACTCATATAATATATAATCATATAACATATAATCACATAATCTCCAAGAATACAAAATGTTATTCTTAACTGAGAACCGATAGTGCCAGCTTTTCTGGTTTATTTCCTAAATAGAGTATTTCTGTTTCATTCCTTCTATTGCCTATGTTTTATAAGTGTTCAGAATTTGTGAGAACCAGCGCTAAAATGAACAATACAAGATTAGAATCAATTCAATACATTGTTTGATATATTATACTTCTTTATGTTACATAAGAATAACCATTAATCACACCAGATTTTGCCCACCTGTGATATGCAGGAGAATGACAATTTAGAGAGCCAAAAGGCATTCTCAAATGTAAGTGATTTGGGAAATATAATGGAGACACATTATAACACATTGTTATCTACAGATTCATATATTCAAGGTTAAGCTATATCACTAACCTTAAAAAAGTCAAATTTCTCCAGTAGTTGCTCTGATTCTTTTGATAGCCAGAACATCACATTAAAGATGACGTGGTCTCCCTCAGAGAGCACTATTCAGCTTTCAGTGCCATAGGTGTCCACAGTTATGAAAAAGCAGACGCTTAGTAGAATGCAAAACAATGCAAGGTATTTCATTCCTACATGACATCTATGAGGTACATACCAGTAATGAATATAAGATTTGCAACATATTTAGAACCCTAAATTATTAATTAACTTGCCTACATTAAATAGCATAACATGTATATGTTTGTAAAGAAAGTTGGTAAAAACAGAATAAGCATATTAAAGAAATCAGATAAGAATATTTTAACCTTTGGCTATCTAGGTATTATAGGAGCAATAACCAACTGAAATAATATTACTGATTTTTAAAAGATTTACCTACTGTACTATACATGTATGCTTGCCTGTGTGTATGGATATTCCTAATATTAAACACAAACCATCATTCATGAAGGGAAAATATTAGAGTAACACTGTAGTGAATAAAGCTTGAATCCCAAAAAAAAGTATACAGTAAAACATGCCAGTGGGTAGAGATGTTAGAGGAAATAAATAGAAGACGCCACAGCACAAGGACACTTAAACACAGAGTTCCATGGGGTCTTGATGTACAGTGTCACAATTAAAGGGATTGTTGAACACTAATCAAAGTAAATTGGAGATTTATGAAGTTGCATTCATTGTGGATCAGGTTGGAACATTGATGCCTGTTATTTTAACTGTGCTCATTAACCTAAATAAACAATGAGAAGAAGTTTAGGAAGATAGATGTGAGCTAAAATAGCAATGAAATATAACCCAGCCTTACATTAAAGATCAAGTATAAAGTAACGCCATTATTCAAGTAGTTTTAAAGTAGAAAAAACAAGTACTTTTTCTTTATATAATATTTCTGCCTTTATTCCAAACTGCACTTTAAGTGCATATAGATTATCATTATATGCTTATTGGTAATGGAAGACTGCATCTTTAAAGCCTTAATATCTTCCAAATTAAATGTTACATGAACAAATAGAAGAAAGCACCACCACCTTCAAGAAAAGCTTACTAAAGTACACAACAAAACTATTTTATATAATTTATTTGAATTTGAAGCTCAAAAATTAGAACCCCCAAATTATATATAGACCTCTATCACATAAGTTTATTTTTTAATATTTAGAGAAATTTCTTTTCTTTTTAAAAAATGTGCTCACTATATATCCTGATTGTAGTCCCCTCCCTTGCTGAATTCCCATACTTTTTTCATACCCTCTCCTTCCTTCTCTTAGTCCTCAGAAAGGGAGCTGTCCTCCCCTAACATCTGACCTCAGCCTATCTAGTCTCATCTGGACTGCCTGTATCCTTTTCCTCTGTGTCCTGGCAAGATTACCCTACCAGAGGAAAGTGATCAACTTGTCAAGTCCAGTCCATGTCAAAGTAGACTGTAGTCCCCATGTTATGGGACCAACAAGAGGACTGTGCTGCCTATCTACAGCTTCTGAGCAGAGGGTCTAGGACCTCACCATTCGTGCACTTTGGCTGGTGCATTATTCTCTGGAGCAACCCCATCCTCTGTCCAGATTTGTTGGCTCCATTGGTCTCCTTGTGGAGCTCCTGACCCCTCAAGTCCTTTTAGTCTCCAACTCTCCCATAAAACTCCCTGAGCTCCACACTGAAGTCTGGCTGTGAGTCTCAGCATCTGCTTTGATCTCCTGCTGCATGGAACCTTTCAGAGGACCTCTATGGTAGCCTCCCTTCTGGTTCCTTCTTTTCAACTGCTTCTGGTGTCTATTTAATTTGACCTTCTGAATTAGAATCAAGCATTCTCCCTAGGGTCATCCTTGTTATTTAATTTCTATAGGTCTGTGTATTACAGTGTGATTATCCTGTGTTATTTGGCTAATAATCACTTATAAGTAAGTACATACCTTGCATGTCTTTCTGGATCTGGGTTATCTCACTCAGGATAACCTTTTCTAGTTCCACCCATTTACCCGCAAATTTCAAGAAGTCTTCCCAATTTTCTGAGAAAGCACCATATTGATTTTTAAAATGCTTGTACAAGTTCACATTGCTGCCAGCAATGGAGGCGTGTTTCCCTTTCTCGCCATCCTTGCCAGCATGTGCTGTCACTTGAATTTTTTATCCTAGCCAGGTGTAAGATTGTATCTGATTTGTTTTCACTTCCATTTTCCTTATGACTAGAGAGGAACATTGAGCATTCTTTAAGTGTTTTTCAGTCATTCGAAATTCCTCTGTTGAGAATTCTCTGATTAGTTCTGTACTCCATTTTTTAATTGGATTATTTGGTTTGGTGGTATTTATTCCTTTGAGTTCTTTATATATTTTGGATATTAGCCCTTGCTCAGATATAGTATTGGTAAATATCTTTTCCCAGTCAGTAGGTTGATGTTGGCTATAGGCTTGCTGTATATTGCATGTATTATGTTTAGGTATATGCCTTGTATCCCAGATCTCTCCAAAACTTTTAACAATTGGTGTTGGATTTTGTCAAATGATTTATAAGCATCTAATGATATGATCATGTGACATTTTTCTCTGGGTTTTTTAATATAATGGGTTACATTTATGAATTTCCTTACATTGATTCATCCCTGCATGCCTGGGATGGAATCTACTTGGTCATGATGAATGATATTTTGATGTATTCTTAGAGTCAGCTTGCGAATATTTTATTGAGTATTTTTGCATCAACATTTATAAGAGAAATTGGTCTGAAATTCTCTTTGTAGAGTTTTTCTGTGTTTTAGGTCTCAAGCTCACTATGGACTCACAGGATGATTATGACTTAGGTAATGTTGCTTCTGTTTTCATTTTGTTGAATAGTTTGAAGATAATTTTTATTAGATCTTATTTGAAGGTCTGGTAGAATTCTGTGCTGAATTCATTCAACCCTGGGTTCTTTATTGTTTGTTTGTTTGTTTTGTTTTGTTGTTTAGAGACTTTTGATGACAGCTTCTATTTCTGCAGGAGATATAGGACTATTTAATTTGTTTACATGACCTTCATTCAATTTTGGTAACTGGTAGGTATAAAGGAAAGTCTCCATTTCATTTAGATTTTTAATTTTTGTGGCATATATGGTTTTGAAGTAAGAACTAAGACTTCTCTGGATTTTTTGTGTGTCTGTCCTTAGGTCTTCCTTTTCATTTATGATTTTCTTGACTTAAGTACTCTCACACTGCCTTTTAGTTAGTTTGGCTAAAGGTTTGTCTACCTTGCTTTTCTCCAACAACTAGCTCTTGGTGTTATTGATTCTTTGAATTGTCCTTTTGTTTCCAATTTATTGATTTCAGCCTTGAGTTTGATAATTTCCAGCCTTCTACTCCTCTAGAATGCATCTGCTTCTTTTTGTTCTAGAGCCTTCAGGTGTGTTGTTAAGTTGTTTTATAAGATCTATACAATTGATTTCAGCCTTGAGTTTGATATTTTCCAGCCTTCTCCTCCTCTAGAATGCATCTGCTTCTTTTTGTTCTAGAACTTTCAGGTGTGTTGTTAAGTTGTTTTACAAGATCGATCCAATTTCTTTATAAAAGGGCTTAGTACTATGAAATTTCCACTTAGCACCATTTTCATTGTGTTTCATCAGTCTGCTACATTGTGCTTTTATTTTCATTGAATTCTATGGAATTGGATTTTTATTTTTTCCCTGATCCAAAGGTCATTGAGTGGGAGTTGTTCAGTTTCCATGGGTTTCTACACTTTCTGTTCCTTCTGTTGTTGAGATCCAGATTTAATCCATGGTGGTCTGATAAGATGAAAGGAGTTAGTTCAATCTTCTTGTATCTCTTGACATTTGCATTGTGACCATGTATGGCCAATATTTGAGAAAGTTCCATGCTGTGCTGAGAAAAAGATATATTCTTTTGTGTTTGGGTGAAATGTTCTGGAGATACTTCTTAGGTTCATTTGATTCTAAAGCTTAAATCATATCCATCCCCACACAATAATATTGGCAGACTTCAATACCTCACGCTCACAGATAGAGATATCATGAAGACTAACTAAATGGGAAAACAATGAACCTAATAGATATCATTAATAAATTTATATATTTTTTTATTTTTAATTTGTTCACTTTACATCCCAATTATAGCCCTTTCCTGATCCCACCCTCCGTCCTTCGCACCCTCTCCCTCCCTCCTTTGCACCCTCTCCCTCCCTTCTCTAGCCCTCAGCAAGCCCTCTTACCCTAACATCTGACCTCAACTTATCAAGTCTGCATGTATCAACTTCCTCTGTGACCTGCCAAGACTGCCCCATCAGGGGGAAGTGATCAACATGTGGGGGCCAGAGTCCATGTCAGATGTAGTCCCTACTCCTCATATTATGGGACCCACAAGGAGACTATGCTGCCTATCTACTACATCTGAGCCAGGTCTACACCATGCATGGTCCTTAGTTGGTGCATCAGTCTCTGCAGCACCCCTGTCCTCTGTCCAGATTCCTTGCCCCTATTGGTCTCTTTTTGGAGCTCCTCACCCCTTCCAGGAGTTGGTAAGTTTTATATTTTTTACGCTTGTTTTCATTTGAGGTTCTTTGTGTGTCTAGACTCAATATTAATCTTTGTTTTATACCTTTTGATATATGACTAATAATGTCATTTGTGGCTCCATATCAGAATTCAGTTTCTGAAAGCCCACAGTTCTTTCTAATGAAGTGCCGCCTCCAGGTTCTTCTGTGAGCCTCCTACTAACCTAGGAAACCACAGGTGCGAGAAATGAGGCAACTTTGTTTCGAATGGCCATGCTTGTTTCTATTTCTAGAGGTTCTTACAATTGTTTCATTCCTTTAACTCAGCAGGAACCCATAAACATCAAAGTAGGATATTTGAATCAATACAAGGGAACAAGGCTCTTAACAGTAACACACAACACACAACACACACACACACACACACACACACACACACACACACACACACACACACACACACACACACACCCCATAATTTTTTCAGGGCTACACGAAGCCCACTGCATTTTCCATATAGTTTCAGGAGTGTTGACAAAGTTAAGTGTTCTCTGACTTTGCTGGTGGGTAAATCTTCCACGCTAGTGCCAAAGTCTTATCCTGTAGCAGATGGCAGCTGGAATAGACAATAGGCTACGATGAGGGATGCTAGCTGCTTCCCTAACCTTTCATCACCAGAAATCATTCCTATTGTTCAACTCTGCATCTGCAGCCTATTTGCATGGGAGAAGTGATTCACAGAATATGTTTATGATGTGTTGAGTTTGAGAGAAACACAAGCTGCTCAGTTTTTTTTTTCCTCATAGGATTATTACAACCACTACTTTAAGGTCATGGATTCCAGGTTGTAGTGCTGTTCAGCATGATTCTCTAGTGCCCTTTGAAACATGAACTACCTCACATTTAGACTTTTCATTTTCTCCAACTTCCTCCCAACTTGGGGTCGTAGGTGTTGGTTAATCCCCAAGACCTAGTTTCACAATGATTAGAGAAGCCTAAATGCTTGGGCTTAGTTTTCATTGTTCAAGTAAGAATTATAAGAAGAATTTCCACTACCAAATAAATTCTGCTGTGCTACTCAAGGGAAAAGTTTTCGCTGAATACATAAGCATAATAGGGGAAATAAGAGAAATAGGAGAATAGGACAAGTGGATTGTTTGTTTCCACTCTCCACTATTCTGCTGACTCTATAAAGAAAGTCGAGACACCTTAGTTTCAACTCTCCTGTCCAGTTTCTCCCATTAAACAAAGCATGATTTTACATAGCCAATTGGAAATACCAACTTACTTTTACAGAATGTATCCTATAATGTATTTATGCTCTATCTTAGAACAAGAAATGATTCCTTCTGGGGAAGGTGGTTGACAGGTAAGAAAGGATAACAAAAAGGAGTAGCCTGTATTTAAACTATTCCAATTCATTACCTATACTCCTTACGCCATCTAAATTTATATATGTGGTGACATCCATTAGGACAGTAATATTTTTGTGGTATTGTATAAGATTGAGAGAGCCTAAGGAACACATATTTCAGAGTGTGAAGATCTAAACGTTCATTGAGGAAAATAAAGCATCCAACATTCTTTCTTACAGACATAATGTGAATTAGAATTCCAGAAATATAAATGACCACAAAGATACATTGTTTAAAACAGAATATATGAATAGTCCCAGATAAGCATCACTGTAGAAAAACACAAGAAGCAGTAAGGCCTTAGTATCCCAAACATTAGATGCTTATAAAGGTCAATGTGGTATATTTTGGAGTATGGCTTTTTTCAGTGTTTATGTGATTCTTTACATTACATAATATAGCAGAATATTGTCATATTTGGTTGATATTTATAACCCCTTAAATAAATATAAGAAATAACACATAAGAATTATTACTATAGCCAATGTGGTTGCTTAGAAATGATCTGCTATGTATGTTAATAATTGTTCTTTTACAACTTTCTGTACAATGCCAATAGCTCAGACTCTAAGATTAAAAATTAATAAATGGGATCTCATGAAACTGAAAAGATTCAGTAAGGCAATGGAAATTGTCAACCAGACAAAACTACATCCTACTGACTGGAAAAAGATCTTTACCAACCCTATATCTGACCAAGGGCCAATATCCAAAATATAGGAAAAACTCAAGAAATTAAACACCACCAAAATGGGGTAAAAACTAAACGGACAATTCTCAACAGAACATTGAATGGCTGAGAAACGCTTAAAGAAATGCTCGTCTCTACTTATCAGGGAAGTGTAAACCAAAAAGACTCTGAGAGCCCATCTTAAACCTATCATTATGGCTAAGATCAAAAACTGAAATGACAGCACATGATGGCAAGGATGTAGAGAAAGAGGAACACCCCTCCACTGTTGGTGAGAATGCAGACTTGCACAGCTACTCTGGAAATCTATCTGCTGCTTTTTCAGAAAGCTGGGAAGAGTTCTACCTCAAAACCCAACCATACGACTCCTGTGCCTATTCCCAAAAGAAACTCCACCATATAATAAGGACATTTGTTCAAGTAAGCTCATCACAGCTTTATTTGTAATAAGAAGAATGTGGAAACAACCTAGATATCCCTCAACCAAAAGTGTGGTACATTTACACAATGGAATACTATTCAGCTATTTAAAACAAGGATATCTTGAATATTTCTGGCAAGTCGATGGAGCTAGGAAAAGTCATCCTGAGTGATATAACCAAGATCCAGAAAGACATGCATATTATCACTTATAAGTAGATTTTAGCAAAATAATATTTGATAACCATATTATAATACACAGACCTAGAGAAACTAAATAATAAGGAGGACTCTAGGGAGAATGTTTTATTGTCATTCAGAAGGACAAATAGAATATACACTGGAAGCAGTAGAGAGAAGGAACAGGAAGGGAGCCTACCATAGAGGTCCTTTGAGAGAATCCAGCTACCATAGAATCCAAGAAAATACTAAGACACACAGGTAAACTTCAGGGTGCTTAATCAGATCAACAAAATGAGAAACAAAAAGGGAGACATAACAACAGACAGTGAGGAAATCCAAGGAATCATTAAGATATACTTCAAAAGCTTATATGCCACAAAATTTGAAAACCTAAATGAAATGGACAATTTTCTTGATAGATACCAACTACCAAACTTAAACCAAGATCAGGTAAACAAGTTAAATCATACTATATCTCCTAAGGAAATTGAGGAAGTCATCATAAGTCTCCCAACCAAAAAAAGTCCACTGCCAGATGGATTTAGCACAGATTTCTATAAGAAATTCAAAGATGAGCTAATACCAATTCTCTTTAAACTTTTCCACAAAACAGAAACAGAAGTAATATTGCCAAACTCATTCTATGAAGCCACACTCAACCTTGATATCTAAGCCATAGACTCTACAAAGAAAGAGAATTTCTGACCACTTTCTCTTATGAACATTGATGCTAAAATAATAAAATCCTCACAAACTAAATCCAAGAACACATCAAAAACATTATTCACTGTGACCAAGTAGGCTTCATACCAGCCATGCAGAGGTGATTCAATATACAGAAATCCATCAACGTAATCTATCATATAAGTAAACTGAAAGAAAAAAAACCACATGATCATCTCCTTAGATGCCAAAAAAGCATTTGACATACTCTAATACCCATTCATGTTTAAAGTCTTGGAGAGAGCAGGAACACAAGGCAAAAATCTCAACATAATAAAGGCAATATACAGCAAGCCTATAGCCAACATCCAACTAAATGGAGAGGAACTTATATCAATTCCACTGAAATCAGGGACAAGACAAGGCTGTCCATTCTTTCCATATCTCTTCAATATTGTACTTGAAGTATCTAGAGCAATAAGACAATTACATGAGATCAAGGGGACACAAATTGGAAAGGAAGAAGTTAAACTCTCACTTTTTGTGGATGACATGATAGTATACATAAGTGATCCTCAAAACTCTACCAAGAAATTTCTGCAGCTGATAAACACCTTCAGCAAAGTGGCTGGATACAAAGTCAACTCAAAATAAATCAGTAGCCCTGCTCTATACAAATGACAAATGACCTGAGAAAGAAATTAGAGAAACTACATCCTTCAAGATAGACACAAATGGTATAAAGCATCTTGGTGTAACTTTAGCCAAACAAGTAAAAGGCTTATATGAAGGAAACTTCAAGGCTCTGAAGAAAAAAACTGAAGAAGATATCAGAAGATGGAAAGACTTTCCATGTTCATGGCTCATGATAATCAACATAGTAAAAATGTCCATCTTTCCAAGGACAATTTATAGATTCAATGCAATTCTCCTCAAAATTCCAAGACAATTCTTTACAATCCTTGAAATAAAAAATCTCAACTTCATATGGAAAAAAATAGAACAGCTAAAACAATTCTGTACAATAAAAGATCTTCTGGAAGAATCTCCGTCCTGGATCTGATGGCTCAACTATACTCCTGTACTATAGAGCAACAGTAATAAAAAGAGCATGGTACTGGCATGGAAATAGGCTGGTTAACCAGTGGAAACAAATAGAAGAACGATAGATAAAACCACACATCTATGGCCATTTGATTTTTGACAAAGAAGCCAAATCCATACAATGGAAAAAAGATTGCATCTTCAACAAATGATGCTGGTCTACCTGGATGGCCACATACAGAAAAATGCAAATAGACCCATATTTATCACCATGCACAAAACTAAAGTCCAAATATATTAAAGGCTTCAACTTAAAACCAGACACCCTAAATCTGTTAGAGAAAAGGTGGGGACGAGCCTTGAACTCATTGTCACAGGAGACAACTTCCTAAACAGAATACCAACAGCTCAGGCTCTAAGATCAACAATTAATAAATGAGACCTCATGAAACTGAAAAGCTTCTGCAAGGCAAAGGAAGCAGTCAACAGAACAAAACGACATTCTAAAGATTGAGTAAAGATATTCACCAACCCTACCTCTAGCACAAGGTAGTATCCAAAATATATAAAGAAGTGAAAAAATTGAACACCACCAAGGCAAATATCCCAATTGAAAATGGGGTATAGAGCTAAACAGAAAAGTTCTCAACAGAGGAATATTGAATAGCTGAGAAAAACTTAAAGAAATGTTCAACATCCCTAGTCATCAGGGAAATGAAAATCAAAATGGCTCTGAGATTCCATCTTATACCTATCTTAGTGGGTAAGATAAAAAAAAATATCAAGTAACTGCACATGCTGGGGAGAATGTGGATAAAGGAGAACACTCTTCCAGTACTGGTGGGAGTGTAAACTTATAGAATCACTTTGGAAACAATCTGGCACTATCTCAGGAAATTGGGAATAAATCTGCCTCAAGACCCAGCCATACCACTCCATGGGCGTATATACCCTAAAGAGGGTCCACCATACAATAAGGACATTTGCTGAACTATGTTCATAGCAGCCTTGTTCATAATAGCCAGAATCTGGAAACAATCTAGATGTCCTTCAACTGAAGAATGAATAAAAAAAAATCATGGCTCACTTATACAGTGGAATACTACTCAGCTACCAAAAACAAGGAAGTCTTGTAATTTGCAGGCAAATGGAGGGAACTAGAGACAATCATCCTGACTGAGGTAACTCAGACCCAGACAGACACACATGACATATTCTCACTCATAAGAGGATGTTAGCCACTTAATTAAGGTTAACCACATTATGATACAGTGACTGATGTGTCACCCAAGGTCCATGTAGGATGTAGACCTGGACCTTTCTGCTCAAATGTACTAGATAAGCAGTGTAATTGCCTGTGGCTCCCACAATATAGGATAAAGGGACTACTACTGACATGGACTCAGGCCTCCTAATATTGTTCACTTCCCCCTTGGCAGGGTGAACTTGCCAGGGCACAGAGGAAGAGGATACAGGTAATACAAAGGACACTGGATAAGCTGAGGCCAGATGTTAGGGGGAAGGGAGGAAAAGGGGATGAGGGAGGAGATGGGATCAGGAGGTAATGAGGAAAGAGGCTGAAATCAGAATGTAAAGAATTTAAACTGCAGAACAAGCAGGTCACTTATATTGCTAATCCCACTACATGGGATTAACTCTGAGACTGGCTGAGATATGAATGTCTATGCGTAGACAAGGCTTCATGATGGCCACAGGTTCTCTGTGACTCATAATTAGAGGCCTTTCTTAGTATAGAAGGAAGGAAGATTTGTGGCTCTCTTACTTCTGCTCATACACTGAGTTCTGTGCATCCCGCACACCTCATACAATTATAATCTTATAACTGTATAATGTTTGTGAGCAATTCTGTTTTCAGAACAAAAGAACAGGACACTGATCCTGGATCAGACCTGACAGGATTCATTCCTCTCAACACACTGGGCTCTGATATCCTGCATCCTCCATGTTCCAGCCCCAAGCATATCAGTTGCTGTTACCCAACGGAACAGGAGAGCTTCCAGTACAGAATTGTAGAAAGCTTCCAATCCCAAGTGGTCCAGCATTTCAGACTGACCCACACAGTTGGGAACACCCAACCTGCCTCAAAGAAGATGATGGGCATCGAAGAACCTCCTTATGGAGATGGCTTCAAATGTGGCAAACAAGCCACTGGGGAAAACATCCTCCTTTCTGCCACAGACAGAATTCTGCCTAAAAATGGGCAAAATTAAACGGAGGCAGTGTTGACAGCCAAACTCTGCCAAGACAGGGTAAACAAGTCCTCAATAGTTCCTGCCTATCAAATATGTTTGGAAGAAATAATGGCTAGAAGGCTGAAGTTGATGGTCCAACCTTACAGAGAGTGTTGGGTGACTGTTCAGGCAGTAAACTGTCTCAGTCATTTTTTTCATTTTGGAAGCCACTTACCTGCATTTCCGGTTCACTCGGGTATTTTTTTACTCTTTCTCAGGTCTCTGATGGGGTTGAAGACAAGATAGTTTAGTCTTATAATTAAGCTTAATTGGTTAGGAGTTAAAGTGTTCTTAAATAAAGATAGATATTTTAAGTTAATATAGATGAGATAAGACAGATACTGATTTTTATTCACAAATTTAGATCCAACAAGATAGGAAAGAGATTTACTTCGAGTTTGTCAAATACAAATAGCCAAATCACTATGAATGTAACATTAAAATAAACCTAATGTCTCAATGTTCTGCCTGATCTATGTAGTTTATTTTATTCATGTACAATAATATAAATGTATATTTAAAAAGAAATATAATTTAAAATATGGCAAAAATGTATGATTATTAAAAATGAAATAATAAAATAAAAAAGTCCTTTCATAGTTTTATGCTAATATAGTCTAGCAGTGAATGAATGTAGTGTTTCTGTGTGCTTATATTTATATTTCAATAACCACTTTTTCATTTATTTTTGAGAATTTGGCCTTAGATTTACTATGAAGTTAATACTGAACTTAACCTCTCAGCCCCTTTGCCCTATCTACCAAAGTCTAGGATGGCAGGACTTACCAAGATACCTTGAAAAAAGGTGTTTTTATATTTTAAATGTTTGAAAATTCATTTCCTAACTCTCTTTACATTATTTTAGATAAGTACCTTAGTTATGTACATTAAAATATGACACCAAAAGTATGACATTTTTCTCTTTTGCTTTTAATTCTATTACTTGTATGCTTTATTTTGAAGATGTGATCTAAGATATAAACAATATATGAAGTTTGAGCGAACTTCTTATCCTTGATATCTCCTTCAATCATTAGTAATTAAATTAAAATAATTCTTACCATTTATCGTGATTTTCAAAGAATTCTTGCTTACATTTTTGTTGTTTAGAAGGTAAATGTTTTTCTATTGTTTATTAGTACGATATCATTTATTTGAGTTAGAATTAACATCATATGTGATCTAAGAATCATCTATTTAATTGGAGTACATAAACTATTTATTTATAAAATTTCACTCATTTAGTTACTGTTAATAATTATGCTGGTCATAGTAGAGTATACATGTAATAAACCCCAGCACTCAGGGAGACAGAAGCAGGCTGATATCTGTGAGTTCGAAGCCAGCCTGGTCTATAAAACAAGTCCAGTACAGCCAATGGTACACATAGAATCCCTGTCTCTAAAAACCAAAACAGTAATATTAATAACAATAACAGCAATAATAACTTTGTGATTTGGTTATTTGTCTCAAGTTCAGTTTATTTTCTCTAATTATTTATTATTTAATTTATTTCACTTCTTTTACCCAATTTATTACTTCTGCATTATGTCTCTGTGGTTTTATTGTTACCCTTGGCATATATAACACCCTTGGTTTATGAAGGAGGAATATCATCTCATTTAACCATTTGAAAACAATTCTGTAACGCAATATTTGAAAGGCATTCAATCAAGTCTAAATTAAAGATCTTAGTAATGCTAACAAAATGGTTCATTATTCCTCCAGGATTTTGCATACGGTTTTTGTCTAATTTGATCAATCTTTATTTTTCCTTTGGTATATTCTCATAGTCTATCTTCTTGTCCACAACATTTCTCACCAACTATGTTTGCAGGTTTTGAAGAAGAATCATTTAATTTAAAATAAAAAAAAAAATTGTAACCTTATGGAACCAGCATTTATTCCTTTTTAACATTTAGAGATGATGTTGAATGTACACATTATTATGCTTATTCAATATATTTATATACATTATATTATTTTTCAAAACAGAAAATGAAATATCAAGAAAATCTATGTGTCCATACTAATATCTACCATTTCTGCATTTCTTCTTTTCTTTATATGTTGTTAATTGTCCTCTACTTAAGGTTTTTGTAAATGTTACAGATTAGTAATAGTAGCTGGTAATACATTTTTTTAACAAAGACTTTTCTGTCATTTGGAGAGGCAAGGGAAGACTACAATAATCAAAAGCTGAAGCACTTCATTTCGGGGCCACAATTCTTATAAAGGCTGCTTATCGACAGTTCACCATGGCAATCAGAACTAAGGTTTCTAAGACTTTGCACTTACTAAGATTTTTCTGGAAATATTCCTCCCTTTAGTTTTTCCAATTATTCAGGCTTGACACCCTGTCCAAACCACTGTATAAGTCCAACCCATGAGAGTTGCTACTATGAACCCACCAAATGCTTCCATGGATGTAACAAAACCATATGTGGATTGTAGTAAGATGCCTTCTCTTCCTATGCTTAGCCTCAAGGGGATACCCCTTCAGGATATTGCTAACATGCTGGGTATTTCAATACAATTTAAAACATTTTTTTCACCATATGTAGTTCTCTAAAGAAAGACTAGGTATTTTTCCTAATTGAAGAAAGGCATTTGCCTTTTTAATAATTGTGTGCTGTGTGTGCATGTGTATGTATTATGAAGTTGTACTTATACAATGTGTGGGCATCAGAGAAGAACCTGCTGGGATAGTTTTTCTTATTCCAACTCGTGGAATCCATGGATTGACCTCAGGCTTGGCAGAGGATGCATTTACACATGGCATCCTGTGCTTCCTGACCTTTGCCTCTATTAGAGTTTTGTTAGAAAGAAAAAAAACAAAGACAAAGAAAAATTATTCAGTCATTTTTATCAACATGTTTAAAACAGTTTCCAAGACATAGGCCATAAAAAGTAGGAAAAATAATTTCTATAATTGGTCAAAATGGAAGATTTTAAATATTTACTGGCAAAGAAGGAAAGCAAAACAGTGCAAAAACAACAGAACTTTATTCCCCAGTGTTGAAAAGGTGTTCAATTCTCTTCTATTCTCCCCCAAAAAATGAAAGTCGCAGTTCTTGTTTTCGTTTGTTTGTTTTGTTTTGTTTTTTGAGACAAGGTTTCTCTGTGCAGCCTTGTCTTTTCTGACACATTGTTTCGGAGATTCTCTCTCACTGAACCTTAAGTTTACCAATTATACTAATCTCTGTTTTTTCAATGCCAAGTCACAGGCATTGCTACCATGCCTCTCTTATACTTGGGTACTATGATGGTACTCCAGAGGCTCATCTAGTTGAGTGTTTAGTCTCCTCTTGGTTGTGCAATTGGGTAGCTTAATGAAGAGAGGGTTTTGGGGGCGGGGAGTTGTTTGTTTGAGTTTGTAAACGTCTTTTTATTTTTCTTTACATATACATTTATATTATTACACATATATAACATAAGCTACATACAGCAAGAAGGACCAGGAAACAATCAGGAATTATATAAATATTACATTCATAGTGTTTTTGCTAGTTGTATTTGGCAACTTTCGAGGAAACATCTTTCCTATCTTGGTGACTCTGGAATTCTGAATGAAAATCAATATCCATCATATGTCATCTCTATCAACTAAAAACATCTATCTAGACCTAAAATTATCTTAACCCCTAAACAACTAAGCTTATTTGTAAAACTGCAGTATGTGCTCTTCAAACCCGTCAGAGACTAGAGAAGGAATAAAAATTAATTACCTGAGTAAACCAGAAATGTAGGTTAGCAGCTTCCAAAATGAAAAAACTGACAGAGATAATTTGCTGCCTGAACAGTCACCCAAAACTCTTTATAATGTTGGAGCATCATCTTCAGACTTCTGGCTCAATATTTCTGACAGACATATATGTGAGGCAGGAATGATTGAGGACTTCTTACCCTGTCTTGGCAGTTTGGTCATCTACTCTGCCTGCATCCAAAGCTTGCGACTTATAGACAGAATTCTGTCAGTGGCTGAAACAAGAATATTTCAGTGCTTTGTTTGCCACAGTTGAGCCAACACCGTAAGTCGATTCGTTGATGTTCATCATCTTCTTTGAGGTTGGCTGGGTGTTGCCAGACATTCATGATATATACACAGTCATAAGTGGATATTAGCCACATGATACAGGATAACTCGATTACAGAGACTGATGTGCCAACCAAGGACCATGTATGATATGGACCCTAGACACTCTGCTCAGGTGAAGTAGATAGGCAACACAGTCTCCTTGTGGGTTGCACAATATGGGGAGTAAGGACTACTTCTGACATGGACTCTGCACCCCCCAAGGATCAATTCCTCGTGGCAGGGCAGTCTTGCCAGGACAGAGAGAAAGAGGATACAGGTAGTACACATGAGCCTTGATAGGCTGAGTTCAGTTGGCATGAGGGGTTCTCTTTCTGATGACTAGGGGATGGAGGGAGAGAGGGTAAGCTAGGGAGGGTGGAACAGAGATGAGATGATGGATGTGGGGTTCCATCAGGATGAAAAGAATTCAAACTGCAGAACAAGCAGGTAACTTATATTGCTAATCCCACTACATGGGAATAGTTCTGAGACTGGCTGAGAAACAATTGTCTACGCATAGAAATGCTTCTTGAGGTGTAGTCTTGCTAGAGAATGCCAATGGCAGTGCGCTTGGAGAATTTAGACGTGTGCTATTACAAACTTGCTCATTTTTTTTTTCCTGGTTGCATGTGGAGAGCCACAGATAGCAGCACTCCTGCTGTTTACCCGGCGCAATGCGCCCCTTATGCGCATGCGCATGAGTTATTATTCCTCTGCAGTTACAGGCCCAAAGAAAGCTTGCCTGTCTAAGTAGTATTGGCCATATAGTGTTATAACACAGGGAGAAAAGTAAACAATACATGTGTTGTGGATTCAAACTCGTAGAGCAAGCATTGTACCCATTGTGCCATATCCTTAACCCAGTTATAGGTTGTCCTGTCTTTCAAATAAATAAACTCATATCATACAGTACACTCAGATGTAGCCAGACCATCCCATAATGACTAGTGTCCAAGTAGAAAAAAACTATGTCCAGCAACAAGAAAAATATAAGTTGGGATCAGAAAGTAAAGTCATGGGCTAAAAACCAACAGACTCCCTTGATTTGGAGAACCTGGAAGAGACAAAAAAGGAATTTAGTATAAAAAAACAAACAAACAAACAAACCTTAGAGTGAACTGAGCTCTGACCAAACCTTAATTTCAATTTTTAGCTCCCCAATTACTCAGAAATATCTTTCTAAGCATCGAGCCATCTAGATGTGACAGATTTTATGGCAGTTTTAAGAAATATGCACACAGTCATTTTACAGGACATTCACATAACAAGTTTAGAGAATGTATCAGAAAACACAATTTAGAAAATTTAAGTCCATGGACCAGACGAAACAAAGCAAATTCAAAGATAGTCAAAAACAACCAAATTTGTTTGTGAGTGCACTACATACATAATTCTAAATCTTGAACACTTACAATAATGGATGGGGTAGAAGATAATGAAAAAAACACTGTTTTTTAAAAGAAAATGAAAATTGACAATAGGTTCAGAAAATTAAAAAAGTCTCAGACACACTATAGACTGAAAACATCTTCAAAACATGGTATAGGTAGACTTGTCTATCATTTATGATTAGTTGAAAGGGAAATATATGCTTAGGTAAATAGTTCGACAAATGTCTGTGCTTTTTATTCATTATAATCTCTTATTTAATGGTTCCCTCCAAGTTCTATCAGTGTTACTATTGAGCCAGGTGGTCCATATTGACTTTTGGACGGAGAATCCAGAACAAATAAGTATCTTCACATGATTCCGACATACCATATCAATAGTTAAATTTATTGTAGTCTGCAGTCTGCAATCAAGTTGACTGCTAAAGAAAGAAGCACATTAGAAAGTATTTGATGCCCTTTTCATAATGATGCCCACACACAGCCATTTTGCTAAATTTTCAATGTATAGGACACTGTATTCTTACCCCTTCGAATAATACATTCTTTACTTTCTACAGCTAAGAAGAGTACTTAGATTTCATTTTTAAAATATATTTTGGGAACAATGGGTTGTTTGTTCGAAGTTTTTTTGAAGTTTCTGGACCTGTCTTATGTTTCTATTTATAGTCTTCAATGGACTTTTAAATTTACTCCTTTATTTATCTCCCTAGTAATTTGGAAGTGAATTTTAGAGGGATATGTTTCTTTCATTTAGTCTTTTTCTTTTTACACTGAATTTTTTTATTTTTATTTTTTTACATATACATTAATATTATTACACATATATATGATAAACTGCCTACAGCAAGAAAAACGACAAAACAATTAGGAATTATATAAATATTAATTCATAGTGTTTTGGCTATTTATATTTGGCAGCCGAGAAGAAAACATCTTTCATATCTAGGTGTGTCTAAAATTCTGAATGTAAATCAATATCTATCATATCTCATCATTACCAACTTAAAACATCTATCTTTACCTAAAAGCTTCTTAATTCCTAAACAACTAAGCTTAATTGTAAAACTAAATCTGTTCTTAAACCCCATCATAGTCTTGAGAAGGAATATCATTAATTACCTGAGTATACAGGGGGTGCAAATAGGCAGCTTTAGTCTTTAAAAAACATAATGTGACCGTAGTATGTTATTGTTTAAGTATATCATGAGTAGTGAGAAAGTAGATGATAACTTTGTCCTGGGTTACATTATTGCTCTTCATACAATGACATATTCAAGCATAAATATTCAGTTTTCTGGTTTGGTGGCTATTTTAATGTAACATTAGAAAACATCACATTTCACTTTGGCTACTCTGGGAAGTTTCAATTCATGTTTCTTCTTTCTAATAGCAAAATACAGAAAAAGTTTAGAGCAATAAGATATGACAGTTCCTTTGATGAATTTCAGACCATAGTGATTAAGAAATTACAGTTATAAAAAATTACAGTTATGTTAAGTTGAATTATTAACAATCAATCAACAATACTTCCAGTAATTTGTTTAATAATATATAGCATTAGACAATAATTTTAATAATAATAATATAAAATGTTATATTTATATATATATATATTATATTTATATTTATAATACAAATAGCTCCTAAGGCACTAAGATTGGTGTGGACTCGCCATAAAGGAGGATGGAATGAAAGGATATTCCTTGTAGATTTAGTTACTTTTTAAAAAACCCAACAGTAGGAAAAATAACAATTACAAAGCATCCTGCAATGATTTCTGTCCAAACACAGCTACAAAGGGTTGAAGCCAAACTACAGCTTTACAAGTAAGGAAGGAGATGTAGTTATTTTAATAAAAAATCATTGGAGATTTCCTGTGCCATTAGCGAAATAATGACTGTGATAAGGGTGGAGTACCTGGACCCCATCAAAATATTTAATTATGCAACCTGTTCATGGATCACATATTATCCTTCTTTCTTACTCTGCCATTGGAGAAAATCATTCCATTTTCCTTTCTACATAAGTTTAACCTCAAAGGGAGAATAAAATGAGAGAGGTGACAATGGTTTCCTAGGCTTGGCTCCCAATATTAATTTTTATACTTAAAACCGTAAGATTTATAAATTAGATGTAAGTATATAGTTTAGAAAGTAAAATAATTTTAAATGTTTACATCAAAAAGTCAAATACAAGCCCCAATGTTTTGCGAAATTATCTATTCATAAATTACCTTTTTTCAGTCTTTACAGGATTTTTGAGTATGCAAGTAAGTCTTTGCGTCCATATTTGGTTCTTGTGCCTTTTCTTAGGCTCCTTTCTTTTTGCTTGTTTTGTCTTATATCAATGTATTTGGTTTGGTTTTATTATATTATATCATATTATGTTTTATTACATTGTAATAATCCCTTAGAAGCCTATTCATTTTCTAATGAGAGACAGAAAGGGGATGTGTTTGGATAGAAGAGGATATAGGGATGAACTTGAATGACTAGAGAGAGGTAAGCATTATGCAAAAAACATACATATATAATACTATTCAAAATATATATTTTCCTCCCCCTGTATATGCTCATAGGGTATCAAGTCTCTTCTTGGTATCCTGCTATCCTTCCTCTGAGTGCCACCAGGCCTCCCCCTCCAGAGAACGTGGTCAAATATGAGGCACCAGAGTTCGTGTGAAAGTCAGACCCCACTCTCCACTCAACTGTGGAGAATGTTCTGTCCATTGGCTAGTCATAGGGGAGGGGAATAAGGGGAAAATGGGAGAGAGGGAAGATTGGGAGGATACAAGGGATGGGATAATCATTGAGATGTAACAAGAGTAAATTAATAAAAAAATAAAAAATAAATAAAAACAAAATATATATTTTGAATAAAAGAAAAAATAAATTATTTTCTTCATAAATGTAACTACTAGTAAATGTAAATATGTGACATCATTGTTTTAACAAATAGGAATCTCTTTTCTGAAGCAAACAAATTATTCTTAGTGTTGGAGGAGAACAAGTAAAGCTAATGTTTTTAAATATAGATCACTCAGTAGATAATAACCTATGAATATCATATAATATTTTCAGAAAATTTAACAAAGATTTTGAGATTGATGTCCTCCTTTACAGAGATGAGAAATGAAGAAACAGAATCTTAAAATATGAAGGAAACAACAAAGGTACCAAATTACAGACCCAGAGTTCAAATAGAAGTCAGACTGCAAAGTTTATGCATTTTCCATTGTAGTTCCTTTATAACTGACTCCAAAAGTATGGCTGGAAAATTCATGTGTCTATCTCAAGGGATGCATTAAATTTTTTCCAAGTGGTGTGTGGGCATAGATAATTTTAAGAATATTCCTTTTAGATCATTGCTTTCTGTTTGTTTCTTCCTTCTGTCCTAAAATTGAAAATGCACCTGTACTTGCAGTATGTGGCTGTGTCTCCTATGCTAATACTTATTTCACAATGGTCCTTCTCTCACTTCTGCAAATATACTTCTTTTGTTGCAACATTAATATTGCTTATTAGCTGGGAACAGAGGAGTATTCTGTGCCCAGACAGTTCCATATGTAGGCTTTGAGGTATTGCCCATAATTGAGACACAATAAAACCACAATATGTCTCATGCTTCTTATTTTTATAACCATTTCTGTAGATAATCAGAAATACTAATTTTATAATACTACCATCAATGCCTATCCATCAGGTGTTTGACATTAGAGTTAGAATTGTCCCTAGTATTCAAAGAGAAAGGTTTGGAAAAGGTTTGGTTTCATTAAGAGAGCTTTTAAAAAAGCACTGGCTAATATAGTAACATTAACTGTATAATGTATCCAAAAGCCTCAGTTGTAAGTTCTACTGCCTAGTTTCATGTCAACATGACACAAGCTAGAGTCATTTGGGAAGAAGGAACCTCAATTATTAAAAAATCCCTCCACCAGATTGGCCTGTGAAGAAACATGTGGTGAATTTTCTTGCTATGTGGCAAATACCAGATCACTGTGGGTGGTTCCACTCAGAGACTGCTGGTCCCTGGTTAAGTAAGCAAGCAAGGCAGTAAACAACACTCCCCCAAAGCACCTGCGTTAGTTTCTAACTTGAGTGCCTTTCCTGGCTTACCATGATGATGAAATACATACCTTAAGATGAAATAAACTTTTCCTCACCAACTTACATTTAGTCAGAGTGTTGATTTATAGCAAAAGGAATCCTCATGAAGACCCCAGTAGACTCTAAGCTTTGGGCATATCACAAATTCCAATATCTAGAAGCTTTAAAAAAAATCTACATGTAAGGTTTTTCCTGTGTTTTTTTTTTTTTTCTTGATTTGGCTTTCTGAATGTGTTTTTAATTGAAAAGGAAGAAAATCACTTCCCTGATTCCCTTTCCAGCTCCATGAGTTAAGATAAAAATGTATTAAGTATGCCATTGCATTGAAAATTGATATTAAATTAAATAGCAATTTGATGTTTCCAAAGACATCCGAGCATGTATGATTAAACAAGATAATAATATGCTTCAATTGGAAGATCAATGGTATAACAAAAAATCATATCCCTAGGAGTGGGAAACTTTATGGAAATTAATAAACTTTATAGAAATTTAGAAAGTATATATTTCAAGTGCCAATAGAATTATTTTAAAAATGGCATATACACAATATCAAATATTAGCAATACGTTTTAATGCCTAGAATTGATATTTTGAATATAATTTATAGTCAATTTACTTAGGCAGTATAGAAACAAGCTCTTGATGTACAACCTGATGGAATTGTAAGGGAGGATACATAGTTTAGAAAATGAGTTGATACTTAATTGTTAATTGTTAGTGTTAATATGTTAATTGTCAGTGAGTTCAAATTTAGAATAAACAGAAAGGATCTCTTTGCATGTGTACAGGGGTAATCTAGGAGTGTATAACTGGGGTGCTAAGACCTGCCCACTGTGTGGGGGAGGTGTTCATTTCCTGGGATCCAGGTAAAAAGATTTGCAAGCTCATGCCCTCCTTTCTCTCTGCATTCTGACTGTCGACACAATGTGATCTTTTCCCTGAAGCCAATACAAACATGAGCTCCTGACAATTATAAGCTGATCTTAGGAACTCAGCATTAACATAGACTGTTTCTCCCTGGTTTGTTTGTTTTTGTCAGTATATTTTATCATACCAACTAACAAACAAACAAACAAAAAAAGACAGTGTCAAACAATGTAGGTGTAGGGGTAGGTTTGCACTGGTCACTGATAATGAAAAGGCAGAAAGAGAAGCCACAAAAAGATACTAAAGATGACAAGTGTCTTTCTGGTTCTGTTTTATCTCACTCTGGATAAAATTTTCTAGTTACTTTCGTTTGCCTTTAAACTTTATGATATTCTCGCGTTTAATAGCTGAGTAGTATTCAGGTATGTAAATGTACCATGTTTTCTTTATCCAATTTTCAGTTGAGGGACGTTTAGGTTGTTTCCACTTCCTGGCTATGATGAATAAAGTTGCTATGAACGTAGTTGAACAAGTATCCTTGTGGTATGGTGAAACATCTTTTGGGTATATAGCTAGGTCTTGAAGTAGAGCTATTCCCAATTTCCTGAGAAAGCGCCAGGTTGGTTTTCAAAGTGCTTGTGTAAGTTTGCCCTCCCACCAATAATGGAAGAGTGTTCCCTTCCTCCACATCCTCACCACCATTTGAGTTTTTAGTCTTAGCCATTCTGATGGGCATAAGATGGAATCTCAGGGAGGGTGATGTGATCAGGCTGTAAAGTGATTAAATAAATAAACTGCTGAAAAAATGGGGGTGGGGATGCCCAGTCTCCAGATTCTTTATCATATTCCTCACTAGAGACAGAAGTCTAAAGGGCGGGAACGCGTTTTCCCCAGCCAGTGGTGCTCCCCCAGTCCAGCGAACCTATCTAACAAATTCAGGCCACATCAGAACATTTTTACTCGAAAGCATTGGGCCACGCAGCCTCCTGACTCTTCAGCCTCACTAACCTAATATAGTAAAAGGAGATCTCTTAACGACTCAAGGAGTCTCAGCCTTCAAGATGAGGTACATTTGGGTTCCAATGTCTTTGCTTTTCCTTTCTCTACTTGAAAGAGGTCTTGTTCTCTCTCTCCCTCCCTTCCCCCCCCCACCCCTCTCTGTTTCTGTCTCTGTCTCTGTCTCTCTCTCTCTCTGTCTCTCTCTCTCTCCCCACCCCACGGGCCTCCCTTCCTCTGTCCCCTCCTTCCCTTCTCTTCTGGTACCCCTCCTTTCTCACTCTCACCTTTTGTCCAATTTCCCCTTTGTCCTTCTTGTTTCTTGACCCTGAAAAATATAAGTACTGTGTGATTCTGATGCTGTGTTTTAGATTTCTATGCAGTTTGTTTTTTATTTTACTTTTTTATCAAGTATTTATTAAAATTAATTTTAAGATATACATTTCTATTATTACACATGAATAAAATAAACTACATACAGCAGAATGAACCATGAGGCACTCAGGAGTCAATAAATGTTACATTCATAATGATTTGGCTATGTGTATTTGACAAACTTGAAGAAAGCATCTTTTCTTCTTGTCTAGTATAACATTCTGGATGAAAATCAATCTCTACCATATCTCATATCTATTAACTTAAAACATCTATCTTGATCTAAAAATATCTTAACTCTCAACCAACTAAGCTTAATTGTAAGACTAAACTATCTGGTCTTCAATTATATCAGAGACTTGAGAAGGAATAAAACTTAGATACGTGAAAAACCAGAAGTACAAGTTAGCAGCTTCCAAATTGAAAAAAAAAATGATTGAGACAATTTACTGCCTCAACAGTTACCCAACACTCTCTATAATGTTGGAGCATCATCTTCAGCCTTCTAGCCCAGTACCTCTGACAGATTTATTTGCAAGGCAGGCACTATTGAGGACTTGCTTACCCTGTCTTGGCAGAGTTCGGCTGTCAATTCTGCCTGCATCTAAACTTGCCCATTTTTAGGGAGAATTCTGTCAATAGCAGAAATGAGGACATTTTCCCCAGTGGCTTGTTTGTCACATTGGAAGCCAGCTCCATGAGGAGTTTCTTTGATGTTGATCATCTTCTTTGAGGTAGGCCGGGTGTTGCCAGGAGTTAACTTGTCTTGTTGTCAAAGAACCTTTAGAATAATAAAAACATCTTTAAATGCCTTATTCTGTTGGTCTCTGAAGTTTTTGAAGCTTTAACTATTTTACCTTATGCATCTATAGACTCATATGTATCTGTTAGACCTAGGATAAATATTCTTGTGGTAAAATTAGACTAGTATTTGACATGACCATGATTTGCATCAATATACAAAATTCTATACCAATGAATTAAAAATAACCTTATTTGTGAGTAACAATTAAGGCCTTGAGTTGAGGAGTAGATTCAATAATTTACTTTTTGAACTATCCTCCCTCAATATTTGTATATCCTCCTTTTTTCTTTTCAGTTCCTATCTCCTTATCCACGAAAGAAGGATAAAAAAAGAGATGTCCCTGAGTCCAACCTAGTTTTCTCTCTGTCTAAGACCAATTAGAACTTATAATGAACTCTTGATGAAAATAAGCATCTGTAGCCCAAGAGAGCAAACAGAAACCTACCCAACCCCCTTAAAGGTACTGGGACACAGTTCTCTTAAAGTTTATTCAGACTCATTTAGGCCAAATAATACCTTTGAAGCCCCCTGCCCCAGAAAATATATGAGAAAATGGTTAGGTAAGCCAGGGATAGCATTTATGATCCAGGTTCTAAATGTTGAGAAATTCCGTGAAGTGTGTTTTGACTCTGATTTTTTCTGCCTTTTTAATTCTGTAACTGGCAGAGTAACTAAACTGAACCAAGACCCCTCAATGGTAACACAGGGACATAATAACTAATTTTTAGGAAAAACAATTCTTCTCATCAAGAATTGAATTCCTATTGAATTTACCTCTCATGATACATAATTATATAGTGAAAACTTTAAGTGACAAGTTGTAATAATAATACAATGTTGAGCTTTTTATAAAGATGTACACATAGAATTATAAGAAATTATAAATGTTATTTCTCACATTTATTTTAAAGGTATACAGAGTCATATATATGTTCTTAATTATTATTGAAATGAGGGATATAATATGATGACAAATAAAAGAATATCAAGCATAAAATTGGATTCAAACTTATGAGTAGAGTGTTTAAGCAGAAAAAATATTGAAATATGTGCCATTTAAAATTTATTTGCACTTCTTTATTGTTGACAAAAATGCACTTTAATTTCTTGGTTCAGGTAGTTGATAAAAAAAAACCTCATGTCAGGGAATAAGGGGAAAATGGGAGGGAGGGAAGAATGGTAGGATACAAGGGATGGGATACCCATTGAGATGTAACAAGAATAAATAAATTTTAAAAAAACTCATGTCTTTTTTCAATATAATTTTTAATTGATTTTAACTGCTCTATATAAACGTGAAGTACATTGTGTTCATATGTCTACATTATGTGACTTTATAATAAAGTAAACATATGAAGGCCCTCAAATGTTTCTCAGTTCTTTCTGGTGAAAACATTCAATGTTCTTTCTTTTGGCTTTTCACATATCAGGGTGTTATGCTTAACTACTATGAGTATGTTATGAAGATACACCATGATATATCTGAGTATTTTATTACAATAAGTGTGCAACCACACACTGAGCAGCCTCCCCCCATCCTTCCTTCCCAAACTCCCCTTTACCTGAAAACACCATTATACTTGATCATCCAATGTGTAGTAATAAATAACATAAGATTGTAGAGAATTATGCCTTCATCTAAACATGTAATCTTTTTGCATAGTCACCAGGAACATATATTTTTATTTATAAAATCTGGGTACTTTTATATTACATTCAGACTCTAAGATTCACGGACTGAGCAAACTAGATAGTCTTTTGTTTTGTTTCTTTTCCTTTTTCCTTTTATTCCATCTGACTCTCCAGCCTAGAGCATAAGAGTTGCTCATAATCAGTGCAGCTTTTTTTTTTAAATTACTTTTAACGTATACATTACACATGAATAAAATAAACCTGAAGAAAGCAACTTTCCTATCTTGTTGGGTCCAAATTTCTGAATGAAATCAATATCTATCATATCTTATCTCTGTTCAGACATGTAAATTTTTAATGACTCAAGTTTACTTTGCAATGACAATATCAACAAGGCACAAAGTCCCTGCTGTGCAACTTTTAAAACAGAGAATAACAATTGTATGATGACACCTTAAAAAGTAAGTGAGACAATATTTGACTCTTAAAGGCCTCTAAGTGGGTATTTAAATAAAACAAAAACTTGCGATTGTGTTATACCAAACAAGAACCACATCATACTAAGGTAAAACAAGTTTTGCTTGAAATTAAGAGAGTGTGTTAGATGTGGTCCCACCACTCTGATGTGACAGGACGTCAGAAAGATGCCAAGGCAGACTGAAAAAGTTTAGTCTCCTTTTTGCGTATGTTGAATTTGACTGTGAGATCAAAAGGAGTTCATGATTTTGTTCTTATCTGAATATATCATAGCATGAACCCAGAGGATTAATTGGAATTTAGAATTGATTATCATAACATCTGTCATAGAATACTTACTCAGTGGGGGTTCACTGGCTTATGTCTATAGTCCTAGCAGTAAAGTGGCCAAGGCAGGAGAATAGCTATGTGTTTAAGGTTAGCCTGGGATACATAATGAGTTCCAGAGGACTACACAGTAAGAAATTGTCTTGTGTGAAAATTTTAAAAATTTATTTCATTTTATTACATTGACTTAGTCACTCATCAAACTTTTCACTAAGCATTTAAATGTAGCAGAGGAACGCAAAGATTCTTACAATCTTATGTTATTCATCACTTAAAATTGGCTGATTGAGTACAATGCTGTTTTCAGGTTGTCGGGGAGTTTGGGAAAGAAAGATTGCGAGAGACTGTTCAATGAGTGGTTGCACACACATTGTAGTAAAATACTCTGGCATGCCATGGAATACTCTGTATAATACACTCCTGATAGTTAACAACAATGCCCTATATATGACTTTTTGATAATTATGTCATAACTATGACAGATGAGGTCACAAGTGTAGGGATATAGTGTAATGTATCTGCTGTTCTCTTAAAGTAAAGGAGAGGGAGAGATATACCATGTTCAAAGATGAAGAGAAAACCACTATCAGCAAGCTAACAGTGGCCCTGAAATAAACCAAACTATTGCCTTGTTTTGTCTTAAACTCTTGGTTTCCAGAAGTGTGAGACAGTAATGTTCTTTAGTTTCAGCTGATCATTCTGCAGAAATGTTTTAGGGTTGCCCCAAGTTGACAAACAGTATCACATAAGTCATAGGAGGCAACACTTGAACATGAACAATTTCCTTGTAAATGGCTCAAGTACATAATTTGCAGTGCTTGAACACTTCTCAGCAGTAGTCTTATTTTTGTCAAAATAAGAAAGATATTGGCTTAAGTATAAATTCATCAAAAATGTATTAGGTAATATGCCCTAAAATGCAAAGCTATAAAAATGCAAGTCAAGGATGTGAACCTGGTAACATATGATTTTAATGATCCACTCTAAGAACTCAAAATACTAAAATATCCAATTCATATTTTCTCATTTTATTAAAATTTTGCTATATAATTGAAGCAAACAGTCTGATCCAAATTCATAGTAGTAAAATTGTATGTTGTTTCTTCATCCTCCAGAATATTCAGAGTATCAGATTTAAATATCTGATAGCCAAATATCATCATACCAATGGCATTTCTTTATATTTCATTTTTAAAGGCAGGGTTTCTCTGTGTTGTCCATCCTATGCTGAAATTCTCTCTGTAGACAGAGCTGCCCTCAAACTCACATAGCTCTGCTCTCCATGTACTGAGGTTAAAGCTGTATGCACCATTGCAGGGCCAAGTTTTCATGACTTTGACATTACTCCTCAAATCCTGGAGATTGTTTTTCAACTAGGCATTATTTCAACTTTTTTAGGTACCTGTAATCTTGTGAAATTACTGGAAATCTAAATCAAAAGTGTTAAATGCCTAAGGTCTGTTGAATCATGTCTCACTTAGGAAAACCAATAGTAACCAGATATGAATGGTTGAACCAATAATTAAAGTCCTTCACTGGGTCTAATTTTAAAATATCCAAACACAAATTATTCTCTAATTCAGTCTTAATGCTGACAAGACATGGAATAAACTTGTCCACATTAAATAAGTAGAGGGAGGGGATTTCAATAGGGATGTAACGTGAACAAATTAAAAAAAAAGTTTTAAAGCCAACTGTTAATCTAAAATATTTAAGCTTATTTTCCCTGAAAACCAAAAGATGAGAAAGAAAAATTAAGAGGTAATCAGTGATGCTTCCTTCTTGCTTCATGGATATGTATATATTTACTCCCAGCAACCCACATTGTGTAATTCTTAAGGTAAGATTTAAAAAGAGGAAGCCCTCCTTCACTTACCAGGAAACTGAGACAGAGGGGAGGACATTCTAGTGGGACTCTAGATGAGAGAAGCATGGGAGAATGGCAAAGTAGAAGGATCCAGAGGGTCCTAGAAGCCTACAAGTAGAACATTATGATAGGCAGATTTGGGCCCAGCGGTCCCGCTCAAACTAAGGCACCAGCCAAGGACAATACAGGCGGTAAACCTTAAACCCCTACCCAGATCTAGACAATGGACAGAAACTCTCCACAGTAGAGTGGAGAGTGGGATATTACTTTCTCACATACTCTGGTGCCTCACCTTTGACCATGTCCCCTGGAGGGGGAGACCTGGTGGCACTCAGAGGAAGGACAACAGGTTACCAAGAAGAGACTTGATACCCTATGAACATATACATGGGGAGGTAATCCCCCTCAGGAACAGTCATAGGGGAGGGGAGTAAGGGGAAAATGGGAGGGAGGGAAGAATGGGAGGATACAAGGGATGGGATAACCATTGAGATGTAACAAGAATAAATTAATAAAGGAGAACAAAAAAGATTTAAAAAGAAAAAAATTACAAAGATATTTAGGTAATTGCTTTTTAAAATATCATTCACTATCCGTCCTTTGACAGAAGCCTGCTAACCCTGTGGTCAGAGACATTAATATCAGCAATATTAAAAGTCACACCAAAGAATAATAAAAGGGGATTATGAAACAGACTGTAGCTCACAGATATTTTAGAAATGTTATAGGTAGATTTGAAGGATACACATTACAGGACATTTTAGTGATACATTATACTTGGGTCCCTAATATTGGTGTTGTGAAAGAGACACATGATAAGTTCAGAAACACTATCAAAAGTTTATGCTTTAGCTGTTAAAACTAGATGTGGGACCTAAGAGCTACTACTGCTTCCAGTAACATCATCAAGAAGATTGCCTATGGTCCTCTCTCTTTCAACTCAGCCACTTCTAATGTACTATTTGGATGATGTATGTAGTGTCTCAGTCACCTTTCTTTGTTCCAGAGAGAAATGGCAGAGACAGAATTAAGAACACCTCTTTTGGTTAATACACTCTTCATAGAAGTCATACCCTCTCCAGCCAAAATCAGCATCTCTGCAAACAATGGTAAGCACTTTTAACACGAGGTACATAAATCAAAGCTGTGGGTGTAATTAGAGAATGCCTAATTTTACATTTTTTATGACCACTAAACCTCTCATTACTATTCACTGTCCTCAGTCCTAATGGTAGAGTTACATTGAAAAATCTTCAGAAACTAACTTACTATTTTCTTCTTCTAAGGATGTACAAAAACTCTATTATTCCAAGTGTCACTAAGATATTTATCTTTCAGCTGGTGGCTTTCCAGATTTCTTTTCTTCAATTGTCTAAAATTTTAAATTTTTTTTTGTATTTTCTGGCTGGCTGCATCGGCTGACTTTATTGTGGTATCAAAATGGGATATTTATTCCTCCATAATTTGGCAGAGGGAACATCTCCAGCATTAGAGTTGAATACAGCAAGAAACCCTGTCTTGGAACGCAGCTTTGGCAGCCTTATGCTCTCTACATGATACTCAGCGTTGTCCCAGCCAAAATTTCCTCATGTGTTCCTTATTTAAGCATTCTGTGACTATGTGCTGTATTTCAGCGACAAAGGAGCTACCGGCTCAGCAGTCTTGTAAGACATCTCAGAAGGAAAGTTATTTGAATTATTCTTGAAAGAAACCTCAGACTTATATAGTGTTACATATGCAGCAGGGAGTTGGAAATAGCATGGCCAGTGCTGTACAATCCTTTAATTTCTCCTGCTACTTTTCAACACATTTTTCCACCCCAGTGCTAAACAAGTAACTAAGCACTTGTTGTTATAGATCGGCAATTGGCGAAAATGGAGGTTTACCAAAGTATGGAATTAATCAGCAACTTTTCTGAGGAATCAGAAAGCTTTTTACTATAGTTCCTAGCAATTGTTCAGATTTAACTCAATTTCTGGAGATAATCCTCTGGTTTATAAGTTTCACATTACAGATTTTCTTTTACTAATGATTTTGTGGTGAAATATCAAAGAAAAATAACCCATTTAGAATGACTGCAAAAGGAATAGGAAAAGTTGGTAGCAACCAAAATGAATTCTGTAGGTTAATCAGACTAGGAAATGAGACTGGTTTGAGTTAAGTTTAATTACTAGCTTAGCTATTTAACATGAAAACAAGGTATAAGTGGTAACTTTTCCTTAAGTTTAGTATGTGGTTAATTAACAGTGTTAGATTTCCTTTAGGTATTACAAATTTTTCATATCTATAAATATCATGCTACTTCAGAATACATAACGCTAATAAATTATCTTTTCTAGTCAGAGAAAGCAGTCACAAAAATAGAAATTATGTCCTTTGTATAACTAATATGATAGCAATTTTCTAATTGCTGGACTTTCCCCGACTCTGTCCTTTTTACCCTACCTCTATCGTTCATTATATGTACAGTGGAAAAAAAATAACAAAGAACAGCAATACATTATCATGCATGCTATAGTGCTTGGGAACTTTTCAACTATATATGGTTTTTTGGTGTCCTTCGTCATCCTTCTTGAGGTGAACATAGCTGTGTACTATTTCTAATTTTGCACATTCTCTCAGGTCACTTCCACATTCCTATAGCTAGACTGAGCTACAACTTAAATGCTATTTCCAGTGCACTTCAAGTAACTTGTGATTCGTTCTAATACTAACATTGCTATGAAGTTATATCTCAAAGAATATTCAATTAGATGCAATATTCTCATAAAAGGTGTTTCTCATTATCTGTTAGTACGAGTTCCAGGATAGATCTCCCTGAAAATGTTTTGTGAAGTGTGCACTTCTATCTGTGCTTCTCTAAACATTCTATATTCTAGAACCTAGACCATCTAGCCATTTGAGGTTTCACTAAAGGATCCTAGACTATCAAGAATACAGGTCCATTAATGTCAATTTTACTTTGTTTTATGTGTCAACTAAATTAAACTGCCACAGACTAGTAAAGGTTCTCCAAGTTTTGGCATTCATTCTCTTTCTTTCCGCTGCACTAATATAATAAAGTCTTCTCAGGAAAAATGTTTATTTTGGAATTGGTAGAGTGCTAAGGAGCCGTCAGCTTTCTCCTCATTCAGTTATAATTAGTATAGTAAACTTGTCATAACCTTTTTAATGAGCATTTGCTTGGTCTGTTGACCTCATTACAATATATTCAGATGCATTATAGATGCACAGAGGGATTGAGTAGATTACTTTCCTCTTGCTAACACGCTAGAGACTCACAAGAAGTCACTAAGTCTCAGGTTGTAAATTACCTCTATTCATTTATACCTTCTAGTCTGGCATCAGCTGTCTTATCTGTTCTCACTTCTCTAACTTAAGAAACAAATCACTAAAAACATCTGTTGATGTTAACATCACTTAAGAATGTGGTGCTCACACACCCTCTTTCTCTAGGTTTTCAGGAGGTTTAATACCCATGATGGTGAAATGTACCTTTAGTAGAAACAGAGGGAGCCTCAGGTCTAAACATGATGATGATGAGAAACTCAGGATAGTGGAAGATGAACCTTCCTCACAACATAACACAGAAAGCTCTGAATTGAAGGCTAAATGGTTGGACAGAGAGGGTTTATGATGCTTTGTTATCTATATGTATTGATATTCTTGACATCACTAGCCACCAAAACATCACATCTCTAAACTGTTTTTCAAGTAGCAACTTTATCCTTCAAACTGAGTCTAGTTTGTGTCATCTCTGCTTTGTCATTCACAAGGAATATACTATGTCACATACCACCACTCATGCATGACATTTTTTTGCTTAGCCATAGTAGTGTCCCAAGAAAGAAGTTGAGAAGTCCAACCCTGGATAATGAGTGAATGTATGAATATCATAAACCTTTATACAGAACTAACTTTTCCTTTTATATTACTGTGTAGAAGAAAACACATAATGAAAAATAGTCATGCTACTATGACTCCTAATATGACTTGCTTTGATAATATTATTTTCTGCATACTAAAAGATGTATATTTTCCATTTGTCTTGACATATGGCATGGCACTTACAAAGACAGTTGGATAGACAATGGTGACTGTTACCATTGTTAGGTTACCAAATGTTAGGTTACATTGATGAGCTTCCTCAGCACACTCTTATAGCTAAGGTGAAGAGGTCAACAGCAATTATATTAAATGATGGTTGAGCATTTCCTTCAAATAATTAAAATAGATATGTCAGAGGAAGTATAGACCCAACTCATTAATGGCTTTTCCCCAATGAGCAAAGGAAAGCTATAAGCTTTCTCTGTGTCTTTATAACAATCACTGATATTTTTTCTCAAGTATGTTTAAATTTTTTATCTGCCCTCCTGACAGGTCAGAACTATCATCTTCAAAGTTGAAAAATAAAGATTAACATATTTTAAAATTACATACCAAAGAATAATTAGTCCTTCTCATTCTGCCTGAGCATGTTATTAATTTTATGCAACTATTTGAAAATATTTATAATGGATAAATCCGATTTTCTGATTTTTGTCACTCCAATTGTGATAAAATGTTTATTTCAAAAAATTCAATCTGGAAGTCATAAAGACATTTTAATTATTAGATCAAAGGTTTTATTTGCTTTTCCTTGAGTTGAATAGGAAATGGAAATTAGTATCTTTGCCCAGTGTGCACTAATGATAAAAGTTTCAGTCATTTTGTGTATTTTTGCCTAATTTTTAATGTAGAAAACCTATTTTATGAAGTAAGCATTATTATTTCTGCCTTTTTGTTTTCTTGATGGAGTGCAAAATCAGTGTCCTTTGTTATGACAAAAAACAAACTCATCTTTATACACAAATGGTCACTTGTGTCTGAGAAATACAAAGCATTGCCATTACAAAGGATGAAAAATTTTAAGAGGGAAAACCTATATGTAATCTAGATTATAGTTAGATTGTTTTGGGGGCTAATATTCTGATATGTTTTCTGCCTTTCTCTTTGCTAGTTTAAAGCTAAACCTACCTGGTGGCAATCAGAGGAAGGACAGCAAGTTACCAAGAAGAGACTTGATACCCTATGATCATATAGAGGGGGAGGTAATCCCCCTCAGGAACAGTCATAGGGGAGGGGAATAAGGGGAAATTGGGAGGGAGGGAAGAATGGGAGGATACAAGGGATGGGATAACCATTGAGATGTAACAAGAATAAATTAATAAAGGAGAAAAAATGTAAAATAAATAAATAAATAAAAATAAAGCTAAACCTAGCATCTATTAATAGTTAGAATAATGATGTCATGAAAAGAGAAGGGTAAGAGATAAGGTTAAACTGTATGCTCACATTCTTTTAACATAATATTATAAACAAAAAATTTTACTAAGCAGACAGTAACTGTCTGCATTATTTTGACATAAAACAAAATTAAAGGAGTCCAAAAGAGAGAATGGCTAATCTATGACCAATAAGAATCACTGGGAACAATTTGTTGATTGTTAAATGACACATTAGTCATATTCCTGATACTGTATATTTTATATTTTATAAACTAGGGATATACTTAGTCAAAGAATATATTCCTAGTTTGCTTCAAAGCCTGTATTTGACCCAAGCACTACAAAAAATAATCATTCTATTTATCTATCTATCTATCTATCTATCTATCTATCAATCTATCTCTTTCATAATTTAAAAATAAATATTCAAGAATTTTGTGGTAAGAATTGCGCCTTTATGTTAAATATTAATAATGTTCATTTTCAGTAAAGGATTCAAAAGAGGACGGGGATGCAGGTTATCTAGATGCCTGATAGCCTGTGGTTAGAAGGTGGGGGAATAAAAGCCCCCCCTCAATCAGAGGTCTAGGGTGTGGAATAGGGCAGAAGAGGGAGGGAGTGTGGGAATGGGAAGAAACAAACAAGGGGATAACAATTGTGATGTAAGAGGAATAAATTATAATAAATAAAATAATATCAAAAATCTAGATAAAGAAAATCAACTTCTATGTAGACAAGAGCATTATAATTCTAAAAAGCAAAGTGATGCATGAAAGAATATGTGTGTATGTGTGTGTGTGTTACTAATGTATATATCACTATACATTAGTAAAACCCAGTCATATGGCTTCAATATAGTATGTTATTATATTATCATTTTCATTCCATTTAACAAGAATCAAAAAATTTATATTATTTTTCTTCTTATTCATACCATTCTGGTGTCATTTACTGAGGATTGTATATATTAGGAAGAGATAAACATATATAACTCAATAGATATTATAAAAAATTTTGAAGATGTATCATCTGAATATTTTTGAAGGGCTGAAAGATAGCTGAGTGGTAAAGAGAACTTATCCTCTGAGATGATCTCAGTCAGGTTCCAGGTACCACACCATAGTACATAAATATTCATTAACTTTGGCTCAAGGGGATCCAATGCCCTCTTCTGACTTCTATGGGCTCCAAGCATATACATGATACCTATAGAAATATGTAGACCTAATATTCACATATAAAACCATATGAACAAACCTAATAAAAGTTTTGAAACCATGTTTGTTATACATCTTCCATCTTTCATATATGCATTTCTACCTGCTTATTTTATAGTTCCACATAATTTTTTCTCATTATACTTAAAACTGACAAAGTCAATGTACCTCATTCAACAATAAGTGAATATAATTATAACCACGAATAAAAAAATATGTAACATTTTAACAATATCATGTTCTTTAAGCATGGATTAAGAATAAAAGAGAAAAAAATCAAAAGTAGATAGCCTGATTAATTTCACACAGCAATTGTGTAAACAGCATCCCAATCAAAATGCTGTCATATTTTATACCTGTAAACATATTCTATTTATACTTAGCTTTGTAAGTGAAATTGCATTTTATGAGCACATCAAAGTGTTCTTGAAGAGGATTGACAAAGCCTTAGATTGTTTGAATAATCAAGCCTGCATTCAGCTTTCAATTGCTAACTATATTATTCAGAAGCTTTTGGCTGAGCTCAACAAGACCCATTATGATCCTTCTTTTGTGCATTTCCACTTCCTCATTTAATAAATAACTGTACTATGTAGTCACAAGCCTATATAATTTCAAGCGGAACTATATAGTCATACCTGAATGTATGTGGTGCTGTGATAAAAGCTATAATTTTAGAGTACACGTTGTACTTTGTGATCCCATTAGGATTTAACCGAGCAGACCCAGAAATATTAGATATTACCTAAAAGTTATAACTTAGATTACAATATCCTTTTCTTAAAGAGAGCCATGCCCAAATTTTGACTCAAGTTGTGAATTCAGTTCAATTAAATTCAGGAAGTTAACACTTCTGTCTTCTGAACTGCTAACAGATTCACTAGTAATCACTAATTAATTTATTTGCTACTCATATGGTGTAACAACCACTTCATTCTGTGTATGATAGTTCCGATTTGTGCAATTGGGGGCACATTGGAAATATATGGACAAACCATCCAGGATGCCTGCAATGCTACACATATATGTCAATATTCTTTCAAGGAAATAGCTAAATGCATTGACCTAAGAGGAAACTTTCCCCTTTTGACTATTGTCAGTTTATTGCAGGCATTTATTTATACCTGTGTGTTATATATTATATAGGTCATAGTGGAACCGTCACTGTGACATGTTGAAAAATATTATTGTGAAATTCATGTAGTACTGCACCATCTCACCTTCCCCTGGAAAGCTAGGCTTTGCTTATTACTGTTCCTACAATCTACACGAATGAAGTTACCCTTGGCTTTGATTCATTTATTGAATGGTACTGCTCCACTGTAGTGTACCTCCTCAAAATTTAGCCTATCATATGCCTGTTTCCATTTTCTTTCCCCTCTACCAAATCTCAAGGGCAATGGTTAAAGTAGATGTGATATATCAGACGTAAACTTTATCCTGACTGAGCATGCCAGTTCAAGAAGATGCCAACCCTAGGAATTTAAAGTACAGAAATCATTCCTAGAAAAAATCTATTACCCTTTTAAAGATAAAAGCCACAATGCTCTGATAATACAGTGACTACCTATATTAGATGTCATTTTAATCAACAAACATAACAGGCACAATTACATTTTTTAAATTGAGAGCAGGGGAGGGATGCCACCCATGTCATGAACAATTCTGGCTAAATACAGATTACTCTTTTTTTTTCCAGATTACTCTTTTTAATTAACTTGTTTACCTTTCTGTCAAATTAAGATCATCTAATCCTATTCCTTACTAAATAAATTTCTCTTTCTATATACAGATCTCTGAACTTTTCTAGTTTGTTTACCATCACTATGGATTTCTACACCTCTGTACTGCTTAGAAGTTCCCTGCTGTAAGATTTCAGTTGATTTTTTTAAAAATATATGAACCTATAAGTAATGTATATAATATATTATATCTATATTGAGCTGCATCTGTATCTTTTTCCATTTAAAGTTTTGTGCAGGTCAACTACGAACTGGCATGTCCTCTCTGAAAACTATGAATACATAATAAAACATGATGCATAGTTAATAAGTTTAGAAAATGTTCTTTTTGAAGGACTAGAGTGGATGATATAACATTATATTTTAGTTTGCCTTCATGCATGTGGTGTGTGTACATATTTATACATTTGAGTGGTTTTTTAGTATACATATGTGCCAATGCCTGAAGTTAATGCTTTGTGTCTTGCTGAGCCACTCTCCACTACATTTTTTGAATGAAGGTCTCTCACTAAACCAAATATTCACTTAATGTAGGCTTGTTGGTATCCAGCTTGATTAAGAGATCTCTTTTCTCTATCTCTTGAGTACTGGAATTACTGATGGCTGCCAAGTGGGCCATTTAAATGCTTGTGGGGATCTAGATTTACTTGAGTGACAGTACTTTACCCACTCAGCCATGTCTTCAACCTCTAGACTATATATACATATATATGTGTGTGTGTTTTATATAGAAATCATATTATACTGTGTCTAAAACACTATTACATTACAATATTGGGTAAAGCAGATGGTGTTAGGCACTTATCAAATAAGAAACCCGAACATTAATTTGCAATGGTTATAAACATCAGAGTTTATATCAAAGAAAATCTTCAAATTTTAATTTGCAGTGATTATCAGGGTTAGTAGCCAATGCCAAGGGATAGATGTACTATTTTACATAGCACGCAGTGCCTCTTCAGAATTTATGTCTTTCCAGGCAGAGAAATGAACATCACATAATAAAAGCAAAACATTCACCACGCAAATAATTCAACATGAAACAGCCATTATTTAAAAATAGAATAGCAGTTTGATAGTTTGAAGACTAAAATCAACTTTGATGCGACTGGACTGCCTAAAGAATGTCTGGGGCCTGCTGTGAGTGGCTGAGAGGTCAGGAGGCTTTGAGATATGTTTAATTCACTACAAATTTTCAAGTTGTTTCAAGGTCCTATAATATTTTAGAACGGTGTTAGAGTCATACTGCTACGATCTAGTACCATGCCATTAAGAAATACCGAAGGAAAGTTATTTGTTATTTTTGAGATATGAGAATATTATGTAGCCAAGGGAGGCCTTAAACTGATTATGGAGCTGAAGGTTACAGTAAAATTCTGACTTCCTACACTTGCCAACCAAGTGGTGGAAATAAAATAGTGCGTCACCCATGTCCAGGTTCATGCAGCACTGAGGACAGTGAACACAGGAACCCATGCATGCTTGTAAAGCTCATACCTAACCCAAAAGGAAGAATTCAAAACTCATTTACAGAAAGACTCATCCTAACACTAATTATATGTTGGTGCAACAATTTTTTTTTGCAAGACAACTCATCATAAAATTACAGGTTAGGTATTTTCGAATCAGGAGTTTAATTTTTAATCCTTTCTTGAAAAGAACAATTCTATATATGGTACAGAAAGAATAAATCAATGTTAACAAATATTTATATTGTGATATACAATGAGTAAGAATAGTGTAAAAACAACTGAAAACAATGAAGTACACAGTGAAATACGGAATTATCTTAATATCTCCTTTCCATGAATTTTGTGATTTACATTGTCTTTTGCCTGATGTTGAGTTACTAAATGTAACACAATAGGGATATGTTTAAGTTAAAACTGTATAAAGTAAGTGAAAATCAAAACCCCCACTTTTTTTCAATTTCATGACATAATTTTTTCCATATGTACATGAACTTTATTTTCTAAAGATAGATCCTGCTCAGTGTAGACTTTTTTCCTTTTTTTAAAATTAATTTATTCATATTACATCTCGATTGTTAGCCCTTCCCCTGTTTCCTCCCATTCTTCCCTCCCTCCCACTTCCCCCCTTCTCCCCTCCCCCATGTCTGTGATTGAGGGAGACCTCCTCCCCCTATATATGCTTTAGAATATCGAGTCTCTTCTTGGTAACTTGCTATCCTTCCTCTGAGTGCCGCCAGGCCTCCCCATCCAGGGGACGTGGTCAGAAAAGGGGCACCAGAGTTCATGTGAGAGTCAGATCTCACTCTCCACTCAACGGTGGACAATGACACAATTTTTGAAAAATAAAAATGAGACAGTTAGACAGCTAAGTGGAAAAAGTGCTTACCATCAAGTTCTGAGATCATGATGGTTGAGAAGATGAAGTAGGTCTTACAGCTTGTCCTCTGACCTCCACCCACACTCTGGGGCCCTAAAACACACATGGACCTGTACACAAAGTGCACATACAAGTGCACACATGCACACAGTGCACTAAGTGAAATACTTTTGAATAAGAATACACCAACTAGAAATTCTTTGACTTGGGAATACATCTGTGACCTAGAACTAAAAAGATTTTTTGTAAACTAACATAAAAACAATAAAACGTTGTTTTGTTTTGTTTTGATTTTTTTTTTTTTGAGACATCTTTGTATAGCCTTGGCTGTCCTGGACTCCCTTTGTAGACCAGGATGGCCTTGAACTCAGTGATCTGCCTGCCTCTGCCTCCCAAGTGCTGGGATTACAGTGTTGTACCACCATGCCCAGCTATAATAAAAATAATAAAGCCTAAATAAACTACAAAATATGCAATTATCATGGTGGACAGACACCCAGAGATCCATAGCTAATGATGAACTGATTGATGTCTTTGAAAGCAAACCTTGTAAGACAGTGATCACTCAACCTCCACTGAACATCTGTTTCTCTAAATCTGAACAACAGAGAAAAGTACCGAAAATTCTTGGTTATAAAACCAACCACATGAACATTTTCAAAAATAAATACAAACACATCCTGGAATGGGAAATAATGAAAAGTAACTGTAAAGTCCTTTAAGGAAATTCACCTTGTAATAGGCAGATACAATGTCTAGAGGCAACACATAATGAGGCCTATCAGTGTGACAATTCCATACACAAATGAAGAAATGGGGAATAAAACCAGCGTTAAATGCTTGAGTAGGATAAAAGGAAGAATTGAAGAATAATAGAATAGATCTCTTTCCGGGAAAATGCATTCCAAGTTTCAGGTACTATTCCAAAGGAAGAATGAAAATAATTTCTCATTTTCACAAGTTCAGTATGCTTTTGATAAACAATACAAAAATAAAGAGTAAAATCGCATTGAGTTAGTGTGAAGACAAGATGAACTGGGGGAATTATAAACATAAGATAATAATTACTTTAAGTTTAAATATGTCACTATTTCTGTTATATAAAAAAATTCAAACACCATACAGAGCTAAAATTACACATTATTGAAATAAGTTGAGATGTACATTAATGAAACAACCAATTATCATTAGGCAGAAACATAATCTCATTAGATATAAAATATTGAAATTAATAATAATACAATATAAATTGGAAAGTGGAGAATATTTAGCAATAACATGAAAATACATAAATTCAAGTAAGGTCACTAAAGCAACATAAAGTAACCTGTAACTGTGAGTATGAAAAAGTAGCAGAAAGAAATGGAAAGTCAGATATTAAGTCAGTTATTATAGGAACACTTTCTTGCATGAGAGATTCCCAGCAAAAATATGGCTGACACAGCCAAAAATAAAATTAAAATTTTATTGTTATCTGCTGACTTAAAGTTAACATCATCATGGCAGTTGTCTAAAAAATTAACTACTAATGGGAAAATAAATAAATTGTATGAACTGAAAGCAACACTTATTTGGAACAAACTTAAATGACTTAGGCAATCTGAACCTCAGTTCTGCTGAAGCAGATGCCTATCCACTTTTGTTTGATTGACTCTCTTTTGCACCAATGGCCTTACTTGAGGTGCTCCAGCACTGGGAAGAGCTTATCCTTTCTGGCTCAAAGGAATAGCTATAGCCAAACTTGAGGTGGAATGCAGGGTCAGGAATTATACCTGAAGAGAATGCTTTAGCACCAGTTTTAAATTAGCTGATTATGTATGCAAAACCATGGGCTATACTTGGAAATAAAGATTAGGAATCCCAATGCAAAAACAATAGAATTCTGTGTTTAGCATGATTACTGGGTGTTTATTTTTTATGTAAAAATATATTTTAAAATATCAAAATTGTAAAGAATTACAGATGATAAGGATAATTTGAACCTTTTAGCTATACTTAAATATCAGATTGAAAAGAATAAATATTAGTAAAAATGTTTTCCAATGACATAATGTCTTTCCTAACCATGGGCTTAACTGGTCTATTTGGTTGATTTACTTTGAACTGTATGTGTAGAGCAGTTATCTCCACCAAAAAAGTAAAATAATGTCTTCACAGATCTACTTGGAAAAATTGGATATTTGTACCTTAATTTTTAAAAGTTAAAGATATTTTCTTAACTGGCTAATTAAAGTATAACATTTGATATTACACAAAGGCGTGAGATATTTTTAAAACCAAAGTGAAATATTTAGGTGTCTGAATATATTTCTAGAATATTGTTTAAAATCATTATTTTTTTTCTACCAGTATCCCTAAAATACAAAGCCAAACGGCATGAGGTAATCATTTAGAAAACTATCTCCCTGTGGAGGATTTTACATTTGGACTGTCTTAGGCTGGGATAAGTTACAATGGCTAAAATTCAATTTGTAATACTTAAGCATCAATTTGTTTTCAAATTTGAAGGCATAAAATCAAGAGATGCAATGTGGAAATGAATTTGCAATTAGTTATGTTCCCATCTGGAAATGGCATAAATAAAAACGGATAATTTAAATGGCCTTTCTTATTTGCATATTTAAAAACTAAGTAGAAACAGACCATCTTATTGGACTTACATTTAAGTTAATTGTATAACTTGAGAAGTTTGTGTTTCAAAACTCTCAATCTTAAAACAATACTAACACTGGGAGGCCTTGAGGCCTATTTTATTCATATATTTTGTTACCTATTCTTGAGTTAAACCACAGTTTAGGAAATCAACTCTGGCTCAAGTAAGCACTGTATACACTTGCAAATTGCTTTGCTCACCACTTACCAGCAACCAAGCTGGAGCTACTTAGTAAGTGCAGAAAAAGAAGCATTTGCAGCTGGCTTTATGCCAAATTTCCTCAGACAAAGGGACTTAGTTCATAACACTCTTTCCATTTGTTAGCTTATCAATCCAAAACATAAGGCAATTAAAAGTTGCTTTTTTTTAACGAGTCTCCAAAGGTAGATTACTGTTGAAAAATTTACATGAAACGTCAGAAATGACCTAGTCAAATTTTTGGTGAACAATTTCTTCTTGCTCAAATAACACTGAAATTATTCCTAAAATAAAAGAGAAGAGAATGAGATGAAAATCTGTAAATACATGAAAACAACATAAGGACCAGGCTTCATAATTTCTTCAAAAAGTGAGGCCTATGTGTCAGTTTGATATAGAACTGAGATGCAAGAAACTACAGCCTACACGTTAATAGCAGTCGGTCAGTTCAGACTTGAGTTTTTCTCTCACTGGTGATAAAATTCAATCTCAGAGGCTTGAGGAAAAGATCATATGATTGACCCACAGGACAAACAATAGTTAAAGATCCCTATAGAATCTCGAACATCTTCTGAAAACGTATCTGGTACTTACTTTACATAGGAAGTAAAATATGAAAAATAAACAAAATTCCAAGCAAATTAAAATAACAAGTTCAAAGTGAGAGATACGATACAGTTCCTTTCCCTGCCTTCATCCACAGAACCCAAATGTCATGGTGTCACCATAATAGACACTTTGCCTACTACTTATAGATATGACAATTACAAAACAACAGAAGTCATGAATTACAGATTCCTAAACTCTCTTCATCACATCCAACCTTTGAGGAAGAAAAGAATTTTACGTAAATACTATACTTTTTTAAATTGGCAAGTAATTATTTACATATACAGCCTTGAAACAGTTTGAATGTCTGTTGGGGGTGGCTTGAGAAAGGCTTTCTCTGTGTAGCGTTGCCTGTCCTGGACTCACTCTATAGATTGAACTCATAGTGGTGCGTGTGCCTCTGCCTCCCAAGTGCTGGGATTAAAGGCATGTCCCTCAAGCCGGCTCCCTTTGAATGTCTTAATATAAATTTATAATTTTATGTAGACACTAACCTGTTGGCACAATTTACAAAAAAAAAAATACATGTAGACGGAGTACAAATAAATGCATTTGCAGTGATTGGCACATGTTATACAGTAATCAATAATGTATTCTTGAGATTCCCTCCCTTTCATTTGCATGCTCCTGCTTCAGCTCCTGCTCACTCTCACTCTACTAAAAGCTCCAAAGGTGAAAGGTACATATGAAGGCAGGCCTATTAGAATAATACCTGACTATGGGCGCAAAGTCCTGGTCTCAACCAAGATTCTACTTACAAATAATATGTGCTAGGAAACAGAGAATCACATTTCTTCAACCAAGTAACCCTGGGTGGATGTAGAATAATCTAGAGTAGCAGTCACCCAGTAAACATTGGCCTCCATGTTTTGGTATCTTTTGTTGTTGTTGTTGTTGTAGTTAATTACTATGAAAACCCTTAATGACATTTTAACCAATTATTGCATCTAAGTTAAGAGTTTTAAATATACAAACATATCAGTGATTATTTTGTGTTAAAGTTCCTACATTTCAGGTATCTATGTTTACTTGGGGTTCCCTTTAAATTTGAACACTTTCTTTTTCTCAAACCTGAGCTACTCTGAAAGTTCACACAAACAGAAAACTATGACTGAAGTCAAATGGTACATGATGATGAAACCATCACGGTAGGGCACATTCTGCCTTGCATCCGAAGGACCAAGGATGCCTTTATTTTGCTCGGCAATATTTTTCACGCTGTTCAGAACAGGCTGAGGGGAGAGGATGGGTCTAATATTTTAGTAGAAATACTAGTATGTGATGCATACGTCACTCTCTTAACAGACAGAAAGAACATGAAGTTGTCATGGCACAGCAGCAGCGGGAAGAACCTTGGGGAAGTAGTGGGGTGAAAATGAATATGATAAAAAATATAGTGCTTGCTATTCTCAAAGCCAAAATTCAAACAAATCTATGCACTTATGAAACTCTCCAACTACATGGGGAAGGATTTATGGTTTTTTTAAATCAATGATTGATATGTGGCAGCTTAGCCCACTGTGGTTGGGGGCACGACTTGACAGGAGGTCCTGGTTTACATAAGAAATTAAGCTAAAGGAACCATGAAAACAGCATGAGAAGCCTTTTCTTCTGTCTTAGTGTCAGGGTCTTATTTTTAGTTTGTGGATCCAGGTTGCTGCCTAATTTCCTGCCTTGGCTTCTCTTGGTGGTGGCCCACATGTAAGCTCTGAGATGAAACCAATCATTTCCTTTACAAGCTGCTTCTGTTCAGTGCTTTTATTAGAGAAACAGAAAAGTAAACCAGAACAGTCTCCTTTAAGTGGAAAGTGGATGTGGCATAGGTGACATTATTAGCTACTGGTTTTGTATTTACTAGGCTTACAGAGACATGACAATCCAGTTCAAATGTAATCAAATTGCTTGACTTACATTTTCATGATCAGTTTGAGGAAGACAGTAGCATAAGGCATTATAACATGTTTGCTGTTAGTATAAAATGAGATACATATGTGTAGTGAACTCAACACTCAAATCATATGTCAATAATTTTGTAAGAGAGATCCAACAATTCATCAATGAGTTATTGAAGCAGCTTGATAAAAGGTCTGATAATGGGTCTTCTGGAATAAGACAGTAACTCAAAATGCATGCACCTGTGTACCTGCACAGTTTACATGGACAAAAGTCCAAACACACATGCACTTATGCATACCAGAGACACCGCTCATTGGCTGGTGGAGGCAATGGAACTGTCATTTTACCACGGCGAAGGAAGCAGAGCATACTTTAACAAATTTATCCTGTGCAGGTACCATGGTGCATGTGGTCCACTGTGAGTCATCGTCATCACATGATACATGTCAGTAAAAATGTCTCTTTTGAGAAGTGATTTTTTTTTCTTTTATTTCATTTTCAGGGATTCAGTTGACTAAGGGAAGTGAATTAGAGATCAATTCATAGAATATACATCTTGGTACAAGTGAGCCTCGCTGTGGGCAGAACCTGGGTTCTCTCTTCACTTGCAACACTAGTTCTCTCACATAAACAATCAAAAGACTTCTCAGTTTCATAGGTGGCTACTATTCACATTCTATGGCCTCCCTGGAGTTCTTTGTCTGCTTTCTTTTTATTGTTATTGTTATCTCTGCACCTGGGAGGAAACTTGCTCGCTTTCTTGCTCTGAATTCAGTTGGTTATTTCAAAACAGAATTTAACTTAAATTTGTATTAGTTTTTATTTTTGGTGTGACACTGGTGTGAACTCAGCACATACACGTATTAGCAAAATGTAGTACTAAGCCATGTATCCTAACTTGATCCTCCATACTCCTCTAATGTGTAGTCTTCTATACAGAAGTCAGGTATCAACTGTTTCCTTGTCTAGTGACTGATTTTTTTTTTTTTTTATGATTTTCTCCTAAAGTGTATTAAGAAAACAACATCATACATTCTTATCACTAGATCTTTAAATTTAGCAAATACAAAGGAAGAACAGAAAATTGGCCTAGCTAACATATAATCATGATGGATGGAGCTGTTGGGGACAGTAGGCCATATGGCCAGTGTTCAGCCATCTTGTCACAGCCTAGGTTTCTATCTCTCATTTAGGAGAAACCAGCTGATCCTGTCGTGGTTCGGCAATTAGACTAAAGATAAGATTTAGATGGAGCCACCCTGTTGTAGTTTAGCCGTTACCTTAGATAAAGATAGCAAAATGTTCGGTGTGGCAGAACGTTGTGATCTGCTTGGAATTCCTCGCATCTGGAGATAGCCTGCAGCTGGGTTGCCATAGCAATATGCTTCCCTGCCCCCGTATCTTATAAAACCTTCTACCTGAAAAGTAAAATTTGAGAGCTTGATCAAAGACTTGCTCTCCTTCTTCGTGTCTTGTGTGCTGTCCTTGTACAGGAGAATTCTCCTCCTGAGTGTTAGTCGAACCCCTGCAGGCTGGGGCATGGAACATTGGAAAATCCATTGTAACTTTCCTTCAAGAATATATTTGCCCACACTGACCCACAGTATTGATTGATAACATCATCAGGGAATTTAAAATTAGTTTTCCCATATATTTTCAGTGATAGATGGCAATACACATAGATCTGAATTCATACATACACATATACTGAAAATAAACATTGCTACACACTTTGTAATAGTTATACTACTGATACTGGACTGTAGTAAGTGTTTTGTAGACAATGATAAAATATTTGATGTGCTAATATCAGCAAATGGAAACATTCTGTCCCAATACATTTATATCATATTATTGCTTAATTAAAGCTGTTTCAAACACCTAATGCTGGGGCAAGTAATATGACTTATCAGGCAAGGGCATCAACACCTAAGCCTGATGACCTGAGTTAAAGTCCCTGAACACACGCAGTGAAAGGTTAGAGTTCACTAATATAAGCCATCCCATGACCTCCACATGAGTACACATCATGTCCAAGCCCAGGCACACAAACCCACAACTACATACACACGAATGCACAGGCACATAAAAGCAAAACCTAACAAATGTTTAAAATTAAAACAAAATACCTAATGCAGGTTTTATTTAAGAAAATTCAGGGAAATGTTCAAAGTTAATTCTCTTATTTGAATATATATGAGGAAAACATGAGCTGTCAGTATATTTATTCCAATGTCAAAAATGTGAACTACATGTGCCACCGTTTCACATTTTTATTAGAATTATATTCATCGTTAGAGGCAGTTGTTAGACTAAAACCTTTAAACTAATAACCAATATCAATTTTATTTTTGAGAATATTCTTTTAAAGATAAAATACTAAATGTGCTGAAAGACCAAACAACAGCAACAGAAAAACAGTATTTCATTGTGTTTCCTTAGCTTCTCAGCGCTTTCTCTTTTATTTTACAAATATCAAGTAAAACACTGGTATTCTCCTTGAAATGTCAGTATTGAGACTTACATCCTGCAGGTTATGAGTGCCTGTCATTCTTGAAAAGCTCTCAGGTTTTCTAAAAATGTATTCATCTATCTTGAGAAAAATCCCCAGCACAAAAATACACAAATTAAAACTGTATCTTATATGGTATTGTAAATTTTTAGCAGTTAAGAGGAAAGTTCTGATAGGGAATTAACTTGAAAATTATTAAATTATTCCTAAGTATGATGTATATGTTGCTTCATTTGTATTTCTGATTTTAAAATATTTTCATTTAATTATATAAAAAAGGTACGTATGTTATCTAAAATGGGTGACATAGATAGAAGGAAACTTCGAAGACATTTTGTTCAAATTTCAGCAAAAACTGGAGAAAGAATTTTTATGAAATTGCAAATATATTAAAATATATGTATGTCTTATTTTATAGTACATAAAAAGCAATAATTTCTTTAAATTTGTCTAAATATATCAAAAATGTTTTGACCAATAGGTCAAAAGTATTAAGGTTTCAAGCTCATTTTAACCACAGTTTTCATATTAATGAGGAAAATCTGTAAACATTTTATTTTGATTGTAGAAATTATGTTGATGAGTGGAAATGATCTGCAATTTCCCTTTAAATGTCTTCAGTATATTTTAAGAAGTACTATATATTCATAAATATAACCTAAGTATACTATTATGTTCATAATAGACTGATAATTTTGTTTTATATTGCATTTTTTTCTTTCTTGACTACTGTTCAAGTTGGTAGCTGAATAAAAAAGGACATAGAGATTTTAAAATAATGAATCAATAAGTTTAACAACTATAATTCTGTTATCTAACCTTTAGCTTTGATCATTAAAGTTTTGACATGCACTCACATCCTACTTTTTAGAGTAAGAATATGTTTTAATGCCCTATTTTTATTTCTAGTGTCTTTATGTCATTTAAACATTACTGCTGTTGCAATTTTTATTTGTTTTTTTTTTTTTAACAGCTCTTGTGATGTTCTACCTTCACTTATGGTATATTTCATCCAAGAATACTTTTTAACCTTTCCACCTTTTCATATTGTTCTAGAAAGGCATCTGTAGCTGGTATAAAACCTTGACCAGAGCAACCTGGTGAGGGAAAGGTTTATTCTATCTTATAAGTTACAAACCATCACTGAGGGAAGCCAAAACAGTAACTCAGGAGAGAAACATAAGGTGGAAACTATAAAGGTACATGGCCTACTGGTTTGCTCATCTTTCTCACTTAGCTAACCCAGCACTACCTGTTCTGGCATGGCACCATCCACTGTGCTATAGGCTCTCCCATGTCAATCATTAATGGACAAAACTCCCCACTGAGGAGCTCACAGGCTAATTTGTTAGATGCAGTCCCTGAGCTGAAGTCTCATCTTCTCCTGGGCCCCTAGATTGCATCATTGACAGAAACCAACTTGTACACTCATGGTTGCTTTATAATAAATTCAGTGAGGTATATTTTTTTGTCGTATTAACTACTGTATGATTTCTTTGACTAGTCTGCCTTTAAGATTTCTATAAAACCTATCTCTAAATAACCGATTTTCACCAAAACCTTCACTTTTCCACTGAAAGTTTCATATTTACTTAAAGATAAGTGTGCTAGAAAAAACTTTCAAAGTATTTAATTTCCTTAGGATTTTCTGAGTGACAGGAGTATTTTCCAGCTCCACTAAATCTTGCCAGGTTACTGGATAACCTCAGAGTCAGAGCTAGGTAACGGAAATGCCAGAACATAACTAGAAGAGTGTAATTTTCCACTCTAGTCCACCTTCAGGGAGGGAACCATGAATGAACACTGTCGAAGTAATCAGTCACACGGGCTGATGAGTGTCTCTGAAAAAAAGTCCTAACTGCAAGGACTTTCAGGCTCATGAAGATTCCCAATGTATGGCGAGAGGTTTCACCAATCTAACGGCAGAATGCTGGAAACTTCAGCTTCATGCCATGGCCAACTTTATTCACAGCCTGAGATAATTTATACTCTTGGAGTTAAAAAAAAATTTTTTTTAAGGCTACATAACTAAAGCTCCAATGAGTGTGAACTGCATAAAGTCAGGGCAAGCCACACATGTCAAAAACATGTTGGTTTGTTTCTCCTTAGAAGCATAATTGAGTAACAATAGGCAAGTAATGGCGAGTAAATTGAAACAAACTCAGTGCTATCTACACCATCTGGGAAGTGCCTGAAAGAACATTCCAGGAACAATTGCATGTGTTGAAGAAACTGAGGTCATAAGATTGTTGTTTTCTTTGAATTTTTTCACAAGCACGCTGAATTCTCATCACATGACTCAATCTTGGACCATGTTCCAATATCTCTCTCTTTAATTTTTTACAAATGCTCCATTTAGTCTGGATTTAAAGAGCTGCCATTCTTCTTCACCTTTTCCAGGAAATGGAGGACTGTCCAACACCATGTTTTTATCTAGAGTTTTAAATAGATTGGTTAGTGAATATAAACATTTTGGTTGTGTTAAAACTGTTGATGAGGCTGGGGAGAAATTGTGAAACGTTTCCTTTTCACTGCAGTAACCTTGTTGACTAGGTTGTAAAGTTACTCCCATCGCCCCAATAGGCTTTTCTCAGTCTTTATCAAAAAATGCTGTGTAAAGTTGTAAATTTCTTGAGAATTCAATTTTAACAGGTATCATATAAAGCAAAAGCAGTCTCATGGATTGCATGGGGAATGATCTTCAGTTATTCATGTCAAGACTGAGCTATGTTCTAGAACACTCGGTGGACCTCTGCAGAAGAAGGGTTTGGTGGACATAGGGAGGGAAATCACTGCACATTGGATTGCTGGGATTCTGTGAGTAGAGAAGGTTTTTATATTTTTATTAATTCATAGAAATTAAAAAGTGTTTATTGGTGTTAAATATTGTTATCTCAAGCTTTAACATGTGAGCTTATATTTTAAACATTTATAGATATTTTCTGTATAGAATTGTGCCACTGAAATTAAAACATATATCTACGCTCACACACATTTCTTCCTTTACAATCACAATCATGTTTGTTTCTTTCTCATTCTCTCCTCTGCCCATGTTTGCCTGATTTGCACTGTTGATATGGCCAGTGATGTAATTAGGTGCACTGATGTCTTTTTAAGCTTTAACATTAGATGTATGACCTAAAATGAAAGCTTCTGATAATAGGCATCATTTATTTTATCCAACATCAATCTGGAGTTATGCTGATTTCTACTTTACATTTCCTGTATAGCTGTATATGTCTTTGAATATGGTTGGTAAATGTAAGGGAGTTTCTTTATATGTTTAATTTTTGAAAATTTATTATCATGGATATATTTAAATGTTTTTCAAAGGCTAATTCTACACATATTGAAATCCTAAGTGATTTAGCTACTTACTTAACTACAGATTATGCTAAATTAATTGATATGGGAGTATTAAACTAACAGGAGTCTAGGTCTACGTCCCACTGAGCCTGGATTCTTGTTTCATCTGTTGCACCATTTGGCTGATAGATACTTTGCCAGATAGTTTTGCATGGCTTCCTTTTACTTGCTGTGCTGATTAGGTTTTGTCAAGTTGACACAATCTAGAGTAACTTGGAAAGAGGGAATCGTAGCTATAGAACTGTCTCCATCAGACTGACCTGTGGCCATGTACTGGGGACATTTTCTTGATTAATGATGGTTGTGAGAGACTCCAGACCATTGTGAGAGCTGCTACCATGAAAGTGTTCCACCATGGTCTCTGCTTCAGCTCCTGCTTCCAGAATGTTCCCTTGGCTTTAATTAATGGTGAACTGTAACCTTGTAACCCCAAATAAACCCTTTCCTCTCCAATTTGCTTTTGGTTAGTTTTTTGGGTTTTGTTCTTGTTTTTTTATTTTGCTTTGCTTTTAAACATAGCAACAAGACATCTAACTAAAGTACTTACTATTCTTGTTCTATGTTATATCTGCTATTTAATTTTTATTTGTTTCCTTGTGGTACACCTACAGCGTATTAACTTGGGAGATTACAGCTTCTCAAATGCATACTATTTCAACTCTATCTTTCTTTTCAAAGTGTGTCTAATTTGAAGAAACACTTTAAATTTTGACATGACATTTTTTATTGATTTTTATTTATTAACTTTATATCCTAGTCATAGTCTCCTCTACTCCCAATCCCGCCCTTGCTCCCCTTTCTCCCTACTCTTATTCCTTGGATAAGGAGTCGTCCCCCTACCCATCCACCCCAGCTTATCAAGTAGCATCATAATGAGTTTGTTCTCTTCCCCTGTGGTCTGGCAAGACTGTTCCTTAAGAGAAAAGTGATCAAAAAACAGGCAACAGAATCCGTGTCAGAGACAGCCCCTACTCCCTTTACTAGGGTACTAGTCACCTGAAGCCTGCACTGCTCATTGACTATATCTATGTAGAGGACATAGGTCCAGTCCATGCATGGTCCTTGATTAGTGCTTCATACGCCACAGGCCCCTCTGGGACCTGGTTAGTTGGCTATGTTTGTCTTCTTGTGGCGCTCTTGTCACCTCTAGGTCTTTTTATCCTTCCCCTCATGAGTTAGCTCATCTTTAAGTGACTGAGAAATACTCTACTGCGTAAATAAACATTTTTAATCCATCCATCTGTTGAGGGACATCTAGGATGTTTCCAACTTCTGTCTAATATGAATAGAGCCGTGAAGAACACAGTTAATCAAATGTCTGTGTAGTGGGAAGAAGCATCCTCTGGGAACATGCCCAAGATTGCTATAGCTGGATACTGAGATGGATGGATTTCCATCTTCCTAAGGAAATTCCACACAGATTTCCACCATGAGTGTATGACTTTGCAATTCCACTAGCAATGGCTGTTCTTCCCCTTACTCCACATTCCTCCAGTATGATCTGTCATAGATTTTTCAGATTTTAGCCATCCTTATGAATGTTATATGAAATCACAGGCCAGTTTTCTTTTCATTTCTCTGATGAGTAAGAGACTTGAACATATTTCATCTGCCATTTGAGTTTCCTCCTTAAAGAATTCTCTGTTTAGATCTCTATCTCACATTTTCATTGGGTTATTGGTTTTCTTGATATGCAATATTCTAAGTTATAGATTTTAGCCCTCTATCAGAATTGTAGTTGGTAAAACTCCTTTTCTGTTCTACAGACAGCTGATTTTCCCAAATGATGTTTGTCCTTTGCCATGCAGATTTTCAGTTTTGTGAGATCTCATTTATTAATTGTTAGTGTTGAGGCTTATCCTATAGGTGTTCTATTCAGGAAACTTTTTTGCCTTACTTTTTCTCTTCTATCAGGCTTAGTTTAGCTGGTTTAATTTTGAGTTCTTTGATCCATTTTGAATTGAGTTTTGAGACGGGTGGTATGTTTGATCTCTTTTGATTCTTCTGCTTGCAATCATCCAGGTTTCTTCTTCATGGAGACATTCAGCACCATTTATGGAATATACTCTTATTTCTAGTCTTTATCTCTGGCTTCTTTATAAAACTACCAGGTGTCCACAGGTGTCTGAATTTATGGCTGCCTCTTTAATTTCATTCCAGGAATCCTCAGGCCTGTTTTTATACCAGTATCATGATGCTTTTATTACTAGAGTTCTGTAGTACAATTTGAAATGGGGGAACATGATAAATCCAGATTTTCTATTAATATTCAGATTTTTTTAGCTAACCTGTTTTTTTTTTCATATGAAGCTGAAAATTGCTCCTTCAAATTCTATGAATAATTGTGTAGAATTTTGATGGGCATTGTTTTGAATCTGTAGACTGCTTTTGATAGGATGGCCCATTTTCATTGTGTAATCTTACTGATCCATGAGCATGTGAGATCTTTTCACTGTGTTACATCCCTTCCAATTTTGTTATTCAGTGTTTTTATGTTTTTATTATACGAATTTTTCACTTGTTTGGTAGAGTCTTCAAGATATTTTCTATTATTTGAAGTTAACTTGAATATCATTGATTGCCTCATTTGTTTCACAATTGGTTTCTCATTTGTATATAGAAAGGCTTCAAATTTCTGTGTACTAATTTTATATTCTTTGAGTTTGATGAAAGTGTTTATCTGGTGTAGAGTTTTCCAGTGGAAATTTTAGTGTCATTTTTGTATGCTAGCATATCATTAGCAACCCCTTTATCTCCTTCAGCTATATTATTGCTGAATGTCAAGTAATATATTGAATAAATATGAAAGGAGGTAACAACCTTGTTTGTTTCTGCTTTAGTGGAATTGCTTTGAGTTTTTTCCATTTACATTGATATTAACTATAGGTTTGCTGTAATCTGCCTTTACTATATTGTGGTATGTTCAATAATCTCTTGTATATATAATCTATAGTCTCCAAAAGATTTTTGTCATGAAAGGGAATTGAATTTTGTCAAAGGTATTTTGTGCATCTAATGGGATGGTCATGTGGTTTTTATATTTCAGTCTGCTTATATGTGGTGCATTACATTTATCAATTACATGTGTGGTATCATACCTGAATCTCTTGGATGAAACCTACTTGATAATGATGGATGATCTTTTTGAGGTGTTATTTGCTTTTCAGGTATTTTATTGAGAATTTTTTGTATCTATAGTCATAGTAGAAATTGGTCTCTAACTCTATTTCTTTGTTTTGTCCTAAAATGGTTTGTGAATGAAAATAAGTTTGTCCTAAGCAAACACATTGGACAATATTCCTTCTGTTTTTATTTTGTGGCTGTCTTTGAGGAGTTTTGGTATTAACACTGCTTTGAAAGTCTGGTATATTTCTACATTAAAATTTTTGTCCAGTGCTTTATTTATTGATGAGAGGCTTTTAATTGTTGCTTGTATTTTAATAATGGGTTACTGTTCTGTTTAACTTGTTTATCAGATCTTGAATGAAGTTTGGTACACAGTACTTATGAGATATATCCATTTCTTTTGGATATTCCAATTTTATGGAGACAGATTTTTAAACTCTACCCTTATAATTCTCTGAATTTCCTCAGACTGTTATGAATCCCTTTTTATTCACATTGTTTTTATTTTGCATATTATTTCCTCCTTTTAGTTAACTTGTATAAGACTTTGTCAGTTTAATGTATTTTTCTGAAAAGAAGAAATTCTTTGTTTCATTGATTTACTATATTTTTGTTTGTTTTGCTTTTATTGATTTCAAACATGAGTTTATTTCCTTCATTTATTCATTTGGGGTATGATTTCTTCTTTTTGTTCTAGGGTTCCCAGGTGTATTATTAAGATACCACTATGAGAGCATGAGATTTCCCATCCCTATTTTTAAATGTAGGTACTTATTGCTATGATCGTGCCTCATGAAACTGCATTCATCATGTCCCACAAATTTGGGTCTGTTATGTTTTCATTTTCATTTAAATTTAGAAAAGCCATTACTTTCTGTCTTAATTTCTGTCTTGACTCAATTTTCATTAAATAATGAAGTGTTCAGTTTCCATGAGTTTGTAAGCTTTCTGTGGTTTCTGTTATCATATTGATATCCAGATTAAATTTGTGGATACATTATTTAGATATTATTTTATCTACTGAGACTTCCCTTTTGTCTGTATATATTGGAAGTTTTGGAGAAAATTCCATGAGGTACTGCAAAGATGACATATTCTTTTGTTTCTGAATGAACCATCTTGTGTCTGATTTTAGAACAGGATTAGCCAGTTGCTTTCAATTAGCTATTCTGGACACACACACACACTCTCTCTCTCTCTCTTCTCTCTCTCTCTTTCTCTCTCTATTCCTCTCTCTCTCTCTCTCCCTCTGTATGTGTGTGTGTGTTTGTGTGTCCCAGTCTAAGCTATATTTTACTTTGGTGTTTTTAGTAGTGAAACCAAATATTCTTTGAGAAATGTAAGGTATCTTTGAATCTAAATTGTTATCGTCATTGTTAAATCTATACTAACAATGACATTTTTGTTATAATAGTAAATATGTTAATGGAAATTTTCTTTCATATTCCTTATATATAGAAATGTTCCAATACAAGCAAATTTTAGCATGCCTTCACAAGCTTTAATTTCCTGCAAATATTTTAATTAATTAATTAATTAATTAATTAATTAATTAATTTTTGGTTTTTCAGCATAGGGTCTCTTTATGTTGCCTTGGCTGTCCTGGACTTGCTTTGTAGACCAGGCTGGCCTTGAACTCACAGCGAGCGATCTGCCTGCCTCTGCCTCCCGAGTGCTGGGATTAAAGGCGTGCACAACCACACCTGTCTTTATTATTTTTATTCAGTTTATATATGTACGAGTCTTCTGTATAAATAACATATGACATAATTGTTCAAAATGCTCACAGATTCAAAACACTATATTACTGTAATGATATTTTGGCTCTTAACTGGTACCTGAAAAATATTCAGCATCCATTGTATTTGTCTAATAAAAATGTCATATGGAGCAAGAGAGAAGTGTGTCTTTACTAATTGATGAATCCATAAATCATTATTTTTGTTAATGTTGATAAAGTGCCTAATATTACATGATGGTATGCATTTGATCTATATAGACAGGATATGGTGCAATTCTGCCTAAAACTCTTATGATTTGTGAACTTGAAAGAGAGTTCTTAAAGTGATAATAACAAGTACTCTGGAAGTCAGTTAATGAAGATTGATTATGCCCTACTGTGTTTCATGTCGTTCAAACCAGATTTAGATTGCCAATACATTTGCAACATTTTTCTAACGTGTAATTGTAAGCTTAACATTTCACATGTAGTATTTGCAGTCTTCTAATGCAGAAAAGAGACACTAGGTTGAGTTTATGAAAAGCCAAATTCTTTGAAGGAATAATATTATTAAGCTCAGTTTTGAAGTTCAATCACTAAGTAATTCACTCACCTTGTCATTTAGTTGTCCAGTTCTACATTCCATAATTAGCAAACAATCTTTTCTAAGAGAACATGTTGAGCCAAATAGTAGCATTATAATTAAACAGTAATGTACCCTGTATACTTTAAGACATATAGTACAGTCTTAATATTTCTAAAGGTCTTTTTAATCTCTGAATTTCTTATTGAACCTGAGGAGACCAGCTTCCTTATAACAGCCCAAAAGCTATACCTAGATTAAGATTGTCTGGCATGAATTGAAATATGCTAGTTTGGTCATCATCACCAAAAATCTTTGTAATAATCAAGAGCATTTCACACTTAATTTAAAAGATAAAACAATAAAGCTCTTTAATTGTTTTTCCAACAGTGAAGGATATAAATGCAGTGTTTTAAAATATATACTTCTACAATCTTTTATATATTTTATAACTTATTACAACTTCCCTTACAAAGTGTAGAATTTCTAAGTTCAGGATATTAATGCCAGTAAATTTAGTAAACCCACTAAAACAGTAATAGTTAGGCTACTACGCTATGCTTATTTGATTAGGTAGTCACATTCTCCTTGTATTTATCTGACATAAGAAGGAATAGTACAACTTGTATTATGTCTGAATACAATCTTTTGCCTTTATAGCTTTCTTTTTAGAACATTACTATTACATCATCATGACAAAAATAACACACAATAATCTGATGTTCTTTTTCTAAGAACAAATCACAAATTTATAAACATTGTGGTGCCTTATAATTTCACCAGATGATAGTTCTGGAACATTAAAACCAGTTCCAATTTTCTAAAATTTTATTATTTTGATTATTCCTAAAAGGATATTCTCACTTGTTTGTTTCTAGTATTTATCCTTAACAGTAATCAGTTCAACTTCATGAGTTTGTATTTCGTTTACCTATATTGCCTTGATAGTAACAGTTTTTATTATGTCTTTGTTAATATATTATTGCAAGAATTTTTTCTGGATATTGAAATTTATCAGGATCTGCATGTTTATGTAAAATAAAATATAATTCTAAAACAAATCTGTTTCCAGTTGGAATAAAAAAGCCAAAGTCTTATTTATTCCAGCATATAATAAAATGCAGATTTCTCATAAAATGGAACATCCTATAATTTAAAAAGCTAAATAAGATAGCTTAGAAAATCATTCCAGTCAGTAAAAATTGGCCATAGGGGAAGCTCAATCTCAGAATGTTCTTGGTTGTATTGCATTTTTGGTTGATTGAGAATGAGATTCCTTTTAAAGTAGACAACGCATCTCCCAGTCAGTGTTTTATTCATTGATAAATAAGTCATCTTTAACACGTTGAGCCAAATATTCTCACTCTGTTTTAAATTGGCATCAATACAGTATCAGGATAGATTAGACCTTATGCCTGCTTACACATTAAAAATGACTAATGGTACAAAACTTACTACTATATCCCTTCTCTTTTGGTTTCATGCTTGAGAATAACAGTGTTGCTGTGCTTCCTGCCACATGTTTCTGTTCTTGCTTGACAGCTATCAGCTGATGATGCAAATTTGGACATAGTGTCTAAGAACTCAAGATATTATTACTAAAATTAATGTGGCATTTAGACAATAATTTCATTTACTTTTTGTTTAACTTGAGCATATAAGTAAACAACATACATGGTTGTTTGATTTTTTCCCTAAACCAAGAATTAAACAGTCTTACAAGGTTAATGTAATTAATAAGACAGCTCAGCGTGTATATCATCAAATATATCTCTGTTCTCTCTAGTGTATCTTAATATTCTAAATACAAGAATTAGAAATGTATTTTTTGTTACACGGTGTTCATATATCTTAAATTCAAGCATGAGAAGGAGAGGAAGACAGATCTCTGAGTTTGAGACCAACCTGGTATATATATATGTGTGTATACATATATATGTGTGTGTTTGTTATATGTTATATACTATTAAAGATGATCAGAAAAAAACCTTGTTAAGTCTTTATCTATTATTTATATATCATGTAAAATATACATTTTCTATTGTAAAATTATTTTATATTATATAATTATTCATACATAACATATGAAGATTTTATTTTATATTAATATTTATGTATAATATATTAACATATATAATATGTAATATAATATAGCATAATAATGTATAATAACATATTATTATATATATATATAATACACTTAAGGACTTAATAGAGTTACTTTTCTGATATACTTTATTAGTTATTATTAAGAACTAAAATATTCTCTAAATAAACATTGTCCTGTCCATGATTTAATCTGGGGTCTGCTACCAAGGAAAATCAAAATCATGTCTACTGACTAAGACTGTTTACAAAAACAGCAAAAATACTCAGAAAGTAAGAAAATTATTCTTTGATGATAATGACCTCATTCAAATGAAGGTTTGCATTAAAACTGTGGATATAGTATTTAACCTTAGTCTTTTTTTCTTTTTCATTTATTTTATTATAATTTATTCACATTACATCCTGATTGTAATTCCCTTCCTCTTATCTTCCTGATCCCATCTTCCCTCCTCTTCTGCCCTATACCTCTCCCCTAGAGAAGGGTTTTCCTTCTCTCACACCCTCAGAACTCACCCTATTAACTCTCATCTGGATACTCTGCATCCCCTTCCTTTGTGTTCCCTCAGGGCCTCTCTGCCGAGTGATCAAATCCCAGGTACCAGAGTTGGTGTCAGAGGCAGTCCCTTGCATTTCCCCCTCTTCAACATGTGGGGAATGAGCTGTCCACCGACTACGTCTAAACAGGTGATGCAGGACCTCTCCCTGCAATGTTCTTTGAGGGTGCATCATTTTGTGCTGGATCCTCTGAGTGCAGATCCTCCAGCTTTGATGGTCTTCCTGTGGACCTCCTGTTCCCTCTGAGTCTTCTATCTCCGCCGTCCTCCACTTTCCCCATGACTCCCTACACTCCACCCAATGTTCGGTTGTGGATCTCTGCATGTGTTTCAGTCTGGTGCTAGGTGGAGCCGTCCCGAGGACAGCTATTCTAGGCTCCCATCTCATCACCGTGGAGACTGAAGCTCCAAACAAGAACAATGCATGGACTGGATGTAGGGCCTCTACAAAGATGTATCCGATGGGCACTTGGTCCTCATTTTGTCCGTAGTAAGGGAAATGTGGGCTGACTCAGATATGGACTCTGATGACTGCTTTTTGATCACTTTTTCCTGCCAGGGTTACCTTTCCAGGCTACAAGAGTAGGGGATGCTCTTAGTCCTGATGTGACTTGATCTGCTGAGGTGGATGGGTGGAGCTCCCATTCTCTGAGGAGTAGGAAAAGGAGGATAGGGGAAACAGGATGGGAGGACAGGACTGGGAGAAGAGGAGGGAGGGGCCTATACCCAGAATATAAATTGAATAATTAATAAAACTTGAAAATAAAAAATAGAAAAAAATAAATAAAAAATAGAAAGAAGGTAATTTCCATAGAAATATTTAGTGTATATAGCATTTAAGAATTTCTCCAAATGTATTTAAATGATTAGTGCTAATATGCATTCAGAAGCAGGTGGGTTATTGTCTCTTCAAGATTACTGAAGCAAGGAACTGAATGAAGTGTGAAATGAAAAACCTAACCCTCACCTCAGAAGGTGTCTGACAGGACCATGCTGAGGGACCTCATGGGGCCTTTTAGTAATTAAGAATCACATGGGATTAGCAAAAACTCTCTGTGTCTCAGGGCCCTGATGGGACGGCCACATGTACCTTAAAAAGTCGTTTAATTCCCATGCTTGTGTCAGCTCTTCCTGAGAAGCTAGAGCCTTAATATTAACTCTATTTCATAGTGAAATGCTAGGTGAGAAAGTTCCTGAAACATTCAAGATGAATAAATCAGCTGCACTTACATTTTCAAGATGTATTAAGCAGGATAAAAAGAATACAGAGATGTAACTGGTCTGAATTAACAACTTCAGTTCTTAGTTATCAGTGGAGCTCAGAGCTTATATTTAGAGAAATGATCTTTATTAGCCTAGTAAAAAAATTCAAGTCTTTCAGGAAAGGAGTTGAAGGAAGTATCAGAAAATAAAAAAATCTTCCATGCTCATGGATTAGTAGAAGTAAGAGAGTAAAAATGCCCATTCTACTAAAAATGCAATCTATAGATTCATTGTAACCACTTTCAAATCCCCAACAGAACTACTAGGAGATCTTGAAAGGACATTTCTCATCTCCAGTCCCACGAAAACTACAACAATCCTGAACAGTAAAAGAGCTCCTACAGATATTACCTTGCCTGATTTCAAGTTGTGCTGCAGAAATATAGTAATAAAAAACTTCACGGCATAAAAACAGGCAAATTGATCAGTGGAATTTAATTGAAGACCCAGAAGTAAATCTAAGCACATGCATACACTTGACTTTCGATAGAGAAACATGCACTGGAAAAAAAAAAAAAGAAAGAAAAAGAGAGAGAGAGAGAGAGAGAGAGAGAGAGAGAGAGAGAGAGAAAAGCATCTTCAACAAACTAGGAGTTGAATGCAAATAGATCTGTATTCCTCACCTTGCACAGAACTGAAATCTAAGTAAGATTAAGTTCCTCAATATATAATCAGATACACAAAACTTTATAGAAGAAAAACTGTGGAACAGCCCTGAGCAAATTGGCACAGAAGAAGACTTTCTGAACAGACATCAATAGCACAGGTTCTAATATCAACAATTAATAAATGAGACACCATGAAATTAAAAAGCTTCTGTAAAGCAAAGGACTCCATTGATTAGACAAAACCATAGCCTACATTTGGGAAAAAACAGAGAACACAAGTACTAGATATAAAAAACCCAAGTAATCCAATTTTAATAATGGAGTACAGATATAAACAGAATTCTAAGTAAAGTAATCTCAAATGATTGAGAAATATTTGAAGAAATGTTCTACATCCATAGCCATCAGGGAGATGCCAAACAAACAAACAAAAAGGTTTCATTTTACACCTGTAGAAATGCCTTAGATTGATAAAACAAGTGATAATTCATGCTTGTTAGAGTTTGGAGGAAGGGAAACATTCTTTCATTGCTGGTGTGAATGTAAACTTTTATATCCACTATGCAAATGAGCATGGTGTTTCATCCAAAAAATTTGGAATCCATCTACCTCAAGAACCAGCTATACCACTCATGGGTAAACCCAAAGGGTGCTCCATCCTACCAAAGACAGATGCTTAACTATGTTTATAGTGCCTGTATTCATAATCAGCAGAAACTGTTTTTAAAATGCCATGCAATTTGTAGGCAAATGGATGGAACTAGAAAAAAAATCATCCTGAGTGAGATAACCCAGACTCAGAAAAACAAATATGCTATGTATTCACTTATAATTGGATATTCAACATTAAGTAAATGATTACCAAGTGACAATCCTTAGACCCAGAGAGTTTAGGTAAAGGGGGTGTTCTGGGGGGGGGGGGGGATGCATGTATATCCTTAAGAAAAAGAAATAGAATAGATTTTATAGATGGACTGAGGCCAATATAGGAACAGATGGGATGAGGTGGTGTTGGAGATGGGATGGAGAAAGGAAGTATAAGGACAGATGTCTGAAATTGGGAGGCATTTGGAGGGCAAGTGGTTGTGTTTAAAACCCAGTGCAGTGGAAACCTCCTGGAATCTATGATGGTTATCTTAATGAGGTCTCCTGGTAAGGAGATTAAGGAACTCTCAACTGGCCAACTCTTACAGCCAGGCAAGGCTTCTGGTAGGGGGACTAGGCTATATTCAATTGAGTTGCTGGTGAAGGGAGTCCCATGGAAATCCTCAAATAACCCACGCTACTGTTCATACAAAGGGTTGCTCTCTGCAAATTGACAGTGGTGCCTTTTTGTTGAAAACATCATCCCCACAACTCACTGAATGTGGAGAGGTCAAGCTGGTGGCTACATAGAGCCTTCACCCCGTCATTCTAGTGTCTTTGTTGTGGGAAGGTAACATGAAGATTATGAAAAGAGTAACATGGTCACCAAACTAGTCACAAAACCTTTGACCTACAGTATGTGTTGTCTAGAAAATATGCTAGGGCAGTAATAGCACAGAACTTTTGGGCATAGCCAACCAGGTACTGGGGACTTAGGGTCCCCTCCATAAGAAAGGACCCATACTTGACATTGTTTTAATAACCAAGAACCAGAGACTAGATAGGCAAAAGACCTAGGATAAAACAACATGACTCATTTAAAGTTTGTTATTATTATTATCACCATTATCATTACTGTTATGATTACTATTGTTGTTATTATTATTTTTATTTCTAATAATGTTTCGCTAAACTCATAGATCATTGCCTTATCCAGTCATCATCAGAGAGGCTTCCTTCAGAAGGGAACAGTAGCAGAGACCCACAGGCAGAGATTATGTGGAAGGAGGTCTCCATCAAATTCCTTCTCTCGGTGCTCAGGGCATATACAAGACATAGGTAAAATGGTTCTAACTGTCAGAGGGTATAGAGGACACAAGGAGAACATGGCCCATTGAATCAACTAAACAAGGCACATAGAAGCCCATGGAGTTAAAAAGAGCAAGCACAGGGCCTACATGGATCTTTACCAGCTCCTGTGTATACATTAGCTATTTGCTTAGTATTTTTATAGGACTCCTGACTATGACAGATGAGTCTATGATTCTTTTGCCTTCTCTGGGACTCTTTTCAATCTTTTCAGTTGCCATTTCCTACTTTCATATGAACATTTTTGCTTTATCTTATTTTTACTTTGTCCTGTTTTGTTCTTATGTCTCAGAAACCTATTCTTCTCTAAAAAGAGACATAAAAGAAGTGGTCTATTGGTGAGTAGAGGGGGAGAAAAATTGGGAGGAATAGAGAGAGAAGGAGACTAAGTCAAGATATACTGTATGAAAAAGGAATCCGTTTTCAATGGAAACATCAAAGAAAATACACAAGACCTGGGTACAATATGTTTGTAATAAGAACAGCAAAAATACAATAAATGGATAAATAAAATGACATTGAATGCATTTATTCTTTTGTTTTAAATGCTTGAATATTAGGTCAATTTAATATAGAAATTGAATAGATATCCCTTCAGATTTTTTTTCAGCAAAGTATAGAAGATGAAAGGATATGGGGAAATTGATCAATAAACTTCACAGATAGGTGGCTGACTTCTCTTAATCTCATTATCTCACTTTACTAAATATGATTTCAAAGAGCAGTGGGAGTTAGCAGAATGTGTTGCCTTCAGTGTGTCCCAAGTATGCATGGCCTACTAGGCAAGATTTCCTTTCTTTTTTATTTTTTTATTTTTTTATTTTTTAAAATTAATTTATTCATATTACATCTCAGTTGTTAGCCCATCCCATGTATCCTCCCATTCCTCCCTTCCTCCCACTTCCCCCCTACTCCCCTCCCCTCCCCTATGTCTGTGTCTGAGGGGAACCTCCTCCCCCTGTAGATGCTCATAGGGTATCAGGTCTCTCCTTGGTGACCTATTATCTTTCCTCTGAGTGCCGCAAGATTTCCTTTCAAATGCAAATACTCTAACTTCTAATTTTCATACATGCATTTATTTTCGTATATGCTTATGCATAATGAATGAAGACATTGAAGTGGCCTTCCTTGAAATTTACTGCCTAGGACAAAACATTTAAAGGTCAATCAAAATAAATAGACAAAAGCAGGTATTCTGAACTAGGAAAATTCTGAGAGATTTTTAAAATTTTGTATTTATTATAACTTATTCAATTTACATCCCAATTGTTATCCCCTCACACTTAGCTTCTGGTTCCCACCCTCCCTTCTTCCACACTATTACTTTTTCCTAAACCTCTGACAAGGGTAGCCCTCCACTCACACCTTCTGACCTCAGCCTATCAAGCCCCATCAAGATAGCCTGCATATCATTCCTCTGTGCCCATAAGGCCACACTGCCAAAGGCACCAGAGTTCATGGCAGAGGCAATCCCTTCTCTCTTCTCCCTGTTGAGAATGAACTGTTCATCTGGCTATAGCGTAAATCTGAACAGGGGTCTAAGTTCTCTGCTTGCAATGTCCTTGCTCAGGATATCAGTTTGTACAGGCCACCCTGGGTCCAAAACCACTGTGTTTGATGATGTCCTGTGGTGCTACTAACCCCTTTACTTATTTCCATTCCTCAACACTTCCATTTGATTCTCAGAGCTTCGGCCAGAGTCCAGCTTCATGTCCCAGTATCTGTCTTGATGCCATGCAGGGTAGAATATCTCAGAGGGCATCTATGTTGGGCTAATATCAACTGATATTGAATATATACCATGTGTGCATATCTGCATCTGGGTTACTTCAATCAGGATGATCTTTTCTACTTCCATACACTTAATTGCAAATTTCAAGATATCCTTGTTTTTGACAGTTGAGTAGTATTCCATTGTGTAAATGTACCACAGTATTTTTATCCATTCTTTGGTTAAGGGACATCTAATTTGTTCCCAGATTCTGGCTATTGTGGGAAAGACTGTAAGCTTTGTTACAGGTGAAAGAAGTTTTGGCGGGCTTTACCCTTGGACACACCATGGATACTCCCTTAGATTAACCATCCTGGGCCTGGAATTCAGGAAGTCGACTCCACCTGGACTATTGTTTTTCTAATCGACCCTCAATGGGAGAAGGAGACCGCCCTTCTCACATGAGGCAGGCAGGTGGAGAGGAGAGAGCAGCAGCAGGTTCAGATGAGGCTTGATCGCACGTGGATCAGAAGGAGGATCAGTGAACAGGCCCGACCAGCACGCAGGCCAGAGACACCTAGGGACCCATCCTGTCCCGTGGAACTGATACCGGAAGGTTCACTCTTTTTTCCCTTTAACCTTTTTTCCCTCTTGTGTGAGCTAGTGGGTTGTATAATAAAGTTTAATTGTTAAGAAATAGAGCCTACAGGCTATTATGAAGAAAGCTGTTATGAACATAGTTGAGCAAATGTCCTTGTTGTACAGTGGAACATCTTTCTTGTATGTGCCCAGGAGTGATATACCTGAGTCTTTAGATAGCATGATTCCTAATATTCAGAGAAAGTATCAAATAGAGTTCCAAAGTGGTTATACAAGTTTGAACTCCCACTACCAATAAAGGAGTGTTCCCCTTGTTCCAAACCCTTGCCATTAAGTACTGTCATTTGAGTTTTTGATCTTATTCATCCTAATAGGTATAAGATAAAATCTCAGAGTTGTTTTGATTTGTATTTCCCTCTGAGTAAGGACACTGAACATTTCTTTAAGTGTTTCCCAGCCATTGATATTCCTCTATTGAGAATTTTCAGTTTAGCTCTATATCTCATTTTTTTAATTGGGATATTTGGTTTGGTGGGATTTTGGATATTAGTCCTTGGTCTTATTAGGGTTGGTGAAGATCTTTTCCTAGTCTGTAGCCTGTTCTGTTCTTTTGACAGTGTCCTTTTCTTTACAGAAGCCTTTCAGTTTCATGAGGTCCCATTTATTAATTTGTAACCTTAGAGCCTGAACTATTGGGGTTCTTCCCTGGAAGTTATCTTTTGTACCAATAAGTTCATAGCTCTTCCCCAACTTTTCTACCATATTTTTAGTGGGTCTGGTTTTATTTTGATTATTTTCCTTAATCCACTTGGACTTTAGTTTTGTACAGGGTGACAAATGTGGATCTACTGGCATTTTTCTTCATGTAGACATCCAGTTAGACAAGCACCATTTGTGGAAGATGCTATCTTTTTTCCATTGTATGATTCTGACTTTTTTCTCAAAAATCAAGTGTCCATAGGTGTGTGGGTTTATTTCTGGTCTTTGATTAAATTGAAACCCATTGATCTACTATCCTATTTCTATGCCAACCATGTTATTTTTATTACCATTGATCTATAGTAAACCTTGAGGTCCAAGCTGGAGATTCTTCCAGAATACTTTATATTGTACAGGATTGTTTTTGCTATTCTGGGCTTTCTGTTTTTCCAAATCTAGTTGAGAATTGTTTTCTCCAAGGTCTGTAAAGAACGGTGTAGGGATTTTGGTGAGAATTGCATTAAATCTCTAAATTGCTTTTGGTAAGATGGGCATTTATATTATGTTGATTCCCCAGATCCATGAGCATAGGAGATTTTTCCAACTTCTGATATTTTTTTTTCAAATTATTTTTGTAGATACTTCAAGGTCTGTTTTCATACAAATCTTTCAATTGCTTGGTTAGAGTTAAAACCATTATTTTTGGCTATTGAGAAGGGTGTAATTTCCTCTAACTTCTTTCTCAGCCCTTTTTTCATTTGTATACAAGAGGGCTACTGGGTTATTTTTTAAATTGATTTTATATCCAGCTACTTTACTGAAGGTGTTTATCAGTTGTAGGAGTTCCTTGGTATAATTTTTGTAGTCACGTATGTATACTATCATATCATCTATGAATGACTTCTTTATTTCCAATTTATATTCCATTGATCTTCTTAATTGTCTTCTTGCTCAATCTAGGACAACAAGTTCTATTTTGAAGAGATATCGAGAGAATGGAATGCCTTTTCTTGTCCCTGTTTCAGTGGAATTGATATAAGTTTCTCTCCTTTAGTTTGGTATTGGCTACAAGCTTGTTGTATAGAATTCATGAAAGCAGTGATAAGAGGAAAGTTCATAGCACTAAGCACCTTCATATAGAAATTGGAGAGATCTCATATTAACAACTTAGCAGCACACTTGAAATCTCTGAACAGCAACAACAAAAAGCAAAAAAAAAAAAAAAAAAAAAAAAAAAAAAGACACCCAAGAGAAATAGATCTCAGGGCTGAAATCAATAAATTAGAAATAAAGAGAACAATTCAAAGAGTCAACAAAACTTAAGAACTGCCTCTTTGAGCAAATCCACATGATAGAACTGTAGCTAAACTAACAGGCAGAAGGAGAGTATCCATATCAAGAAAATTAGATATGAAAATGGAGACATAATGACAGATTCTAAGGAATCCCAATGAATCATGAGGTCTAACTTCAAAAGCATATATGCTATAAAATTTGAAAATCTAAATTATATAGATACTTTTCTTGATAGCTACCAATTACCAAAATTGACTCAAGCTCAGGTAAGCAAATTAGTAGTCATATGTTTCCTGTAAAAAAGAAATTACTAAAAAAAAAAAAAAAAGAGGAAGCCCAGGGAAAGGTGGATTCAGTACAGAATTTTATCAGACCCTCAAGGAAGAGCTATTAACAATTCTCTTCAAATTATTCCACAAACTTGAATATTACCAAACTCATTCTATGAGGCCATCATTCCACTGATCCCTAAACCACATAAAGACTCAACAAAGAAAAAGAATTTCAGACCAAATCCTCTTATGAACATTGATGCAAAAATACTCAATAAAATACTTGCAAACCGACTCCAAGAACACAGCAAACATATCATCTACCATGATCAAGTAGTTTTCATTCCAGGCATGTAGGGGCGATTCAATATACAGAAATCCGTTAATATGATGCATCTTATAAAGAAACTGAAAGAAATCAACCACATGATTATCTCCTTAGATGCTGAAAAAAACATTTGACAAAATCTAACAACCATTCATGTTAAAAAGTCTTGGAGAGATCAGGGATAAAAGGGACATACTTCTATGAGAAATTTGAAGCAGTAAGTGTCTCAATTGTTTTCACCTTTCTGTGATACCTAAGATATGTTCCAAGTTTCCTTTTAAAGGTCTGCCCCCTTTTGTAGTCTTTACATTACAACCAGGTCATTCCATCATTAACGCAAGTTTAGATCATTTTATTTAAGTGTGGTGTAATCACCATAACTTCATTTTCAAAGTTTCCTCTGTGGTTTACATGGTTAGAGCAAGTGTCTTATTTAATACTCATCAGATACATTGAAGTTAGTACTAACATAAGAGGTAAGTGTAAATAAAGTATTTTTATCTATTGTACATAACTATCGTTTGGAAGGCCCAAAGTTTAATGAGCTCTGGATACTCTCAGGAAAAGGATTTTGGCCTGTCTTTTTGTAGTACAAGGTAGGATAGACAATGATTCAATTGAGTCAAGGATGATCAGTTCCTTCCTCCACTGGGCTCCAGTCTGCCAGAAGTAAAGCAGAATCTATTAACAATGGCTCTTTCTATTTCATGTTTCTATTACCTATGGAAAATTCACCTCCATGGAGAAGTAAGGAGGTACAGGGAAGGAACAAGAAGAAGAGAGGAAACAGAATTGAAGTAGAAGTTAAATGAGTTTTCTTTCCATTTACTAATAATATTAGTAAATTTTATTCATACTTGGAGTTAAAATGTTTTTAGTTCTTTGATCTCCATGTTCTGAGAAGCTTTACAAGACTGTTAATGACAGATGTGCTTACCAGACAGTTCTTCATTTATAAAATAGCTTGAATCCATGTAATGTTGGGAAATGCCTTTATCAAACAAACCTTCCTACTTAAATATCCACCATTGGATTAATCTTAAGGTTGTATAGGACAATCCGCATGATTGAACACCTTTAAATTAAATGTGTTAATCTACCAAAGAGATGTAGTAAACTTTCTGTAAACTGTTTACCATTATCTCCATTGATAAAGAAACTTTATATGTGGTTAGAAACAAGTTTTATATTATTTATTTGAGGGATGAAAATTCAAATGATTTATAACAATGCATGTGATGAATTTATAATAACATTGCACAATTATTCATACCTAGTATATAGTCTTATCATTGTAAAAATGGCCGGATCAGAAATGCATTTTTACATAGTTACATTAGGCAACTACATACATACCTTTTACGATTCAAACAAAAATTTAAAGCATAAACACTCACAAGAGGAAATTGGCCTTCGCATTCAACCAATGTTTACCTTTGACTAATAGAACAGTGATTCTATCTTCACCCTTATTACTTCAGCTACTCTATTTTCTTTGCCAAACAGTACTTAACATAACTGGTCTCTTGAAGATAGTTACAGTGTGAATGATCTTGTGATATAAATTTGGAAGTAATTACCAATAAATTATTTTTCATTTTGCCTACTCTGTAAGAAATGCTATAATCAAGTGATAGAAAGGAATCTATTTTTGTTTCTTTAAGATCTCATGCAATGAGGTTACTCTGTCCCTCTAGCTGATTGGAAATAGCTATTAGAGATAATCTGAATAATATTGCAGACACTAATCAAACAAAAGGGCTACAGCTTATTTACATGGCATACACTCATTAATTGAGGTTCTAGGAAAATATTGATAATGAGATACAGAAATATAGGTTACACAATGCTAAGTTTTAAAATTTGGCAATAGTTGTACTAGCTAAAAACAAGCACACAAACAAAACCTTATTGTTACATTTGTACTTTTCTGCCTTAAACTTCACCACTCAGGGAATATGAGCTCATTAACAGCACCATTTTAAAGCTGAGAAAATCTAGGTTAACAAAATTCATTATTTTCCCTGATTTTATTATGCAAATTAAAAACAGAAGCAGGCTTAATGCTCAGGTCTCTCATTACCAGAGCCACGTCGTCCCTAAAGAGCTGGGCTATAACTTTTTTTCTGATGTCAAGGCAGACATGGTAGGAAACAGAGAGGAAAAAAATATAATCATGTCTTCAAACACAAATACAAAGCAGAGTCAACTAGATGTAGGGTAAAGGGTTTGAATATGAACTCTCAAAATCCACCTCCTGAGAGGTACTTCTTCCAGTAAGATTGCGTTGACAAGACCTCCTCAAGCAGCACAAACAACTTGGGTCCAAGGATACAAATGCCTGAACCTATAGGGGACATTATGGAGATGTTGTAGAAATGTTCCAAGGTAGGGCTTGATTGTGAAAATTAAGTCATTAAGGATATGTGTATTTCTAAAACACTTTAAAACTCTTCCTATTATATTATGCTTCCTGGATCGTGTGAGGTGAGCACTTTCCTCTACCTACTGCTTTGACGTCCTACTTAATTACAGGCTACACAGCAACACAGCCAGCCACGCATGTCATAAAAGCTCTTGATCTTTTAGCATAAGGGAACATTTCATCATATTAATTTTATTATCTCGGGGATTTTTATTACAATAATGGCAAGTTGACAAAGACAGACATCATATAAGCCTGGGATGAAGTGCTTAACTGTGATAGCCATGAGTATTGTAATCTTTACTTAAGAAAATTGATATTTCTATCACTAAAGTTTTAAATGGGAACATTAAGAATTCACTCGATTCTTCATATAAGATACACTCAGCAAACCATCCAGTAAAGTTAATCAATATGGCTATAACTAGAAATAAAGCATAGTAAAGACTTGTGTTTAAAGTTGGTTCACCTGCAAGCCATGTAGATAAGCCTAGAAAATAAGATGTTGAGTTGAGGAGGAAAAGGCATAATTTAAAATCCACTATTCTAGCCCCACCCATAAAATTCTGTATTGGTTCCCTATTACATGTGGATAAAAGCATAGTTTCCTCCAATATCCTACATAATGTACCTGCGAATTCTCTTAGAGTTCATGATTGGGGCTTTCTTCCTTTCTGTCTTTCTTTTTTAAAAATAACTTTTTTATTATTAAATATTTTTATTTTTTACTTATACATTTATATTATTACACATGTATACAATAAACTTCCTACAGTAAGAAGAACCAGGAAACAATCAGGAATTATATAAATGCTACATTCATAGTGTTTTGGCTATTTGTATTTGGCTGCCTTGAAGAAAACATCTTTCCTATCTTGGTGTGTCTAAAATTCTGATGTAAATCAATAGCTATCGTATCTTGTCATTATCAACTTAACACATCTATCTAGACCTAAAAACATCTTAACCCCTAAATAACTAAGCTTCATTGTAAAACTAAACTATCTGGTTTTCAACCAGGCTGTACTGCTTTACTTTTCTTCTGCATTCTTCTAACATAAAACATTCTTTTGCCAAGTCTTCGCCTTTTTCAGCTTAAAGATTTATTTAGACATTTCCATTAACAGAACTATAGAATGCTATTCGTTGATTATTAGAAAGAAACATTTAAGGATTTAAAAGACTGACAAGGAAATAGGTAAGTGTGAACTACCGAGAATTCCAGTGCCCTTTAGTGTAATGCTCTGTACAACAGATAAAATGATATTAAGAACACCGTCAAACTTCATGGTAGCAATACAAGAGATGATGAGTATGGTAATGAGTATAATTTTACAAGAAAGAAAAATCATTTCAAACATTAGTCTTGGAGAGACCATAGGCTCTTAAAGATTCTAAAGCTGCAGAATAAGCGATCATGGGATTTGCTATTTAGAAATATTAGAGCCTGAAGGAGTTCTGCAATTGTACCCTCAAGTGGAAAAAGATCTCAAGGAAATTCTTCAAGCCTGCATATTGCTAGTGAGTGAAAGAGTGCACATAAGTGTCTGTGATTGATTGCCAAGAGGAGCGCTGTCTTCCTTTTACTCTCTGTTTGTTTTCTTGTTTTTTGCTTTGTATCTTTCTTGGAAAAAGCAAGTGTAGCGTACGATAATTTGATAATGGAGCCAGTGTACTGAAAGCTGGCCAAGTGCCACTTGACAAATATCATTCCATTGTATATAGCTTCAGCCTTACATCCCAGGACACTTCCACAGAAACCATACCACAATATAAAGAGTTAGACTGTCAAGGACTCTGCATTACAGTATAAGTAATTCTTAAAAAAAAAAATAACCAATTACTAGTGAGGACTATCCTATTAAACATAAAATCATTCAGGTAATGCTTATCATAAATCAAATCAGTTTTTTCCTTGCACTTTAGGCTGAAGAGCATGGAGTTCTTTCAAAGAAAGAAATCCTATTCAGAAATGTACATGGGACTAGGGAAGTTTTCCTTAAGGGCTGGCCACTGGGAGTTTGACAGTGCTCCAGTACTAGACCTGTGTAAAATACCAATTAATAAAGCAACAGTTTTCCTTAACCCTGCTGGACTTCCAAAGTAATTGACACAGAAAGACTATGATTTACTTTACAAGCTTATAACACATGAGTCCTGCAGATATTTACCCTTTAAGTTATTTAGCTATCCTTCAGCTACACAACCCAAGTCACCTGAATAAGTCATCCTTTTTGGTCTGGATCTGCTCTGCCAGCCCATATTCTCTTTCGCTGGCTTCTTCTTCTCTGACCTAGTGGTCCTCTCAATTCCCCCACACCAGGACCCCAGGCTCTGCCTCCTTTTTCTGCCAATTCCCAGGCTTCAGGCTTTTTGTTAATCAACTTTAAATTAGGTCAAGGAAGGTTTACACAATGTAGAGAAGGGGACCTGAGAAGTATGAATGCTGTGCTTGTCTAGGGAAACTAGATCTGGGGGCCAATAATTAACATTAGAATATGTAATTAGCATTAGAATATGTAGCACCTTCATGGCTCTGGTAGGTATCTATTTCAACTTCCTTAGTCATCAGGGAATTGCAAGTCAAGGGGATTCTGAAATTCCATTTTACACCTGTCAGAATGGCTAAGATCAAAAACTCAAGTGAAGGCACATGCTGGTGAGGATGTTGAAAACTCCTTCATTGCTGGTGGGAATGCAAACTGGTACAACAACTTTGGAAAACAATCTGATGTTTTCCCAGAAAACTGGCAATAGTGCTACCTCAGGACTCAGCTATTCCACTGAGTCCTGAAAGATGCCCTACCATACAACGAAGACATTTGTTCAACTATGTTCATAGCAGCTTTGTTCACAGTAGCCAGAATCTGGAAACAAACTATCCTTGAGGATAGTTGTTCCTCAACTGAAGAATGGATAAAGAAACTCTGGTACATTTGCACAGTAGAACACTACTCGGGTATCAAAAATAAGGAAATCATGAAATGGCAGGCAAATGAATGGGACTAGAAAAGATCATCCCGAGGTTACCCAGACTTATTATTAGCCCAACGTAGATGTCCCCTGAGAAACTCCACCCAGCAGGGGATCAGGGACTGTTGCTGGGACGACAGCCTGAATCTGACCAGAGCTCTGAGAGTCCTATGGAAAAGGGGATGGAAGGACCGTGAGAGGTCAGGAGCTCCACAAGGAGATCATCAAGGCCTGAGCCTCAGAAAATTGTACCAGAAAGAAAAAGCACATAGAGATATGCTATTCCTGTAATATCTCCAACTGGAAAAATACTTCTGCATCTTATCAATGGTTAAATAAGTTAGTAAACATTCAACATGTGTATACATGTTCAGGAAAAAAAAAAGCCATGAAATTCAGAGCTTCCAACTCTGTGCAGTGTCAGGCAAAACCTGGAGGCTTTTGGAGTCTGTCCTCTAAGGGTGATTGAAATTGCTGTTACTAGGAAAGACATATTTAGAATGAAGGGAAATAAGACTGGAGGAGGGGTAACATTACATGAGATTTTCATACCATGTCCACTATAGTGTTGACTAAAATGGCTTGCCATAGGAGGCGATGGAAGCTATAATACGGATAAATTCAACTATGAGTTGACGTATTTTCAACACTCTAGCCTAGTTCTGTGAGAAGGAGAACCTTTCAGAGTAACAGCCTCCTTGAGTAAAGAATCTGCTGTTACTATTCAGAGCTTACAGAAAAACACAAAATAATTTAAGAACATAAATCAGAGTCAGAGAAGTCTGATACCTGTAACTTACAACTCAAAGACAGGAAAATTCTTGTTAGAATTCAGCCTGAATATGAATGCCTAAGGAATGGGAGCACCATGTAACACACTAATAAAGGGTGTGTGGAAATAAGTGTACCCTCTTAAGCATGGGATGTAAATTTCCCTTCCTTTTCCCTTGCTCTCTTAATGATTTTACAGAGTAAGTATCTCTATATTGAGGGGTGAGTTATTTACTCAGAACTACATTTGATTATACAGAATTGAATCTTCATGTATTTCAGACATAATCACAGATATTTCCAGAAAAATTGGTTTACCTGATATCGTTTACCCGTCAACTAGTTCAAGTAACCACTAGCTGTTCACTGTTTTAGCTACCACCATTCTTACATTTTCAGATTCAGAAATGTATTTTGGTTTGTTCATCCTGAGGTCTATTTACTCTAAGGTGACAATATTCATAAAAGACATAAGATTATGCCTAAGTATAGAAGAACACTTATATCAAATTGTCAGTCCATTTCCCCCTGGGCAACAGCCTGGAAACTGAACAAGGCTGGGACAGTCATATTGATAAAGACTTTAAAATGAGTTATAATAAACCCATTCAACTGTGTATAAAATACAAAATAGAATAATAATTATATGTATTGTCAGAGTCTGCAGTACAACTAAAAATAAATGTATGGATATTGTTCCTCAATGCTTTTGCTATTTTTCTACTGCAACATAAAATTATTCCTGCTTTAGACTCTGGAAAAATTGAGTAGAATTGAAAGAAATTTTTGATAAAAGCATTTTTTAATTTTTTTTTGTTTTTTGTTTTTTGTTTTTAAAGACAGGGTTTCTTCGTGTAGCCTTGGTTATCTTAGACTCTCTTTGTAGACCATGCTGGCATTGAAATCTTAGAGATCCTCCTGCCTCTGCCTCCCAAGCGCTGGTATTAAAGGCATGTGCCTCCATGCCTGGCTGATTTTTGGTTTCTAATACAAGATATCAACTTTGAAAAATTCTCAAATAAATAAATATGAAAGTAATATTATGTTGAAAACAAACATTTAATATAAGCTTTGTTAATATTTTATTTTAATTCTTTGATTCTCATATGCATGTTGCAGATACATAAACTTATATTGTACAATAATTCTGAAATTTAATTGATTGCATTGGTTCATATCAGTTAGTATACTTTCTGCTTCGTCTCTCATTTATATATGTACATGTGCTGTACATTTTAAAAGCGTTTGATGGGAATTTAGTTATAACTATCATCATTTTCAATAATTCTTAATATTGCTTGGTGAAATATCCCTGTATATGTGCCAGTTTTTCCTTATTTGTATAACACAAAAACTTCAAAGACATATAATTTTTGTGTTAGTAACATGCATATTTTGATACTTGATATTAAATGCAAAAATTTATGTTTTCTAAAACTTATCTTTCAAGTACCATTTTTCTTACTCCTGTTAAATTTTATGTAAACGTTTATAAAAGACTACTTTGCAAGACAAAATGCATTCCTCATATACACATACATTCATATTATGCTTATAAATTTTATTTCCTTAGTTATCCTAAATGTTCATTATCTTTAACAACATTTTTTTATTGTTACGGTTATCTGTGTTTTATATAGTGTTATCTGACATGGAGAATTGCCATGAACCAGGATCTTTACTTAGTATCTATAATAGAAGAGATGGGTTAAAACACATGAGAACTTCTATGGTTCATAAATGAAGTTCCTCATTAGGCTCACATTATTAAGGCTTGGCACACAGATGTTGAGACTATTTACAGAGATGTTTGTGTGTTAGAAGTGGTGGCCCATCCAAAAAAGCCATGTTACTGTAAGTTTGTCTTTGAAGCATGTATTTTGCCATGCCCTTTCTTTGTCTCTTTGTGTTGTGGCCTCTACGAGATGATCAGCAATGCTCTGTTCTTCTGTCATGGTGGTTTGCCTTACTGGTACAAGGCACAAAGTAGCTGGCCATCTATGGATCACAATCACTGAAACAGTGAGGCAAAGTTAATTCCTCAAAGTTAGTTACCACATTGATGAAAAATGCATATTCACCACCACACAAACATATGTGTCTAAAAAAGATTATATAGGTATATAGATACACACATTCACTCATGTTTAATATATATATATATATATATATATATATATATATATATATATGCATATGTTGTGGGGTTTCCTCAAAATCAATCATGTGCAAACTATTTTCCCAATGTTTCCAGTGCAATATTAAATTGTTTGCTTTTTAAATTGGTCATGAAAAGTATAGTTTATGAAATAATGCCAGTAAAAATTCTGCACCTTTTGAGTACATATATGTTTTTTCAAAGACTTTTCAGTCAGTCACTGACCAGATTTACTGATGTGAGTTCAACATGTCAATATTTATTCCATATCCAGACTACGATATGCTTTATTTTTCTCTCTTAGAATGTGATCTTTCTTAATATAAAGATGTCTCTGTGAGATTCTTTTCACCAAGAGAGTGGGTTATTCATGTGTCAATAAAGGAAGTGTTCAACCATGCTTAAAAACGCTTCTCCAATGTGCCCATTTGAAAAAATAGAAATAGAAAAATAGAAATAGTTAAGCCACGACCATCTTTCCTAGTCTTCCTATGTCTTTATCTCCATTTTAGGAAGAACAAGGAAATATGCTATAGAAATGTTTTGGGTTTTTGTTTTTGTTTTTGTTTTTGTTTTCATTAGAAGGGCAAATGGAGAAATAATGATGAGGGTGGGAAAGTTTCTTTGCTCTTTACATTTTATTTTGTGTACATTTTATTTATGTTGATTAACATGAATTTCTTTATAAACAAAAGAAAATGAAAGGCAAATAAATTTTACTTTTGACATGACTCCTAAGTAGAGATTTAAAAATTGGTATGTATGTAAATAAGAATCCTGCTAACTTTGTGTTATCTTTGTGTTTCAGTTAGACCTAATTGATAAAATTGCCACACTAATAATTAAGCAAATTTTTTTTGTTAAGTTACTCTTTAAAACACTTGTGATAAATTTTTGAAGCTTTTATGCTTACAGAGCTATGATACCTATTTTTGCACCTCGTATTCTATTTTATTTTTGTCTACTTATGCCTTTGCTCTTTCAAAACATATCTTAATGAAAAATCTCAGAATATATTTTCAAAATCTATTGAGATTGTATGTGAATGTAATCTAGATTAGCACTTCTTGAGCTGTGACAAATGTCCCCAGTACTTATGACTCATAAGGGAGAGTAATTATTAAGGGTAGCAGCAAGTTACCAAGAAGAGACTTGATACCCTATGAGCATATACAGGGGGAGGTAATCCCCCTCAGGAACAGTCATAGGGGAGGGGAATAAGGGGAAATTGGGAGGGAGGGAAGAATGGGAGGATACAAGGGATGGGATAACCATTGAGAAGTAACAAGAATAAATTAATAAAGGAGGAAAAAAAAAAGGGTAGCAGGAAGAGGGAATACCTGATGATCACTAGCAATCTGTGCAAAAACCCTGTGCAGTCACCATCAAGGCTAATACTTCCTGTCTTTCTGATGTGTTACATCATCAATTCACAGACTACATCATCTATCCATTCAAAGAGAGTCTTAAAATTAATCTCTGAGGAGAATTCATTTGGTTCTATACAGAATTTTTTTTTTACCACTAATGATTACAAAAAAATAGTAAATGTAGCATTTTAAATGTTTTTCCTTAAATCCCTGAATCAGAAAAATCATTTTTATAGTGATTGTTTACTACTTTCCTCCAAATAAGTTAAACTGATTTATATTTTCTTGTGTTTAACTCGAGCCATCTGCTTTATTTAGATTCATCTTCATTTATATAAAGGACATATTACGAATAGTTTTCAAATGACATGATATTTCAGGGACATTCAGTGCTTTTCAAATAGACACTTTAAGACTTAATACACTGATATGCTGTATTGTGTGTGAAAATCGGTGGAGACCTTTCCGGAATCAATCCTCTCATTCTACCTTGCTTTTGTTTTTTCATGTTTTTTTTTCTTTTTATAATATTTTTATTATTTGGGAATTTCACATGATGAGCTTCCCTGATCTCCCAGATCTACTTCTCCACCCTTGGCACTCCCCATGGAAAGAAAAAGAGGAACAATTTGTGCTACCCATATATATATATTGGAGCATGGCCAAACTACCTGTGGCCAGCTGCTTAAAGGAAACAGAGTCCATCCACCTTCGCCCCCCTGCCAGGAGCCCTCAGTTGTGCACAGCTACAATTGAGCATCCTTATCACAATTTTTAAGAGTTCTCTTCTATGGTTTCCTATCTAGGTTGTTACTTGGTGGTGGTGGTGGGGGCAATGTTAGCAATTGTCACATAAGCCTTCTATGTCCCTCTTTCTCAACTACGAGTTTACACTCATCTACACCACATTTACACTATGGAATACTACTCAGCTATTAAAAACAAGGAATTCTCAAAATTCGTGGACAAATGGATTGAGCTAGCAATGATCATAATGAGTGAGTTGACCCAGAAGCAGAAAGACTCAAATGGTATATACTCAATTATTTCTGCATACTAGCCCAAGGGGCATGTCCCATGAAAGTCTTCACTTACCAGGAAACTGGGAGAGAAGGGAGGACATCCTATTGGGACTCTAGATGAGAAAAGCATGGGAGAATGGCAAAGTAGAAGGATCCAGAGGGTCCTAGAAACCTACAAGAAGAACATTATGATAGGCAGATTTGGGCTCAGGGGTCCCACTCAAACTGTGGCACCAGCCAAAGACAACACAGGACATAAACTTCAAACCCTTACCCAGATCTAGCCAATGGACAGAACATTCTCCACAGTTGAGTGGAGAGTGGGGTCTGACTTTCACACGTACTCTGGTGCTTCATATTTGACCACGTCCCCTGGAGGGGGAGGCCTGGTGGCACTCAGAGGCAGGATAGCAGGCTACCAAGAAGAGACTTGATACCCTATGAGCATATAAAGGGGGAGGTAATCCCTCTCATGAACAGTCATAGGGGAGGGGAGTAAGGGGAAAAAAGGAGGGAGGGAAGAATGGGAGGATACAAGGGATGGGACAACCATTGAGATGTAATATGATTAAATTAATAAAATTAAATTAAAAAAATAAAGTGGCAGTTGTAGGTTCTCCTCCAAGATCCAGGACTTCATTAGTCCTGGCTAGCTGGCTATCTTGTACCACACATGATTTCCTTCAAATAGAATAAACATTATATTCAATGAGAGGGCTGTTGGTTACTGCCGATTGGGGCGACCACTCTTGCACCTTTGGCTTAGAACACTGATTTTTCCCCCTCCTTTGACAGCTTGCTTAGTACTTTCTACCTTGCCTTTGAAGGGGTGTCTCTAACACTGTGCTACAGAAGCTTAATGGGGCATCTAGACCTACACAGCTGTCTCCACCTCCCATCTCACTTTACGGCTGCTGAAATTACAGATACACACATTTGTACCTGGCGTTTTGTGTGGATTCTGTGGAATCAAAACCAGGCTTCCTTGGCAAATGCTTGAAATCAGTAATCATAACCTGAGGGCCATAAAACAGATGCTTTGAAAATCACTTTTAGTCATAGTTCTAAGAGAGTAAAATGAATAGTATTGAAAGTAACTGAATGATATTAACCATCAAATTGCCATCTTTACCATTTCTGAATTCAGGAATCTGTGAGTATAACTGAATTTCTCATAGCTTTCTCAAAGGAAAAATAAATAATTGCTGTGAAATCCTCATACTACTGAGAATGTAAAACCATATGTAAGGTGAAGACATTAATAAAGGCACTGTTTGTTCTGAAGATATTGATTCAAAGTAGATACCACTAGACAAATTTTCCTTTATGTGTGTGTCAAAAGTATGAAAGAGAAGCATAATTCATTAAACAAAGAAATGTACTTCAAGGACCCAACTCTGAAGAGATCCAGTCTGTACTTCTGCCCACATGAGTTTAGCAGCAAGGTTCCAAACTAACCCAGGAATTTGGCTACAAACAATGTAAAAGCAGTAAGTGGCTCCCTGTAGCAAGGCCACAAACAATGTAAAACCCAAAACATTCATTTTGAAATTAAATTGTTTGAAGCTGTTCTAATATTTTGAAATCAAAGCATGAACTTTCTCTTCTCCTTGTAAAGCTTTCAAGTATAATGGTCTGTGAAAAACGTGAAATTAACCATAAATTATACATTTCATTTGCTCTTTTGTTCTTTTGTTTTGCTTTAATTCATTTAGAAACACTCTCATTTTTTAGCTCAATCTGACATTGGGCTAGATAGATGCATATCCCAAGCTAGTGGCAGAATCAAGATCCTCGTGCCCTCTGCTTTTTGGGGTACTAATCATTCCTGTTTTTACTCATTGACTGAGAGGTTAGGTACTAAAAAGCCAAGAAGCTTACTATAAAGTTTTATCTGAGAACTAACTTATCTTTCTACAAGGATCTCAAAAGCTTACTAAACCTAGGAGACAGAACTTGCTACAATGTATAAAATGTGAGGTACTGTGTTAAAATTAGAAGTTGTAGTGTTAACTTAGTGCCCTTGGAAAAGTCAATGCCTTTATAAAGTGTTCCTTTCTCTAAAAAAAAAAAAAAAAAAAAAAAGGAAAAAATAAAATAAAACATCAACTCACCCCTTTGATTATCTGAATTAAAATGAGAATATATATTGCATTGTAAACAAGCATTAGAGAATGTTTGTTAAACACGTGTTAACCTCATTCATTGTATTATTACAGATGTGAATTCTTTCAGAAGCCAAGTGCTCTGTAGACATAGGAAATAAAACACTGCTAAGTCTCCACAAAGGGTTTGTGGGAGGATGAAGAATACAGCAAGTGAGTGTATAATCCTGTTGATTACTGGATTTTGTAGGAGCAGCAGTAATTTTAGAAGTCTTATTTAAGTTGAACTCTTTCAAATCCTGTCCTAATGAGAGTGAGAAGGGACATTGCTCATTATTGACTAAGGGGAGTCTTCGTTTAAAATTCTGGTTGTGAAAGATCATTAAAGATGATTTTTCTCTTTGTCTTATTTTTTTCTGAGGAATGATAGTCTCACAGTTAGACCTAATTGATATACTTTGGGCAAACCTTTAATTTAAAATATTCAGATCTGAATAACAGTAAAGAAACACAGGCTGTAAAGTTCTCCAGCCAAGGAAATACAGGCGGTAAACTTTAAACCCCTACCCAGATCTAGCCAATGGACAGGACATTCTCCACAGTTGAGTGGAGAGTGGGGACTGACTTTCACATGAACTCTGATGCCTTATATTTGACCACGTCCCCTGGTTGGGGAGACCTGGTGGCACCCAGAGGAAGGATAGCAGGCTACCAAGAAGAGACTTGATACCCTTTGAGCATACAACGGGGGGAGGAAGTCCCCCTCAGTCACAGTCATAGGGGAGGGGAGTAAGAGGAAAATGAGAGGAGGGATCAATGGGAAGAATCAAGGAATGGGATAACCGTTGAGATGTAATAAGAATAAATTAATAAAATAAAATTTAAAAATTTAAAATAATTCAGATCTGAATAACAGTAAAGAAACACAGGCTATAAAGTTGTGTGGGTTTAAATATTAGCATAATTTATTTCTCACTTTTAGTTTGTATTGAAAATTTTAGCCATGATCATCACTGACAATCAAATATGTCTTTTATGGGTCATTAAAGGCATTATAGTTTATCCATGCTGTGGGGGAGGCAGGTGTGTTCTTTATCATAATGCAATGGCCTTAACATTTTATAGTTTCACCTAAATCCAGCCATTCTCCTAAGATATCTGAACCAAAATAACATGATTATTTTTAATTGCTTAGATAATTATTCTAAATATGTTTAACAAAGAAATGTGTCAAAAGTTGAGGGTTACGGAAAGGGCACCTCAGGAACCACACAATGCAGATAGTATTACACCTCAAAGGAAGAGATTTTTCCCAATCAGTTAAGTTACTTTCTATCCTAAAATTGTGCAGTGAAGTAATATGCCCAAAATGTCTCCCAAGTGAGTAAATGAACATTAAATTAAAACTACAATCCAGTGGCAATGGTAATACTTCCCAATAATGGCACTGTAACATCCTTTTTCAAAACAAGTAGATTTTTGTATATCTTCAGGAATTTCCCACAAAGCCTTCCTTTTTATGAGCCTCTCATGTGCAACTCTGGATGATCAGAATTATCTTCTTTAAGAGTGAGTCCTAAGCATGTGGTCTTATCTCATTATAATTATCAGTATGGTCCTGGTGAGAGGTTCTGCTTAGTTTTCCTGAGTTACAATCCCCTCTTGACTGTGTTTAAACTGTCTTTGGATTCATAGGTCTGGAAAATTTAAACAATCCAATTTAATGAAAAACAATTTTCATAGCCATCTGGCAATGGTCTGGGTATTTCTAGAAGTTAACTTTTTGCATATTAAACTTCTGAAAGAAATAATTAAATCATCTTTCATAATAACTCACATGGATAGACTCAGCCTTGTACGTTCCTACTAGCCCACTTATTTGTGTATATGTTGTACTTTCTTGGCAGGTTTGGAGTGAAATGGATCATTTATATAAATTATAATAGAAGGGGGTCTGAGAGCTGAGAAATTTTAAACAACCTCTTGAGTAAGGTAGATACTTAGAGACTAAGAAATTAATCTCATCTGCTTGGATTCTTTCATCAAGGCAAGATTTAAATCAATTAATTATAATTTAGGAAAATTTCAGAGCTAGAAAGCTTTCTGAATGAAAATTGTTTTTAATTAATTACAAAGAAAGTTCTTCCTATTTAAAAGCATATTTTTACAAAGTGCCATTTTACAACCTCCTTAAATTAGTGACAAACAATTCTATTTTTATTTTCAATAACAATATAACAATTGTGAAAAGAATTAACCATTTATTGATGATTAAAAATTGAGCTTTCTCAGCAACAGTTCATTATCTCTTAGAAAGAAACATAAAAGCTATCCTATCTTGCATTCTTTTTTTTTTTAAGTGGTTCTATTTCTCTTTTTAGTCCCAAGCTGATAAAACAGAATTCCGTTTTATCTAAATTCCCCAAAGAATATGGGTTTCCTTTTGAACAAAATGTCCTTTTGGAAATTGTTTCTTTTTTTTTCTTTAAAATAGACTATAATTTACAACTGTGCAAAATAATATATTTTAAGATAAAACTGAAAACATTACAATCATGTCCAAAACTCCATTTAGCTAAAATTGTGTGTTTGATAAAATTATTAGCTAATGGAATTAATTATACCCTTTATGTTTTGGCATGACTCTCATAAAAACCAAGATAAATAAAAGTCTAAAAAATATGATAATATCCAAAATAGCTTCAACTCTTAGGCTTCCATTGGAAGGCATTCATTTGAAGCAGTGCTTCTCTATGACCAGACTCATCTGTTTTTGTTTTTGTTTTCTCACCTACTATTTCCATAATTCTGGATATAACTTTAGGCCATATCCTACATTTTAATCTAAATGTGTTTGAAGGCAAATATCTATAATGTCCAATTATTTGAGGTGGTCAGTTAAAAAAAATACTGGTTAGAGACCAAGCATACAGGCTTTGCTTCTGCATAGAACCACTAAAGTATTTTTTTTCCATGGAACTAATGGCTTTGAAAAGCACATCTTTCTGAAGAATTTAGTATTTATACAAACAAAAAGGATTTGAATTTTTATCCAATTCTTGAAAAACAGTTAACTCTTGTGAAGACCAAATGCATTTCCTCTCTTGAGTAATGAGACATATTTGTATACTTTAAAAATAAATCCCAGGTAGGCGACATTCACCACAATGATGTTTTAGAATCTAAACTACAAGGTACATTTGTAACAGTAATTTAAAGCAGTAGCTACTGAAACATTTGATTGAGCTGACAAAACATTAGTCCTTTAAGCAAGTGATTAAGCTAATGCAATCAACAAAAATCTATCTCAAGAGGCAATGGCCTATCACAATAGAAACAAATGTACACTTTTCTATCATTTTATGTCCTTAAATCCTCTTTTTCTTTACACTTAATTTCTTTTTGACTTTTTTTTTTACACAGATAATAATCATGGGGATACAGAAAAGGAGTTTTCTGTTCCTGCTGTTTATCCCTTTTTAAAATCATAATCCTCTCAGTGCAGCTATAATCATCTCTGCAGGAATTAATTGTGATGTCACTCAAGATTATGACATTAAGTAAGAAACAGGCAGCAGTAAACTGAACATTATTAAGAACAAAGGTCTCTGTCTTACAAAAATACATGATGAGCATTTTTAGGTCTGTCTTTAAGAATGAAATCAAATTAAATGAGTAAACTAATCCACTAAAATTAGATTGTTTTCTGGGCAGTTAAGTCAGAAGGATCACAGATACACATTTTACTTTATTAGGGATAGTCACATACTTCGACTGTATCATGAACCAAAAGCTACTTCTAGGCCTTTGAGAGCAGTATATTAATAAGCTGGGCAAAATCCTTATGTCTACTCCCTTACGAAGCTCTGGTAAACTAGTCCATGAGTGAGGTCAGAGAACAGGGAATTTACCAAGTTTCAAGGTGATTTTCATATGATGTCAAAATGTAGACCACTGATGTGTGTAATGGTGCTCAAAATATACCATTGCATTGAGTAACAGTTCTTTCTTCTTTCATAAAATCTACAGGTAGAATTTTAAAGAAAACCACAATTTTAAGCATGGCTTGTTATCATTTTAACATATGGATAATTCTCATTTCATTAATAACTTTGATATTGTTTTATTGTTTTAGAGTTAATGTTTTATTTATATGTACGGGAATTTCCTTTGCATGTATGTCTGTATACCATGTACGTGTGTTGCTCACAGAGGACAGAATAGGACATTGGATTTTTCCGAAAATGGAATTACAGTCAGTTGTAAGCCCCAGTCTGGGTGTTGGGCAATAAGCCAGGTTCTCTGAAAGAGAAGCAAGTATCCTTAACTGATGATCCATCTCTTCAGCCTCCACAATCTAATTGTAAAAGTCAGATCTAGTTTAAATATAAATACACATGTGAACTTATGCTCTAGAAGTAAAACTTCTTAATTAACAGGGCATAGCAGCAGTAGAATAAAATATAATATGCCACAAAATTCCTTCAGGGAGGAAATTTTTTTCTCTGTGACAGGATTTTTGCTCAAGGTTCTTGTTATACTAGATGAACCATTGCCCAGAAGTAACAAATATTGTGTTTATGGAAGACAGTTGAGAGGGCAAATCATAGGCTGTCCACTTTCTGCATATCTCTTCAATGTAGCATTTGAAGTCCTAGCTAGAGCAATAGGAAAACTAAAAGATATCAAGGGGATGCAAATTGGAAAGGTAGAAATCAAACTATCACTACTCATAGATGACATGATGGTATACAAAAGCGGCCCTAAAAACTCTACAAAGGATCTCCTGTAGCTGATAAACACCTTCAGCAAAGTGGCTGGCTACAACATCAACTCAAAAAAAAAAATCAGTAGCCCTCATATATACAAATGACAAATGGGCTGAGAAAGAAGTTAGGGAAACTACACCATTCACAATAGCCACGCATAATATAAAGTATCCTAGTGAAACTCTAACCAAGCAAGTGAAAGACTTGTATGAAAAAAAACTTCAAGTCTCTGAAGAAGGAAACTGAAGACGACACCAGAAGATGGAAAGATCTCCCAAGTTTGTGGATCGGAAGAATCAACATAATAAAAACGGCAAACTTACCAAAGGCAATTTACAATTGCCACCAAAATTCCAACACAATTCTTTACAGATCTTGAAGGATCGATTTCCAATTTCACATGAAACAACAACAACAACAACAACAACAACAAAAATGGAATAGCTAAAACAATCTTGTACAATAAAAGATCTTCTGGAAGAAACTCTATCCCAGATCTCAAGCTGTGCTATAGAGCAACAGTAATAAAAATAACGCAAGGTTCTGTACCCCATTTTTATTGGATTTGATTTGTTGGAGTTTATTTATTTGGTTCGTTGGAATTTATTTTTTTTTTTATTTTTTTTTTTTTTTGGTTTTTCGAGACAGGGTTTCCCTATGTAGCCTTGGCCATCCTGGACTCACTTTTGTAGACCAGGCTGGCCTCGAACTCACAGCGATCCGCCTGCCTCTGCCTCCCGAGTGCTGGGATTAAAGGCATGCGCCACCACGCCCGGCTTGGTTCGTTGGAATTTAATTCATTGACTTCTTTATGTAGTTTGGATATCAGCTCTTTGTTGGATGTAGGGTTGGTGAAGATCTTTTCCCAGTCTATAGAATGCTGTTTAATTCTATGGACAGTGTCTTTTGTCACAAAGAACCTTTTCAGTTTCATGAGGAGCCATTTATAAATTGTTGCTCCTAGAGCTTGAGCTATTGGTGTTCTGTTCAGGGGGGTTGTCTCCTGTGCCAATGAGTTCAAGACTGAGTTCAAGATTTAGTGTATCTGGTTTTATGTGGAGGTTTTTTGATCCACTTGGACTTGAGTTTTGTTCCACATAGTTAATTTGGATATATTTGCGTTTTGGTACATATAGATATCCAGGTATACCAGCATCATTTGAACATGCTTTTGTTCTTCCTTTTGTATGATTTTTGTTCCTTTGTCAAAAATCAAAATTTCATAGTTGTATACATATATTTCTGGGTCTTCAATTTAATTGCATTAATCAACCTGTCTGTGCAGGTACCGTTCACTTTTTATTATACTATATATAACTTGAAGTCAGGGATGAAGATACTTCCAGAATTTCTTTTATTGTATAAGATGTTTTAATTATTCAGGGTTTTTTGTTTTTCCATATGAATATTAGAATTGATCTTGTTTAACCAATGTATGGCCCAACCTGAGTCCCAACCCATGAGAGATAGCCAACCCCTGACACTATTAACAATACTGTGCTATGCTTGCAGACTGGAGGCTAGCATATCTGTCCTCTGAGAGGCTCCACCGAGAAAGCAGCTGATGCTGATACACACAGGCAAACATTGGCAAAGAATAGCTAGTCTTGTGGAAAATGGGGGGACAACTAGAAAGACATGAAGGGGTCATGACCTCCACAGGAAGACCAAAAGTAAACAGAGACAACTAACCAAGGCCCAGAGTGGTATGTTGACACTGAAGCACCAACCAACCACAATGCATGGACTGGATCTAGGACCCCTACACAGGTGTAGCTGAAGGGAAGTTTGTGCTTCATGTGAGGCCCCTAGTAAGAGGACCAGACGCTGTCTCTGACATGGACTGTGTTGCCTGTTTCTTTGTCACTACCCCCTGGCAGGCCTGCCTTGACAAGCCACAAGTGAAGCGCTTGTTCTTACTCCTGATGTGATTTTATATGCTGCGGTGGGTTGGTAGCAGGCACTCCTCTTTTCTGAGGAGTAGGAGAAGGCGAATAGGGAAAACATGGAGGGAGGGTGGGAACAAGAGGAAGGAGAGAGGAGCCTCTGATTGGGATGTAGATTGAATAAATATATAAATAATTTTTATTAAAAAAAAAGAAATTATCTGCAGAAGATCAGCTTCTACACAAATCTTAGGACATTTTCTTAATTAGCGATTCATGTGGGAGGGCCCAGTCCATTGTGGGTAGTACTACTCCTGGGCTGCTGGGTCTGGGTTCTATAAGAAATAATCCTGAGCAAGCTATGGAGAATAAGCCAATGAAGCAGCACCCTCCCACAGTCTCTGAAACTGTCCCTGCCTCAAAGTTTCTGCCCTGCTTGAGTTTCTGCCCTAATAGCTTCTGATGAACTGTTATCCCCTGAGTGAAATAAATCCTTTCCTCTCTAACTTGTTTTTTGTCATAGTTTAATCAAGCAATAGATAACCTTACTAAGATACCTTGTGAAATTATTTGCTTGTTTGTGATCAAACAGTATTTATACACATTTGAAACTGTCAAAAACAAAGGTTAAGACACCACAGCAGGACTAAATAAAGGTTGGTCTACAATCTCTGTGTTCGCAATCAGAGAGTTTAACAAGAAATTATGTTGTTAGACTACAATACCTATATAGATTGCAAAGATATATAAACAAATGGAACAATGTGATAAAATAGGATATTGGTCTGTGCATCCAGAAGGCATATTGCTTGGCATAGTCACAAAAGAATCATGTTGGTCAACATATCCCAAAATACTACATGTGCTTTCAGGAAGGTTTCAGTAAATCTGTTGGTGTTAATTGACTATGAGTTCCTCAGAACACAACAAATCAACCTTGGGCCAATCTCAGCAGACATCTTACTGATGCTACTTATCTAATACTAAAGATTTAAGAGTTATCAATGATCTTATTTAGCTTCCCTTTAAAAAAAAAGATTTATTTATTTATTATTTATACAGTATTCTGTCCATACAAGTGCCTGCCCACCACAAGAAGGCACCAGATCTCATTACAGGTGGTTGTGAGCCACCATGTGGTTGCTGGGAATTGAACTCAGGACCTTCAGAAGAGCAGATAGTGCTCCTAACCTCTGAGCCATCTCTCCAGCCCCTTATTTAGCTTTCTATTGTCTCCTAATCCTTTTCTTCTTCTTCTTCTTCTTCTTCTTCTTCTTCTTCTTCTTCTTCTTCTTCTTCTTCTTCTTCTTCCTCTTCTTTTTCTTGTATACGATGCCTCCTTTTCCTTCCATTCTTCAAATTGACAATTAGCTTTTGACAGATCTTTCAGTGACTGCAACATCTGTCAACTCATTGATCTATAGGGTTGATTTACCTGAGCTAGGCCTGGCTAGGTGGGTGTCACCTTCCATCCTCACCATTCCATGTGTGTCTCCATTAAGCTGTGTGCTTTGTTGAAGATTATGATCTTTCCTGAAGAAAGGACGGTGGTCTTCTGGAAAGGGTATATGAGTAGTTTTGCTTCCCTTCTAGAACCTCCAAACCAGCTCTTAAGGTCCTTGTGATACTTTTAAAACATAACAGAGGAAACAAGAATCCCATGCTCTAGCACAGAACTCACAGAGCCTTAGTAGAACTTAAGAGACATAAAATTACATTTCCATCCAAGCTTCTCCTTGGTCAGGTAACTGGGTGAAGTTCACAACAGTTCCATTTCTTGACAAAAACTTCATATGAGAATGAACTACAGGTAATTAAATTATCACAATAGCAGAGTTTTCCTTTACCTTTAGGTTAAGGAAACATTAACCCTATGGTTATTCCAATATATTAGTCCCATCTAGAATAATAATATAACAAACGTGAAGTCCTGACCAGAGACTGCATGGGATACCATAACAAATATGATTCTTTCTCTCTCTCCTCAGAAAAGGGGAGTGTCCACTACCAACCCACTGCAGCATATAAAATCACATCAGAAATGAGAACAAGTGCTTCACCTGTGGCTTGTCAAGGCAGGCCTGCCAGGGGGTAGTGATTAAAAAAAAAACAAAAAAAAAACCAAAAAACAAAAAAACAAAAACAAAAACAAAAAACAGGCAACACTGTCCATGTCAGAGAACAGGACAGTTTCAAAGAAAGCTTCCAATCCCAATTGGTCCAGCCTTTTAGACTGTCCCACGCAGGACTTCTTTTAAGCCTGGAATTTCTCAACATTTAGAAACTGGACCACAAATCTATTCTTAACGTGTTTAACCATTTCCCCAAATTATTTGCACACCTACAAAGATATTATTTGCCCCAAATCATCTGGAAGAAACTTTCAGAGAATGATTCCCTATTTCCCCTAAAAGAGGTTGGGTAGGATTTTTATTGCTATTGAGCTACAGATATTTACTTTCATCAGGAGTTGGTTATATGTTATTTTTGGTCTTATTCAGCTAGTGAACAAGGATGGATTCAAGAACATCCTTCTTTTCTTTTATTTTTCTTTCATAGATGTACAGATAGGGATTGAAAAGAAAGAAGAGGGAATATAGAAATACATAAGGATGATAGAACAAAAAGTAGATTATTGAATCTAGTCCTCAGCTTAAGGCCTTAACTGTGACTCACAAATAGGTTATTTGAAACTCATTGGCATAGAATTGCATATTTTAATGCAAATAAAGTTTAATTTTGCTACATTGGTATAGAATTCAAATTTAAGTTTAGTCTTAAGTTTAGTCTTCACACACACACACACACACACACACACACACACACACACACACACACATATATATATATTCTAACATGAAGTATTATACCTATACAGCTCAACTATAATACTAGGTTTACTTCCAGTGCTTTGATAGTTCTATAGCAGGGTGTTTAGAATAATTAAGCAATACCAGTTGTTAGCATATCAAATCATGGTCATGTCAATTACTAGTCTATTTTTTCACAAGAATATGCATCCTAGGTTTAACAGATAGATATGATTCTATGGATAGATAGGGCAAAATAGATAAGGTGTTCAAAAATCTCAGAGGCATACAGAACATGGCATTTAAAGATATTTTTATTATTTTCAAGATTAATTGACAACAAGTAAGCCTAACTCCTGGAAACACCCAACCTATCTCAAAGAAAAGATGATGAGCATCAAAGAACCTCCTTATAGAGATGGCTTGAAACATGGCAAATCAGCCACTAGGCAAAATCTCTGCATTTCTGCCACAGACAGAATTCTGCTTAAAAATAGGCAGACTTGAATGCAGACAGAGTTGATGGCCAGACCAAACTCTGCCAAGACAGGGCAAGCAAGTCCTCAATGGTTCCTGCTTCACAAATATGTATGTCAGATATACTGGGCCAGAAGGCTGAAGATGATGCTTCAGTGTTATAGAAGGTTCTGGGTGAAGTTCAGGCAGCAAACTGTCTCTGTCATTTTTTTATTTTGGAAGCTGCTAACTTGCACTTCTGATTTACTCAGGTAATAAAATTTTATTCCTTCTCAAGTCTGCGTTGTTGTTGTAGACAAGATAGTTTAGTTTTACAATTAAGCTTAGTTGTTTAGGGTTTAAGATGCTTTTAGGTCTAGTTAGATGTTTTAACTTTATAGAGAAGAGATACGATAGATATTGATCTACATTTGGAATTTTAGACTCACCATGATAGGAAAGATGTTTTCCTTAAGGTTGATTAATTCAGATAGCCAGAACATTTTCACAATTCCTGATTGTTTCATGGCTTTTCTTGCTGTATGTAGTTTATTGTATATATGTGTAATAATATAAATGCGTATGTAAATAAATAATAAAATAATAAAAATATTTTTTAAAAGTTTCCTTGTTTGTGGTGTCTAGTCAGCAAAATAAAACAGTAACAAAGATAACTTTGTTATTTTTTAAGTAAAGCTGTGAAACTTTTAGGTATGTGTGGTGTTCAAAATAATTTTAAAGATTTACAAGATAATTAAGAATTATATAGTTACACATAATTCATTGTGGAAAGACTGAATTGTTATGTATAGAAATTTATAAGGACATCTGAAACCATGATAACAAATGTGGATTCAGGCAGATATAAAATTAAATACCAGAAGACTTACAAGGTAACACAATGCATAAGAAGAGAAGTGAGGATGAAAATAGGCATGCGTATGAATGGAAAAGGATTGAAAAATCCACAATATTTTAAATTATATGCCCATAGTTTCCTATAATAAATAACAGTGTGACCCCATTTCAATTTCCAAAATAGAATTACAGGTCACTTACATATTATTGTCCTTATAATTAATGTCTTTGGAAAACTAAGGGATTGAAAGTTTGAAAAATCAGAAAAAAGAATTGGAAGGTGGAAGTTGAAAATTGAAAGGACCTGTAGAAGACTCTACATGGTTAGGGCTGGTATATAATAATAGAGTGTAGACACAGTGTTTGATATGCTCTTGGACATTGTAAAAGAGAGAATGGTATCTGTCATTGCTAAGGATTCATTATTGATAACAAGGGATTGTTAAATGTCATTATTCTGGTTAATTTTTTTCATCAATTTGATACACTTATTAAGAGGGTTATGCTTGTGTCAGTTTTATACATGTCTATAGGTCCATTTGATTGATTAATGTTGATGTAAGAGACCCCACTCCACTGAGATAGGATCCCTAGACAAATGGATCTGGGCTGTATCAGTCAAAGAGAGGCAGCTATTAAGCAGTACTGTTCCTTGGTTGCTGCCATAGGTAGTTTCTGCCTCCAGGATACTGTGTGGAGTTCTAACCTTGTCTTCCCTCAAAAATAGATCTAAGCTGTAAAACAAATAAACTCATTGCTCTCCCAAATTGGCTGCGGTCGTGAGGCTTATGCCACCAATACAGAGCCAACTAAAGCAGCCAACATCCTAGTAGACTCAAAGAAATGTGCTCTTCCTCAAGTTATGGTATAGCTTGACATTTAGAATACCTTAGCTTAATTGAAATGGTATTTTTTCATCTAAAGGTATTTAATCTCTCAGGAATTAAAAAAAAAAAGATGGACCTGCTTTTTAATTTCATCCATACTTCTACTTATCATCATATGCAAAGTACAATACAACGAGATTTTTCTGGAGCTCAGTGTTGTGTTTGATAATAAAGAAACAAGCTATGTAAAGAAAGTGCATATTGAAATCTAGATTTCTGACAACAGCTGTGTTTTTCACTTTCAGTGTTGTCCTTAAGAAGAATAAGTAAGACGGTTAAATTAGAAACTTGTGGGCATGGACAGAGGGAGGAACCACTAGTCCTTCCTATTGTATTGGGCATCTTCACTCAGCTGACTTCATCAGCCCTTTTGCATTTTCTGATGATTCCTCTTATTAATCAACCTTCACACCCCTGTTTTCTTGATACATTTAAAAAAGATAATCTATGTTTACTCTTCAGGTAAATTATTCTTTAGTCTATCAAATACGTATTTCCTTCTTCATAATAACTGAAAAATAATAACAGAAAATGAACTGGTGATCAGTTTTCCCAGTAATGACAATAACTAGTGCATATCTCAATGGTGTTGTGAACAGCCACTGCTGTTATAAATCATCTAGGTAATGTAGGTAGTCACATAAACACACACATCTTAATGGGGCATGAATTAAACAGTCTTTGCATGGCTTTAAAATGTAAATATAGCATTTGAAAAGTACTGTATTTTTCCATTTTAACCTAATCTTGCCACTTCCATGTGATCATGAATAGTAAACATGCCATCCCTTCTGCCCTGTACTTATACAGAAAACATCCCACGAACCTCTCCACTTTACTATGAAAAGTGGATGCAAATCTCCCTGCTGAGTGTCTTCACAGAGCACAGGTGATTACACAGCTTGTTTTACTATTTGTTTGATTTGTCTGAAGTTTCAAATGAAAGTAGATTTAGATTTTTTAAAAATTTGCTTAACATGTGGAGGTGCATATGGCAGTTTTTGCATTTTAATATCACGCTACCCACATTTTCAATATCCTGGTGAGGGCACCATGGATAACAAGTTTGATACAAATACAAAACAAATCTGAGAATTGTCATTAATGATTTGGATTTTATCTAATGCCTCTATTGTAATTTTTATGCTAATATGTTATTGAAGTACTTGTAATAATTTCATTGGTAATAAAAATTTCATCTACAATAATTAGAAAAAGTACATGTGTATATTATGTTAAATCATAGTCTTATGATAACAGTTACTCTGAAGTCAAATTTTATTCACAAGAAACATCCTATACATAGCCAAAAATTTCAATGTCTCTGTGAATAACACAAAGGCTTTTGAAAACATATTATCTAGTATTTTTTATTAGAAAACATGGCTCAGATGATTGAGCTCATTAAATCAGGCCATCCTGATGTTGAACAACGGAGCCTCGAAAGTTTTCTCATAAGTCAGAGCACAACTTTGGCAACAATTGTAGCTATCAGTTTTCTGTTTAATTGCCAAATAGTCTAAACACATATAATTCAAAAGGTGCTAAAGAGGGCATCACCAAACTATTGAAAAAGAAAACAGAAAGTTTCATTTATAAATAGATTTGGTTTCCTACAGGTTAATCTATATAATATGAAGGGCTTACTAGCTACTTAGTTACACTCAATAATCTCCTGTTTTGCTTTTTACAAATGTAAACCAAAGACATATGATTCTACTATCTTTTTGGTTTTTTGAAGTCAAACATAAAATTTATAGTAATAATAATTCATGGATACACATTATAACTAAGTTATTACAAAAATTTAATGAAATCTATTTCCTGTATAGTAAATTAATTTATGAACATTTAAAAGATTGTTCTTCAAAGCATATGGTTATTAAATATAATTTGGCTTCTTGCTGTATTGAGATTGGCAAACTCTGTAGCTATCTCAAACTCTCCCATGTCACACTGCCTATGAGATAGAAACGCTATGATAAAATGTCATGATTTTCTCAAATACAAAAATAAAAATATTTGTCTTTATCATGAACTTTGTGATTATCAAAATAATTTTATAAATCAATCAAAAAATCTAATTTCGATAAAAAATACCTATAAATGAAAAAGTATCAATAATATCAATATAAGGGTTATATTTAATTAAACATTTCCAAAGAGAGAGAGAGAAGAAGGGGAGTTACTGGAAGATATCTTCCTCACGTGTTCCAAGATTTGCAAAGGTTGACTCACAGCCATCTTGACTCGACTCAGTCTTTTTTAGTCTCTTCATATACTCTGTGAACATGATCAAATGACAAGACTCAAGGTCATGCACTCTTAACTCTGCAAAGCCTGTGTCTTAGCAGGTGGTCCCTGACAGATCCAAGCTCCTATGAGCAAGCCAGGGAATGAAGCCTGGGAAATCCCAGGGTTATGCTAGTTCTACACTGCCAGCAAGGTTTTTAGTTCCAAGGGTCATGTTACTTTTCAATTCTGCTAAATCTATTAGCTTCATGGGACTATGGCCTGATATAGTGCTGAATGTTCTGCGCCTGGTGTTCTGGAATCACTGCAGGAAAATTAGCTTTGGCTTTAGCTGAGTTCTGCCTCTGAGAAGCCCACATTAGAAGGCAAATGAGTATTTAATTTATACTATAATATAGTCCTATCTCCTTGTGATACCCTCCATTTCAATTCTTTTCTCCTCAGATGAACTGACACGAGTCTCATTTCTAGAATGAAAAGCGAAGAACATACTCAGTTTAAGCTGTCATGGCACAGGCAAAAATATAACTCAGAATTATCTATTTTAAAATGACACCTAGGAATTGACAGTATAGTTCTGCCTGCTACGCAATACAAATTTTGTACACATTATGTTACACAACATCTGAATGGCTTGACAGTTCACAATGGCATTTTGCATTAGCACTGCAGCAAACTGTATAATGACACCAGACACTGGAAATAAAAGCACCATGGCAACTTATTCTCTTCTGCCATAATACAATAAGTAACTTTCTTAGTCAGTTATTTATTGTTCTTTAGAGTAAAACAGACAAAGGTATGATTTGATAAAGTCTTATTTGTACAGGTTTGTGCTTCACAATCCATGCTGTTTTAGTTTTTTTTTTTCACACAGACTGTAACATGGATGTAGTTATGAATTATAACTATTTAAGCACGCTGGAGAATTGTTAACCATTTTTGAAGGTCTAAGTTATCTGTTTTTCTATTAGTTTTCGAATCATAAGCTTGCTTTGAATTTACAGAGTAAACTTTATGACTATAGTCTTATTTTACTGACACAAAATGCTATCAAAAGAAACGGTAAGCAATTCTAAGTGCAACTTCAGGATTTAACATTTTTAAAACTTGTTTTAATTTGATGACTTTGAAAGTAAAAAACAATCATCATTTTAATGCTATTTTATGGAAGATGATTTTATGATCATACCAAATTTGTAAGTATAAACATTAAAAAGTAGCCGCAGAAGATAGATAGCAATAATGTATTTAAAAATGCATTTACCAAAATGAAAGTTATCCTATATATTCGTATAGTAGCTGGAGTATCTCTTCAAAGAAACATGCTCACTGCACAAGAGTGATAACCTGGGTTTGATATCCGGAACCATTACAAAGAACTACAAGTGGTAGCCATCAACTGTAATCCCAGGGCTGCTGTAGAGAGATGGCCAGTGGAGACAGAGCTTACTGGAATAGTAAAGCACATTGGAAATAGACACGAAAGAAAGAAAAATGAGAGTGGATGCTCGTGGTTTACAAATTGAATGAATTTCTTCAGGAATAAATGCCAATATTTTGGCTGCCATCCTTTCCGTGTTTGTTAAGGATCATTTATATTAGTTTCATTTATGTGTACGTGTCAGTATGATTATGTGTGTATTGTGCATGTGTGCTACAGAGTGGCGTCAAATCTACTAGAGCTGTAGTGAGAGGTGATTATGAGCCATGAGATGTGGGTGCTGGGCATTCGGGTTTTTCTGGAAGAGCCGAGATTACTCTTAAACACTAAAGATAAAGACCCAGTTTATCTACCTTTGATCAAGATTTTTTTTTGCCAGGATGGAAATTATGACCTCACATCAAGAGTAACATTTATGTATGAATATTCAGATATTGGTGAAAAATTTTCAGGATAAGACTAATTGTGATGTTATGTATTCAGTCACACAAACTTAAAATAAATGGTGGATCACAATCACAGAGATCACTCTTTTATCAATGGCCTAAGGCTCTGGCTCTGAAGGAAGCAGAGAAGCTTCTAGTTGCTCTGATTTAATGTCAGATACATTTTCTTTTAACTTTCCTTCAATTTCATCCTTAAATCAGTACTACGTTCATCTTTACTCTCTTCTTAACTTGACTACTTTGCCTGAACTATACAATAGTAGATATTAAATTTTCTTGCTTTTAATGTTCACATTTGAACATTTTATCACAGTTTCAGAAGCTTGTTTTTTTTTTCCATAGGATTTAAGATTGGAAATGAAGCTTGGTGCCCCACCCTTTCACTCCCAGCATTTAGGAAGCAGAGGCAAGGGGATCTCCATGAATTCCAGGCCAGCCTGGACTGCAAAGTTAGCTCTGAGAGAGCCAAGAGCTATGTCATATAGAAACACTGCCTCAAGAAAAACAAAACAAAAACAGCGAAACAAAAAAGAATAATATAGCTTTTGAAAAGTAAAATAAGCATTTATCATGTTTAGAATAAACATATCTGTTTTCACATTAAAATAGTTTTAATTTTTGTTTTAACTTTGATCTTTTCACCAAAATATTTTATTTATTCATAATTTAACATATTATATTTGGATCATTTTTCACATGCCTAGTCCATCTACTTGCAGATCCATAACACAAATACATAAACACTCAGCTAAATGTCCTCATCTTAGTTCTCTAGATGGACTGCCTAATTACTTTTGCCCGTGTGGTCATATACAGGAGGATGTTTGATCTGCCAGTGGTCATATCAGTAAAAATAAAAAAAATTACCTAATGCTTCTCTATTATAAGCTATTAATTGCCAAGAGCTCTTCAGTTAGGTATGGGTCTTCATGTTCAGATCGATCCTCCTTGCTGGGAATTTCATCTGGCTTAAGCTTACCTAGGTCTTGTACATGTAGTCACAAATACTGAGTCTAGATGTGCAAATGCCCTTGTGGGTTTGAATGCCTTATAGAACAGTGCACACTCAATATCAAATAAATTCTAGAGATTTTAAAGTATTTTTGTCTTATGTTATTTTTAAAAAGAAAGATTTAATAGTTCTGTATTACATTAGATTTCAATTAGGCTCAGGACTTGCTAAAGCAGGATTCCTTTTAAGGACAGAGCACTCTGAAATATTAGTCATAAAGGAACTTCTGCAAAACCAATATATCTAACCTTTCTGTCTGCAAATAGGATATAATTATGTATCTTTTTTTCAAAAATAAGAGAATAATAGTTTTTGTCAGAAAACTATGTAGAATGGTCAAATTTAAATTTGAATTATTATTTTAGAGAAAGCAGCAGTTATTCCACACAGAAAGACCAGGACCTATTTAATTAGCCTATAGCAAAATGCTGCACAATAATTATTCCATCCTAAACCTCCATGCTAATATCGTCTCTGCCTGTTCAGATTTCCCACATTATACTTGCTTTTAAATCATGTCCTGCGCCCAGTTCATTTCTCTTCATGTTTCCCTGTCTCTCCACATGGCTCAGTCCTCTCTTTCCTTTCCCTTTCTTCTCCTCCCTCTCAATTAGAATGTCTCACCCTATTCTCTGTTATTGCTCATCATTGGCTAGTTTGTTTTATTGACAACACAGAGAAAAAATATGATGACAAGTTTACACAAACTTGAAAGTGAATATACTTAGAAGAAACATCAAAATGCAATCTAAGGATTGATGCAGAGAGCGGGGTAGAGAAATCAACATTTGAATGAATGAGAGTAAACTGTACACAGTGCACAAGAACATTATGCCAACAAGTATAGTGTGGGAATTTGTACAAACTAAAGAGAAGGAAAGTGAGAATATAGACAATAATTCCTGACAATCATTAACTGATTAGAAAATATTTAGATGGCTCTTCCTTTTAATTGTGTTAGGACTGAAAGTCTCAAATTATTTCAGTTCACTGTGTGTGTGTGTGTGTGTGTGTGTGGGTGTGAGAGAGAGAGAGAGAGAGAGAGAGAGAGAGAGAGAGAGAGAGAGAGAGAGAGAGAGAGAGAGAGAGACAGAGAGAGAGAGAGAGACAGACAGAGAGAGAGAGAGAGAGACAGAGAGAGAGAAAGAGAGAGAGAGAGAGACAGAGACAGAGACAGAGACAGAGACAGAGACAGAGACAGAGACAGAGACAGAGACAGAGAGACAGAGAGTTTCTGTATATCCATGTGTGTGCTTTTATGTGGTATGTGAGAGTACAGTTAGAGACAAATGTTGGGAGCCTATTCTTTATCTCTCTACTATAGAAAGTTGCATGTGTTAGTTCATGAGTCTCGGTAGATATCGCTTTTATCTTCTGAGCCATCTCAATAGAATGGACAGTCTCACTTTAAAACCCAAATGTGTCTGGAAACTTTTCCACATGCTGCTCTTTCTCCTTACTCACAGCTCTTGGCAGCCCTTTTTCTCTTCTGTTTTGTTTTGTTTTTGCCAGCAGCCAAGGACATAGGTTTTTGATTTATCTACAATCAGTGTTGTCTTCTTCTTTGTACACAGATGGGCAGGATTTGCTGTAATAGAACACATATTCCTCTGAGTAGCATGAATGTGTCATTCTGATGAGAGTTAATTCTGGTTCTTTCTGGTTAATTCTGGAGAGTTAATGCCTGTTCTTCCAGGGACGTGTTACTATTTGAAGTTTATGAACTATCTGTTTGGGAAATAGTTAATCCTATTCTAAAAGTTAAAATTATCACCAGCTGCTAATTGCTAATTATTAGACAGCTGGACAATCAACATTCAAATGTGACAATGACAGAATTACCTTATCTGGAGTTACTCAACAATAAGACTTAAGGGGCAAAATACTCAACTGTGCTCATTCAGCTTTTGTATGTTATTTCCTAATTGCTTCTTCAAACAATAAATAAGCATCTGTTTCTTTCCTATAACTATCTATATTCCTTTAAGTATTGATATTTATATTAGTACACTATACTTATGAATCTTGACAAAATTGTAATATGTGACATGATTACATCTACTTTGCAGAAATCATACAGAATATGATATTTTGAAGTGGTAGGAAATCATTTTTATTTAGACAAAGTGTTATCATGATACAAGGTTCCAACTAGATATAGTGCCTCAATAATATATCCACCCTTTCAAATTTGTAGTTAATTGTTTGATATTACAATTAAGAGTCAATGTTTGCTCACAATTCACAATACCATGTACTTTAACAATATATGATTCAGGGCCAAGTGTGGTGGCACATGCCTTTAATTCAAGTACTCAGGAGGCAGAGGCAGGCAGATCACTGTGCGTTTGAGGCCAGCCTGGTCTACAAAGTGAGTCTAGGACAGCCAAGGATACACAGAGAAACTCTATCTCAAAAAGCAAAACCAACTAACCAAACAAACAAAAACCAAAACAAAAAAAATCCTCAAATACTCTGTATCCAATATTTACTAATGAACACAAACATATTTCTTATTTTAGCTAAATAATAGAGCAATATAATTATTCCATATTTGTTGCAGTTTTAGGCACAGTTTTAAACAGTAAAATTAGTTTTAAAATTTATACATTGTAGATTTTAATTTAGTATATCATTAAATTAAAAATGATAATAAATAAGTACAATAATCTATTCCAAAATATTGATGCTATCATTAATTGACATTACAAAAACTATCATCAATAATTTAATAGTTATATAAGAGTAAGAAATAGAAAATTGGGAATAATTCTACCTCAAGACCCAACTATACCGTCCCTGGGCATATACCCAAAAGATGTACCACCATACAGCCAAGACATTTACTCAACTATGTACATAGCAGCTTTATTCATAATAGCCAGAATCAGGAAACAACATAGATGTACCTCAACTAAAGAGTAGGTAAAGAAACTGTGGTATATTTACATATTGAAATACTACTCAGCTATTAAAAATAAGGAAATCTTGAAAATTGTGGGCAAATGGATGGAACTAGAAAAATTCATCCATGTGAGGTAACCCAGACCCAGAAAGACATGCATGTTATTTACTTACTCACAAGTGGATATTAGCCATATAATACAGGATAACCAACTACAATGTAGAGAATGATGGACCAACCAATGACCATGTATGACGTGGACCTAGACCCTCTGCTCAGATATAGTAGATAGACAGCACAGTCTCCTTGTGGGTCTCACAAGATGGGAAGTAGAGACTACCCCTGACATGGACATTGACAAAAAAAAAAAAATCCATGGCAGAGAAGCCTTTCCCTGCAGCGTGAATAGCAGACAGAGACTGAAAATTAGGATGCTGCCCTAGTGGGGAGCTTCCATGAAAGCAGGAAAGGTTGTCATCGTGGACAGCTGCCATTGTGGTCGTGGGCATTCTGAGGCCAGAAAGGTGTTGGCTTCTACCAAAATAGTAGGTTAAGACAGAAAAAGTCACCCTGGACAGCTCTCACTGAGGAGATGACAGATGCCACTAGTTTGTGACCAGTCTCCAGAGCCCCAGGGTGGAATGGAGAGGCTGACAGCCCTGAAGCAAACAGGAAGAACTGGCAGAGCTGAGGCAGGAAGCAGGGGCCGGCGTGTTCCACTTAAAGTTTTAGTAGCCTATTGCTAGAGGGCTAAACGTAGCTGCGGTCATAGGGGGGTGCATTAGGGAGGTGGTGGATACTGCTAAATCTTGGGTGGGCCACTGAGGCCATTATGTTGGTGAGCTGCTATCTCTGCCACTGCTAGGGAAGGAGGAGATTAGTGGCAGCATACCACCACACCACATCCTGGGACAAAGGGTTCCCTTAGTGGGCCTCCTCAGGTGTTGCTAATGTAGCAGTGGATCGCCTCAGCTAGGATGGGTGTGATGCCAAGGCCAGTGCGGCAGGTTTCTATCTCTGCCTCAGCTGCTCTTACCCATAGCAGCAGATGCTTTGAATGCTGTTGAAGCTGTAGATACAGAAGGCATACAATATCACCAGAAGTAGCTAAAATTAAATTTAAAAAAAGAAGGAGACCATGGCGCCATGGTTTAGTTTAGATAGGGTAAGAGGGGGATTCCGCTTCCCATTGAGAAAATAACTGAGTTTGCTGCCTGAACAGTCACCCAAAACTCTCTATAACATTGGAGCATCATCTTTAGCATTCTGGCTCAATATGTCTGGCAGACATATTTATAAGGCAGGAACTATTGAGCACTTGATTGCTGTGTCTTGGCAGAGTTTGAACATCGACTCTGCTTGCATCCAAGCTTGCTCTTTTTTCAGGCAGAATCTGTATGTGGTAGAAATGAGGACATTTTGCCTAGTGGCTTCTTTGCTACATTTGAAGCCATCTCAAACCCCTACCCCGATCTAGCAATGGACAGAGCATTCTCCTCAGTTGAGTGGAGACTGGGGTCTTGTAAATTCAACATATACAGACCACATTGTCCAAAGAAATTCCATAAAGACAACACAGATGACCAACCTGTCCGGCTTCAATTAAAAGGTGTTAAATTGGGTGACAGGCCAATTATTTAGGAGCGTTCACACTACCTCCGCACAGCCTGCAGAATGCAGCTAATGTTCTCTAGCATCTCCATCTCTTTTGAAATCCGAAGGCAACAGTAATGTTGTTTTTAAACAAGCTTTTCAAAATGTCCTGAAGAACTTCCAAACTTTTTCTACATTTTAAACATTTTTTAATAAGGTAAGGATAATTTTGTTTCCAAAGACCTTGGTATCACTTGCCTTGCAAACATCTGTGTAAATTTATTTATAGGGAATATATAGACTTATTATAATTTATTCAGTGTTTGTTCATTTATTCTGTTTTTTAAATTTTGAGACAATTTTTTTATATATATATCACAATACTACAAATTGTCTATAAAGTTTTTTGACCTATGAAATACAGTTTTACAATATTTAAAAATGGTTCTCACTTTAATTAACTTAATTTTTAATACCATTTGCAAACTGGTACATATACATATTTTGTTAATTTTCATAGACAAAAAGACACACACACAGACACATATATGTGTATATATGTAGAATTTTGATTGTTGGTAAACAGAAAGATGGTATAAAATGCCAGCACAATATCAACTCAGAAGTAATATTTCTATTGTGTCAAAACCATGAAACACTGTAGCTTGAAAGACAGAAGTTTAATTTCTAACCGTTTGCAAGATTCAGAGTCTGACATGGGGTAGCAGAAATTTGAGACTATCTTTAGCCCAGAGACAGCTGGATTCTTTTGTATCCTGGTTTAGTGGAAGGAAAATTCTTTGTATGTTATCTTAATACAGGTCTTGTGTACAATACCAGGGTGACTGTGTACTCTCAATCTAAATTACTTCTAAAGATATCTTCTTTAGGAACACAAGGCCTACATTAGGGGTTTATGCTTACTTTATATTTCATGATAACTTTAGTTTATGTTACAATGGATGTAATTGTTCTCTTTCTCACCTTTCTCTTCCCTACCCTCTCTGTGATCATTCCTGGCATTAGATAGATGATTTTAGGTATTTCATTTATTTTTATCATTTAAGAAGACATATTTCTATCCAATTATGCTGGTACAAGCCAGGAATCCCAATGATATGGTAGGTACCATGGGAGAATTGAGAGTTTTAGGTCAGTTTGGACTCACAATGAGATGATGTCTAAAATAAATTGAAATAAATTTTATTCAATTATTTTTATTAGATTTGTTTTCTTTTGGACATATTTGTAAATTATTTTAGATTAGCTTGGTTTTTGACAAAGGTGATTGCCTTTAAATAAGGGCAGGGCAGTCTCTCTCTCCTCTGTTACCAGGTGGTACAATGATATTCAGCTAGACTAAACATCATTGGCTTTAATTTCTAGGTCAGCATCCAGTGAAGAAAGCTGCCTAGTTCCCCAGAGGCATCCCACTATGCTATGCATAATTGTTGGAAGATATTTTAGGATGGCTTACACTTTCAACAATATTTAAGAAAACTAACATAAAATCAGCTTGAAAGTTTATATATCACAGCTAAGCTTTTATATTCAGCAAATATATACAGGTATGAAACAAGATTTATGCTAATATAGTGAGCACTGAAAAAAGTATGAACCTATTGGATTTTGAAGAACAGAAATTATGTATGCTTTTACCTTATAATTATGAGAATATTACTTAGGTATTGTGTTTCTTTGTGCATATACATCTCTGTATGAGTTACTTACATTAGCTCTATTGGAGTTGGCACTTTAATACAATAAAATATACAAAACTATATAAAAATATATACAAAACACTATTGTAATTTAAAATCCTCTATGTATTCATGTGATTAAACAAACATCTTCAAAGACACAGCTTTGAGCTATAGGAAATAATTTTAGGGGAAGTGTGACAATTTATAAGATTCAGTTTGGTCTTCTCAAAATATTACCCCATGAAAACATTATTATATAAGTCTATAGGCTTTTGAGTAGCTAATAACATTTTGTATTTCAAATACGTCTCCCAATATAGCCTCTAAAAGATGCCCTACCTTTGTAATTAGTTGGAATACAATGGTAGTGTGTATTAATGTAATACCACATCTTTCTGCCTTTATTTCATGCAGTGTATTATATTTTACAAAATTATTTGACCTACCAATATTTATGTTATGTACAGATTTACTCGGTAAAGAATAAATGCTAGGATATTTTTATTAACATTTTATTTTGGGCCCTGATGCTACACAATTTCATGAATAGAATATATGTTCAAATGTTCACAAACCCACTGTTTTTTAATGATTTTATTTAATATTGCACTCAATACTGTAAATTATTTATATTTATAGTTGTTTGGCCTACCTTTCTTCCTGTGCATGTTGCATTTCTGGTCCTTTTATAAGCCAACAAATGGCATCAGATGACCTGAAAATAATGATACTGATGGTTTAGAGGAGGCACATAGGCATAGAGTATGAAGCCCAGTTTCCTTGTAAAAGCAGATAAGTATTAATTCTCAATATATGAGACTTGGCACATAAGTCAGCACACAAAATATATTCTAGTTAGAGTTCCTACTGCCATACTAAAAAGAATGCAACCTACATCTGAACCAACCTACATCCACCAACACTATCCTGAGAACCAGAGAGAAGAACAGAAATGCAATAACGAAAAACCAACCACCTGCCGATATGACCCAGATGTCAACACCTAGAATTAAAAAAATGCCAAATACGAATGCCTAAATATCAGCAAGAAAATCAACAACAGCCAGGACAATATGACTTCACTCGAGTCCAGCAACCCTACTAGAGTAGATCCTAAGACAAATGCTAAACACAAGAGACACAAGACAAGCACTGCAACATACTATTGTGAAAATGAAGATTGAAGATTAAAGAAGATTGAAAAATACATCAATGAAATGTATGTAAACACAAACAACTCTTAAGTGAAATGAAGAATGAACTATACAAGACATGAAAGTGGAAACTGAATTTAAAAAGAAAATCCAAACTGAGGGACAAATGGCATTGAAAAATTTAGGAACTTGAACAGGAACTTCAGAGTGTTTAAGACTCACTAACATAATACAAAAGATGGAAAAGGGAAACTCAGGCATTGAGAGCAAGATAGGAGAAATGGACACTTTACCAAATTGAAGAAACTAAGAATAGTGTGACTTTCTTTTTTAGAGTTTTCATTAATTCATTCAATAATTTTATTTATTCATTTACCTCTCAAACACAGCATCCCTTCCCTCCTCTCTTCTGAGTTCCACCCTCTCTCTTCCTCCCCTCTCATCCTCTTCCCATTCTTCTCTGAGAAAGGGAGGCCTCCCATGAATATCAGCCTGCCTTGGTATATCAGGATGGGTTAGAACTAGGCACATCTTCTATTGAGGCTAGACAAGGCAGTCGAGTTAGAGAAAAGAGATCCAAAGACAGGCATCAGAGTCCAAAGCAGACCCTGTTCCTGATGTAAGGGGTCCAACATGAAGACAAAGCTACACACATGTTACATATGTGTACAGGCCCGGGTCCCTCCCACGCATTGTCTTTGGTTGGTGGTTCAGATTCTGTGAGTCCCTGTGGGTGCAGGTTAATTGATTCTGTAGGTATTGTGGTGGTGTCCTTGACATCTCTGGCTCCTGAGATCCTTCAAACCTCTTACTCACAAGATTACTCTTGCTCCACCTAATGTTTCACTCTGGATCTGTACATATGCTTTCATCAGGTACTAGGTGAAGTCTCTCTGGGAACAGTAACTTTAGGCTCCTGCCTATAAATATAGCAGAATATCATTAACAGTGTCAGGTGTTGGCTCTCTCTCATGAGACGGGTCTCAAGTTGAGCCAGTCATTAGTTGGCTGTTCACTCAATTTCTACTTCACCTTTATCCTTAAGCGTCTTATAGGCAGGACACATTTTAGGTCCAAGGCTTTGGACATGGATTTTTATCCCCATCCCTCTGTTGGAAGTCTTGTCTGGTTACAGTAGGTAGCCATTTCAGGTTCCATCACCCTCATAGATTCCTGGGAATATCCCTTGTCCTAGGTTTCTGGCTCATCTCACAGCTGGCTCCACCATGAATTCCAGTTTTCTCCACCATTTACCTTTCCCTCAGTCCTTCGTACACTTGATTCCTCCTATTCTCCTCCTTACTCCCTCTCCCACATATATCTCTACCTCCATCTACCTCCAGTGCCTATTTTATTTCCCTTTCTGTGTGAGACTCAAGCATGCTCCCTTGGCCCCTGCTTGTTACTTAGTTTCTTTGGGTCTGTGTATGTAGCATGATTATGCTGTACTGTATAGCTAATATTCACTTATAAGTGAGTATATACAATGTGTGTCTTTCTGGGTCTGGATTATCTCACTCAAGATGACAGAGTCTAGTTCCACACATTTTCCTGCAAATTCTATGATGTCCTTGTTTAAATAGCTGAGTGTAAATTCCATTGTGTAAGTATACTACAGTTTCTTTATCTATGCTTTGGTTTAGAGACATCTAGATCATTTCCAATTCCTGGCTATTACAAGTAAAGCTGCTATGAATATACTTGAGCAAGAATCCTTGTGGTATGGTGGAGCATTTTTAGGGTGTGTTCCCAAGAGTGGTATAGTTGGGTAATGAGGTAGAACCATAAACAAATTCATAAGAAACTGACAGATTGATTTCCACAGTGGTTATACAACTTTGCACTGCCACCAGCAATGGTGGAGTGTTCCCCTTGCTCCACATCTTTGCCAACATGTTCTGTCACTTGAGTTTTTTATTTTAGCCATTCTGACATGTATAAGATGGAATCTCAGTCATTTTGATTTTGATTTTCCCTATGGTGAGCATTTCTTTAAGAGCTTCTCTATCATTTAGATTCCTTTGTTGAGAATTCTATTTAGCTCTAAACAACACTTACAAATTGGATAGTTTGGTTGTGTTTGATGTCTTGAGTTCATTATATATTTTGGATATTAGCCCTTTGTCAGATATAGGGTTGGTGATGTTATTTCCACAATCTCTAGGCTAATGTTTTGTTCTGTTAACAGGGTCCTTTGCCTTACAAAGCTTTTCAGTTTTATGAGGTCCCACTTATTAATTGTTGATCTTAATGCTTCAGTTGTTGGTATTTTATTCAGGAACTTGTCTCCTGTACCTTCCTTTGTACCTATCAGGCACCCTCACTGAGGGGAAGTGATCAAATTGGGAGCACCAGAGTTCATGTCAGAGGCAGTCTCCACTCCCCCTACAACTGTGAAGATGAGACGTCCATTGCCTATATCTGAACAGGAGGGTCTAGGTTCATTGCATGCATTGTCCTTGGTTCATGCATCAGTTTGTGTAGGATCCCCTAGGTTCAGATCTGCTGGCCTTGATAGTATCCTTGTGGGGCTCCTGAATCCTCTGGGTTCTTCTATCTACCCATCTTCCATACCACTCTCATTGCTCCGTGCTGAATCCAGCACTGAGTTCCAGCACCTGTCCGATACCTAGCTGCGTGAAGTCTCTCAGTGGACATCTATATTGGGCTAATATCCACTTATAAGTGAATATATACCATGTGTGTCTTGTCCCAATTATTTGTATGACTTCACAATTACCTGATTCCTAAATCCAACCCAATATAGAATGAAATTTACAGACAAAGCCCAAAACCTCTAAGGTACTTGCACATCAAATCCAATAACATATAAAATATATCACCCCCTATAAACAAGTATGTTTTGTTCCCTCTAGAAAAATGTTCAGATGGTGCATCATAGAAACACTAATAAATGACTTCTACCACATACAGACTAAAAGGCAATAAGCACATGATCATTTCATTAGATACAGAAAAGGCCCTTGACACAATTTGATACTTTCATGATAAAATTCTTCCAGAGATTAAAGATACAAAGGATATCATTCAGTATAATATAGGTAATCTAAATCAACCTTAAAGTCAACATTAATATAATTGGAGAAAAATTAAAAACATTTTCACAAAATCAGAAACAGGTCAAGGTTGTGCATTCTCTCCACACCTACTCCATATTATATGGGATATCTTAGCTAGAGTGATAAGACAACTGATCGATAAAGGGAATACAAACACGATGAAAATTTTCAAGTGTCTTTGTTTGCAGATGATTTCATTGTTCATGTAACCACCACAAATTCCACAAGGAAACTCCTACAGTTTATAAAAATTTGCAACAATGCAGCTGGATACAAATTTAATACACAAAACATAACAATCTTATTGACAATGACAGATATACCTACAAACAAATCAGTGAGACAGTACCTTTCATAATAGTCTCAAAAAAGTAGTGTATTGTCTCCAATAAAGAAAGTAAAAGACTAGTATAGAAAAAAAAACCAAGGCCAACAAAACTTTATGACATTGAAGAAATGGAAGATATTAAAATGTGGAATCTTATGCTAATGGTTCAGTAAGGTTAAGATAGTGAAAATGGTCATTCTGCCAAAAGCATTCAAGGCTATCCCTATCAAAATTCTAATATGACTCCTCACAGGACCTGAAAGGACAATTTTTAGCATCATTCTGAAACATAAAATAACCCAATAGCTAAACCAATCATAAGTATTACCATCCTGATCACAAATTTTACTACAGAATAATAAAAGAAGTATGGCTTAGCACAAAAACAGTACCACTGATCAAAAGAATCAAACTGAAGAACCAGACATAAGTCTACATCTATGTACACCTTATTATTGATAACTAACCTAGAAATGTACTCTACAAAAATATATATTCAACAAGTGATACTATCTAAATATTATAGCTGGATGTAGGACAATGCAATTAGATCTATACCTTTCACTCTGTACAAAACACAACTCAAAATAGATTAAATATCTCAACCTAAGGACACATGGGAGGAATGGCAGAATGGGAGGATACAAGGGATGGGATAAAAATTTAGATGAATTTATGAATAAATTAATAAAATATATTAAAAAAATAAAATAAATCTAATCAGAAATGTTGTCTCCTAAAAACACATAAACTGTATGATGGAAGAGAAGTTGTTGAATAGTCTTGAACAAATCAGCACACACACACACAAAAAAAACCTTTCTGAACTGAATACCTATAGACTGAGCACTAAAATCAACAACTAATAATTGTGACATCATGAAACTGAAAACTTTTTGTAAGACAAAGGCATACTCATTCAGATAAAGTGGCAGGCTATAGAATAGCCTAGGATATAAACAGGTGACTGGTCACCCTAAACAAAGTATGGGCTAATGGTAAGGACGTTTGCTAAATATAACAACTACACAACTCAATGAAGACTGAGAAGTTGAGCTTGTGCCTACCTAGAGTCTTTAGTCTATAAACTAGTGTTTATGGTACTATAAGTCATTCTGCCTTCTATCAAAGGAGAAAGATAAATTACAACCCAGCTACAAATTATCAAAACTTTATCTAAAATGATAACCTGTCCGCAAGATGTGCTAGTGCAATTGTGGCACAAGGTTAGTAAGAATATCCAACCACTATATAATTGGATTTAAGGCCCACACCAAGATATGAAAACTCAGGTCAACACAGACTGGAAACCAGTAACCTGAGACATACCAGATAGTACTTACAGTTAGAGAAAACCAAATATGACTGTTGTATGAAAGGAACTTAACAATAAAATGACTCCTGCTCACATTATACAATATAGATAAGTGTCTTGCTCAATCATTATCAATAAAGCTTCCTCCAACAACAGTTATGAAAAAATACAGACCCACTGCTGGTATACAGATGAGATACATTAGATCCTTCAGTCATAAAGAAGATATCACCATCAAATTTCTTCACTCAGGGCTTAAAGTAGCTTGTGGAAGAAGATATAGAAAGATTATAAGATCAAGATTATATAAATGACAAAAATGAAACAAGGCCTTCTTTAAAAAAAAAAAAAGAACTGATGCAATATAAACTCAAAGAGACTGTGGCAGCATTGACAGTGTCTGTGTGGTACTGTGCCAGATGGGGTCTTAGAGCAGAGAAATTGGACACAAGTCTCCATCCCTCACTGAAACCTATCTCCACTTAGTAGCCAATTACAAGTGATAAATTCATTCTCTCCAAAAGAGTCTCACTAAGGATACATAACACTCTAAAACATACGCCCCAATGCCCAGCACAATGGATGACACAATGAACTCACTGGCTTCCTAGAGCTTTTTTTCTCTCATAATGTTTTGTCACAATTTGTTGTTTTTGTTGTTGTTGTGTGCTTACATTATGATTCCTTTGTATGTATGTATATGTGTGTACACACACACACACACACACACACACACACACACACACACACACACATATCGTCTTCAGTTATTCTGGGATTCCTGGTTGTATGAATGTGTTTGTCTCTGTATCTATATGTGTTTCTTGTGGGGTTTTTTTCTTGGCACTTTTTATTCCCTTATTTTTTTTCTTTAATCATTTCATGTATTTTTGTATTATTTTATTTTATTATAATTCCCTTAATGCCTGTTTTTTTTCCTAAAGGGAGACTGAAAGGATGTGGATTTGGATACAGATGAAATGGGAGGCAGTATTACCTGAGAGAATTTGGGCACAGGAAAACCATTATCATAATATATTATATGAATTAAATTCATTTTTTATAAAAACAATTCTACTATACCTTATTTGAAAGGAAAAACTGCAGGAGAACACTAAAGAAACAATTTTAAATGTTTCCTGATGTTTTATTTGGATGTCATAGAAGAATAACACATATAGGTATATTTAGTCACAAATACATATTTCATTTTAGGAATCTCTAAGTATGAGATTATAAGGATGGTATTGTCAATTTCTTCCTAATATCTCTACTCCTGGCTAATATATATATTATATATATATTATATGTTATTTTTATTTTAATGACAGGTTAAGCAAAGGAAATAGGTATGTCACTAAGTATTGTGCTACAAATCTATAATCGCAACTTTTGGATGGCAGAGGCAGGAGTATCATGAATTTAAGGTTATGCTAGTAACAACTGAAGGACTCGTCTCCATGCACAAGCAGAAGATAATATTAACAAACAAACTGACTTGAACCTCATCATAGAAAAATTTAAAACTTAACTATGAACAAAAAAGTGAATCTCTTAATTCTATTTACATCATAATAGCCTATAAATGTTGAGTAGACTCAAAAATGCATTTAAAATACAAGTATTCAAGAAGATATGATGTAATTTTGTTGTTTGCAATAATATTTGAGTAAGAGAACATAAAAAAAAAGGCAAGGATGGGAACTACTACTTAAAAAGCCCAGTAGTCCTGTAAAGCCAGATCAACAATTTTGAAACTCAAATGCTAGCAATAATATGAACAAATATAAGTTGTTTGGGGACATATCAACTACAGAGAAATCTACTGTTAATATTTTGAATACCACTAAAAATTTTTATTTTTTAATGGAGCTATTTGACATCTTTGAGCAGAGAATTTGTGTCCTCAACATTACAGTGTCGGGATTTAGGCAATCAAGTCAGAAAAGAGACTATCCAAATACATTTAGTAAAAATTAATGCAAACCGCAGTTAGGACCCTGATTTATACTATGTAGAACACTACAGGATCAAGTGATATTAAGAAGAAATGAACAATGATGTTGATGTGCTGAAAATATGTGGAGTGAAAGAACCGTAACTAGATAATGTGCAAAATGAAAGAGGATGCTGCATAGATTGTTAAAGAAACAGAACAGACGAAATAGTCATTTCTCAAAAAAGGACCCAGACTCTCAGAAAGTACATGCGTTAATGATATACCAATAGTATACCAACCAATACATGTACTAATGGTACACAAATAGTATAGCAATGCAGAAAGGAAAACAGCATTTGTTCAGAATTTCAACAATCTGTCTTATAAGAAAACATAGAGATTTTTAATACTGCTTTGTATGTCTTGTTTATAAACCACAGAAAGTTCAATTAACATCAATGTATAACATTAAAGAAGAATAAAAAGTAGAGGGAAATATGATGAATGTAGAACACAGGACAAGTAAAAAATGGAATTTAATATTTCAATCCATAAGTGATTTGTACACTTAAGTGGTTGAGGGTGAATATTAAGGAACCATAAGCTAGTTAACTAAGAGAACAAAATATAAACCAGACCAACATGACCTACGTGAAAGCCTAAGGTCATATTAACAAAATAGCTTGCTACAACAGATGAGAAGAATGCCAAATTAACTCAGTTTGGAATGGATTTACAAGTAAATAGTATACGTTCTTCTTTGAATCTTGGTTTAAATATAACTAAGCAATGTATTAGCTATTTTGACAAGAAGATAAATATAAAAATATTCCTTTCTCCCAAGGAGACCTACTATAATGGAAATAGAAGATGTGTGAATCAGTAAAACTTTAAAACAAAAACTGAATGGAATTTTGCAAGAATAAATGAAATATGCTATGATGGAAACAAATTTCAGCTTTGGAAAAATGAGACCAGGCAACACGTTCAAAAGATATGTCAGAGAGAAACTTGTGAATTTTGTTCACATTCTCCTTGAAATTTAAAGGAAAGATTGAAATCAAGAAAAGAATAAAATCATGTTAATATTAAGCTATTTAATAGTAACATCGGAGACAAAAAAGCAATGTAGTAATACGCTCAGTGTGTTTGAAAAAGAATTAAATCAAAAGAAAATTTAAATTTATCATTTAAATGGAAGATTGCAATAAAACTTTTTTTCATCCATATGAAACCTCAAAAGCTTCTTCAGATAAACATCAAGATTTGAAATACCCTTGAATAACACATTCAGGAAAATCAGCTTTTAATTAAGCAAGACTTAATTATATAAATGAAAAAATTGAAGTGGATAATTTGTGTAGTATATCATATTACAACTTACTGCATTATCTCTTAAAATTTGAGAATAAGAAGTTATGATCACCACTCTACTAAAACATCAGAAAAACTAGTGACTTTCCATGCTTAAGAACTTAGTCACATATGCCCTTAGATTTTGTGTGTGTGTATGTGTGTGTGTTTGTATTACATCTCTACTTTATTTTCTTTTCCTTTTTATTATTTAATTAATTTATTTAGACTACATCTAAATTGTTATCCCATCCATTGTATCCTCCCATTCCTCCCTCCCTCATGCTTTCACCATATTCCCCTCCCCTATGTCTGTGACTGTGGGAACCTCTTCCCCCATTATATGGTCACAGCCTCTCAAGTCTCATCTTAGTAGGCTGCTTGTCCTTTCTCTTAGTGCCACCAAGCCTCCCCACCAAGGAGAAGTGGTCAAATATGGGGCACCAGAGTTCATCTAGAATCAGTCTACACTCTCCACTCAACTGTGGAGAATGTCCTGTTCATTGCCTACATCTCAGTAGGGCTTTGATGTTTACTGCCTGAATTGTCCTTGGTTGGTACAGTAGTTTGAGCAGAACCCTATGGTCCAGATATACCCATCATGATGTTCTACTTATAAGTTTCTAGGACCCTCTGGATCCTTCTATTTCCCTATTCTCCCATACTTCTTTCACCTAGAGTCCCTATAGGATGTCCTCACATCTATCCCAATCTTCTGGTAAGTGAAGACTTTCAAGGGACATGGCTCTTGGGCTAGTATTCAATTATAAGTGAGTATGTACCATGTGAGTCTTTCTGATTCTGGGTTAACTCACTCAGTATGATCATTTCTAGTTCTATTCATTTGTCCATAAATTTTGGGATTTCCTTGTTTTTTTTTTTTTATAGCTGAGTAGTATCCTATACTGTAAATGTACCACAGTGTCTTTATCCATTCTTCAACTGAGGGACACTTAGGCTGTTTCCAGGTTCTGAGTATTATGAATAAGGCCACTATGAAGATGGTTGAGCATATGTCCTTGTTGTGTGGTGGATCATCTTCTGGGTAAATTGTAAGGAATGGGCCTTGAAGAGGACCTAATCCCAGTTTTCTAAGAAAGCACCAGAGAGATTTCCAAAGTAGTTGTACAAGTTTGCATTTCCACCAGCAATGAAGGAGTGTTCCATTTTCTCCACATCTTTACATGTGCTATCACTTGAGTTTTTGATTATAGCCATTCTGATGTGTGTAAGATGGAATCTCAGAGTTGTTTTGACTTGCATTTCTCTGATGACTAAAGACGTTGAGCATTTATTTAAGTGTTTCTCAACCTTTCAGTATTCCTCTGTTGAGAATTATCTGTTTAGTTCTGAGCCCAATTTCTTAATTGGGTTATTGGGTTTGGCGGTGTTTAATTTCTTGAGTTCTTTATATATTTTGGATATTAGACCTTTGTCAGATGTAGGGTTGGTAAAGATCTTTTCCCAGTTTGTGGGTTGTCACTTTGTTCTGTTGGCAGTGTCTTCTACCTCACAGAAGATTCTCAGCCTCGTGAGGTCCCATTTATTGATTGTTGACATTAAGGCCTAGGCTGCTGGTATTCCGTTCAGGAAGTTGTCTCCTGTGCCAATGTGTTCTAGTCTCTTCCTCACTTTTTCTTCTAATTGATTTATTATCTCTAATTTTATGTTGAGGTTTTTAAAAAATTTTTTTTTATTAATTTATTCTTGTCACATTTCAATGGCTATCCCATCCCCTGTATCCTCCCATTCTTCCCTCCCTCCCATTTTCCCCTTATTCCCCTCCCCTATGACTGTTCCTGAGAGGTATTACTTCCCCCTGTATATGCTCATAGGGTATCAAGTCTCTTCTTGGTAACCTGCTGTCCTTCCTCTGAGTGCCACCAGGTCTCCCCTTCCAGGGGACATGGTCAAAGGTGAGGCACCAGAGTATGTGAGAAAGTCATATCCCACTCTCCACTCTACTGTGGAGAATGTTCTGACCATTGGCTAGTCCATTTGGACTTGAGATTTGTGAAGGGTGATAAATATGGATCTAATTGCATTTTTCTACATGTAGATATCAAGTTAGACCAGCACCATTTGTTGAAGTTGCTATCCTTTTTCCATTCAATAGATTTGGCTTCTTTGTCAAAATTCAAGTGACTGTATTTGTGTGGATTCATTTCTGGGTCTTCAATTCAATTCCTTTGATCAACCAGCCTATTGATTTGCCAGTACCATGCTGTTTTAATTACTAATTGCTCTATAATGCTGCTTGAGATTGGGTATGGAGATTCTTCTGGAGGTTCTTTTATTGTACAGGGTTGTTTTAGCTATTCTGGGTTTTTTGTTTTCCCATATGAAGTTGAGAATTGATCTTTCAATGTCTTTTAAAAATTGTGTAGGTATTTTGATAGGGATTGCGTTGAATCTGTAAAATGCTTTTGGTAACATGGCTATTTTTACTATGTTAATTATCCCGATCTATGACAAGGGAGATCATTCTATCTTCTGATGCCATCTTCAATCTCTTTCTTCAGATATTTGATTTTTTTTCAAACAAATCTTTTCTTGTTTGGTTAGAGTTACTCCTAGATGTTTTATATTGCCTGTGGTTATCATGAAGGGTGTAGTTGCCCTAATTCCTTCCTATGCATGATTGTCCTTTGTACATAGGAAGGCTACTTGCTTTTTTGAGTTAATTTTGTATCCAGCTATTTTGCTGAAGGTGTTTAGCAGCTGTAGGAGTTCTCTGGTGGAATTTTGGTGTTCATGTATGCACACTATCATATCATCTGAAAATAGGGATAATTTGACATCCTCCTTCCCCATTTGTAGCCCTTTGGCCACCTTTTGTTGTCTTATTGCTCTGGCTAGAACTTCAATAACTATATTAAAGAGATATGGAGAGAGTGGGCAGCCTTGCCTGGTCCCTGATTTTAGAGGAATTTCCTTTAATATCTCTCCATTTAATTTGAAGTTGGCTATTGGCTTGCTATATAGTTTTTTATGTTGAGGTATGTGCCTTGTATCCCTGATCTCTCCAAAACTTTAAACATGAATGGGTGTTGGATATTATCAAATGCTTTTTGTGCATCTAAAGATATGATCATGTGGTATTCTTTCTTTATATGGTGGATTACATTGATGGATTTCCATATATTACACCATCCCTGCATAACTGGAATGAAGCCAACCTGGTCATGGTGAATGATATCTTTGATGTGCTCTTGTATTTGTTTTGCAAGTATTTCATTGAATATTTTTGCATCAATGTTCAGAAGAGAAATTGGTCTGAAAATCTCTTTCTTTGTTGGATCTTTGTGAGGTTTAGTTATCATAGTGACTATAGACTCACAGAATTAATTTGGTAGTGTTCCATCCATTTCTATCTTCTGGAGTAGATTGAAGACTATCGGTATTAGCTCTTCTGTGAAGGTCTGGTAGAATTCTGCCCTGAAACTGTCAGGCCCTGTGCTTTTTTTGGTTGGGAGATTGTCAATGATTGCTTCTACTTCTGTAGGAGAAATTGGACTATTTAATTTGTTTACCTGTTCATGATTCAATTTTGGTAAGTAGAATTGATCAAGAAAATTGTACATTTCTCTTAGCTTTTCAATTGTTGGGGCATAAATGCCTTTGAAGTAGGGTCTTATGATTCTTTGTATTTCTTCAGTGTCTGTTGTTATGTCTTCCTTTTCATTTCTGATTTTGTTGATTTGGATAGTGTCTCTCTGTGTTTCAGCTAGTTTGGCTAACAGTTTGCCTATCTTGTTGATTTTCTCCATGAACCAGCTCCTGATTTTGTTGATTCTTTGAATTGTTCTCTTTGTTTCTAACTTATTGATTTTAGCCCTGAGTTTGATTATTTCCAGTCATCTACTCCTCTTGGTTGTTTCTGCCTCTTTTTTTTTCTAGGCCTTCCAGATGTATCATTAAATTGCTTATGATTAAATTTTCTTTATAAAGGCACTTAGGGTTATGAATTTTCCTCTTGGTAATGCTTTCAATGTTTCCCACAAATTTGGGTATGTTGTACCTTTATTTTCATTGAATTTCAGGAATTCCTTAATTTCTTTCTTTTTTTCTTCCCTGACCCATGTGTCATTAAGTGGAGAGTAGTTTACATATGTGTGTGTGTGTGTGTGTGTGTGTGTGTGTTTGTGTGTGTGTGTGTGTGTAGGCTGTTTGTTATTTCTGTTGTTGTTGAAGTTCAGTGTTAGACCATGATAGGATACAAGATATCATTTCAATCTTATTGTATCTGTTGAGGCTTGCTTTGTGACCTAATATGTGTTCAATTGTGAAAAAGGTTCTATGTGGTATTGAGAAGAAGTTATATTCCTTTTTCTTTGGGTGAAAATTTCTGTAGATATCTGTTAGTACCATTTGATTCATAACATTGATTAATGATGTTATTTCTTGATTTAGTTTGTTTCAACTACCTATCTTTCAGTGAAAGTGGGGTGTTGAAGTATTATTTTATTGTTGTATACTTAAATTTTATATTATTGACTTTTTTATTGTAGCGTACAGCCAATGTTTTCCTTAAGAGGAAACATCATAATTTCTTCACTTTTTGAAGAAAATGATTCAAAACTCTGAGTTACATTAGAAAATGAAGGTAATATAAATGATATACATTTTAAAATTTGCATTTAAACTGAAAACAACATGGAAAGGATACCTCTCATACATTTAAATGAACGTTATTTTGGAACTCTGTTATTTGATAAGTATAAATAAATCAAAAATGAGTAAAATTGAAGGATCTCAAATGAAAAAATTTGAGAGCACACATGTTTCAAAAATGATATAATTGAAGAATAAAGTTGAACAAATCATCAAAATATTGGTGATCATTGGAAATGTGTGATTTAAGAACTGTAGCACATAAACACACATGGGCTTCTCTTGTCTAATATTATAGCTCATGTCTGAATAAAGAAAATGTGCGCACACACACATACACACACACACCCTTAAAGGCTCAAAGTTAACCCCTAAATATCATCAAACATTTGTGAGTAATTCTGGGAATGTTTACTCCACATGCTTTAGAAATGGTCATGAAGAAAAAAGTTAAGAGCCAAGACTGAATTCTTCTCTCATCTCTCAATAATGCCCACAGGATAAGGATAAACCACCTCACCTTGGTTTTGTTATATGATGGATACACATCTAACCTACCTGTGGATGTTTCTGAATATTATTTTCAGGGGCCAAATATTGCAAACTCCATCCACATGATGCAAACAATATGGTTACTTGTCTAGCATGTATGGTTTCACTCAGTGTATGTTAAAATGTTTGGGTTTGATTCTTTCTATAAATTTTCTCGAAAAATTGTTCTTGGGGTGACAAAATGGTGGCACACAGTATGGACGGTGTCTAGAAGGCAGAGCAACAGAGACTGGAAAACAAAATGAAGGGAACAAACCAGGAGCTCCAAGCTCCCCCCCTCGTTGCAGCTGGACAACTCCTGGTTCAGAAGGCACAAACTTCGAACACCCTTGCTTCTCTGAATATGGGAAAGAGCTTGGAACCCCTAGGGAAAAAGATGGTGCACTGAGGTGGCTGTGGCAGCGTGTTCCAGCTCAGCACAGCAAAATAAGTAAACAGGCCACAGTCCAAAACACACACTTGGGGACTTCTCTGACTAAACAAGTTGGAAGGATGAAAAGAAGCCCATATCCCCATCCCAATGCCATCACAACTGGGCTTCCCCCAGGGTTGGGAACCACAAGCTCCAATCACACTGCATTCTTTTGACTACTGGATCAGGCTAGGCCCACTGCAAAACAAAGGATCACAGTGTTCTATTCTCTGAGAACAAGTAGCCAGAGGAACCCTACAAAATCACAGATCCAAGTGGCAGAGCTCAGATGAATCTAGATCTGGGAAGACGATGTCTGCCATTCCAGTATATGAAGCTGCTGCCTTCCAAAGATACTCACCCTGTGACTGCTGGCCTAGAAATCCCAAGACCTCTCAGCAGATTCTTATTGGTTACAGAATACATGTGACTTAGGACTAGATGCCATTCTTTGTGTGGCATGAATGAAGATTTACAGATGTCTTTCTTCTACTCATGGAAAGAACAGAAAACCAGCCTTAATTGTTGTGTGTACATTTTACACATCATACAACTATAATTTTAGGATGGTATAATGCTTGGGAGAAATTATATGTTTTCAGAACAAAAGAACTGGACTTTGAAGTTAGATCAGACCTGACAGGATTCATTTCTCTCAGCATGCTGGATGCTGACATCCTACATCCTTCATGTTCCAGCACCAAGTGCTTCAGTTGCTGTTCTCCATCATAACAGGACAGCTCCCAAGACAGCTTCAAAAAAAGCTTCTGGTCCCCATTGGTATAACATTTCAGACTGTCACATATAGAACTGTTATTAATCCTGGAAGTTCTCAACATTTAGAACCTGGACAACAAATGATATTCCTATCTTGTTTAACCATTTCCCCAATTTTATTTGGGTCCCTACAAAGGTATTATTTGTCCCAAATCAGCTGGAAGATACCCTGAGAGAACAACACCCCATTTCCCCTGAGGGATATTGGGTAGTTTTTTGTTGTTGTTGTTGTAGTTGTTGTTGCTTTTCAGGGCTTTATTTGTTCATTTCCATTGGAGGTTGGTTACATATTGCTATTGGTCTTATCTAGAGAGAAAACAAGATTGTACTCAGGAATGTCCCTCTTTTCCTTTACCTTTCATTCTTAAGTTTGGAGATAGGGGCTGAAAGAAAGAAGGGGGATTTAGAAATATATAGGGATGATAGGACAAAAAGTAGATTATTGAGTCAACTTAAGGCCTTAACTGTGCTCCCAAGGTTATTTTTAATTCATTGGTATAGACATTTATATATTGATGCAAAATAAGTTTCATCTTGATACACTGACATAGGATTCAAATGTAAGATTAGTCTTCACTCACATTATACATATATTTCTACTCTAATATGAGGTATTGTACCCATACCACTCAAGGAGAATACAAGGTTTACCTCCAGTTCTTTGAAAATCTTACTGCAGGCTCTTTAGGAAAAATAAGTTAGACAAGTTAATTGTCAACTGATTAAATCATGGTCATTTCAATTACTAGTATATTTATACCACATGAATATGCATCCTAGATGTAAGAGGTGTAATTCTATCAACAGATAAAGCAAAATACTTAGAGAAGGTCTTTTTAAAAACCTCAGAGTCCTACATAATATGGCATTTAAAGATGTTTATATTGTTTTAATGATTCTTTGCCAACAAGACAGGTTAACTTCGGGCAGTCCCTAGGGTACCTCAAAGATGATGATGAATATCAATGAAACTCCTTATGGAGATGCCTTCAAATATGGCAAATAAACCATTGGGCAAAATGTCTCCATTTTGACCACTGACAGAATTCTGCCTAAAATTTGGTAAGTTTGGATGCAGGCAGAGTCAATGGCCAAACTTTGCCAAAGCAGGGAAAGCATGGCTTCTATAGTTTCCCCTCACAAATATGTCAGTTTGATATACTGGGCCAGAAGGTCGAAGATAATACTCCAATGTTTTAGAGAATATTGGGTGACTGTTAAGGCAGTATATTGTCTCAGCCTTTTTTTCATTTCAGAAGCTGCTAACCTGCACTTCTGGTTCACTCAGATATTTAAGTTTTATCCTTTCTGAAGTCTCTGATGAGATTGCAGACCAAATAGTTTAGTTTCAAAAATAAGCTTAGTTGTTTTGGAGTTAAGAAGTTTTTAGGTCTAGATAGATGTTTTTCATAGATAGAGATGAGATATGATAGCTATTGAGTCATAATTTTAGACTCACTGAGATAGGAAAATATTTTTTTCAGGTTTGCCAAATGCGAACTGCCAAAACACTATGAATGTAACATGAATATAATTCCTGATTGTTCTTTGGTTCTTCTTTCTGTATGTAGTTTATTTTATATATGTGTAATAATGTAGATGTATATGTTAAAAATGAGGTAAATAATAAAAAAATAGTTAAAAAAGAGAAACGAAATAAAAGCACTACCTGCTAAAAATTATTCTCTGATTATAGACCACATATAATTATTTAATCTTTTTAGAACACACATTAACTTTGTAAAAATATTTTTAAAACAATCTACACATGAAAAACAAAGAGAACTTTAAGGGAGGTATCTATAGTGTTTGCTCCCTCCAAATGAAGAACCTGGTTTACAGATACAGTTAGCGTTAATTCTGAGGTTTCTTACTACATTATGTATCTTTCATTAACTTTGCAGTTTCCATTATCATCAACTCACAAATAGTGCTTTATATATAAGACATTATAAGTAAGGTCAATCCACTACAATGTCCTTACCTATTGGTCAAATATGCCTTAAAATTCTTTCTTCAAATGCCACTTTACTCACAAACTTTCACCTTGTACTCATTCACTTCATTAAACATTTATAATAGAAATAAAATCAATACCTACTCTATTTTATCGAAATCATTAGAGGTATATCTCTCAGAGCAGGAAAAATAATGATCTTCTACCACTTGAACAGATAGATGATGTAAGTATAATTAGGGAGTTTGGGAAGCTCATATTGATGCAAATGTGACCCAAAAATAGAAGCCATATCTACCCATAGCATTAGTATAAATACTTTTGAGGTATTAATACACAGTAAAACTAGAGCTATTACTATGCATGGTTCTGTAAACACTGTCTTAGAGGAAGAAGTCTTTATCTTGTTATATTCTAAAAAATTTGTTTCTCACTCTAGAGGAGTCTAGAGGGAAACATAAGTTTGGAGGAAAGGATGTAAACAATCTGATCTTTGTTGCTGAAGTGATGGCTCAGTGGGAAAAGTCCTTTCCACACAAACATTAGAACCTATGTATCAATTCTTAGCTTTCATTTAAATGCTAGGCATAATGGCACGTCTGCCACCTTAGCACTGAGCAGTCAAGAATGGCAAACTATCATAGGAGTTTACTAATCAGCCATACCAGATAACCTCTGAGAACCAAATGAGTAAGAATTTCTCTCCTGTAGAGGAATTTTAATCCAGCAACATGGCAACTCTCACAAGGGATCACATCCATCACATCCAAAGACAGTGTGATCAAGCTTGAAGGCAGCAGTCCCTTAATATACACCTCTTTAATCCCTTTGAATGGAATACACACCCTTAACCCCTTTAGCTGGAATACAGAAGTGACTTACCTTCAATTCCTCTGGCTGGAACTTAGTACACACCATTCATTCCAAACAATAACATCTAACTGAGGGGCAGACAAGGTGACAAAACAGAAAAATTTGACAGGATGACTCAGAGGTAGGATATTCCCAACTCTCACAATAACAGACAGGAAAGATAAGATACTTAAAAGAGCAGAGAGAGAAAGCAAGGGAGTTCATATAGTACAGTACAATAATACAGTAGAGTTTGTGCAATCAGTACAATATAGCTTGGTACAGTTTGGTGTAGTTTGATTGAGTTCTGTGCAGGAAGTTTTGTCCAGTTCAATTTGGGGAGTTAAGAGGCAGTTTTTTCCAAGGAGAGCAATTGAGTGAGAAGTGGAGGGAATCCAGTTTCAATCAGTCAACTCTGAGAGGAGTGTTGAGCCAGAACACCTGAGTTGAACCAGCCAGCCAGTCTCAGAAGCTGACAAAATTTTTGGCCTAGGTTAGGAGACAGAGGCTTGAAGCTGAAGCTTATAAGATCCTGGGCTTGTAAAAAATTAGATTGTGTATAAGTTAGAAGATTTCAGGCCTAGCCCTAGGCATAGTTTGACAGAATTTCAAGGGCTCAGCACATGACATGTTTTCTGAAGCTTGGGTATGGCTGTCACCTCATCCCCTCATCTGAGGAAATAAAAACATTTATATCCCCCAAAAGAAGGTGAAGATGGATAGAGGGAGAAAACTAACATCAACCTCTAGCTTCCAATTCAAAGGCACATATGCACATACATACACACACACACACACACACACACACACAGGAACTTGAGCACATATGTGCATGCATGTGCACACACACACACACACCACAGCAGCAGCAGCAGCAGCAGCATCAGCAGCAGCAGCAGCATCTGCCTTACATTTGCTATATATTATTTTCTGCTATTATATCCATGGCAACTACTAATTGAAAAAAAATTAAAAAATGAAAGAAAATATGAATAAATTAATAAAATATATTTTAAAAAGGAAAAATATGAACCAGGTGAATGAGAGTAGATGCAAGGATTCTAATGATGATTGGTTATCCATAGAAATCTAGTTAGTTGTAGGAAACAGATATCAAGGAATTTACTGATGAGGTGGTAGATTCTGACACTTTCAGTATTTGTGTGTCACAATTTCCTTTTGAAAACTCTTGGACAGAAATGTATGTATAGTAGACCACTAGGCATAATTTCTTTTATTCTGAGAAATCTTAGTTTTGCCTAATTGATTTCACACTGAAACGAAGTACTGTTGACACTGTTGCCATCTTTTAAAACTTGCTATTTAAATGTCATCTGGTACAACACCCAAATATTGCCAATTGAAAACAAATTCTGAAGAGACCCTATCACTGCCACCCTTTAAATTCCCTGCCCCAGAATTTATAACCTTATTCTGAATATGTGTAATCATAGAAAAGTCTAGATCTCATTCTTCAATAAAGAAATTATCCTTTGCAGCAGATATAGATTATTATGGAAATACACAACTGTTAAAAATGTAAAAAATAACAGATGTCAAATAGTAATGTATATATCTTCAATCAACACTTACACGTAAGTCTCTATGACTATTAAGGAAGAATAACAATAATATGGATGGGTGTAATATTTATTCTTGGTGGTCAAATCAACTATATCCAAAATGAACTAATATCCAGAAATGGAAGGCTTGGTTTGGAGTGAATCTATTCATAGCCCAGAAGTTTGATGTAGGAAGACACATACCTCTGATCTGCGTCTTGAGGTGGAAAGACACACCTTTATTTTAGGACATACATTCTATGGGAAACTTGGAACATGGAAGAAGGAAGATCTTGCTTTTTGACTGCTTGCCCTTGCCTAAATAGCAAATCTGTTCCTTCACGCACCAGAGTCGACTTCAATATCCCAGCATCTACTAAAGACTAGCTGAGACATCCAGTCTTCTGAACTGAGCAATACTGGATTCCTGGACTTTTTGTTCACAGCCAGGCATTGTTGGGTTATTTGGACTGCAGCCTGTAAGTCAGTCTTATAAATCCCATATATATATATATATATATATATATATATATATATATAATTATTTTCTGAATTACATTACTTTAGAGAACCTTCCAAAAGGACCAAGATTTCTCATGCAAGATAGTGTCTCCCATATATGATATAATAGCTATGCCCACGAACAAGACCTATAGAATATTGTACCATTGAGCATGCCAAGAAAAGGCCCCACCTATAGAGGAATAACTACAAATAATTCATGTCTGCTGGGAGTTGGATAGCCACTCTTCTCTAGGGATGATACTCCTGATAAATTATCCAATCTCAAATGATTAGCTTTGAACACATATAAATGCAAATGTAAGTATCACTAGACTGACTTAAAGGAGTTTATATTTTCAGAGGGAGTAGGGGTTCCAGGGCTACTTGCTGAACAGAAAGAAATGGTTGGGATTGAAGTAAATAGGGTCCTCATGTACAAAACGTTAAAAAGTGAAAATAAAAAGAAGTCTGGGTATGGGTACTGGTCTCATGATTTAATAGTATGAACTGTTCTTGCAGAGGACTGCAGTTCAATTACTAGCAGCAACACCAGGATGTTAGCAACTACTTATTAGTATAGCTCCAGAGAATCAGTACCCTTTTCTTGTGTCTCTGAGCACTGTACTCATGTTACATGCCCACATACAGAAACACAAACATAAACACAATTAAAATAGTATATTTGAGTTAAATTCAGAAATGGATAAAAGTTGTCAAGTAATATACTTGCTACACATATAATTTGTTAAATTTGTCAAAAATGACAACATTTGAATAATAACTATAATTATATATTGATAATGTTGAGTAGCACAAGAATTTGCATTACTGAAATATCAGGGTAAGTCTTTTGCCAGCTTTTATTTATTTTATTTTTTAATTTTGGCTTTTTTGACAGAGCATTTCTCTGTGTAACCTTGGCTTTTTTCAATTCACTTTACAGACTGAGCTAGACTCAAACTCACAATGACCCATCTGCATCCCAGAGTGCTGGGATTATAGGCATGCATCGCAGAGGCAGGCTTCACAAACTTTTAAAGGATCCTGTTTCTTTTTTATAAACCCATTATAGAGACAGAAAAATTTATATATAAAGAATGTTATAAGACTGTAATAAGAACTTTTAGCAAAATTCAAGAGAATATCTGTTCAATGTTGGTTTGTCCTAGAAAAGACTGAAATGCCGTTATAAAATAGAAAACTCTGTTAATATTCTCTGTCTTAACAAACAGAGTGTTAAATATCATGTTGCACATGTCTTTAATACAATAAAAAGCACATGAATTAATTCACAACTCATTGTTTTTATTTATTTATTCATTTTTATATGTACCTTTATATTATTACACATATATACAATAAACTACCTACAGCAAGAAAAACCATGACACAGTAAGGAATTATATAAATGTTACATTCGTAGTGTTTTGGCTATTTGTATTTGGCAACAGTGAAGAGAACATGTTTCCTATCATGGTGAGTGTAAAATTCTGAATGTAAATCAATATCTATCATATTTCAGCTTTATCGACTTAAAACATCTATCTAGACCTTAAAATACCTTAATCCCCAAACAACTAAGATTAATTATAAAATATTATATATGTATTTCTGCTATTATATGAAGTACTATACCCATACAACCCAAATCGATGGGAATTAAATTATATTTTCCCATTTTTTATTTTTATTTTTAATTTAGTCATTTTACATCCAGACTGCATCCCACTCCCTCATCTCCTCCAGGTCCCACCCTTCCTCCCTCACACTTTTTAGTCCCCTCTGCTAGTCCTCAGAAAGGGGAAGCCAATCTCCTCTATCATCAGATCTCAGACTATTAAGTCACATCTAGACTGCCCACATCTTCTTTCTTTGTGCCCTGGAAAGGCTGCCTGGCCAGGGAGAAGTAATCAATGAGTGGGCACCAGAGTCTATGTCAGAGGTGTCCCCTACTCCCCATATAGTAGGTCCCACAGGGAGACTGTGCTGCCAATAGACTACATCTGAACAGGGGGTCTAGGTTCTCATCCTTGCATGGTCCTTGCTCCGTACATCAGTCTCTGTAGTTCCTCACCCCCTCCCCATGGCCCTGACTTGTCGGCTCCATTGGTCTCCTGGTGGAGCTCCTGTCCCCTCCAGGCCCTTCTATCCTCCATTGCTTGCACAAGATTCTATGAGCTCCACCCCAAAGTTTGCCTGTGAGCGTCAGCATCTGTTTTGTTCTCCCCTGATTGGAGTCTTAGAGGACCTCAGTGGTAGGCTCCTGTCCTGTTCCTTCTCTTCATCAGCTTCCAGTAGCTATTCTATTTGCCCTTATGAATGAGAATTAAGAATCCTCACAAGAGACCTAGTAGTTTATTTAGCTTCTTTATCTGTGTATTGTAGTAGGGGTATCCTGTATTATGTGGTTAATCTGCTCATAAGTGAGTACATGATTATATTTCTGGGTCTGGGTTACCTCACTCAGGATGATATTTTTGAGTTCCATCCATTTGTCTGCATATTTCATGATTCCCTTGTTTTTCGTAGCTAAGTAGTATTCCATTGTGTAAATGAACCACATTTTCTTTATACATTGTTAAGTTGAGGGACATGTAGGTTGTTTCCAGATTCTAGCTATTGTGAACAAAGCTGTTAAGAATATATTTGAACAAATGTCCTTTCTATATGGTGAAGAATCTTTTGGATATATGCCTAGGAATGGTATTGTTGGGTCTTGAGGTAGAACTATTACCAGTTATCTGAGAAAGTGACAGATTGATTTCCATAGTGGTTGTACAAATTTGCATTCCCACCAGCAGTGAAGGAGTGCATCTCTTTCTCCACATCCTAGGCAGCATTTTTTGTCACCTGAGTTTTTTTATCTTAGCCATTCTGACAGCAATAATATGGAACATCAGAGTCCTTTTGATTTGCAGTTCTCTGGTAACTAGTGGGTGTTGAGCATTTCTTTACATGCTTCTTGGCTGTTAGATATTCCTCAGTTGAGAGTTCTCTCTTAGTTTGTATCCTACTTTCTAAATTGGATTATTTAGTTTGGTGGTGTTTAATTTCTTGTATTATTTGTATATTTTTGATATTAGCTGTCTGTCAGATGGAGGGTTGGTGAAGATCTTTTCCAAACCTCTAGGCTGTCATTTTGTTAAAAATAAATTCTACAAAATACCTAGTAAGCTTCACACTTAATGCTGAAACACTAGTACAATGTCAACAACACTCAAGAACATAATATTTCTGGCCATAAATTCTTTTGAATTGAGACCCAGATCAATTCAGTGCTGTAAGAAGAGGAAGAACAAAACAAATTATTAAAAATAAAAATATTAAAATGTTAGCATGGCTACTCTTTTCAGATGCTTAAAGAAAAATTTTAATCCAGTATTAAGGTAGCTGTGGTCAAGGATCAACTTTGAAAGAATTTATAGTTCTGTGCAATCCCAGTAGATGACAATCCTTAATCCCTCTGCCTGGAATACTGACACACTATTAACACATACTTTTAATGACAAACAGTGAAGGTAATGCTAGTTTGTAGAAGGAAAGACCCAAGTTTAAAAGTGATGTCTAATTGATGGGTAGACAAAGTGATAAGTCATAGATAGATTTGACTGAATGAATCAGAGATAGGATATGCCCAGTTCTTGTGAAAACAGACAGGAAAGCGAGGCTACTTAAGAGCAGTACAGTAGAGTAGAGATGGGAGAGTAGGATGCAGGAGAGAGAGAGTAGAGAAAATAATGCAGGAATGTAGAGAGTTCATTAGAGAAGACAGGGCAGTGAGAAAGGAGTTAATTAAAAATGGAGTTAGAAATAATCTAAACATTCTATATTTAGATTCTATATTCTTTATTATGACGTAAATAATAGAAAGCCTAAAATAAAATTATATCAATTGCCCAGTTGTGGGACTCATGAGTAAAGTAAGAGTACTCAAGAGAATGAGGCAAGTGGTTGCAAATTTGACAATAATTGGGTAATGCATTAAGTGTCAGACAAGATCTTGTTTTAGAAGGAGAAAAACAAACAAAAAATATCACTTATGATAGATGTATACAGATGTATGTAGAAGTACTACATCATTATGAAGATGAGGAAAGACTTAATTTTCGATTTATGTTTTTTTGTCAAATTTTGTAATTGCTTATATGTATGGGTGTCTATGTTTATGGCATGTGCATCTGAGTGTTGGTGTCCATAAAGTCCAGAGATATTGAATCTCCTGGATATAGCATTGTAGCTAAAAGCTATCGCATTCCTCATGATTTGGGTACTGGAAAGAGAACCAGGATTCTCTGGGAAAAAAGAACCTGTTCTTTACTGTTGTACTGGCCTAAAATCATGGTATTTTTGAATATATGTTTTACTCTGTGAGTCTGAGGCCAGCCACATCTACAAAGGGAGTCCAAGACATCCAAGGCAAAAACAGAGCAACCTTGTCTTGAAAATTGTATGTATGTTTGTGTGTGTGGTGTATGCACACGCACATATTAGCTAAGGCAGATATTGAGGTCCATAATCTTCCTCACTTCCTTTTCTTCTTTCCTATTTGGAAGTCAAGTTTCTCAGTGAAACTCAGAGTTTATAAAAAAAAAGCTTTGCTAGCCATCTTGCTCAAGGGTCTGCTGAACCTCATTATAAAATGGTACGATGGTCACCATAGCCTTCTGCCAGATGCCAGAACACCAAGATCTAACTCCTGGTGTTCTTCTTTGCAAGGTATGATCTTAGTTATTGAGACATATACCAAGCATAAAATTATTGCTTTTAATATATGCTTAATGCATATTACAGATAATACATTATAATATGACTAAAAATTACTTTAAAATTCCAACTGTAATCCTTTTCAAATGAATGTTACCAGATGACTGTAAAGTTGAAGTTGAGATTAGCTTTTCTTGTGCACATGAAGCAAGTAACAAAGAAGGCTAAGTTTTCCAGTATGTTATATATTTTGAGTAAAGTTCTAGAAATTAATGAATATGAAAGACACAGAAACCTGTGATAGACAGTGGGAAAACAAAGTCCCACTCCAGAATACCATAACACTACTGTGAAAATTATCACAAGACATGGATCTGTATGACTCAAAAGAGAAAAGGGAATCCTGCTGAGCTATTGGTGGCAGTGAAATTAGTTATCCAAGCAGAAATAAGTAAATCAGATCTTAATCACACACCATACCTATAGCTCAATCCAAGGACTTAAACACCCAAATCAAGCCTAATAAATAATAGACATTTGTCAGATATACTCACTGACTCAGGGTAGAGCTGAGAGTTTTAAATGAGAAACAACCAATGCAGACTGTTAAAAAAAAAAAAAAGACTGATTACTTTAATCATACTAAAATTGAACACCTATTATCAAAAGAAAAATTAGCAACACTAAAGAATAATAACTTCAAGGGGATGCACTATCATAACAAAACTATATAAATAAGTGCAATTTATTAGTTTTGAGGTTTATGTGATAATATATATAAAGAAATGTAACTAAATATATAAAGAAATGAAAGTAGGCAAATATTATAAAGTATCATTTTGGGGAAATGTTCTTAAATATTAATGTTCAGTTTATTAAGTTTGCAACTATATATTCTAGATATTTTTATTATAGTGTTTAGAATAGCTTAAATATATTTACATATAAAGAATTTTATTTAATTGTGTATATTTAAAATAAATATGGTATATATACAGTGAGACACAAAGATTATAAGCAAGAAATTCAAAGAATTTTGGCAATGCATATATCCCATAATTTCCCAGTATTTATCATGTATCTTTCCAGGCAATCCATAATCCCAGAGGCAAGCAATGTTCTGATTTTCTTCCAAAAGTTAGTCATGGATTTCTAGAAGTTTCTATACATGGCATCATATGTATTCTATTTTATCATGCACTTTATGCTCAGCCCAATATTTTTAAGTTAATATGCCAACAATTGGTTCCTTTAATTTCTGGGTAGTGATCTGCTGTATGAAATCTAAGCTTAGTTTATTCATTCTCCTATTAATGGAGAAATTGTTTCTATTGCAGAGCTAAAATGCTTTGAGTTGTTTCCACTTAGGGACCAGTACAGTAACACTTCTATGAACATGTTTGTCTTTATAGGGAATTATCAGATTGACTTCCAAACTGGCTACAGATACACACACATATTTCACAAATATCAGGTATGAATGAAAGAATGAAACTAAATATCACTTCAAAGTTTACTTCTTTGCAATGCACACTCTGCACATTTTCTCATCGGATATGTCAGTGTCCTTTTTAGTTATTACAGAAGTACTATTATGTTTGAGGATATAACTTAGCGGTAGAGTGACTCTCTAGTATACACAAGGCCCAGAGGATAATCTCTCTCATCACCACCACAACTACTTCTGGAAAGATGGGACTCATTTGAATCTACATTGTTTTTCTAGGCCATACTTAATTAAGTGTGCTATGTCTGTTTCTCCATTTAAGGTCACCTGCATAGATATCAGAAAATCAGAAATAGTCATGGGGTTTTGTGGAGATACTGTTAGCATTCAGCCTGGGACACTGTATTAATGGTAAAAATTAAAAACTTCTTTAAATGGGTATTTCCCAGGAAAGTTCATTCTTTTCATTTAAAAAACAATCTTTTCTCTCTTTATGCTAGGGCATGCTGTTGTTCGAACGTTGGTTGAAGGAAGGTTATGCTATCCTAGAATATTTCCATATAACAAACTTGGTAATCAAGTCCTATTCCTCCTGCCTCCATCTGTCGTTTGTTGGAATAATAAGCATGCATCACTACACCCAGCTTTTCACTGTACATTTGCTATCAAGTCCTAGGAAATGTTCTGAAAACAAGAAATATGACGTGAGAGAAATGCTTTCAAATATAGTTTCCAAGGATGCAGTGGTGGCTTTTATTGTGAGTAATAGTTTATATTCTAATTGTCATGTATTCTTTCTCCTCTTAGCTCAACAAGCTTAATTAAATATGTTTTCAAATGGCACGGGTAGCATCTTCTGCCTTCATTTTCCAAGGAGGAGACTTCCCCCCTCATTTTCAATCCTCTGCAGTACACACACACACACATACAAACACACACACACAGAGACAGACACACACACACACACTTCATCAAAGTCAGATATGGGCTGTGATATGAAAGGAAATAATGAGTTGAAATAATTATGTCAAATTTCTAATAATGCTTTACCCTCTTATCCTAATAGCACTCATGAGTCTGTCTAACAAAGGATGAGCCATCAGTGTGTCTCTTTCATTAAACCTCCTTTATCCCAAAATATATTGCTTGGTGAGGTCTGTTGCGTTATTTCCTCCTTCTTTAGAACAGTTCTGTTTCATTTCAGCAAAAGATAATAGTGAGTTTTCTGTAACGTGCTGTTCCTGTTGTTAGGTAATTATTCTGTCTGAAAAAAATATATAATAGATTTTTCACAAAAGAGCTATTCAACCCATTGCATTTTACTATGGAAATCAACAGTCTCAGAGAAATGGGAGAATTTTAGACAAAAATGAACATATTTCTGTCTATCTGTTTCTCCCATGTATTACAGAAATCTGCCCATGAAATTAGCTAAGAAAAAATACACTGAAGTTTTATGATGGAAGTTTTTTTTTTCTTGCTACAAATGGAGCAAAAAGAATGATGTCAAAATTATTCTTTAGAATATATCACTATTCCAATGTTGATCTAAGTTGAATATATTTACTTAATACAAATGTAAATATCCTTCACTGCAAAAAAATAAGTAAAATATATAAATAGTGAAACAAAATGCCTTCTATCCTATCTATAGCTTATTACAGTTCACCTAAAATGCCAACTAAATTGTAATCATTTATCTGTTCTTCATTGATAAACTGTATGCTTAATTCACATGACTATTTTCAATTGTTTTAAATTGCTTGAGAACTTATTTATGTATTTGATTTTTTAAAAATAAAATCAAACATTAGTGATACTACTGTTTAGGTTCTTGTCTGTCTTAAGTATATCATTATAAGAAATTTATAAAAAATTAGAGTGCAAGACTTAAAAAAAAAAGTACTTCGAATTCAATTTTAATAAAGCTTCAGAAAGTATCACCTTTTCCATTCTTGACCTAGAGTCTTCACATTGCACAACATATATTTTACAGTACACAGTAAAAGTAGGAAACAGACATTTGTAAGACATCATCGGTTATAAAACAGACTTTTTCCATATTCTGATTCTTTTACTACATCCTTTTTTCTAATATATAAATTCTTACACCTAGAAAAAGATCTCAGTGGCTATGCCCCAATTAGAGTGTAATTGACTCTTTTCAGGTTTGGGCAGCTACAACTACTATTGAAAAAAAAAATCACTGGACTCCAAGTGCTGTGTGAATATATGTTTTCACTTTACTAATTGAAACATCACATTGTGATTAGTGAGAGGCAAGTCTAACTTTGAAGGGAGCTTCACATTCCTGTGCCAGTTGAGGATTCAGCTGGCAACATTTGGGCAAACTATTTACGTCTTAGTTCCATTTCCATTGCTACGGCAAATGATCCAGACGCGCTTTGTTTCCCCTGATAAGTACAGGTTCTAAGATGCCACTGCCTGAAAATCAAGGAAGCAGACGTTTGATGCAACTAGTTCCATAAGAATGAACAGAGCACAGTGAATTAATGTACAGTTGCAATGTTCAGCTAGCCCTCTCTGTTTTATACAGGCGAGCGTCTCGTGCTCAGGGAATGGCCCCGCCCATACATAAGATATGTTTTCCCATTCGTCAATACAATCGAAGCAATTCCTCAGAGGAATTGTCAGAGGCTAACCTTAATCTTGTAAGCTCCTCAATGCTGTGCCTGTCAGCTTGCTGCCTAGGTGTCTTGTTGACCATGTTAACCATCATGAGTAGCTGGTGATTGATACTGTTTGTTTCAATATTATTACTTTATCCACAAAACATATGTAACATGTCGATGCACAGTTAACTCAAATCAGTACAGAGATGATGATGCCAAATTTCTTCACTGGCTTATTATTATTTGTGTATTCTCTATTAAAACATGTTCTCTCAAATATTTATTAGTTAGCTGTGTGTTTTACATCCTCACCTCACTACTGTGTTTAGAAATTTCTATCAACTCTATTAATGTAGTCTGTCATTTATGCAACTAGTACATATTTGAACTCTTTGATTCTTTTTTTTTCTGTGATTATTTGTGGAGTAATAATTTTTAATTCTTTCTTAATTTCTGTTGACTCCATAGAGCTATGAAGCAGAAACTTGACATCATGTACAATACATACTGTTTAGGATTACTTCCCATGTACATTGTACATTTGAATCACATCAGAAGAAATACTAATGAAAGACATTAAATCAGATAAATAAGATAAATATCTTTATCAGCATTAAGTTCTTTTTTTTGTTTTTTGTTTTGTTTTTTTTTTTTTTGTTTTTTGAGACAAGGTCTCTCTGTGTTAGCCTTGGCTGTCCTAGACTCGCTTTGTAGACCAGGCTGGCCTCGAACTCACAGCGATCTGTCTGCCTCTGCCTCCCGAGTGCTGGGATTAAAGGTGTGTGCCACCAAGCCTGGAAGCATTAAGTTCTTAAATCATTTATTTGATTGTATTATCCACAAGTCTTCCAAGAACCTTAAGAGAGGTGGGGATCACTGGTGACCCTGCAGACTTTCTCTGAGAGCCACATAGGCCAGAACTGATTATTACCAGCAATTACCAGACTGATAGTGTCTGATTGAGGGGCCAAATTTAAATTGCTGGGGCCTGGAAAGTGTTGATAGCTTCCTGTCAGGGGCTTACAGCTACCCTGTGAGTGGGTCTGGAGGTGATGGTTCCTAGTAGGGGCTTTCCACTGAGAATGCAAAGGTGTTGAAAAAAAAAGGGAAGGAAGGAGAGGAAAAAAACCACACACACACACACACACACACACACACACACACACACACACACACACACACTGAAGTAAACCAGGCTCCAGCAGGTAGGTGCCAAGAAGTTTCTTCTGACTTTTTTTTTCTCCCAGATTATATACTCCAACAAAATCTTTCAAGCAGTACAAACATCACATTATATTTCTATTCTATATTTGTACAAATAAATGATTACAATGAAAATACAAAAGAAAAACACGTTGCCCAAAAATCTTCACATGATTATATGTTTTACATATTGTGGATGAGAAACAAACATGAAAAGCAAGTTATTTCCAAGAATCCACATATATATGTAACTAAGCAACTTGTTATATATTAGCAGAGTATAGGCAAGCAAGGTGATTTCTCAGCCAGCTTTTCTTTACTGGCAGGGTGCAGTTTGTGGTTTAAAAAAAAAAAAGAGTCAATTATCTTAAAAGGGAATCTTACAAAGATCTTTAAAGAATCACAAATCTAAACTTCTATATATCCTGTCCGTTGGCTGTATCTGGGTAGGGGTTTGAAGTTTACTGCATGTATTGTCCTTGGCTAGTGCCATAGTTTGAGCAGGACACCTGGGCTCAAATCTGCCTATCATAATGTTCTTCTTGTAGGTTTCTAGGACCCTCTGGATCCTTCCACTTTGCCATTCTCCCACACTTCTCTCATCTAGAGTCCCAATAGGATGTCCTCCCCTCTGTCCCAGTTTCCTGGTAAGTGCAGACTTACAGTTAAGCGGAGAGTGGGGTCTGACTTTCACATGAACTCTGGTGCCCTGTATTTGACCACATCCCCTGCATGAGGAGACCTGGTGGCACTCAGAGAAAGGATAGCAGGCTACCAAGAAAAGACTTGATAACCTATGAGCATATACAGGGGGAGGAAGTCCCCCACTGTCACAGTCATAAGGGAGAGGAGTAAGGGAAAAATGGGAGGGAGGGAGGAATGGGAGGATACAAGGGATGGGATAATCATTGAGATGTAATTAGAATAAATTAATAAAATAAACTTCTATATAAAAATAATCAGCCATTTCTACTTTAAATCCTGAAGGTGCTCATAAACATGTTTTATTATCATATATGAGGAAGCAGAAGGCAATATATATATATATATATATATATATATATATATATATATATATATATATATATATTAAGGAAATCAATGATCATCTCAGTCTGCAGGCCAGCTTGAAAGAGTCACTTCTGCCAGTGCTGTTAGGGACCATTGTTCTTGCTTTATCAACCTCAAAAAGGTCCCTAGTTTTACTATGTAGAATGTGCTTTTTATTTACTTCTAATCATTCCCTAAGATATCCTGTATCAAGACCACTAGCAAAAACATCTTTACCTAACCTTGCTGAACAATCTGTTGTTCCAAATTCTTTTTAAGGGTAATGATCATTATTAGCAACCTATATCTGCAGGTTCTTTTTAAGGGTGGTGGTTGAATCATTAATCTGCTTCAGCAGCAATGCCTGAAAGAGATTAAGCCCTGTTATTGTGTATGCCAATGATACTGCCCAGGGAGGGGCTGGAAGCCCTTTATGGTACTCACACAATTTATATATTAAGGTGATTAGATTATGAGGACCACAAAGGTAACAAGCAGAGCTGTGCTCCATAACAGCCTAAATTCCCTAGGACACTAGGTTCTTAGGGTTATGCCTCACCAAGACATGCCCATCCTGGGCACATTAATGAGTGCGCGGCATTTTGTGAGTTCTAGGTCCTTTGTTGTTCCTCTTAGATAAACTCTTGCAAAAGTAGGAAAGCAAATCTAAATATTTTTATGTGAACCATATCTGGATTCACACATACATGTGTGTATGTGTGTATAGAAGCCAGAATATAACATATAACATCATTTATCAAATGTATTGCATGCAGTCCACTTTTTATTAAAACAAAAACAGGAGCTTTCCAGAGGAACTTGCCAAATTTAGCCAAGCCTCATGGTCTGGGAACCCTGTGTATTGACATACCTGGATTTCCCCAGCTCACCATCATACCCGTTTTTTTGTTTCTCTCTCTCTCTCTCTCTCTCTCTCTCTCTCTCTCTCTCTCTCTCTCTCTCATGTAATTGTGAGCTCAATTGCTCATATTTACAAAGGAAGGACTTTAACATCTGAGTTATCCTCCAGGCCAGTAGCATTATTTTTTTCATTTTCATTTTATTTTTTATTAAAATATTTTTTGTATTTTTATTATAATTCTTTTTTACATATACACATAAATAAAATAAGCTACATACAGCAAGAAGAACTATAAAACAATCAGGAATTATATAAATGTTCAATTGATAGTAATTTGGCTATTTGTATTTGGCGAACTTGAAGTAAACATCTTTCCTATCCTGGTGTGTCTAAAGTTCTGAATGAAAATCAATATCTATCATATCTCATCTCTATTGACTTAAAAGATCTATCTAGACCTAAAAACATTTTAACCCCTAAACTAGAGACAATCATCCTGAGTGAGGTAACCCAGACCCAGAAAAACACGCATGGCATATACTAACTCATAAACTGTAACATTGTTTTTGATGTTTGACTGCCACATGATGCCAGGCTATTAATGGCAGACAACTTTTAATTGCTTTTAACAATTAAAATAATTTAAAATTTTATTTAAAAGAAAATGGAAGTTCTTATAAAATTTATTTTAATATACTGAACCATAGAATTAATTAATTACATTGTGCCTCAATCCTGTTTAATTTACCCAATCATGCAACAGAGATGCATTGAGGGCTGAGTGAGCAATAGAAAAAGGTACCTTTAATGAAATGCACCAAGAGCATTTTAATTCTCTAAAATAACCCAGTAGTAAGCTGTTTGCTGAAAATGTCATATGCTATGAGATAGTATTGTGTTTAAAACAGGGACATCAGAAATATAAAGCAGAAGGTTATTATCAGAAACATTCAGAATGTGTTTGATTACTGCAGGTCCTAATTACAGAAGCCGGGCATTTGAAGAGCAATCAATAGATCCAAAATGATGAAATCATCATGCTGATATTCACAGCAAGCCTCAAATGAGAACAAAATTCTCTTATTTTCTATGCAATCATTTGTTTTTTTTTTAAGTAGAAAAATGTGTGGGGAAAAATTATAAATAATTGCATTGTTTATAGTTAATGAGGATTATTTGAATGTCATTTACAGACATTCAGAAACAAAAAAAAAGAAAACCTAGAGATGTTCTAAGTTTAACCAAGTGTTGAAACATTACTATATTTGTTACATTGCTGTTGCTGTGGTAAAGCATCATGACCAAAAGTGTTATTAAAAAATAAAGGACCTCGAGTTAGTGTTTATGGTAGGAAGCATGGCAGCATGTGGTAACAACTGGAGGAAGAAGCTGAGAGATCACACCTCAAACACAAGCAGGCACTGTGAACTGGGTACGGGGCAAAGCTATACACTGCCAAAGTCTGACCCCAGTAACATACCTACTCTAGAAAAGGTGAACTTCCTAAAACTTTCTTAACAGCACAAACATCCGGTAGCCTAATGATTAGATAGCTGGTTCTATGGGACATGTTATCATTTAACTATGCACTATCATATTTATAGATGAAGAAAAGATGTGAATCATATTGGCTTGATGCCTGAGTATAATATAATAAACATTAGGGATTGAGTTAAGTTTCCTAGGCTTCTGTTAAGGGATCTGAGAAAGGATAATAACTGTGAAGCAATGTCATTGTTGTTGTGAAGACTTTGTTGGTAAGTACATGTGAAAGAATGAGAAAGTAACCAATAAGAAGGATATATTACCTCCGATATTTCATTATAGCAATTCTTATATAATTGTCAATAAAAGTATGTAATCATTATTAACAGCCACGAGATGGAAAATAAACACTAACATTTGTGGTGGTACCAGGCTACACTTAAGGATTCATGGCTGTATTATCTCATCACGTTGATTCATTTGCCTGAATGTTGTCAGCATCATGAATGGCTTCCAGGCCATCTCTATCAAGATCACGGCAAAGTTTACAAATAACTGTGTTTTACAACGAAGTAAAATGGGTCGCGGTGGCCTGGAGAAATGGTTAGGTCAACAGTGTTTCCACACAAAGATGAGAGCCTAAGTTTGATCTTTATTATCAACATTTAAAAAAAAACTTGGTGGCGTATGTTTGTAATCCAAATGCTGTGGGATCAGAGTTAAGAGATTTCTGGACCTCCAATGCCAGCAAGTTTATTTTTATTAAGGAGCTCCAGGCCACAGAAAGGTCTTCCTTCAACAAAGTCAAAGGCTTCTACAGAATGACACAAGAGTTGTCCACTGGCCTCCATACACAAGTGCAGACGCAGTCACACTTCTGTAAACACACACACACACACACACACACACACACACACACACACACATACACCACAAAAAGAATCTGAAGACTAGAAAATATTTTACCAAGTTTTGGTAACAAACAATGTTTCAGGAATAGTTTCTTTTTTAATTTTTCTTTTGAATCATGTACTATGTTAATGAGTATATTAAAGAGTGAGAAAAGAGACAAGAGTGGTCTCTTTAATCCCAATACTTGGGAGGCAGAGGCAAGTGGATCTCTGTAAGTTTGAGGCCAGGCTGGTCTACATAGTGAGTCCTGAACAGCCAAGGCTATACAGAAAAACCCCGTCTCAAAACAAACAAGCAAACAAAAGAATGAGTGAAGATAGAGCAATCTAAGGAGAATTGGCTCTCAGGACTCATTGTCACTATACGTACAGACTGGAAGAATTACCATTAACGAAGGCACTGTGAAGTTTTCTTTGAGTGACTTATTGGTTCTTCAGCATCCATTTTCATACAATAGAAGCAACATGAAAATTATATGCAAAGTTCTCTCAAAGGGTAGGAATGGAAAATTATTTTATCTGTAAGAATATTGATTTCTCTAAAGACAGCAGGTTTCGTGTGCCTAACAACAACAACAACAATTACAACAATAGACTCACTTTGTCCATGGAACCTCTGGTCTGCATATTAACTTCCCTCCAAAGTACATGTGGCTGAGTGACCAGGGCAGTTCTGTGAGAAGGTGGGATTCTACATTGTGATTTTTGCAAAGGGTTCTACATATTATGTAAATGTGTCTAAGTATTTGACTGAAAGATAGTGGTGGAACAATTAGCTACTTTGAAAGATATACACCACATAATGCAAATGATATAATAAAACAGCATCAAACCACAAAATAGTGTATGCTATAATCTCAGGAGGCATATAGAGAGGAAGCTTTCCAAGTTTCAGGACCAGTTAATCTACATATCAAGACATAACATAGGAGAGTGAAAAATAAGCAAATAAATGAATGTTTTACTTCATATGCTGTATTGTGACTTCTAATTCATGATATTCTCTGAGAAGTATTTGAACATATTCCTTTGGTAAAATAGGCAGAATATGGACAAGGTTCATGACAAATAACAATGTGGACAAAGACAGTAAGTAGGATATGAGCTATTATGAAATATGACAGAAGAATTTACTCCGAATATTAAGCCTCTTAATTTAAATGTGTGAGACATCTGGTGCTCAGACCTGGCTACAAGAGTCAAACACATAAACTGTAGAAGATATACCCCATTTTTTTTATTGCAGACTTACATTTGTATTTGATTAGCCATGCAACCATAGCATATTTTAGTTTCTGCAACTCAATTCAATATTATACAATTATGTAATCAGACTGACTTAGGTTCAGAATTTGCATATGGACAATCATTAAAACATACATAGTCATTCTATACACAAAATTCCATATCCATAAAAATAATGCAAGTAGAAATCACAAGGAAAGCCTAGATTGTCAACAACTATTAAAAGCAATGATCAGAAAAACAATTGTCCTGAAAGCTGTCAGAAGCAGGGTGAGACTGCTGACAGCATACTGTATGGTTTGCATATTCCTGAAAAGTGGAATCATTAGTTTATGTCATTTTAAACATGTGCTTGTGGAATCTTGTATAATTGTGTATACTATCATCATGTGAAGGTAAAGTTTTCAAATGCTGACCAAGTACACACATGCATAAAATGATAGAAATTAAAGCCATTTTTGGTGTTTAGATAACAATTAATAATGTAACTGTGCATGGAGGTCAGGGGAAAAATTTAGATGACCTTTCAGGGTCCGTTTTCCAGAACATTCTTAATGGGACCTCTCACTGACCCAGCCTTTTCCAGTTCCAGGCTAAATTTATTGGGGAAATGTTCTTAATATTAATGCTCCCTTTGCTAAAATTACTTACATATTGTTACACATGGTTTGGGTTCTCTATTTTGTTCATTTGTCTGTCCATTTCTTTTTTACATACTTTGTAAGGATCAAACCCAAGGATTGCAAGCACTCTGATCACTGAGCCACACATGTAGCCTTTAACGTAATTACTTGTTGTTATTGTAACATTAAAGGTGACATTTATATATTTAACCACATGTTTGCATTAATTATAATAATTTGAGGGAATAATTTATTTGGCAATTAAGAAAATATGATACATTATATAATGGAATATTACTCAGCTACTATAAAAAATGACATCATTAAATTTGCAGGAGAATGGATGTACCTAGAAAAGATCTTCCTGAGTGAAGTAACCCAGACTCAGAAAAACAAACATGGCATGCATTCACTATAAGTTGATATTAGCCATAAAGTAGAGGATGACCATTCTACAATCCATAGACTCAAAGAAGCTAAGTAACAAGGCAGGGTAAAGGGAAGATGTCTGATTCTCACTAAGAAGGGGAAATAGAATAGATATCTGGGGTGGATGGAAAAGTGGAATTGGATGGGATTGGGGAGGAGGATAGGAAAAGGAGGGATCCAGTGTGAGGAGGATGGAGGAAGAAAAAGGAAAAAAAGAACTGAGATTAGTTCGGGAAGGACCTGGAAACATAGGACAATGGAAACTCCCAGGAATCTATGAGGGTGACTCCTAGCAATGGGGGATATGAAACTTGAAAACACCACCTCCTGTAACCAGGAAAGAATTTCAATGGAGGAATGTTAACCAAAAGCCACCTCCAAATATTTTGACTGACAATATTCCTGCCCATAAAATGTTCAGAGATAAATAAGGAGCAGAAAATGAGAAAATGTACAACCAATGACTGGCCCAGTTTAAGAAGCATACAGGAGAGTGAGCCTACATCTGACACTATTGATGATATTCTACTGTACTTGCAGATGGGATCCTAGCATAACTTTCCTATGAGAGGCTTCTCCCAGCAGCTGATGGAAACAGATATGGAGACCCATAGCCAAACATTAGGTGGAGACCTGGGAAACTTGTAGAAGGAGGAATTGAAGGGGCAAGAGAAGTCAAGGACACCACAAGATAACCTACTGAATCAATTTACAGGAGACTGTAGGGGCTTACAGGGACCGAACCACCACTCAGAGAGTATGCGTGACCTATGCTCTCTACACATATGTAACGGATATGGAGCTTGGTCCTCATGTGGAACCCCTAACATCTGGAGCAGAGGCTGTCTCTGACTCTGTTACTTGGCTCTGGTTCCCTTTTCTCTGGCTGTATTGCCATGTCTAACCTCAATAGAAGAAGGTGTGTGCTTAGTCCTACTGCAAATGTATATGCCAAGGAGAGTTGATATGCATGGGTGGCCTTCCTTTCTCTGATTACACAGGGAGGAGGGATTGAAGGGGGTGTTAGAGAGGGACATTGAGGAGGGGAGAGAAGCTCCAATATGGATGTAATGTAAACAAATAAAGTAATTAATGGAAAAACTACTACTAGGAAAAACTAATTTAACACCACAGAGAAATTTTTACCTTTCAACTTTATGATTATAATACACCACCGTAAATTAAAGTAAAGATAAATTATACTTTGATTACATTTAATGTATAAAAATATAAAAAACTCTGCACCCAGGACTGTATGGGAAATATATATATTTCACATACACACACACATTCACTCACAGGAACTCACACTTTGTGAGAGTAGGAGAGAACCATAGCATTTGATAATGTCACCAAATTACCTCAGATGGGTGGTAAACATCTAGCTACAATTAAAGTTTTATCCTTGCGTGTGTTCTCATTCTGGAGGATGCTCTGAGGCAGCAGGTGGCTTGCTTCCAGATGGTGGCTCAACTGCCCAGATGTTCCATATTTTGGCACTCCTATTTCTCTAGAGACATACCACTCTATTTCTACACCCAAAATATGGTACATTACATGTTAGGAATTTAGAGGACCCATTTATTATTTCATGTTTTGACTGAAAAAAATTGTTTACAAAATTTTTGAATATTTTTTATGCAATGCATGCAATAGCAATACTTTCAAAATTACTGTTTTTTATATGATGATCAAATGTTTATCCATGTATACAGTAATATTTTTTATTATAGACAAAGAATAGGAAGGTCTGATAATATGGTCACAATTCTCCCTATCTTATTTGCTTACTGTTAGGTGGACAAGTGATGTCCAAGACATATGAGAGTGATAGATAAATTGCTTAATTATAGAATAGAAAAGAAAGCAAAATATGCTAGCATGTGCCTACAATCTTAACACTGAGAAAGCTGATGCATCAGGCTTATGCCTCCATGGCTAGTATGACTAAAAGAAGAAAAACACTTAATGTGCAAAATACTTTTTAAAAACTACACAATAATTTTAAAGAAATTATAATAGTTTATGATGGTAAAGAGCATTACAGTGCAATATGTATGACTATTTCTACATAATTTTAGAGAATATATCATTCAAAAATCATACATCTTGGGTATATGAAATTAGAATCATGAGATGAGAGGAATAAATTTAAATGGATGAGGGAATGGGGGAATAGAGAAGATATAAAGCAATGAGTAATGAAATCAGGAGACAGACATCATTAGAGTAATGAAAGATCTGCCAAAGGGATGATAACTGTGACACTGAGAGGAAACTGGGGGGAAAATCCAATGTATACTGCTATGTACGTACGTATGTATGTATGTATGTATGTATGTATGTATGTATGTACATGTACATAACACACTGAAACCTTTTCTAGTAACACAAATCATTATAGAAAACATTAATTCAATTTAAAATTATAGAAAAAGAATACATCTGGATATTCTATTTTCATATAAGATTATTTGTGAAAGACAAAAATGAGGAGAAGCAAATATTTTTGCTGGTGAGAACTTTTAAATGAAGGAAAATTTAATATGCTCTACTGCAGATTAAAGATTAGTTACATGATTCCATCACAGAAATCCCAGTTCTTGAAGATGTTTGCCAATTAGTTGAACATAAAATGACCTTTTCATGCATCTAGAGCTGGTGTGACTCCCATAAAAGAATGATGTCACTTATTTCTGCTGTAAAATTGCTTTTTGAATTCTGGTACAAAAAGCTTATAGCAAGTTAGGAGGATATAACACAAAGAAGAATATGGGCCTTAAAAGTCACTTTGACTGAGGGACATCTAGATTGTTTCCAGGTTTTGGTTATTCCAAATAAGGCTTCTATGAACATGGTTGAGGATATGCCCTTGTTGTGTGGTGGAGCATGTTTTGGGTATATTCCAAGGTTGGGATTCTAGGTGACAGAGGTAAAGAAGAATGGGGAAATAGAAGGATCCATAGGGTCCTAGAAACCTACAATAAGACCTCAGGTTGAGGATAATTTTCCTTACCATTCTGTAAAAATTGTTTACATTAATGAACCATATCAGAAATTAAAACAAAGAAAAACATAAGAGTGAAGAGAATCAAAAACTGTTCTCATGAAAAGTATTTGGCAGCATCTTGACACCTTGCATATTAAGTTTCGCTTCTGAGTTCATTTAAATGACTGGCCTAGTTGTCAACAACAACTATCAGTTTAGAAGTAAGTTGAGAGCATGGCATTTGTACCCCATCTAATAATTTCATTCAGATAAATGGCTATGTATTTTCGCTACAGCCACTGTTATATCCCTGTGGTAGGAGAGCTAGACCAAAAGAATTGCTTCAATATAATAGGCAAAGTAATGACCTACTAATATTCAATTTATGTTATAGAATAACTATATGGGTAATGTAGCAGTTATGAATTTTTAGAAAAATTGTTTTTATATGAACATATAAAAGTAAAAGTATTGGCTATTACCATTCTGGTAAAAGTGCATTCAGATTTACACAATTTAAGATCATTTATAAAGAGCAGAAATTAATTTTAGGTATGGTGATAGTATTGTGCATGCACTTTCATTTGATCAAAATGTTGATAATATTACACGGAATTTCTTATTTGACTAAAATTGATATTGATTAGGTCATGTATTGTCACTGGAACAAATACAACAGAATTATAGGAATATTTTCTAGAAAAATAATACATAGATTTTGAAGGTAATTTTGCCACAAGGTACAAAATTATGGTCTTCTAACAGTAATGCCAAAGGAAGGGTTTTAATGCCAATGAAAAGTTATATATGGGGTAATATTCAGGTATACTTAGTCTGTCGCCCTTAGGAAATTAAAACTTCTATTGTACAAAAGTCCAACAGTTTCCAGAACTTAAACAAGTTTCCTGTGATAGAATGTAATTAATGAAATAATTAATACGTAAGCACACTAGTATTTAATGACACTGAGTGAAGATTTATGGTACTACTCTCTAGTTTCCAGGATTTCCCTAACACAAACCTTTGACTCTGCTCAACTTAAATAAACATTTGAAGCCATAAAATGATCCATAAAGAACAGAATTTTTGTTTATGAGATGAGAAGGAAGGGAAAAAGCAGGAAGGGGAAAGGAGACAGGGCAGAGGAGGAAATATGGGGAGGGAGACGTAAAACTGAAGGCCATTCGAGGGTCTACCTACTATAGCAGAAGCTTCTTAAAAATATTACAGGTATGAAGCTGATCTAAATGAAATTGCCAAAAAAAAAAAAAAAAAAAAAAAAAGGAACAGACAGGACATCACTGGGCACTTATTGTCACAAATGAAGCTTCGAGTAACATGAATGGGTTATATATAATCAACCTGTGAGCCAAAGAGTCCCATGGGAGCCTCTGATGAACCCAGGCTATTGTAAAGACTAGCAATTGCTCTCTAAAAATCTCACAGTACAGCCCTGTAGTTGAAGCCAACACCTACACAATGCTGTGAGAACTGGGAAGTCAAGAGCCTTCATGTCTGTGAACCATGAGTGTTCATGGTACTGTAAGGTAGCCTGCATACTAGCTGAGGAGAATGACTAACATAAACCCTGCTATAATTATGGTGACCAGCCTGTAAGGTATCAAATTCAATAGTGGTACCAAGAATGTGGGAGTAGCCAACCCATATCAGATATTACTTAAAGCCCACTCAATGAGATGGAGCATATACCAAACTCTGTTTGAACGGGGAAGAACCTGAAACTAGATAGGCCAGGGATTTAGAGACAAACCAGATAGTGCCATTCTGAGAAAAATAAGCATAGCAATAAAATAACCCCTAAGGACATTCTGCTATATTCATAGATCAGTGCTTTGCTCAGGCATCATCAGGCAAGTTTTATCCTGCAGAAGATGGGACCAAATACAGAGGCGCACATCTGGACAACATACAGTGAGGCACCTCACAACACTTGGTCCTAACCAAGATGTGTTCCTTAAATCCTTCCCTTCAGCAGAGATCAGAAAAACCTGACAGAAGAGGAATTGGAAAAATTGTAATGCCCCAAGGGAGTGGAACGCACTAAGAAAATAATGTTCTCTAAATGTTGCGTGACTGACACACCTATGAACTTACAGAGACCGTGGAAGCATGCACAGTTCCTTCAGAGGTCTAAGCCAGATGCGGCCATATAACTAGAGATGTGGACTCCATCCTGAACTAACAGCAAGGTCCAACTGAAAAATAACTGCAAATAAAAATTTAGTTTTCTGCAAGGGAAGTCTCACTGACACTGAGAAAGTAAATGCCTCTTTTTTTTTTTTTAAATTCACTTTACATCCCTATAGCAGCTTTGTCTTCCTGCCCTGCCCTCCCACGTCTTATGCCTTTTACTTCTCCTCTTCTCCTCGGTAAAGGGGAGCCCCCCCAACCTTCCCCTGAACATCAAGTTGCATGAGGACTAAGCACATCGTCTTCCACTGAGGCCCAACAAGTCAGTTCAACTAAGGGAAAGTGATTGAAAAGCAGGCAACAGAATCCATGTCACAGATAGTCCCTGATTCGCTGGTTAGGGGACCCACGTGAAGACCAAGCTGCTCATCAGTCACATATGTGTAGGGGTGTTATGTCCAGTCTATACATGCTTTTTGGTTGGTGGTTTAGACTCTGCGAACTCCCACAGTACTTGATTCGTTGACTCTGTTGGTCTTATTGTAAAGTTCTACCCTTCCTGGTTCCTCTATCCTTCCCTCCAAGTCTTCCATAAGACTTCCCAAGCTTTGACCAATGTTTGGCTTTGAGTCTCTGCATCTGTTTCGATCCATTGTCCACTGGAGCCTCGCAGAGGAGAGTTATGCTAGTCTTCTGTTTGTAAGCGTGGCAGAGTATTGTTAATAGAGACAAATAGCTCTTAATAGTAGATCACAAGCACAAAAAAAAAAAAAAAGGTGTTCAGTAGATACCAATACAGCACCAAGTCAAAGACTTCATTGGTGGTTCTTAGTTCACAATATTTTGTCTGGACTTTTAAAAATCTTACAGGTCCTTTGCATATATACTATGGCTTCTGATTTGGTGTTTTTATGAGATTGCTCTGTTTGTGAGTATGTTTATGTCTATAAGTGTTTCTCCTGTTTTCCTTCATCTCCTTTTATTCTGTTTGTTTTGCCCTATCTTGATTTAATTTTTATCTATTTTATTTATTATTATTTTCCCATGATTGTTTGCTTTCTAAGGAGAGACAGAAAGGTGTGCATAAGGATAGGAGGGGAGGGTGGAAAGAATGGGGAGGAGATGAATGAGGGGAAACTGAAATCAGAATATAATGTGAGAAAAAAACTACTTTAAAGAAAGAAAAAATGTTTCAGGTGCAGAAAAAACTGAGAAGGTCAATAATAAAGGAAGAAAATATGAACATTTGTTCAAAATTTTCAACATAGAATCCATTTACAACCCTATAAAAGATAATTTCAGTTAGAAAAGTCTCAATTTCCTGAATAGATATTATTAATCTGAATTGAAGGGATAGTATGAATATAAAATTGAAAAATACAAAGGAAAAATTTGTGGAAAAGGGAAAATAATACATAGAAATAGTATAAATAACAATCTATATAATGTAGTTTTACAATAACTTTCGTAAAGATTTCTCTTTTGCACCCTAGTATTTTTTCAATATGTCTTCATGTGCCCCTAAAAACTCACAAACTTAGGGATATGTCTTTTCAAATGGAAGTGTGACTAGACATCTGCCCTAGACTAACCAAGTCATTCAATATTCTTGGTAGCAAGAAATCTTCATGGGTGAGAAACACTTTGTCATCTAGTAAAGTAAATTTTTCTTTTCCCACATAAGTTTTTAAGGAATTCAATCATTCCCTTCATAAAACTCAACTCATAAAACCCAACTAATAGATCAAAGACCTCAATACAAAACCAGATACACTGGACCTGATAGAAGAGAAAGTGGGGAATAATCCTGAACACATTGGGACAGAAGACAACTTGCAGAACAGAACACCATTAGTGAAAACACTAAGGTCAATAATTAATAAATGCTTATCTTGTATTATATGGCTAATAGCCTCTTATAAGTGAGTATGTACCATAGGGTCTTTTTCCCAGATGCATCCATTTGCCTGCAAATCCCATGATGTCCTTATTTTTGATAGCTCAGTAGTATTCCATTGTGGATCTCTACCACAGTTTCTATATCAAGGCTTCCATTGAGGGACGTCTGGTTTGATTCCAGTTTCTTGCTATTACAAACAAAGGTACTATGAACATAGCTGAGCAAATTCCCTTTTTTCATTGTGGATCATTTTTTTGGGTATATGCCCAGGAGCGATATATCTGGGTCTTGAGATAAAGCTGTTCCCAATATTCTGATAAAGCACCAGATTGATTTCCAGGTGGTTGTACAAATTTGCACTCCCATCAGCAATGGAGGAATGTTTTCCTTTTGCCACATCCTTGACAGAATGTGCTGTCACTTGAGTTTTTGATATTAGCCATTCAGATAAGTTTAAGGTGCAATCTCAGCATCATTTATATTTTAATTTCCTTGATGATTAAGGATGTTGAGGATTTCTCTAATTGGTTCTGGGCCATTTGATGTACTTTTGTTGAGAACTCTTTGTTTAATTCTGTTTCCCACTACAATACACAGACCTAAAAAAGCTAAGTAACAAGGAGGACCCTAAGGCAATTGCTTAATTCTCAATCAGAAGGGCAAATAGAATAGACTCTGGAAGTATCTGAAAAGAAGAAACAGGAAAGGAGCCTTCGATAGATGTCCTCTGAGAGACTTGACCCATCAGGGAATTTTAAGCAGATGCTGAGACTACCAGCAAAATTTGGGCATAGCAGAAGTTTTCTTATGGAAGAGTTGGGGAAATGGTAGGACCTGTGGTGAACAGGAGCTCCACAACAAGACCAACAGGGCTAACACATCAGGGCCCAGGGTGAAGTTGCCAAGACTGATGCTCCAAACAAGTACCATGCATGGAGAGGACCTAGGCCCCTGGCTCAGATGTTGCCAATAGGTATCTCAGTATCCATATGGGTCCCCTAGTCAGAGTAGCAGGGGCTGTCTCTGACATGGACTCTGTTGTGTACTTTTTGATCACTTCTCCCTGGCCCGGCAGTCTTGTGAGGCCTTAGACTAAAAAGATACAGGCAGTCCTGATTAGCATTGATGGGCTTGGGACAGTTACTAGGGGAAAGAGCTCCCCCCTCCCATTTGAGGACTATGGCTGGGACATAGCGGGGAGAGGGAGAGGAGGTTGGAAAAGGAAGAGATGATGGAGGGGGATAGACTAGGATATAAAGTGAATACATTTTTTAAAAAATTAAGCTTAAAAATTAACAAATGAGATTTTATGACACCGAAAAGCTTTTGTAACACAAATGACACCATCTTTTGGACAAAATAGCAGCCTATAGAGTGGAAAACATTTTTTAACCAGCTCCACATCTGATAGAAGATTAATATCCATATCCATAATATACAAAGGAATCAAGAAACTAGATATCAAAAAACTAAATAATCAAATTAAATAGTGTAATAAAGATATAAACAGAAAATTTTTCAATAAAGGAAAGTCATATGACTGAAAAACACTTAAAGAAATATTCGATATCCTTAGCCATCAGGGAAATGCAAATCAAAACTACTTTGAGATGTCATCTTAAAATTGTCAGACTAGGTAGGATCAATAGCACAAGGGACATCTTATGCTGGGGAAGACATGAAATAAAGGGAAGACCATTCATCCATTGCTGGTGGGAGCACAAACTTGTACAGCCACTATTGAAATCAATGTGGTGGTTCTCCATAAAATGGGAATCATTCTATCCAAAGAACAAGCTGTACCATTCTTTGCTATATAGCCAATGATGGTTTGCCATACCACAAGAAAACTTGTTCAACCACAGTCTTTACTTATCTTTTCAGATTAATTAGAAAATGGAACCATTTAAACATCCCTTAACAGAAGAATGGATAACAAATATGTATTACATTTACCAAATTGGTTATTTCTCAGCTGTTAAAATGCCATCATGAAATTTGAAGGCAAATGGAAGGAAGAAGAAAAAATTCATCCTGAGAGTGGTAGCCTAGATGCAGAAAATTAAATTCTCTTATATGTGGATATTATTCATTAAATTAATGATACTCAAGCTACAATCCAAAAATAGACAGAGAGTGTAGGTATAAACAAAGTGACTATGTGGGACACATGGATCATCTTATGATAGGGACATAGATTTTATGGATGGACTATTATGAAGGGGAAAATGAGAATGTTATGATTAGGTAGAGAGGGGGAGGAAATGTAGAGACAGACAGCTAAAATTGTGTGACATTTAAACGGTAGTATGGAAACCTAATACAGTGTAAAATTCCTAAAATATATAAAGATGATCCCGGGGAAATCTTCAAATAATGAGGAAGGTAGAGTCCCAACTGGCCATCTCTTGTCAACAAATAAAGTTTCCCATACTGATACTGTATTACTCTCAATTGAGCTGTTGGCCAAAGATGTTCCATAGAAATCCTAAAAAAAACTCATGCTGTTGCCTACTCAGTATGTCACTCTCCATAAACTGACAGCATGGCCCTCTTGTTGAATACAATACCCAAGGAAGCCACTTAACACAGGAAGGTTTACTTTGTGCCTACATAGCACCCTCACCTCTATGTCCTAGTGCCTTTGGTACCAGAAAGTACTCTGCAGGCTTCCAAAAGGGAAATGTATACACCAACAGAGACACAAAACTTTTCATCTACAGTGCTGTCCTTTCTGTATGATATGTTGCAGAATTGATGTCATAAGCATTGTGGGAGTAACCAAATGAATTAAGGTCAACATTGCAAGATGGCACCTATACCTGGCAGTGTGTGAGTGACCAAGAACCAAAGAGTAGCTATCAAAGAGACATAGGGTAATATTATGGTCTTTAAAAATAGTTATAAAATAATTCGCAATGATATTATGCTGTACTCCTATGAGTGCCTTGTCATATTCAATCATCTTTCTCCAGGGAGTTCTGTATCTTTCCAATATTACCTGTATTTAATTTTACTAAAAATTATGATGCAACACAGATGATAGCCTATTGAAATATGGTACTTTCCTAGATAAACTCATAAAACATGTATTCTCCTTAAAATTATGACTATAACTGTCAATTGATCACAAATATAATTGCAAAAGGAAAATGCTACAAATAATAACAGTACATTAAACTTAGTAACTAGCTTATTTTGGCTATAGTTTGAACTTAAATGTATAGCTTCAGGTATGGCTTGAAAATACTAATGATGCTCCATAAGTCAGCTGATTTCACAACTAAAACTTCAGAGCATTCATATGAATCTTTAATTATAATTCTCCTTATGTTAACCAAGTCTCAATGTGACTTAATACCTACTATTTCCAAGGAGGTCATAGCTTGAAACACCAGAATCGATAGCTATTTTCTTTGGACCCAAATGTTGTACTGTGTTCTGTGATTTTGAGATAGCAGTGAACTATTTATAACACATCTCTGCTTATAGACATGTATGTCTTTGGATTGAGATATGAGAACAGACATTTAGTCCTTGCTGCCAAAAAGTGACAGGGAGTTTTGGACATTCCACATGCCTGAATGATGGCTTCATCCCATAGAACATCTGCTTTTTGTAATGTTCTTGTAGGCTTTTAGTACCCTGCAGAAACTTTACAGAAGGGAGAAAATTCTGCTAAAAATGGAACTATTAGTAATTCTGATGAAACTACGTTTAAGACACCAAACATTCCTCATACCAATCACTAAGAGCTTAGTTGCTTATGTGGTGGTAATAATGTTGCATGTATTGTTACAAACCTTAGTTTTAATGATCTCAGGATAATGGTGGCATTTTACAGGAAGTCAGATCATCACAAGTATGTGTAGCAAATATACATTATTTCCTTATTGTGGCATCAAAAAGAGAATTTGAAGAAATAATTTATGGAAAAACAATAAATTACAAAACACGATACACACTAAAAAACTCATAGGAATTCATGGAATGTGTCTTTGGCATCATCTTGTTTAACTGTTTTTTGGTTGAAGGAACATTACTTTTTCTAAGATAACATTGTGTTAATTACTGAAGTGCACAGTTCCATAGCTGAAACTTTTTATTAGACTAAATTTCCTTGAAATTCTCTTAGTTGTCATTTTTTAAAGTGTTGTTGTTGTGGTTGTTGTCGTTGTTGTTGTTGAGGCCTAAATTCTGGGCAAGTTGTCTCATCCAATGTTAATCCCTGGTCCAATCATCAGTGGTTTTGTTAGGATGACACCATCTTATTCCAAAATGGTCTGGACACAGCCAATATCTGTTATGTAATACTGAAAAAAATTAGTTTGATAGCATGGGCTATTGATGAACAGATACTATAGAGATGGTTAATCCTGGTCTTAGCTGTTAGGTAGTTTTAATTTCCATGTTACGATTTTCATTAGTGTGCACCAAGAAGACACAGTCTGCAAGAGTCTGAGGAAGAACAGAGGACTTCATGCTAGTGGGACAAAAATTTCTAACACAATACACTTGCAGACTACAGAAACTTCATAAATTTTGCCTCTAGGTGTTTAGGAGGGATACTGTTAGCTGTAAAAGAAGTAGGGTAGTAGGGAGAACGATGGGAAAAAAAACCCACAATATTTTAGCTGGGAGCAGTGGCACACGCTTGTAATCCCAGCATTCAGGGAGGCAGGGGCAGGCATATCTCTGTGAAAACAAGGCCAGCCTGATCTACAAAGGGAGTCCCAGATTAGCCATGGCTACACCAAGAAACATTGTGTCAAAAAGAAGCAAACAAACAAAGACATTTTAAAGGTCTAATAAAATGCATCCCTGAAGTAGAAGTGAGTGGAGAAACTGGAGGAAGCTGCATCAAGCATATAAGAATACAGGAAACAAGGGAGCTGCAACAGAAAGTAACATCTATGTCTGTGTCCATGGAAGGGAGGATCCATAACAGCATTAGAGAAATAAATGGTATAATTTATTATCCAGATTCATGAGGCACTTGTACAACATATTGAAATTGCATACTTGAAAGTGTGTGTGTGTGTGTGTGTGTGTGTGTGTGTGTGTGTGTGTGTGTTTGTGTTTGTGTGTGTCTGTATGTAAGTTTATATAAAAACATAAAAGTTAATGGAGTAATTACTTTGGTAAATGAAATAATGCTTATTATGTATGATTCAGCAGAAATTAGTATTTTCTGACATTGGTTGGTTTAAACAAGCATCACATAATCATTTACTTTATATATTTGGCTGTTTTCCTGAGAAGATGATGGCTCAGGTTTCTTGTAATGTACATTCATGCTTAGGGTTGTTTGTATGAAGGAAGATAAAAACGAAGGTAGGTTTTTGGTGAACCCTTTGGATGTGAACAAAATTAGTAACCCTCAAGCTTGTTTTCTGTGGGCTTTATTAGAATATCAAGCTTCTAGAAAGTGAGCACCATTGACAGTGAGTATAGTTAAAGGGTTGTAAAGTTTATTTTTGATGTACTATTGCTAAGGTGCATTTTTCTCTATCCACTCTCTGAAATCAATCAGGAAACATGCAATGGCAAGGGAACATTGGAAGAGAGACAAGCATGATTCAGTGTGAACTATTTTAATGCAATATATCTGCTATGTGGGACACAGGGCTTACTATGTACAGTTTGCAGAGTTGCTTATTGTTGTTACTAGTTAGTCCAATCTAAGCACAGTCCACTATTGGTGTTTCCTACACTCCTTTCACCTAACATGCTTAGGTATTGAACATTGATACCCCTCAAGTCTTGAGAATTAAAGAATGAACATTTAAACACTGAGCTGGGACACTGATGTGAGGAAGAAAAGGACTAACTGCATTGAAGAAATATGAGAGAAAGGTGAAGAAAGAATACATACAGCCTGTGTACCTGAACGGTGCTATCTGCAGAAGTACCTTTTCTATTCTCAGAAAGACCTTAACATTGTGTCCAAGAACAAGATGACAAACAATTAAACACAACTAAAGTCATGAACATAAAATAAACACCAAGCAAGAACTCCCTTGGGGCTTTCACAACTCTGAGTTATTTCTTTATCTCTATTCTTTCATCATTTCATCATCTTTCATCATAAACAAACATATTCGTACCTACATATATAAATACATTTCCTATATATAGTGGGCAATATATATTATATATAATGCTTACATTCCACTTACACACACACACACACACATGTAATGTGTAAATTATATCATGTCTGCAAAACTGGAAAGATTCAGATTCATAATCTGCATTCTTAGCTGGGAATCATGTTTATCCAAGAATGCTTCAACACATAAATTGTGTGTGAGCATGCATGTGTGAATGCATGCATATGTGTGTGTGTGTGTATGGTTGTGTGCATCTGGGGGTGTTTTGTAAACAGACTGTGAGAAATATCAACAGTTCAATGAGTTAAAGAAAAATTTGGAGGATATGGCATTTTAGAGAATACATAAAAATAATTAACTTTATAAACACTAAGTTTTTGCACTCTTCTGGCAAAGTGTGGGCTGTGATCTTTGAACAGATATGTGTATTCATAATTTTGATATCTTATATGCAATGCTTTATTAAATTCATTCTTTTATTTTTTTCTAGTTTTGAAAAAAGGAAAAGAATAAGATGAGCAACATGTTTAAGAGAAATGTTTTGTTGTAAATCATCTAGCAAGACACTTGGCTTTTAAAATACACCGAGGAGTGGTTGACTAACAATGACACTAAGAGCCACTTAAAAGACAAGAGGTTCTACATCCAGATGTTACTCGGCTGAGAAGAAAAAAAATCCTAGATCTGAGAACAGCATCATGCATTATAGGTGCTTTAACTAAGAGGACTATTTGCAATTTTTACATATTTTTTGAATTATCAAATCCAGAGAAGACTGGTCACAAAGCATTTAGTTTTACAAAAACATTGGAATTGAGAAATACTGTTAATAGAATATGTAGAGAATTTATCAACTTGTATTTAGTTTTTCTCCCACCTATATTTTGGACTAATGTCTTAGCCTTTGGTGCTTTCAATAAGAACAGATAAGTGCTCTTGAAAATTACTGAGTGATTCTGATCTTAAGGACTTATACAAAAGATAAATAGCATTTCCATCAGGGAGCTCATACTTAATTGATAAATAATCTAGGAATATGTAGATACACCTGGGAACCCTAAAGCATTTGCCAAGTTAACAGAGATAGAGAGTGCTTCAGTCAACAAGAGGCTTTAAAGGAAGAGGTTCTTAAAACATATTTTCAGAGGCAAACAATAGCTTCTATCATTATGCAATTTACATGTATTCCAGAAAAGAAAAATCTTCACAAAAGTGTATGTAGTTCTATTTGTAAACCATCTGTGAAGGCAAAAAATGATAGACTAGCCCAATCTAATTTTTTGAAGAAAAATAATATTTTTTCACTATGGGAAATTGTACATATGAAGCCAAAGTAGCATGAGGTTGGCCTCCAAAGCGAAACACTCAGGATTAGATTAAGATTTGGGATGTGAAGGGACAGCTGAAAGAAATTTGTTCTCTCTCTCTCTCTCTCTCTCTCTCTCTCTCTCTCTCTCTCTCTCTGTCTGTCTGTCTCTCTCTCTGTCTCTCTGTCTCTCTCTGTCTCTCTCTCACTCTCACTCTCTCTCTCTTCCCCTTCTCCCCTTCTGTGAAAATAATGGGTTATTTTTGTTTTGAAAGTATCTGGCCCATCTGGATAACACATGTTGATTAACACATTATAATTCAGATTTCATAGTTTATGCTAAGTCAGTGTTAATGTTTCCCTGAAAAGGGAGTCCTCCATTTTCAGATATTTAAAGTTCCTGACTTTGAAAACTCAACATTGGATCCAGGTGGAGCTTCATTCCTCTCACGACTGGTAGATTAGCTGGCCTCTCTCTTGTTGAAAGATCCACCTACTAACAAAATGCCACTATGCCATTCACAGCACCCTTGTGTTTTAGGTTATGTATTACCAGTGTGAACAGTCAATATTCAGTGTCTTGATGCAGACTATTAGAATTTGAAAGTGGATGTAGTGTGTCGTTTCCAAACTTGCTGTTGTTGATGATTCTTACAAGAATCCAAATGACTCTAACAAAAGCTTTCTGTAATTAACAAATGACACTTGGTTATCGGAGCTTTCTGACTTCCTGCCTTGCCTTCTCCTGTACTCCCACTTGCCTTTATGACAGCATTTATGGAGAGTACATCATCACAGGTCAAAAATATGAAGTCATGAAAGTCTTGAAACTTGGCTTCCCTGAATATATAAGCTTAAGTGAGCCTCCTCTATTATCTAGTCTCTGTTATTTTGTTATGAATAATGAGGGACTATGTATCTACTAAAATAAATTATAGATATTAATTCTTGGAGTCCAAATCCTAGAAACTCCCTTTGATTAATTCTTCATAACAAAACAGTTGAATATCTCTTGTCAATTCTGTACAAAAATATTTCCAAATCTGTTCGTAACTCTCCATCTCCAAAACCATCTGCAACAGTTGTCACTTGCTTCTTAATATTCTCTTCACTGTGATGATGTCTCACAATCTTTTTTTCTCATAAAAGAAGGAGGGTAATGGCTAACAATGTGAGTCAGCTCTAGCCACCATCAGATCTCCTATGCCATTCACAGCACCCTTGTGTTTTAGGTTATGTATTACCAGTGTGAACAGTAAAATCCACATCCAAAGGAAGGCAGATGACTGAGGCAGGCTCTTTTTAGCATCTCTATGAACTTGGCACCAACTTTTTCACACAAGGCCTCAGCCCAGCTAAGGAGTTTTTCCATTTTAGAAATGGTTTTGGCTGGAGAAATGCCTGACCAGTTACGAATACTAGCTGTTCTTTCAGATGGCCTGGATTTCAGTTCCTACTACCCACAAGGAAGTTAAAACCAGGTACAATTCCAATTCCAAGGCAACTGTTACCGTTCTCTGGTATCCAAATCAATGCACACATGGGCTGCACATTTGGAAAGGCAAATACTACACATAGAAAACGTAAATCTCACGTTTTTTCAATTGTTGTTTTTTCTTTTCTTTCTTTTGTGGGAGGGTGAACATCTATTTTTTAACAATGAAACCTTTTATCCAGTCCTCAAAACTAACATAAAAGGAATGATAAACTGTAGTTTTATCACTACCACCACCGTGTAACAAGCCCTTTTTACAACATCCATCTTCTATCTACAAAAATACCCAATAGATCAAGTAAGGAAGTCAATAGCCAGACAACCTTTTCTTTTTTGTTTTCCAACTTATGTAAAGACAGTTGTTGTTTTTTTCTACTCAGAAATTGTAGACATTTTTTTCTTTTTATTTATTTCTGTACGTAAGTATAAGTTTCAGTAAAGATGCTGGGGATCTCCCTCAGTTAGCTGATGTAGAGTAACTCTTAAGCATGGTTGGGATTCACCACTTGTTATTTTTTTCATAACACAAGCTACAGCTTCATAGATGAAATTTTTTTCTTTGATTTTAAGGATATTCTAGGACATACCCATGATTATTTCCTCTGTTAAAGAAAGAAAACAATGGGAAAATATTGGATGAGCTTATAAAAGTTTGTTCAAGAAATAGAGGTGGTGCAAATTGAGAAAATAGAAACTTGAGGGATATTGGAAGATCTCTCATTGAGTGAGGGTATTTGTTACCAAGCTTAAGAACCTGAGTTCTATCTCTATAATCTCTATGATGTAAAGAAAAAAAATTACTTCTGCAAGTTGTTTCTAAATTCGGCATGTATGCCTTAACAAGACTATGTTACCTTCTTATCTTTATTATTTCCCCTTCCCCATCAAAAAGAGTGTGAGGGGGAACATAGTCCAGGTTTTCTGTCTCAAAAGCCTGGTCCTGTGGGTGTTTACATTTATCTGCAGGACTTAAGATAATTTCTGATAAGGCTAGAAATCAAGGGATATTTCAGGTTTCCAACTGCTGTGTCAGGATACATTTGATATAGTAAACTGTATGCTCAACAGTGTCATCCCTTAAAAGATAGAAATTGAACTCAATAGAGCTTTTTGCAACTTCATTTTTGTATTTACACACTGTTGTTTCTATACTAAGAATGGGGTTTATGATGGTTGACAAAATTCAAATAGCTACAGATGTGTGTGTGAGTTGAAGCCTACACATGTATGTACACACTTTCCCAAAAATTGAGGGAGTTTTTTAAAAATCTCTTCTTGTTTCTGGAAGAAAATAGAGTAATACTTTCTCTTAACCACATCCTGATAGACTCAACTTACATAAATGATCATTTCACATAAACATGTGAATTTTCCCTCTGAGATTTAAAATTTGACGGTCTTATTTAGTATTTATTGAAATTAAATGCAGATGGGGAAAGGAAAACCACTGAATTTAATTGAGTTCTTTAAGCAAATTATTTGGCATTATGTCCACAAAAATATTCACAAATTGTTCAAAATATATGCTACATTTTTAATGATCTAACTTCTGACCAGATAAATTATGTCTCAAGGTTCTTGGAAAAAATCCCTTAAGTAGATGCCATTGACACCCAGCTCACATTTGTACATTCTGTCTACACAGCAAGAGTTGAGAATGGAATTTAGCCAGAAAACAGGAAGAAATACTTCAGTGTCCCATGCCTGTGACTGAGACAAAAAAGGAATCGTAACCCACCATCTACCTTAGACCCTGTCTGTTCAAACTTTGTTTTTCCCTGTGTTCCACCAAGCTACAGTTCTTAATGAAATGATCCCTCCCCTTTGCATTTCCGTTTCTCTTCTTTACTTGCTCTTTGAGAGACTTTATCAACTAATAGAGGTTGTTCACTGTGAGGTTTCCTGACTACAGCAAATGAGAGCCTCACATGTGCAACTGTGTGTCTCTATGTGCTTAGTCACTATGATTGTGACTGTGTGGAGCAGTCCTTTGTCTACAGTCTCACTCTGTTAGAGTTAACCCAGGGCATACAGTTTAAAAGGCATGTTGGTGTAACAGATGCAATGAACAGCTTAGCACTGAAGAACTGATTTTTTATTGAACTAAATTCAGTAAGGAAAAGTAAGGACAGACACAAGTGTCTATGCCAGAGGTAAAAGTTCTGTCTTCATAATGTCAAAGCACACAAGCAAAAATGCTTGTCTGCCTTTCCTGTCTGCTTGCCTTCTTTTCCTTAGAATCATTTCGGAACATTGTTTACATTGATTCAAGCCACCTAAACTTCCATTTGTTTCTAGAAAAGAGAAAAGGAAAATAGACTTTCACCTTTAAAGTGTTGAGATATTGGGTCTTCCCACCTATAGAGATACATAGTGTTTTTTCACATAAAATGGCACAAATCTGTTAATTATCAAATAATTTTCTTCAAGTTATATTGTGTTTCTTATCCATAGTCCAGAGTGACAAGGGTATTTGAAAATTCTATAAAATAATTTATGTAGTAACTCTGTCTTTATCTCTGAACATCATTAAATAATTAGACTGCATTCTTTAGAAATTAAAAAAGGATAAAAGTTCACTGGAATTCAAAATAAACATAAATTTGCTCCATATTTATTCAGTATATTTATGTAGTTTTGATGACTTGTTTCTTGTGTCCATTGACCTTTGAGTTTTCATTTATATTTCAGGAAGGGAAAAAATCTGCTCTAATTATGCAAAACCTCCACCTATGTCTGCTTGAACCTGTGAAGAATGCAAACAAAATGGTTTGTTTATAATCTGAGGAGAGATCACACCACCAATATGAAAATGTTGGGACATAAGAGATAAAGTTAATGTTTAATTTGTCTTTGCACCAAATCCTCATCAGGTTATTCTGTTTTATAAATGTTTTTTATAAAGAAACAGTTTAAGTTAATAGAGATAAGATATGATAGATATCAATATTCATTAATAAGTTTAGACCCAACAAGATAATAAAGGTATTTACTTCAATTTTGCCAAGTACAAATATCCAAAATCACTATGATGTAACATTTATATAATTCCTGATTGTCTCATGTTTCTTCCTGCTACATGTAGTTTATTTTACTTATGTGTAATAATATAAATATATATGTTAAAAACATAGTAAAATATTTTAAAAGATATTATCAGTGTATAATATACACAATCAAGATGTTTTCAGTATGCATTTTACCTTTTATTAAACAAATGTACTAAAAAGATGAATAATATATATATAAAACAATGCCACAGAGATGGTGCTGTGCCCTAGTGATCAACTGTGACCCATTAAAGCCTGGATTAGATGAAAAAAAGAGAAATATCTAAGATATGTTAACTTGTAGAGGTAGTCTCTGAAAAAGACAGAGAGTGACCTTTACATCCTCCACATGGAGACTCCTTTGGCCTAGCCTTTTGGTCCCCTCCACTGTTGTTTAGACTGAGGTTTCAGAACATATTTTGAGATTTCTTATTTTCCACACCATCAGTAATTTTTCAAATATTTTCAGCTTTCATTAAGAGAGTGAAAACAAATATGGCTTACATGAAGGAGATGTAATAGTGAGTAGATATTCATAACAGTATCTGCATGGCTCCTAATTTGTGAGGTGAATGAATTTTAATAATTCATTTCTTCTCCACCATGTTTCTCTGAATATATTTCCTGGGATGGATTAAATTGACCAGAAACTAATGTAAGCAGAGTGAAGAATTAACTAGGTCTTAAAATCATTTTATTTATTAGTAGTGAGTAGTAAATTCCAAAGTCAATTTTTCATCCATAAATCGGGAGAGAGGGTTATATTTCTTCTCCCATGAATGTGTCATATGATGGGTACAAATTAACATATTCACTAAAGATGTCCCTACATTAAGTTTCTGTCAGACTACTTCTGATGATAGTTTATTTATTTGACATATATTAATAGTTATGCCAAAGTATAAAACACCCTGAAGTAGAATTTCAGAAATAACTTTAACAGATAAAAGTATAGCTAAAGGAAAACTTTGACTTAATAGATGTACATTTATCTATGTGCACACATCCATGCACATGCATGTTGGCATTAAATGAGTTCCATTGCTAAAAGACAAGACCCTGAAATAGAAGATTGTAAGTGGTTATAGTTTATGATAAATCAAAAACTTTCATATTCCATGGAGAAGGTGCTAATTTTTTTTTGCAAATGATGGTGAGATATGAAAGGAAGAAAAATATCTTTCACTAAATTAGAATACCTCTTTGATCCCAGAATCCGTACAAAAGAATGAGCTTTGTGTATATCATTCATTACCTAATCCCAAGCAGAAGCATCTACACATGGCTCAGAGTCAGGCACGTGTATGAGTTATTCTCTCAACTGTAGTGAGCAAGATGCCTTGTTATGAAGGCCACAGTCTGCCTTTCTCATGATTTTCTATGCTAACTACCAGAAGTTCTGGGGCTATGCTGGCTAAAGTTGTGCTTCAAACTCTTTGACTATGTGATTGTGAGGTCTGAACCAAAGAACGCATGGCACTATTTTTCAAAATTCTCTCTAGTGCTACAGACATTTTTAATTTTGGAGGCATCACTTGTAAGGCGCGGCCACACCCGATAATGGCAGCGACCATTACCACTTGGTGGCAACTGTTACAGTTGCTACAGCTCCCGCACATGCGCAGACATAAGCCCTCTCAATGCACCCCTCCCCACAGGGGTATGCAAATGAAGTACTCCAACACAGCCTCTCATCTGCGGGCATGCTAATGCGGGCATGCTAATGGGACATGCTAATGAGACATGGTAATGAGGCATCCGAATGTAACCAATGAGACATTGATACGCCACATCAGACAGTATTTAAGCAGCGTGCTCGCAGGCATTCGGGGTCTTTCGCTTCAGCTTCAAAGGATGCTCCCAATAAAGCGTGATTGAGAAGAATCCTGGTGTCTGCGTCGTTCCTGCTGGCAGGAGGACGCGACAATCACTTTTACTGGGTAAACTTTCTATACATAGAAGAGAAAGAGAACTGGACGTGGAAATGGAGTCTCCCACATTGTTGTCTGAAATAATAAAATTAAGTTAAAAGATAAGGAAAAAAGAGAGACTCTCTCTCTCTCTCTCTCTCTCTCTCTCTATATATATATATATATATATATATATATATATATGTGTGTGTGTGTGTGTGTGTGTGTGTGTGTGTGTGTGTGTGCAGAACGTGAAGAGTCAAGGTTTACAAATGTCTGATGGAAATCTAATCTAAAACTATTATGCACTAACATAATTAAGAAAATTATAGCATCTATTAAAAGTTTATAAAAATGACTGCATTTTGAATTTCAAGAATGTATTTATTCATCCAAGTGTTTCTAATAATCATTTTCAAGTGAAACATACATTCTTTTATATGCTCTGTACTGTATATTTACTCTTTATCCAATTTGGTCAGTTTTACTTGTTTACTAGATACGTGTAAGTGATAGACATGTGAAGGTAAATACAAAACTTGGGGCTGACTTACATACAGTGATCAGTTTGGCTCTTTCATTTCTCAGAACTTCAATCTTGAGTTGGAGAATAGATAATCAATTCAAAGGCTAGGAGATAGCTCCTAGGCCTGCACCCTTAACCTTATATGTGAACTCTACAAATTGAAGCAGCCCCATGAAAAAAGAATAAATACGTATTTCTGAGGATTGAAACAGTGTTGTAGTTAAAGACACATAGAGAATATGAAAACAAGTGCATGGCAGTTGAGTTTGTGTTCCTTCTCTCAACCTGCATCCAGCATCTTCTGCATCTGCTGGAGCTCCTGACACATTTCTCAATGCCCAGATGTTTCTGCGGTGTCGATGCATTTCCCTCATTCATGATCCAGCTGTGCAGACAGAACACTGGTGCTCTATGGGCGCTGACATTTAGTTTTGGATATATGATTCACAGGGAAGGTGATCAAAAACTCCAGCTTCTCTAGGATCATTTTCTCTTCTTCAAAGTTCCTTCATTCTCATACATGTTGTGGTTTAGAAGATATACACTACATTTATTCAGTGAAAGACGGAGCTAAGAGTTCCAGGATACCTGAAGAATCCCATGCCTTACATGAAACAAAGAGTACAAATGCTTCCCCATAGTCAGCACAGGTAACAGGAATGGATTAAAAGCCTTGATTCATTAATAAAAATCCCATCAGAAGAAGAAACCAGGATACCTGCTTGGTGCCTTCCTTGATTCATAGCAAATGAGTATATTTTTCTTTTCCTTGTGCTTCAAGCGCTTCAATTCCAATATATGTGAATAACCAATTTTCTGTCACCATTAAGAAATTTGAGTTGTTTAAGACCATTAAGCATCCTGGATATGCTGCTTGTATTTAGAAATTTAAAAGTATTATCACATCCATTTGCTCTTGATTTACCTGATTTAAAAAATGCATAGTTGCAAGAACATAGCCATTAGCTGATTTACTGATATTGACACATTCTAATATTTAAAAAAAAATAAAGATAATTATTACTACCTCTCCACTGACCATAATATGTTGTGAGTATTAGAGCAAAATTCAAGTTTACAATTTACATTGATTGTTATCAGAGCTTTATAAATTAAAAAATGATATAAGCATTAATTTATAGTGTGTAAAGACTAAACTATGCAATAAAACAACACAAACTCACATACAGGCACACACACACACACACATACACACACACACACACACACACACACACACACACACACACACACGACAGATAGACACAGACACATACACCAGGACACATGGACACACACACAGGACACTGGCACACAGACAGAGACAGGCATCCACAATCAGAATGAGAACAAAAACATCCTATCTCTCCAAAAAGTATCTTTTTATAGAAGAACACAAACAACCTACATCAGGGAAATTTATAAGACTGTAGGAATCCATCAGATTACCTAATGCATTTAAATGTGTATATAAAATATGAAATTTATTGTATTGATTTTCTTGCTATCAATGATGCAGCACTCAGGATATCTTCACCTTCTTTTCCAAGAAATCATAAGCAAGATGAGTTTATTTTGTAGTATATGCATAATGGCCACATGAGTCAAGATGATTGGAATTTTATTATGTTCATTTACCTTTATTGGTAAAATAAACAAAAAAGAAAAAGAAAAAATATTCTCATTCTTTATGATGTGAAACAGAACATATTTTATAAAAAGAGAATCATGATGAAATGATGTTACAAAAATTATGAGACTAAGTTTTTTTATCTTTTAAAGGTTATATCTTCTCTTTGATATTTGTTAAAGTCAGTACTTAGATGTTCAAAATATTGAAGATATTGACAGAATCAGAGTCAATGGCATTTCAAAACCTATTCTTTTGTCCAAGTTTTAAGAAATTGCATGCATCATAATCCTGATGTTCAACAAAGTAATTTTAGTGTGTATGTACAGTAAATCAATTTAAATGAATTTATTTAATATGTTATTAAGCATGAATCTTTAATAGTAGGTATGGTTCTAGTAATACATTTGTTAATTTTATTTATGCACCAAAGCTTTCATTTTGAGGTTTTCACTATACATATGTATCAGAAAAATACTGGGAAGAATATATGCCTGGTGGTGATACTATCATTCAGTGGGCAAGTAACTGCCCTGCAAACAGAAGAACCTAAATTCATATCATCAAAGCTCACATAAAAATGTAAACTGTGCTTAGGATCATGAGCTTGTGATCCCAGCACTGGTGAGCAATGACAGGATTTTTCCAGAGTTCACTTGCCAGACAACTTACCTTAACTGATGTGTTCAAGCTTCATTGAGGGAATCTGATGTGGATGTTTATTTATTTATTTTTTTTAAATACTAGTTGTGTCACATGTCATTTTTCTGGAAGATGTCTTGTGAGATGCATTTGATGTTTGGCTGGAAGCAAACCCATGAGATGGCATGTGATGTTTGGAAGGAGAATAAATACAACCCCACAGACAATGGGATGATGGTGTTTGCAGTGCTACACTGCTACACCATGCAACTCTTTGCTGGTCTTGATTGATCTTCCTTAGTTTTTGCTGGTCTTCACTTTACACAGAGAAATGTTACACAGAACTTCTCCTGGTACTTCAGCTGACTCTAGCTGCTTCTGGTGAGTCATACTGATTTGGTGGAGCCTTGCTATTTATCCTGGATCATACCACTGCTGCAGATTCTTATTCCCCTTCGGTGTTGGCTATTGGACTGGATTGCTGGTATCCTAACAATGCAGAGTGTGATTGACCCAAGGAACTGTGTCTAAACAGGTCCACAACTCCTTTTTCCTATTAATATTATTTCTCCCCTTCCTTTGGTTGGTGGATAAGAAGTGAAGTTGAAGCGTTTAAGAACCCCAAGTGGATTGAACTAGAAATAATCATAATGAGTGAGTTAATCCAGAAGCAGAAGAGTCAAATGGTATATATTCACTTATATCTGGACACTAGCACAAGGGGCATGTCCCATGAAAGTCTTCACTTACCAGGAAAGTGAGACAGAGAGGAGGACATCCTATTGGGACTCTAGGTGAGAGAAGCATGGGAGAATGGGGAAATAGAAAGATCCAGAGGGTCCTAGAAACCCACAAGAACATTTTGATGACAGGATCTGGGCCCAGGGGTCCTGCTCAAACTATGGCACCAGCCAAAGACAATACGTGCAGTAAACATCAAACCTTTACCCAGATCTAGCCAATGGACAGGACATTCTCCACAGTCAAGTGGAGATAGGGGTCTGACTTTCACACGTACTCTGGTGCCCCATATTTGACCATGTTTCCTGAATGGGGAGTCCTGGTGGTACTCAGAGGAAGGATAGCAGGCTACCAAGAAGAGAATTGATAGTCTATGATCATATACAGGGGAAGGAGGTCCCCCTCAGTCACAGTCATAGAGGAGGAGAGTAAGGGGAAAATGAGAGAGAGAGGAATGGGAGGATACAAAGAATGGGATAACAATTGAGATGTAATATTAATAAATTAATAAAATATATTAAAAAAAGAAACTCCAAGCTTACAGCATCCAGTATCACAAATTTAGACAGAGAAATATTGAGAAAAATATCTGGCAATGACAACTACATGAGCATGCATACATGAATAAGTCTATTGCCATACACACAAACATGCATACATATAAAGCACATACGCACTGAAAATGTCTAGATAACAATACAGCCTTGTTGGGTAGATTGGAAATTATTTAAAGATAAGTAAGTTTACTCTTATATTAACTTCTATTAAATTATTATTTTAATTTCAGTAGATTTTTCTAATAATGTATATAAACACACACACACATATGTGTGTGTGTGTGTGAAAATAAAATTTTCTCTCATATAATACATTCCGTGAACAGTTTCCCATTCCTCCACTATTTCTACCTACCTCCATATCCTCTCTACCTAAAAGCCACTTCTGTTCCATTTTCTCTTCAGAAGATATCAGGCTCCTGAAAGATGACATCCAAACAGAAAAATAAGGTGAAATAAATGTCCTCATAATAGATGCTGGACAAGACAACACAATAGGAGGAAAAGAGTCTCTGTAGTAGAAAAAAAAGAGTCAGTGATACACTCCCTCCCATTGTTAGAAGTCCTATGAAAACATCAGGTTAACAGCCAAAACACACGCACAGAGGACCTGGTGCATCTATATGCAGACCCTATGATATCTGTTTCTGTCTCTGTGAGACCATTTGAGTCCTGTTTAGTTGATTTAATGGCCTATGATCTTCCAGTGTCTTCTATCCCCTCTGACTCTTAGAGTCTTTCCTCCCCTTCTAATGATCTCCAAGAACAGGAGGGACTTAATGGATAGGGATGGAAGAGAGACCTCCCATTTTAGCCTCTTCCACTACAAAGTGTCTGGCTATGGGTCTCTGCATCCTCTCTTAATTGCTGTTGAAAAAAAAGCCTTTCTGATGATGACAGGAAAAGGCATTGGTCTATGAATTTAGCAGAATATCATTAGGAATAATTTTTACTATTTTTTTAAATAAAAAAAGAACCATCCTGTTTGATTCGACCTAATCACACTGTCATTTTTTCTTTAACAACCGAGTTATTCCATTGTGTAAATGTAACATTTTCTTTATCTGTTCTTCAACTGAGACATATCTAAGTTGTTTCTAGTTTCCAGCTATTATACATAGTGTGAAAATGATTATACTATACTTGAGGAAGTGTCCTTATGGTGGAATGACCATCCTACACAGACAAGAACTTGCCAAGAGCTGGAGCCTGGATAGCCTAGAGACCTAGCAAAAAACCAAACATGACTGGCAAAAAAATCAACAATATGATTCTTAATGATATTCTGCTATACTTATAGATCCATGCCTTGCCCAGTTGCTTCCTCTGGCAGCAGAAGAGAGAAGGTTCACAGACCCATAACCAGCCATTATATGGAGTTCAGGGAACCCTGTGGAAGAGGGAGAGAAAAGACTGTAGGAGTCAGAATGGATGGAGGACACTGGCAGAGCATGGTCCAAATAATAAACTAAGTAGGGTTCTCATTGACTCACAAAGATTGAAACAATAAGTATGTGTCCTTTGTGGGTCTGCACCAGGTACTCTGCATTTATATGTTATGACTGTTTGCTTGGTGTTTTTGTGAGACTCCTTAAAGTAGAAGCAGGTGTATGTATGTATGTATGTATGTATGTATGTGTATATATATATATATATATATATATGTCTCCTTTTTTATTAATTTATTCTTATTATATCTCATTTGGTTATCCCATCCCTTGTATCCTCTCATTCTTCCCTCCCTTCCATTTATCCCCTACTCCCCTCCCCTATGACTGTGACTGAGGGGGACTTCCTTCCCCTTTACATGCTCATAGGGTATCAAGTCTCTTCTTGGTAGCCTGCTATCCTTCCTCTGAGTGCCACCAGGTCTCCCCCTCCAGGGGACATAGTCAAATATGATGCACCAGAGGATGTGTGAAAGTCATACCCCACTCTCCACTCAACTGTGGAGAATGTCCTGTCTATTGGCTAGATCTGGGTAGGGGTTTAAAGTTTATGGCCTGTATTGTCCTTGGCTGGTGCCATAGTTTGAGTGGGACCCCTGGGCCCAAATCTGCCTATCATAATGTTCTTCTTGTAGGTTTCTGGGACCCTCTGGTATCTGACTCTTTTGCCTTCTCTTGCCAAACTTTTCCTCCTGTTGAGTTGTCTTGTTCAGCCTCTGTTTGAGGGCTTTTGCTTTATTTCTTTGTACGTTGTTTTGTTGTGTTTGGTTATTGTCTCTTGTAAGAAAATGAAAATGGAATGGATCTATAGGCAGGGGAGATAAGGAAAGATTGAAAGATACAGAATCTGTGGTCGTAATATATTGTAGGAGAGATGAATCTGTTTTCAATAAAATTGATTTTTAAAAACCAAACCTAGGAGTAATAGAAATGGCTGGGGTAGAGCATGAAACCCATGTCAGTCCACAGAAATAGTTTTTACCCAAATCATATTCTAATTATATATTATGCATCTAAGTAGATGCCTACTTGGATAGAGTAATTTGTCTAAACCATGTTAAGCTACCAAGTAAAATCTCTTGTGCCAGAAGTGAATTCTATCTTGTTTCATTATTGTCTAAAGAGGTCCCCTTGCACTCCTCCAACTATCAAAAGGTATTGAATACACTTAGCAGCTAATAGTAATGCTGAATATATTTCACATGAAGAATTTGAGCTGATATCACAATAGAAGCATCACATCTATTGAAAAGTGGTCTTGGTAATAGATGGTTCTTTGCATACTATCAAAGGAGAAAAGTAATCAACAAAATCACACAACTATAAAGCCCATGACATATAATAGAGTCCTGCCTACAGTCTATAATAGTTATTAGCAGCACAAACATTATGGGAGTAATTACCCAAATTTGATTGGATTTAAGGCTCACCCTATGAAAAGAAACCCATACTTGATGTTTCTAAATGGCCAAAATCCTAGATAATAGATAGATTATGGGCCTGTGGGTGTAAATGTAACTTTTATTCACCAGATGTAACTGGCATCTCAGAGGACTACTGCTTCCATCTGGTAACCTAGGCCTAGTCCTGGAAGACTCTAGTCTCTGAACAACTTAATCTAATCCTAGAATGTTTTCTGACTTTAAGACTGCTGAATAAGCTCTCCCTTTCTTGTTCTTTCTGAAATTTGAGGGACGGTTTCAACTTGGCTGTCAAGCTGAAAGTTCCTTGCAAAGGTGACTGAATTGCTCAAACTGGCTTCTTTTAGCTCCTGACTGGATTGCTCTGCCTTGCTTCATAACAACTTTGCCAATGTGTTCTAATCTTCTAGTCCTTCTCATTGACTGAGTCATTCTGTCTTCACCTGTGTCTGTCTTGTTCCTTCTTCAATCTGGCTCTGTACAATTTTTCTGGTTAAACTTCCTCCTTCCTTTCCCTCTGTCTGGCTTTCTGTCAATTAGCCAATCTTTTGTCTCTGTTCTCATGAGAGACGAGATTATCCTATACTCTCATGTCTCTCTGATTAATCTTTTTGCCTGCCAATCAATTAAACATCACTTTCAAGTCAGAGTAAGTCCTTCTACAAACTAACTCTACCTTCATTGGTTGGGATTAAAGGTGTATGCTAAGGGCATGTCTGCAGTCCAGCCACATCACACAGACCTGGAAGGTCTTTGATGTAATCAGAGAAGCCATGTTGCTGGATTAAAATTCTTTTACATAAGGGGAAATTCTATTCTGCCATTGACACATGGCAACAAAATGACACTATGTACATTTTGTACTTGTGAATCAAAGCATCATTCAACCCTCTTCAGAGAAGCTTCTTTTTGTAACAGATGGTATTTAATAAAGAGATCAACAGCTAGAAAATGTGTACCTTTAGAGAAATGCACTTAATGCATTACTGAATTTTATATTCTGTAGTATGGTTTTTTTCAAAGAAATATATTATTTTATTAATTTGTTCTTGTTACATCCCAATGGTTATCTCATCCCTTGTCTCCTCCCATTCTTCCCTCCCTCCCATTTTCCCCTTATTCCCCTCCCCTATGACAGTTCCTGAGGGGGATTTCCTCCCCCTGTGTATGCTCATAGGGTATCAAGTCTCTTCTTGGTAACCTACTGTCCTTCCTCTGAGTGCCACCAGGTCTCCCCCTCCAGGGAAAAATGGTCAAATATGAGGCACCAGAGGTACGTGAGAAAGTAATATCCTACTCTCCACTCTACTGTGGAGAATGTTCTGACCATTGGCTAGATCTGGGTAGGGGTTTAAAGTTTACAGCCTGTATTATCCTTGGTTGGTGCCATAGTTTGAATGGGACCCCTGGGCCCAAATCTGCCTATCATAATGTTCTACTTGTAGGTTTCTAGGACCCTCTGGATCCTTCTACTTTGCCATTTTCCCATGCTTGTCTCATCTAGAGTCCCAATAGGATGTCCTCCCCACTGTCCCAGTTTCCTGGTACTTGAAGGCTTTCATGGGACATGCCCCTTGGGCTAATATGCAGATATAAGTGATTATATACCATTTGAGTCTTTCTGCTTCTGGGTTAACTCACTCATTATGATCATTTCATGCTCAATCCGTTTATCCACAAATTTCGGGAATTCCTTGTTTTTAATAGCTGAATAGTATTCCATAGTGTATATGTACCACAGTTTCTTTATTCATTCTTCTACTGAGGGACACTTAGGCTGCTTCCATGATCTGGCTTTTATGAATAAGGCTGCTATTAACATGGTTGAGCAAATTTTCTTGTTGTGTGCTGGAGCATCTTCTGGGTATATTCCAAGGAGTGGAATAGCTGGGTCTTGAGGAAGCCCTATTCCCATTTTTCTGAGATAGCACCAGATAGATTTCCAAAGTGGTTGTACTAGTTTGCATTCCCACCAGCAATGAAGGAGTGTTCCTCTCTCTCCACATCCTCACCAGCATGTGGTGTCGCTTGAATTTTTGATCTTAGCCATTCTGATGGATGTAAGATGGAATCTCAGAGTTGTTTTTATTTGTAGTATGGTTTTAGTCATTAAAATATTTATAAAATGTGTGTCTTCATCCAAGTTATCCCATCATGAAAATGTAACTTTGAACTTTATTGCTGATGTGTAAACAATTAGGACAATTAACAAAATTCTTCCTCTGATTATAGTTTGTGAATTGCCATGTCACATATATAAATGTGTGACCTGAAAATCTTGTAAAACAAATTACCTTTTCACCTAATTGAACTAGTAAAATAAACACTATTTGTACCATATTCTAAACCACTACTGGGCCACTTGCCATCAGGGAGGAGAGTGCCTTCTGTCAGAGGTTTAGGGGAAGAGAACAGGGCCGAAGAAAGAGGGAGGGTGGGAATGGGAAGATATAAGAAGAGAGGGGATAAAATCAGAATATAGCATGAATAAATTATAATAATTTTTTTAAAAGCATGAATGTGTCACTTATAAAACAATGTTCTCATTCCTCCTGCAAACAGTGAAAATGAGTTGAACGGGAATGTTTGGAAGACAATAATAACCTAGGAAAACTGGATCAAAGCCATAAGTGATGCAGCATTGCCCTGGATATAACAGTCTACTTTGCCTATAATTAAAATCTTGCAGTGTACAGGTGTCCCTAATACATATACAAAAAAACTCATGTTTATGGCAGTGGGAAGCACAGTTACCTTTCTCCAAAATTGTTGTCCCATAGATCCATCAACTATGGGAAAAAATAACAACATAACTTTTCAAATCATATTCACTTTCACATACTGCAAAGGCCGGATTTCAGCTCTCTTGTCATTTTTTTTAGAAATGTAAATTCTAACTCTTTTAAATTATGTGAGGGTAGACAGTGTATATTTTCTACTTTAAAAGCAATTCAAGGTGGTGATCTCTGGCACAAAGACAACTCAAAAATAGCTGAAACTTAAGAGTTGGAACTTCTCCTTGCCTAGTATATACAAAAAGAATTATTCACAGTCAGAAATGTCTTAAAATACTCAGTAAAAAGCATAGTAGTGACTGATTTTTCAAAATGTGGACAAAAGCTTGACATGTCCTGAGCCATTTGGAAACAGTTTAGTTCTTTCCATCCTTTCAAAGAGGTAGAGAGGTTAAAGAAAATTAAACATAAAAACAATAGCCATCTTGATGTTTCTTGTTCAATGTCATCATAGATAATATACATGAAATTTGCTGAAGTCCAAAATTTGATGTAACAGTAATTTTAGTAGATTATTAAATTACAAGAGAAGAATAATCTTGATCTTGAAAGATGGTGGTTAAAATTTTTTATTAACACTTTTTAATGTATGAAATTGTCTTTAAGTCAGTAGGCCTGAGTCTTTTCATACATAACATACCATATCTACCATTAACCACATGCTCTTATGCTGTCAGCCTATCTTTATTGTCAATGTTCCAGACTAAATTCCTATAAGTTTTTCAGGCCATAAAATGTGTTCCATATTAAAATGAAACTTATTAGGAAAAACCACAGATGTTACAGTCATGATACATTTAATATGTGAGTTCTAAAAATTATAATAAATTAGACACCAAATTTCAATATAAGTGTTACACAGTGATGCTTCTAAATTTGACTTACTGAAGAATAAAAAAAAATGCTTATGCCCATTGTACCAAGGTAAGTCTCAGACCTCAGCCTTGTGTGTTTCACTGTACATATCTTTAAGATTCAGTAAGCTCTTAAGGTATAAGACAAAATTACTCTATGCAAATGTCAAGGTGGCTGTATCCTGATAGATGGTATAAGAAGAAAACTTTAACATTTAAAGTTCAGATCATTTTCAACAGAGGAAAGCCTTTAAGAATATGCTGTGTCACCCTGGTAAATGTTGAAGTCATATGCAATAAGACAGAAAATGTGAAGGCCAGTTGGAATGTAAAGAACACATACACCTATGTGAAGGCAAATTGGCAGCTATTTAGAAAACGACTATATATTTAAATGGTAGAAATAAGTAGATAACATAGCACTTCAATCAGAGACGGTTCCAGAATGTTTTTCAATCTAGAACATGTCCTGTGATGATATGCCTAATGCAACTATAGCTCTAATTTGAATAAGACATATCAAACTCAAGTCCATGTGCTGGCTTGGTTGTCAAAACATGATTTTTTTTTTGAGAATTTGAGTCTTCTGACCTAATCAATTGTTTAATGCTATGATGATTTCGTTATATAGTTGTCTTATTAAGAGTTGGCAAGATGTAGGAAGTAATGCTTTGTAGGGAATAGATAATGGTTAGTATGTCCTAGAAAACTGTACCTTGTTCCTTCCATCTGCTTTCTGCTTCCTGTTAACTTTTACGTGAACAGCTTTAAAACACAACATGATTCTGCTGCCATAGTACTGTGCCTCATCTCAGACCTGCAGCAAAAAGAGTCAGGTAACTATGGGCTGAAACTTCCAGTACCATGGGATATAATAAATGTTGCCTTTCCCAAAACTGTTTTTTTTCTGCTGTATTTATCACAGTCTTAGAAAAATTGACTAGCTCCATTAAATTATTATAAGGAAAAGTAGATCAAATAATTTGAATGAAAATTCACCAATCACTTTGTGTTTATGTATGTGTGTGTACATGTTCACGTATATGCACATGTGTGTGTGCATGTTTGTGCCTTTGCACATGTCTGCATGTCTGTTTGTTAGAAATACTAGGGTTCAAACCTGGGGCCTTATACATATTAGGTAAGTGCTCTTTCTGCTTTATAGCATAGACGGGTGATAATCACTGGTGTTTCTACCTTTTCTGTGCAAACCCTAACTTCCATGCAATAGAACCTATGATACTCATGAGAATCACTTTCAGGTCAGACCAGAAGAAACCAACATTCTCAATCCTCATGTTCCGCTCATGCCAGGAATATGTGAGTATATTAACAATAACTGGAGTGCTGGGATTACAGGCACGAGCCACTGATTATGAAATTTACAGGCAAATGGTTGGAACTAGAGAAGATCATCCTGAGTGAGGTAACCCAGACCCAGAAATACACTCACGGTATATACTCACTTATAAGTGGATATTAGCCTAACATAGATGTCCTCTGAGAGACACTATCCAGTGGGGCATCTGGAAACCTGCTGGAACTCTGAGTGGGACTCTGGCTGAGCACTGAGAGTCCTACAGAAAATTGGGAGATGGAAGGACCCAGAGGGGCCAGGAGCTCCAAAAGGAGATGCTCAAAGCATTTGGATCTTGACCAAGGGGTCCTGTATAAACTGATGCACCAACCAAGGTCAATGCAGAGAGCCTAGACCCCTGTTCATATGTGGCCTGTAGATTTCTCATTCTCCACGTGGAGGTAGGAGGGTGGGGAGTGAAACAGGAATTGCTTCTGACATGAACTATGATGCTGAGGATTTGATCACTTCCCCTTAGAGGGGCAGCCTTGAGGCCATACAAAGGAAAGGGAGGAAGGCCATCCTGATGAGACCTGATTGCCTGTGGTCAGATGGTGGGAAAGAAAGATCTCACTGGTCAGAGGAAGAGGGGAGGCCAAGAGTATTGAAGAGGGAAGAAGATGGGGAACTGGAAGATATGAGCAAGGTGGTAACAAACTAGCTTACAATGTGAATAAATTATTAAAAATAAAACACAAAATAAAATAAAAAACACTTGGCTGAAGAAAACTGATGCTTGGTTGTAAGAGATGGGAAGACTTTAGAGACAAGCCAAAAATTACTATGGATTGTTACTTAAGGAAAGATACTGATCAGCTGTAATCAATTTTACAGTGATATACCTTGCACATGAATATATGCCAATTTAACTCAGTTCATATTTTGATTTGTTTATTGAGTTATGTTTATCATCTTATATAATTTTTTCTATAGATACTGAAACAATCATGCTTCCAGCCTCTCTTGCACAGGTCCTGGTTTTCCTACAAGTCCTTGTGACAACTAAGAAGCAAAAGCTGGAGCCAAGTGCCACAGCTCTCCTGGAGGAGGCAATGGAATTGCATTTCTCCAGCATGCAGATCCTTGCCCTGAACCCTGAGTACCTTGGAAAGCTGTATCCTCTCTTTCTGATCCCCATTGCAAAGAACTATCTGCATTTCTGCCCCAAGCTGTAAGGGGAGCACATCTTCTCAGTATGGGCCTGATTTAGAAGTTACTGAGGTACAGGGAGTCCTGTGACTTTCTTCTTGTCACTTTTCTTTAAATAAAAACACCTTTATTTATTTATTTATTTTTTTAGCCAACATCAATTTATTTATTTATTTATTTATTTATTTATTAGATTTTTTTCTCCTTTATTAATTTATTCTTGTTACATCTCAATGGTTATCCCATCCCTTGTATCCTCCCATTCTTCCCTCCCTCCCAATTTCCCCTTATTCCCCTCCCCTATGACTGTTCCTGAGGGGGATTACCTCCCCCTCTATATGATCATAGGGTATCAAGTCTCTTCTTGGTAACTTGCTGTCCTTCCTCCGAGTGCCACCAGGTCTCCCCGTCCAGGAGACATGGTCAAAGGTGAGGCACCAGAGTATGTGAGAAAGTCATATCCCACTCTCCACTCTACTGTGGAGAGTGTTCTGTCCATTGTCTAGATCTGGGTAGGGGCTTAAGGTTTACCGCCTGTATTGTCCTTGGCTGGTGCCTTAGTTTGAGCGGGACCCCTGGGCCCAAATCTTCCTATCATAATGTTCTACTTGTAGGCTTCTAGGACCCTCTGGGTCCTTCTACTTTGCCTTTCTCCCATGATTCTCTCATCTAGAGTCCCACTAGAATGTCCTCTCCTCTGTCTCAGTTTCCTGGTAAGTGAAGGCTTTCGTAGGACATGCCCCTTGGGCTAATATGCCGATATAAGTGAGTATATACCATTTGAGTCTTTCTGCTTCTGGGTTAACTCACTCATTATGATCATTTCTAGCTCAATCCATTTATCCACAAATTTCGGGAATTCCTTGTTTTTAATAGCTGAATAGTATTCCATAGTGTATATGTACCACAGTTTCTTTATTCATTCTTCTACTGAGGGACACTTAGGCTGCTTCCATGATCTGGCTTTTATGAATAAGGCTGCTATTAACATGGTTGAGCAAATTTTCTTGCTGTGTGCTGGAGCATCTTCTGGGTATATTCCAAGGAGTGGAATAGCTGGGTCTTGAGGAAGCCTTATTCCCATTTTTCTGAGATAGCACCAGTTAGATTTCCAAAGTGGTTGTACTAGTTTGCATTCCCGGCAGCAATGAAGGAGTGTTCCTCTCTCCCCACATCCTTGCCAGCATGTGGTGTCGCTTGAATTTTTGATCTTAGCCATCCTGATGGGTGTAAGATGGAATCTCAGCGTTGTTTTGATTTGCATTTCCCTGATGATTAAGGAGGTTGAGCATTTCTTTAAGTGTTTCTCAGCCATTTGATATTCCTCTGTTGAGAATTCTCTGTTTAGTTCCATGCCCCATTTCTCGATTGGGTTATTTGGTTTGGTGGTATTTAATTTCTTGAGTTCTTTATATATTTTGGATATTAGACCTTTGTCAGATGTGGGGTTGGTGAAGATCTTTTCCCAGTCTGTAGGCTGTCGCTTTGTTCTCTTTACCGTGTCACCTGCCTTACAGAAGCTTTCAGCCTCATGAGGTCCCATTTATTAATTGTTGACATTAATGCCTGGGCTGTTGGTGTTCTGTTCAGGAAGTTGTCTCCTGTGCCAATATGTTCCAGGCTCTTCCCCACTTTTTCTTCTAAGTGATTTAGTGTCTCTGGTTTTATGTTGAGGTCTTTAATCCACTTGGATTTGAGTTTTGTACAAGGTGACAAATATGGGTCCAGTTGCATTTTTTTACATATAGACATCCAGGTAGACCAGCACCATTTGTTGAAGATGCTATCCCTTTTCCATCGAATGGATTTGGCTTCTTTGTCAAAAATCAAATGACCATATGTGTGTGGATCCATATCTGGGTCTTCGATTCGATTCCACTGATCAACCAGCCTGTTGCTGTGCCAGTACCATGCTGTTTTAATTACTATTGCTTTATAGTACAGTTTGAGATCAGGTATGGAGACTCCTCCAGAGCACCTTTTATTGTACAAGATTGTTTTAGCTATTCTGGGTTTTTTGTTTTTCCATATGAAGCTCAGAATTGAACTTTCAATGTCTTTAAAAAAATGTGTAGGTATTTTGATAGGGATTGCATTGAATCTGTAGATTGCTTTTGGTAGGATGGCCATTTTTATTATGTTAATTCTCCCTATCCATGAGCAAGGTAGATCTTATTTTAATAATAATATACTCTGTAATGTTCATTTGCTTCATATCCACTTTTCCCCCTGAACTTCACAGACATCCCTTTATAAGCAATTCCTTGTTTCCTGATATAAAAAAAGTTCCTGTAGATTTTCTTATATTTTTCTAGTGAAATTTATGTTTCTGTCTGGAATTTCCACTTATAAACATGCAATGTCTCATGTTTTGTACATTTGAAAGTGGTTGTTAGACATGTGTCCATTTTGGATAATTTCTTTGACCTGATACTGTGTTCATTGACCTTATACTCTACAGTATTTACAGTATCTATCCAGTTCCTCTATTTTCTTTGAGTATATTGCTGTTGTGTATTTCCTAATTTTTGGGTTGCTATATTTTAAATATGATTTTAACTGAAATAGAATAACACTACTTGATTGGGTCCTTTTCCTCAGTCCAATCCTTCCCAGCCATCCTCCTACCCGTTCATCCTTCTTACCACCCAAGTGGATAACTCTATGTCCTTACTCATTATTTTATATATTATACATATAAATGCACAAGCAAACTTGATGAATACATTTTTGTTGGTTGTGTGCATATGCATTCAAGGTTGACTATTCTGCATTGGACAAGCAATAGAGAGACTCATCACTGGGAGGATATATTTTTTTTAATCTCTCAGCCATCATTAGTTCTGTGTAGTTCTTCATTCAAGGATATGACTCCATGAAATATTATCTCTGCCACACTAACATGTCTAGATAAATTGCCATAGCTCTAGCCAGTTCCAAGAGAGCCAGTTTCAGAGACTTCCTGGTGTTCTGGCCCTTACAGTCTTTTTGTCTCTCTTCCAGAACATTCTGTGAGCCTTGGATGTCAAATAGAATTCTTAAAAACTTTAAAGAACTTATGATCAATGTTTCTTAAAAACTTAAGAAGGAGATAAGACAAAAGGAAAGAAAGAAACAAAGACAGAAACAAAGAAAGAAACAAGAAAGTGAAAGGAATGAAGGAAGAAAAAGGAAGAAATAAAGAAAATAAACAGAATTATTCCAGTTTTATCAATGAAGCCAGTATTATTCTAACACCAAAACCAGGAAGACACCCATCACCAAAGTAAAGAAAAACAAACAACCTAAAATCAGACACCACTACTCCTGATGAATATTGATTAATGCAAAAGTCCCCAATAGAATACTAGCATGCTGAATACACTAATATATCAAAAAGATTACCCACCATAATCAAGTTGGAATTGTCCTGTAAATACAGTATTGATTCTGCCTATGGAAGTCAATAAATATAATAGCCAGTATAAATTGATTTAAGAACAAAATTATTTGATTATCTCGATAAATAAATGAAAACATTATTTCTTGTTAAAAGTCCAAGAGTGAATAAATAAAACTGGAAGGTATATATTTCAGCATAATAAGAGTTACATATACCAAACACTCAGCCAATATTAGTCTAAATGTAGAAAATATCAAAGCAATCTAATTAAAATCAGGAATGAGTAGGGTTGACCAATAGGGCTGGAGGCACAGGCTGGAGCAAAAAGGCAACAGGAGGAAATGAAAGGAATGAAACTAGGAAAGAAAAAGTCACAGCATTCATATTTGCAGATGATATGCTACTGTACATAAGAGATACCAAATTATTTGTCAAAACCTTCTATAAACCACCAAAAAATTCAGCACAGTGACATATTACAAAATCCACTTATAGAAACCAGTAGCCAAACTGAAAGATTTTACAGGAACACTCTATTAGCATATACAGGGGGAGAAAGTCCCCCTCAGTCACAGTCATAAGGGAGGGGAATAAGGGGAAAATGGGAGGGAGGGAGGAATGGGAGGATACATGGGATGGGATAACCATTGAGATGTCATATGAATAAATTAATTAAAAAATGAAAAAATATAGCCACTCACAAATACTCATCAATAAAAAAATAAAATAGCGCCAAAGTATAAAATACCTTCTATAAATCTAAACGAGGAGGTAAAAAGCTTTCTGCAATGAAAATTCCAAATCTCTGAAGAGATGGGGGAAAGACTCCCATTATTTTTGAAGTCATTATTTTTATTTAAATATTTTAATGGAACAGCAGTAACTAAAGGCCCCGCTTATTTGTCTTGCTGAGTCTTTTCTTAAATAGCACAAGCTTTTTCCTTTGCCTGTCAATAAGTTTGACAAGCCAACCATTAAGATTCCTCCTAAAGTGGAGTCAACCTCGTACTGTAATAAGACTTTCATTAGATTGATTTGAAATGAGATTAGCGCTGTGCATGACCTCCCTGCCCATGGGCACCTTTTTAGACTGTTGGTATGTGAATGAGGCCTATGTGACTGCGGTTGCACATAGTTTGGCTTCAATTTTCCATTTAACTCCGGCAATTTTCCTAAATCCAGGTGCCTCCCAATGTGCAAGAATGAATGTATCCCATTTCACTGCTGCTTCCTCAGCGTGTTTCATTACGAAGAGTGAACTGTCTGCCGGTGCAATCTATGTCTGTGTTCCTGCCTTGTTCTTATGCCAGTTTGTCAAGCTAACTCACACTGTCAGCTAAGACTTAGTTGGGCTCTCCCCTTCACGCAGGTTTTTTTTTTTTTTTTTTAAATTTTGGTTTGCATTCTCTGGCTTTTCCCTCTGGTATTCATTCTCAGGCAGAATACGTTTTCAGCACAAAACACACTGCAGTTCCTTGTCCTGTGGAATAGAGTCTAACATACTTCACTAGTGTAGTGTGTGTGTGTGTGTTTGTGTGTGTGTGTGTGTGTACACTCCTTCCTTACTGCTACCAGGGGATACAAAACTTTCTCCAATGTTAATATCAAATTAGAAATATACATTCTAACATACATTTCTAATAAGGCTTTAAATTTTTGTATTTGTTTCTGTGTAAACAGGTGTTAAAATGCATATGAAATTATGTGCAGATGAATGCTAGAAATCCATATGAGCTGTCACTGTCTACTGATTTCCAACAGTTTTGAGACAGGAACTCACTCTGATCTTGAAGCTCATTGAATGACTAGTATTGTCAGCCAGCAAGCTCAAGGGACCATCTCATCTTGGACTTTCCATAGGTAGGGTTGCACACATGTACCACCATGACTAGCATTTTAGTAGATGCTACAGATATGAGCCAGAGTTCTTTTTTTTTAACATTTATTTATTTATTTATGTATATAGTTTTCTGCCTGCATGTACACCTGCACACATGAAGAGGGCACCAGATCTCATTATAGATGGCTGTGAGCCGCCATGTGGTTGCTGGAAATTGAACTCAGGACCTTTGGAAGAGCACACAGTGATCTTAACTTTTGAGCCATCTCTCCTGCCCATTTTTTAAAAGATTTATTTTTTATTATGTATACAGTGTTTGGCCTTCGTGTACATCTGCAGGCCAGAAGCGGGTATCAGATCACAATACAGATGGTTGTGAGCTACCATTTGGTTGCCGAGAATTGAACTCAGGACCTCCAGGAAAGTAGTCAGGGCACTTAACCTCTAAGCCATCTCTCCAGGCCCTTAGCCAGGGTTCTTATGCTTTTCCAAAGCAAGCACTTTACCAACTAAGCTATATTTTTAGCCACTAAAATCTGTACATATTTTGAATTTTGCTTCAAAGTGTGATGAATTTGTTTTCAACGTCTAAGAATGATATTAAAACCACAATAGTCTTAATCAACATATATTACAAATTATGGGTCCTTTCTACATCACACTGGAGAAACTTAAATAACACTTTTATTCATTTTGAAACTATAGAAATACACACAATGTGAATGTTGTTTTAAAAAAAATAGCAAAGTAATTTGCAGAATGGCAAAACAACATTTTTAGATGGAATGTCTTCAATGCCCCGTTTATAGTATTTCTCCAAAGAGGGATGCTTAAATTTATTACTTGAAAGTCAATCGAAATGTTAAAAACCAAGAGTCTCAACCAGTTGTAGAACAGAAGCAATATAAAGAGATTCTGACTGTAATATTCACTGTGGAATATGACATAGAACATAGTAGCTGTGCATGCATGCACTTGAATGCCAGAGGAGCTTGAAGCACATTACATAAATGCTGAATCAGTGTGTCATCTATGGCACATTTTTGTTAGCTATGGTGTAGTTTGATACTGGTATCAGGTAACTGCATTCATCACTTATTTTCTTCACTTGCCTCACTCATCTGGAACACCTTATGTGAAGTTTTCAGACTCAGACACATTCCAAGGGTTGCAGGAGGGACAGGAGAAGAGAGGAGAGGGGGAATGAAGAGAAATAAAGACAAAAAAAAAGTTCTCTCAAATCAAGAATATCATAGAAAAACTAGTAAGCATAGATCTTTGTAGAATTATTCTTCAACAGGAAAATGGCTGAGGTGAACTCTATATTATTTCATTTTTATCTAAAATATGAAATTACTATAAATTTAAGTTTATAAGTGATATTGAGTACAGTTACCTTTAATGAGCCTAGGTAAAGATTATGATTTGAAGGATGAAATTTCACATGGCAGAATGATACACTGTATTTGAATTTATTTACTGAAAATTTAAACACTTTACTCATCTTAAATCACATTTTATTCCTTGAAATTCCTTGGGAATTTCAAACATTGTTTGTGATATTACTTTCCCCTCATCTCCTCTAAGATCCATCACCCCCATTCCACACTGACATAACTTTGGTCATCATATTTTTAAACCATCAATTCTCATTAGTGATGCTCATATATGTGTGTGCCTATCCATGGTGTTAGAGCTATCAGGGCCACACACCTAAAGAAACCTTATTTTCCTTCTCCTGGCAGCCATAAGTTACTAATACTCCCTCATAAGAGATGGTAGCCAACGGACAGGACATTCTCCACAGCTGAGTGGAGAGTGGTGTCTGACTTTCACACGTACTCTGCTGCCCCATATTTGACCACGTCCCCTGGAGGGGGAGACCTGGTGGCACTCAGAGGAAGGACAGCAGGCTACCAAGAAGAGACTTGATACCCTATGAACATATACAGGGGGAGGAAGTGCCCCTCAGTCACAGTCATAGGTGAGGGGAGTAAGGGGAAAATGGGAGGGAGGGAGGAATGGGAGGATACAAGGGATGGGATAACCATTGAGATGTAATATGGATAAATTAATAAAAAAGGAGGAGGTACTTCATTCTATCTTCCATTTCCATTTTGGGATATTGTGTACCCTGAACATATGTATACTATCAAAACATCTTCGAATTCGTATGTGAAACAGTCTTTATGTACCCAGAAAGCATAGCAACCTTTACTTTCTCTGGTTTTTACAGCCTTTCTCTTCTCTCTTGCACAGTGAGCCTTGGGAGGAAGCAGGTGTGATATGGATATTTAATTTCAGTTAAAGCATCCCCCCAATCACATTTTCTGTACATCTGACCAGCTGGGATCTCTATATTATCACCCACTGCAGAAAGAAACTTTTCATATGCTGAGGTTTGAGAGATGTGCTAATTTATTTTTATATAATAAGAAAATGTTAGGAGTAGGGTTAATATCAGGATCAATTCGTAGGTTCTTTCCTATTGTTTATGAACTTACTAGAAACATTCTGTAAAACTGTGCCAATTCCACTGTGTGCTGAAGGTAAATCCAAGTAGAAAGTGATCTGTTACTCTGTTGACATAAGTGCCACTATGGCACCCGTATGCCTAGCTTGTCATGCAGGTCATGAGTGTAGCTCATGGTGTTCACAGATAAGACTGACCATTACTTTTCTCCTATGGTAGCATGTACGGTGTCTTCTAGTGCCGTGAGAGCTATCTGGTGTTGATGAATCTTCTAGGTCAATCTCGGTTTGTTTTTCCAGGAAAGTTGAATTCCTTCTATATTTTTTTTCAACAAAACTGGTGCACGATTTAATATGACAAGTATATTTTCAACTTCCTCAAAAAATTCAATATTATTTAAAAAGCTAATACAGATTTAGGAAAGGAAGAAGAAATGACAACATAAATTTTCAGCATTGTTAAGTATCTCTTTAATGGTTCATTCTCATTTTAAGCTTGACTATATTTAGAATCACATAGGAAACACACCCACGAATGAATCTGACAGAATATATCCAGTGAGGTTTAAGTAGCTAGGAAGACGCATCTTGAATGTACACAGCACCATTCCCTGCTGCCACTCATGCATTCTATCACATCATCCATGGTACATTTACACAACAGAACACAACTCAGCTATTAAAAACAAGGAAATCTTGAAATTTATGGGCAAATGGATGGAACTAGAAAACATCATCCTTAGTTAGTTAACAAAAAAACGGAAAGACATGGGTTTAATGTAAGTGGATATTAGCCACATAATACAGGATAACCACACTACAATACACAGACCTAAAGATACTAAATAACAGGGATGCCCCTAGGGAGAATGCTTAATTCTCATTAAGAAGGGCAAAAAGAATAGACACTGGAAGCAGTTGAAGAAAAGGAGCAGGACGGAAGCCTACCATAGAGGTCCTCTGAAAGACTCTAGCAAGCAGGGGGTCCAAACAGATTCTGAGACCAAGCCACATTTTGGTATGGAGTTCTGGGATTCTTATGGAAGAGCTGAGGGATAGGACGGCCTCGAGGGAACAGAAGCTTCACAAGGAGACATGGGTAGACAACAAATCTGGGCTAGGGGACAGGGCTGCAGAGACTAATGCACCAACAAATGATCATGCATGGTGAAGCCCTAGGCCTCCTTCTTAGATGTGGTCTATGGCAACACAGTCTCCTTGTGGGTCCCATTATATGGAGAATAGGGACTACCTCTGACATGGACTGCGAAGCCCACTCTTTGATCACTTCCTCATGACAGGACAGCCTTGCCACACCACAGAGAAAGAGGACACAGGCAGATGAGACTGAAAATACTGCGGTCAGATGATAGGGAAGGAGTACTCTCCCTTTTTACAGAGGCGGGGAGGATGGAATCAGAAAGAGAAGATGGAACCAGGAAGAGACAAAGAAGAGACTACAATTGGGATGTAAAGTGAATACATTTATTTTTTAATTACTATTTTTGTTAATATTTTAATAAATCCATTCATATTATATCTCAATTTTTATGCTATCAATTGTACCCTCCCATTCTTCCTTCCCTCCCACTTTCACCCTATTCCCCTCCCCTATGACTGTGACTGAGGGGGACTTCCTCCCCCTGTATATGATCATAGAGTATCAAGTCTCTTCACCTCCCCATCAAGGGGATGTGGTCAAGTACGGAGCACCAGAGTTTGTGTGAAAGTCAGTCTCCACTCTCTACTCAACTGTGGAGAATGTCCTATCCATTGGCTAGATCTGGGTAGGGGTTCAATGTTTACTGCAAATATTGTCCTTGCATTCACCTTGTTGGTGTCATAGTTTGAGCAGAACCCCTTGGCCCAGATCTGCCCATCAAAATGTTCTTCTTGTAGGTCTCTAGGTTCCTTTCGACCCTTCTATTTCCCAATTCTCTCATACTTCTCTTATCTAGATTCCAAATAGGATGTGCTCCCATCTATCTCACTTTCCTGGTAAATGAAGACTTTCATGGGACATGCCCCTTGGGCTAGTGTCCGCTGTGAAGTGAGTATATACCATTTGAGTCTTTCTGCTTCTGGGTTAACTCACTCATTATGATCATCTCTAGTTCCACCAGTTTGCCCATAAATTTTGGGAATTCCTTGTTTTTAATAGCTGAGTAGTATTCTGTAGTGTAATTGTACCACAGTTTCTTTATCCATTCTTCTACTGAGGGACACTTAGGCTGTTTCCATGTTCTGGCTATTATGAATAAGGCTTCTATGAACATGGTTAAGCATATGTCCCTGTTGTGTGGTGGAACATTTTTTTTTTTTGGTACATTCCAAGGAGTGGAAAAGCTGGGTCTTGTGGAATCCCTATTCCCAGTTTTCTGAAAGAGCACCAGACAGATTTCCAAAATGGTTGTATGAGTTTGCATTCCCACCAGCAATGAAGAAGTGTTCCTTTTTCTCCACATCCTTGCCAGCATATGGTGTTGCTTGAATTTTTTATCTTAGCCATTCTGATGGGTGTAAGATAGAATCTCAGCGTTGTTTTGATTTCTATTTCTCTGATGGCTAAAGACGTTGAGCATTTCTTTAAGTGTTTGTCAGCCATAAATTTAAAAAAAAGGGGCTTGTAGTGGATTTTAAAATATTTAGTTTTAATAAAGTGTATAAAATATTCATAAATATGTTCTGTTTAAATAAAAGCTTTTAGCAGACAGTGAGAGGTGAGGAAGTAACTGGAGACAGTAGGATTAGATAGGTGACATCATCTGCCCTGGGGTATTCATGTAGTATCTCTCCAACTGGGAGTCTCTATTTATGAACACTCCATTGCCAGTGAAAATGGGCAGATTAATGCTTAAGACATGAGTCCAAAGTTAACACCATCCTTTTTTGCAACTCTTTCCAAAATAAATACCTTGGATAAACAGATATAAAGTATGTCATTTCATGTGACCAACAGGCATTTTTCCAGTTTCTGGATCATCTGAAAGAAATGAATGTCAGGTAGAAATAAAACTTTGAAATTCCAGTTTCTTGAGCTCTAAAGCTGGCAACACAATATCTTTTCACAACACTGGGATGCTGCAATAATCCACATCTACCAGACAGTCATGTGTCTATCTATCAGATATAACCCATACAATACAGTGCACTGTCTTGTCATGTTATGTTGTTAAACAGGTTATCTTACTTAAATACATTTCAACTTACAATGTTTTCAGCTTTTCATTACCTCTCTGTAAGCCAAAAACCATATATACCTCTCTTCCCTTGATATTTTAATGGAATGAAACATTAGCAGCAGATGAAGACCCCTGCACTAAAATATAGAATATTTGGCAAGAAACGGCTTAACAATATTTTTAGCTGTTCTGGCAGGTACAGTAAAATAGTTAGAAGAGATGATTGTGCGAGTAAAATATTTTAAAATCAACAGTACTAAACATTTACTTTTCACTATGAGCATTAAATGATAACATAATAAGCGATCTGTCAAAATCTACCTGATTAAAACACAAGTGGTACAATAGCACTCATGTAATTCTCTCACAGAAGTTAGTAGGACCCACTCATACTGATAATATTAAATAAATTCAGTACCACACAGACACAGACACACAGACACAGACACACACACACACACACACACACACACACACAGAGAGAGAGAGAGAGAGACAGAGAGAGAGAGAGAGAGACAGAGAGAGAGAGAGAGAGAGAGAGAGAGAGAGAGAGAGAGAGAGAGAATTTTGATAAACAAGAAACAGGGGTGGTTGGTCTCTGAAGTTGTGAAAGAATAAATGCATTTAATAAAGAGAAAAAACCCAGCTTTGGTCTTTGAGTATTTTTTTAAAAGACTGAAATGGGCTTGACTATTCTGGATTATGTAAAGAGGTACTATTAGGGTTAGCTATAAAAAATAACGAGGACTAGAAGTTTAGTAGACTGAGTAGCCTTTGTGTGTATGGTTAGAGAAAGAATCTCCTCTCACTTAGGTGTATTCCTTGTCTAACAATTACATCCACTTAAGAAAACTTCTGTCATCACATGGCCTTGAATGAAATATGCTTTTTTTTTTCTTAGTGGAAATGGTATGTTGAGTTAGGATAATTAATCGACATAAATCAATCACCAATTTATTAAACTGGTGGAATATAAAGTGTCCTTTGTAGTTCACTATGTATTCAAAACAACTAATCAGTATTCTCTACAAATAAAGATGATAAAAATAATAAATATAAGAAAATATAGGGAAAATGTAAGGGATTTTTGAGTTTAATGACATTTGGTTTAATAATATTAAAAATTTAAACACATTGAACAGCAAGCTGTAATTACAAAGAATGTTATCATATATATGCATAGTAATTATGTCTAGCTATATATGTCTATATATCACTTCTCATATTGCAAAGGATAAATATTCTAAAGTGAGTGTTTTTCTTGAAAGTGCAAGACTTTGGGCTGTTGATTTTTGTTATTATCAAAATGAGAATAATAGGATTTTTAATCCAAATATGCAAACTAAAATTTCCTTTTGAGGAAAGGAAGAAGAGAGTAAATAAAATAATACTTTTACAATTTTAATTGGTTTATTAAATATTTTATATAAACATTTATATGATTATACATATGTACAATAAGCTACATACAGCAAGAAGAATCATGAAACAATCAGGAATTATATATAGGTTACACTCATAGAGTTTTGGCTATTTGTATTTGGCAGACTTGAAGAAAACATCTTTCGGATCTTGGTGAGTTTAAAATTCTGAATGTAAATCAATGTCTATCAAATCTCATCTTTATCACCTGAAAACAGCTATCTAGAACTAAAAGCGTCTTAACTGCTAAACAATTAAGCTTAAGGTCTTCAAACCCATCAGAGACTTAAGAAGGAATAAAATTAATTACCTGAGTATACAGGGAGTTCATGTTACAGCTTCCCAAATGAGAAGATGACAGTCATGGTTTGCTGCCTGAGCAGTCACCCAAAATTCTCTATAACTTTGGGGCATCATCTTCTGCCTTCTGACTCAATATATCTGACAGATATATTTATGAGGCAGAAACTGTTGAGGACTTGGCTACCCTGTGTTGGCAGAGTGTGATCATCAACTGCCTGCTTCCATGCTTGCCCATTTTTGCGCAGAATTCTGTCTGTGATAGAAATGAGGACATTTTTCACACTGGCTTGTTTGCTGTATTTGAAGCCATCTCCATAAGGAGGTTATTTGATGCTTATGTTCTTTGAGGTATGCTGTGTATTGCTAGGAATTAACCTGTCTCATTGTAAATGTATCTTTGGAATAATAGGCACTCAGAGGAAGGACAGCAGGTTACCAAGAAGAGACTTGATACCCTATGAACATATACAGGGGGAGGTAATCCCCCTCAGGAACAGTCATAGGGGAGGGGAATAAGGGGAAAATGGGAGGGAGGGAAGAATGGGAGGATACAAGGGATGGGATAACCATTGAGATGTAACAAGAATAAATTAATAAAGGAGAAAAAATCATATTTAGATGCCATATTCTGTATGTATCTGAGGTTTTTGAAGACTTTATCTAACTATTCAAACTTACCTTTCTATAGAATCATGTCTATCTGTTACACCTAAGATGTATATTCTTGGGATAAAAATAGACTAGTAATTGATATGACCATGATTTGATCAACTAACAATTAACTTGTATAACTTACTTATACTAAACAGTCTATAATAGGGAAGAAAGGACAAAAAGTAGATTAATGAATCTACTTTGCAACTTAATGCCTTTTAATTCACTGTATAGAATTTTGTATATAGATGCAAAATAGGTTTAATTGTAGATACATTGGTGCAGAATTCAAATTTAAGATTATTCTTTACATACATTTTATGTATCTCTACTCTAATATGTGGTGTTGTAAATATATAACTCAATTATAAGTATAAAACTTAAAGGTCATTTTGGAGCCAAGATCATAATCTGGAAAAAAAAAAAGGAAAACTAAATTTAAATCAATTAAAATCTAAAGCAAGAAATTGGCAATTTATGGTAATTAAAAAGCTGTCTTAGAAACTTAAAGCCTAATAGTCAGCAAAACAGGAAAATTTCATATACACGCATTAACTAATATGGACTAAGAGGCTGGGGTTATAGTTTAGTCACATATATAGTGCTTTTTAGATACACACGAGGGCCTAATTTCAATCCTCAGACATCCGTTATCACACCCTTAACAGCATAACACAAGAGTTGGCAGGATAGCACAGTTGAGAAACTAAACTACAGGTTGCACACGGTGAAAGTCCTTAGTTTCATTCCTAGAACTCACATTAAAACACTGGACATGGTAGTCATTTTTTATTCTTAATGTATTGAAGAAAGCACGATGTTAGTTGGTCATTTACAACTTCAGAAAGTAAGTGTATGACCAACACGGCTGGGATCCTGGTGATGCACAGGTAAGCATGAAACTGAAGCAATAACTGGGAACTTGAGTATTTTCCACCCGTTGGAGGCAGAGAGGGAAACTGGGTCTGGAGTGGAACTTAAAAACATTAAAGCCCACCAAGTATGACAAACCTTCTCCAAAACAGCCACGTCTCCTAATCCTTTCTAAACGGTTCCACACACTTGGAACAAAAAATTTCATATGCATAAACCAATTGGGGCCATTATTATTCAAAACACCACAGTGGATATTATGTACTTTTAATCCCAGTTCTGAGGCAATGAGATATTGTAGTTCCCATGGGATAGTTGTTAAATCCAGTGTGTGTGTTTGTGTGCAGGTCTGTGTATGTCTGTGTGTATTACCAAACAAATATCAAAGCAACATACATTTTAATTTATAGTTTCTAAAACATGTCATGCCATTTTTATAGATAACTCAATTACTAGTATTGAGTTGATAACGTTTACCCATAAATACCACAGTATCTAATTGAACTGATTGGAAAAGGAATATAATGATACATCTTCACATCCATACTTAGAGTTAAATAAAACGAATGCAAAAAGTACAAGTTAATTTACAGCCACTAGAGTTTTGACATCATATTCTGAAATATGAAATATATTACAATCAAGAGTCACTTTAAATTTTTACAATTTTAGTTAACACGTTAACTTGCCCATCAGGATTAAATGTCTTTATCTATTTCTTACTTGCTTGCTAATTTTGAACCTTTGTCTCATCAAAGTATTTCATTTTACCTAAAAACATGTGTGTGAATACATACATAATTGAAAAGTTGGTATAAGTAGCACAGTGGGTCCCTGACAGTTAATTGATTTCACTGACAACCGTAGAGAACAATAGTGAATCTTATCTTTAAATTATTGTAACAAATGTGATGCCAATGATAAACTACATCTAATTTTATCTTTTATTTTAAAAGGCAAAATAGTATATGTAAAGCAAAACTGCTGGTCAAATGAATGGAGTCAATGTGAAAATTAAAACTTCTCCAAAATGCTAAGTGTGGATGAAATTAGGATCATCCAGGGAAATGTCAACATAAACTCTTCAGCAAAGATCTCAGTTTTCAATATCTAGACGTGTATATCTCTTTGGTTTTCTTAAAAAAAAATTGTTAATATGCAGTGCTCTACCCTGATAACTGCCGGCAGTGACTGAATGAGCTCTGAGGTGAATGTCAGATACATGTTTGGTGGCACCTTCCAACAGCTAACAAGCCCCCTGAGAGCTTGCCTCCTTCATTTTCAATATGTTGCTGTATATAGTCCTTTAATTATGATGATTGCTTAGCACACCCACTGTTTCCTTTCATTATTGTTCAACTCTCTCAGAGCTGCAACTCAGTGTCATTAGAAAGGGGCATGGTAACACATACTGGTATTCGATGAAAAGATTACACTTAAGAGTCTTCTATTAGTGATGTGTTTTATATAATTATTGACTTGAAATTGTCAGTCAACCTGTCATAAGTGAGGAGGAGGAGATTGTAGTTTACTTATTCTCTGTCATAAAAAATACTTCTATACTGTAGAAACGTTATCCCATTGTATGGAAGTAACATTGCTCAAAGAGCAGCATGGTTAGGGAGGGTAGTTCATGCCCATTAATTACAGGATTGGGGGAGGGTTGGAGATCAGAGGAGTCAAGATTAGAAGGTAGCATGGGTTATAGAATGAGTTCTAAGTACTCTGATGAAATCTTTGTTTGACATGGCAATTAAAACAAAAATAGAAACAAACCATAAAACCTATAGTATTAACACAGTAGAAGTGAGCATATGGGATAGTGTATTCTTGTTCTTTTGTTTCATTTGATGTTTGATAGCATTATTATCATATGCTCTGTTCATTTTCAGAGTATTCAGTTGTAAAGATAAAGGAGAATATTAAGGGTAAAAACTGAAGAACAGAATTAAAATGGGTCCCATCCTTACCAATACCCTCATAAAAGAGAACCACAAAACACAATGTTTAATTGAAATGAGTTCCACATGGAACAAAGGGTACACAAAAGCCAAGCTGTAATTATGGAATCCCAATATCCCATTGTCTTAGTCGATGTTCCCAGGCATTGATGGACAAGATTAATCCATCTATCACCAATTGTACATGATGCCAACACTTGAACTTGTCCTTACATTGACTTACATATATCCAGATGTTTGGAGTTATTCAAGAGCATCAGTGATTTTTTTTTTAACAAAATAATGCAGACATGTTGGTAATATTGACCTTTGCAGTCAACACAAAGTCTGTGCTTCATCCCTTAATATGATTCAGATGTGGCCAAGTGTTAACACACTCACTGGGTTACACTCACATGGTTAATGAAAATATTATGATCCTATAAATTCAGAAACTCAAACTCACACCTCAATCTAGTCCTCTTTGGAGATAGATCCCTAACCTTTTAGACTGAAGTAGTCATCTAGTTGAGTATTAGCCACACATGGCTTAGCATGCAACACTTGGTTTAATGGTCCCCAGCCTGAACACATTTCTTGATTTGGATCTCTATGTGTAGCATAAAAAGTCCCTTTGTTGTACCCTAGTTTTTCTTGGCTTTCAGTAGCACAGCATGAGAGAGAACATTTGGCACTATGTCTCTAAGCTGTCACTTGGATATTTCAGATTTGGATTCTCTTCCCAGAATTTTGACTTCTTAATTCAAACCACACTATTGCCTGAGTATGAGAATACTACCCCATTCTCCTGCAGAGAATAAAAAAGTTGCATCCAAATGTCACCTGACTCATCATATTATTCAATGTATTTGAGGCTCAGATTTGGGATTTTAATGACAGAAAATCCCATTTTATAATAAATCATTTAATCAGTTCTTTTGTTTAAAGTATTTTCACATCAGTCATTTATTTAGACATTTTGACCTCTCATTGGCTATCACATTTCTAGTGTATGCATAGTCTGTTCATTTACAAAAATGTCAATAATATTTTGAATGGACTTTTTCTTCACTAAGTATGCAGGTAAATTAAAGAGCATTTACAAAAAGCTAGTAACTTCTATATGGAACTTTTGGTATTAATACCCATAACAAGTAATCAAAGATGTATCATAAATTCATTAAGAAATGTATTCACTTCTGAATTTTTATTGCAGAGGACATCTTTCCTTTCAGTAGAATAATTTCATGATTGTCTCTAAGTACATGTTCCACATATTTTATTTTTTCTTTCTTCATTTAATAGAGAGGATACTCACAGAAAAATAGACACACCACAAATTTACAGTTTAGCTACTTCATTTTAAAGCTAACCTCTCTGTAAAGCCACAAGGAAAGAATGAATACATTTAAAAATGAAGAAGTATTTCTATCATACATATTGAAGCAGTCTGTTTCCAAATGAAATCACGATCATTATTTTTAACATCCTAGAAGAGTTTTTAGCTATCTTTAACTTGAGAATTACACACTTGCTCACTATCTTCTTTTGTTGAGCATGAAATATTGATACACATGTTTGTGACCTCACAGTGCTCATGACATTTCTATAGAATATTTTCTTAAACAATCATAGCATGTTTCAATTACTTACTCAGTTGCTGGTTAATGTGTGTTTATCCTTTTATGAATTTATGGATGTGATGCTGCTGCTCCCTTGAATAAATGTATTTTAAACATGTATGTTGTTGCATACCTGTTTCCCATGGGTAAGATATGATGACTGGTACCTTAAATCACATCAGCCACAGTCACCTGCAGGATACCTTCTGGGGTTTGTCCTACTAATACACCTGCCTAGAAGGAAGGGAGATGCTCGTGGCACTCAAGAGTCATCACTATACAATTCTGCAACTTATTCTTTTTCAAGTACTACATGAATTGACCAACTGACTAGGGTGTAACTCTTCAGTTCTGTAGCTAGCTTGGGGACTTTTTTTGTGTGGCTGCTTTTTTTGTGAGGCCTTCACAAGCTGAGAGTAGGATGATTCTGTATAGAAGCCCATAAGCATTCAAAGAAATTCCTGGTTGTGCAGTTACAATGGATTTATCTGCGGTCCTGTAAGTAACCTTAAATAATTTCACTGATTCACTAAGATGGACTAGGATGGAATCATTTCTTTGGTCTGAAGGTTACCTGTCTATCTGGACTGATAGTTGTTCCTTTTAGGTTCCCCAGAAAAAGTCATATGACACATGTAAAAATGGTAGAAGTTTAGGTATAAAAAAAAGTATCCTCAGTACACAGTACAAATGATTGTGAAAAGTATTTCCACTGAAGAACTTGATTACTTTTCTATGTTTCAGAACTCCATTGGAAATGCTCATTGGGAAAGAGTTTAATTTTTGAATAGGACACAGGTAAACCTAGCATAGCAAGAGAATATTTCCTACATATCTTCTTTCTGTGTACTTGTACATCCTCCTGCCTACCAGCAACCATATAATATCATTCATGTACTAGAGTGGTATTACGCAGAAGAGCTTCAAGCCTCAAGAAATCCTTGGTCTGTGATCTCTTCATCTACTTTATACCCCTCAACTCTAGAGATCAGTAAACTTTTGTTTTGGTTTGGTTTGGTTTTGCTTTTTGAGACAAGCTTTCTCTGTGTCACCTTAGCTGACCTGTACTTGCTTTGTAGACCAGACTGGCCTCAAACTCACAGAGACCTGCCTGCTTCTGCTTCCCCTAGTGCTGAGATTACAGGTGTGCATCAACATGCCTGGCAAGATCAATGACTTTTAAGTTACATATATATATATATATATATATATATATATATATATATATATATATATATATATATTTAAATTATATGCTCATATCGTATGCACATCTGAGAATATATATGTATTCAGGGGCCTATGGGATACTCCCCCAAAATAAATTTTAAAAAGATGCCAAAATCCTTGGTTCTGAAATTACAGGGGGTTTGAGAACTCAGTTCTACTCTAAGATTAGGACATAGCCCTAACAACTAAGCAGTTTCTCGAATACCAAGGTCATTGTTATAGGCTTGTTTTTTTCTATTGTCTCCAAAATCATACAATTCATTGCCTTTGCAGATTGGCTTTTTTCATATAGCAAATATTTGAGTGTCTTCTTTGTCTTCTCCTGGCCTTGAAGCTCACATATTAATGTTTTACATCACAGTGCTTATCTACCTCTGTTTATTCATCCATGTGCTTACTGGGGAAAATCTTGTTTTGTTTTTAGCTCTTTCACTGATGGATAAGTCTCTGATGATTACCCATTTGCATGAATTTCATTGGGTAAAAGAACATTGAGTTTTAAAAGAAGCTGACAAATTGTGCTTAAAAGATCTGTATTTTAAAAATATCAATAGCATTTTTAGTGCCCTTTAAACTTCTTTTTGGTTTATTTTGTCATGACTGTGTGTACTCAAATAGTAAATTATGGTTCACACTACAATATAATTATCACGATCTTTTTGATATACTGTTTATATGTATTCTTTGGTAAGATAAGTTCAAGTTTTGTGATTTTTGAACAAATTATCCTGTTACTGCTGTATTTCACATTCTTGTACATATTGGGTAAAAGTTCTTCATCAGATATGTATTTGTAAATATTACATTCCACGTCCAGGTTTTTAATTCACATATAATTTCATTTTCATGCTCCTGACTACATCAGTTTATTTACAAAGTAGAAGTTTGCATTTTAATAAAGTCTAGCTTGTTAATTATATTAAGAAAGACTGAGATATTGATGCTGTTTTTAAAATGTCATCATCTTAAGATATTATACATTTTACTCTATTAGCAAGGATTTTATACATTTACATTTCAATATATGTTTCATTGTGTGGTTTTATTTTTGAGACTAGTATAAAGTGTGTGGCAAGATTAACTGATTTAATGTATTCTTTCTTCTTTTATCTTTTCATGGAATATATATTTTTTAAATTCAGAATGTTCTATGTTGCATTGTGTGCTTTTATTCATATCTCCAGGACCTTGAAGTGTATTTAAATAGTTATATTTCTACATCTCCATTACTGTTTGTTTATGACTGTAGCTGTATAGTATATCTTGGACACTTGTAGTATTAGTCTATTAACTGTTATTTTTCTTCACTAGTGTGCTTTTTAGGTCATTTTGTTTTACAAAAAATTAAATACAACACATAGTAATAGATTCAGTTTGTTAAAATAACAACATTCTGTCAAACTGTCTGATTTTTTGAAGCTATATATTAAGTGATGAAGTATAAACACAGTGATCATAATTCACCAATAAAACATAAAATGTCTTAAACATTATGTTTAAGTAAACACATTTAAGCATGAACATGCACAATTTCTCCTTCTTTACTTCTTTCACTTTTTTTCATGAGGAATTATTACTTGTTCCATGTCACCTTTGTAGAAGCTTCCAAGTAGAAGATCTCATCTTCTTCTGCAAATATATATAACTTGGCTTTTTACTTGTAGCCAATAATATATTAATTGCATAGTTTCAGGGGTGAAAGAGTAGGTACCTTTGATTTTTATGTTACTGTGTTATGATAATTTGGAGGATCTATACTGCTATACATTTTTAAGTTCCTTGTGTTTCTTCACTATGTTGTGCATATCTGTAAGTTTGCATATTTATGCATTTTACTTGGCAATATTTTTTGGAGTTTACTACTCCTGATGGCTCCTTGTTAGGAATTCTCAGAGAGGAGAAAACAACCTACAGTGTAAGAAAAACAGCAAAGTATACAAGATACAAATACACTGCAAATTTCCAAAACAGACAAATAAACAAACACACACACAAACAAACAAAAAGGTCTCAAATATATAGAATATGCTACAAAATTAAAATGACTTTAATTAATATTGTAGTTCTAAAAGGATAGGGTTAAATAAAGGATCTAGAAACTAGATAAAGTAGAGTCAAAGAAAATAAAATAGGTGAATAGAAAAATGGGAAAAATGCTTGTGGATAAGACCAAAAGAGTAAAAGGTAAAAAAAAAAAATTGCAAAGAAAAATGAAACCAAAATATTTTCTAATAATGAAAATTCTGTCACCAAAAGTAGATAAATGCAGGAATGTGAATAAAAACACAAACTTTAAAGATTAAATATATAAGAAATTTAAAAACTTCTCAAATCTCGGTAGAAAAAAATATGACAGAAAACAGAAGGCATTAAAAAAGAAAATTAAAATGAATGAAATTATCTAGTAATGAAAAGAAACATAAAAATCATATAAATAAATGAAGATATATAAAAGGAAACAAAAGTTTAAAATATTTATTAATTTTATTGGTAAATTAAAGTACAACTGAAGGCATAGGTACATTAAATATGAGAACAGAAGAAACTGAAAAAGAAAGAAAAAGATGTCTCAGAATGGCTACTTTTGAGATCGTTGAATGTTGGAGTCAGCCAGTTAAATTCTGAGGTTTGTCAGTTGACCTTGTAAACAGTTATCTTAACGCATGTTGATGTTGGGCCTGCTTTGGGCATGTCTCTATTGTCTATCCTAGCTATCTTCAATTGACTGGCTTTTCCTTTTTTTCTAACCCAGCGTCCTTTGTGGCCTATACTGAATAGATTACTCAGCCCCTAAGAATCTCCAGTCCATAACGTTTGTGAGACTGATGTAGGTGAGAGACTGACAATAGGAAGAAGCAACATCATTACCAAGATCTCCATAGTTGGACAATTCATTGTGCTTTCCTGTGAATTACCAACTGAGTCAGAAAGCAGTAGTTGTAGATGTAATTGTCTGCTGGAATTTCTGAATTTAGAGACCATACAGCAGTGAGCCTTACAGAAGTTATGTAGATGCAGAAGTTGATTTATTCTTTGTCTTGATGAGGAATGCTCATAAATTCTGGTTATCTTCAGTTGATGCCATGTTCTTCAGGAACTACTGCACATGTTACTGTTGAGCAGAGACTTGTGTCACTTCAACTTTTCAGGTTCTCATAGAAGCCCTCCTACTGCTCCCAGTCGTCTCTTACAGATCTATCTTCTAACAGGGCAAATTAAGCCAAATTCAGGCTCCCTGTTTGTTCCCTGTGAGCATATCACCAGGTTAGTTCAATTTTAAACAAAATTTTATGATTGCGTCCAAGTAGAGTTCTCAATCAGCTCAATATTCCTGTTGCCAGACGTGGTGGTGCTTGCCTTTAATCCCACCATGCACTCCTGAAGCAGAGGCAGGCAGATCACTGTGAGTTCGAAGCCAGCCTGGCCTACAAAACAAGGCTAGGTCCCATTTATTAATTGTTGACATTAATGTCTGGGCTGTTGGTGTTCTGTTCAGGAAGTTGTCTCCTGTGCCAATATGTTCCAGGCTCTTCCCCACTTTTTCTTCTAAATGACTTAGTGTCTCTGGTTTTATGTTGAGGTCTTTAATCCACTTGGATTTGAGTTTTGTACAAGGTGACAAATATGGGTCCAGTTGCATTTTTTTACACATAGACATCCAGTTAGACCAGCACCATTTGTTGAAGATGCTATCCCTTTTCCATCGAATGGATTTGGCTTCTTTGTCGAAAATCAAATGACCATATGTGTGTGGATTCATATCTGGGTCTTCGATTCTATTCCACTGATCAACCAGCCTGTTGCTGTGCCAGTACCATGCTGTTTTAATTACTATTGCTTTATAGTTCAGTTTGAAATCAGGTATGGAGACTCCTCCGGAGCACCTTTTATTGTACAAGATTGTTTTAGCTATTCTGGGTTTTTTGTTTTTCCATATGAAGTTCAGAATTGAACTTTCAATGTCTTTAAAAAAATGTGTAGGTATTTTGATAGGGATTGCATTGAATCTGTAGATTGCTTTTGGTAGGATGGCCATTTTTATTATGTTAATTCTCCTGATCCATGAGCAAGGAAGATCATTCCGACCTGGTGGCACTCAGAGGAAGGACAGCAGGTTACCAAGAAGAGACTTGATACCCTATGAACATATACAGGGGGAGGTAATCCCCCTCAGGAATACCTAATAAGGGAGGGGAATAAGGGGAAAATGAGAGGGAGGGAAGAATGGGAGGATACAAGGGATGGGATAACCATTGAGATGTAACAAGAATAAATTAATAAAGGAAAAAAAAAAACAAGGCTAGGATAGCCAAGGCTACACAGGGAAACCCTGTCTCAAAAAAACCTGTCACACCAAAATAGCCACTCTGACACTGGATTTGAGCCTTAGCAGGGTTAAGCATTGTCAAGCAGCAGGACTACCCCTCCTTTTCACTGGAGCTCTCAGGCTTACAGTCTGGAAGAGTGTTCCAGAACTGCCTGTATCTCCTTGTCTATGAAGAACATGTATCTTGAGCTGGAGGGTTGGGGGGGAAGATGTCTTTCTTATTAGTAGTGCATAACACTGTTTCTCCCACTCTTATGTAATTCTTTTATCTGAAGCTTTTCCTCTCTCTCTTTTGAATGGGATTTATGGATTTGATTTCTGATTCTGTATTTTTGCTTCTTTTCTTTCTTTCTTTCTTTCTTTCTTTCTTTCTTTCTCTCTCTCTCTTTCTTCCTTTCCTAATTCTTTCCCTCCCTCCTTCCTTCCTTCATTCCTTTCTTTTTGTGTGTGTTAAGTGTGCATGCACTTATGTGTTTATATGAATCTGTGAACGTGTGTGGCAACGACAGTAGCCTCTTAGGTGATATCTTTTGTCACTCTCTACCTTTAATTTAGAAAGAAGGTCTTAATGTGTCTTATTTGTTACATTGGGGAGATATACCTTGTTATCTACTTTCGATTATGTTACATATTTATATTTATATTTGGTAGGGGTTAATTTTATTTTAATATGTCTGGATGTATTTCTTCACATGCTTTTATACTACTACGAATCACAAGATTGATATATTTCATTAGTTGTATTATATTTCATAATCCCTTCTTTCTCTTTAGTCTTCTTTTTCTGAAGTTTCAATAATATTATGTCCAAATTTTCTCATACCCTATGTATCCACCATGATTTTTTCTTTCTGTGTATTAATTATTGGCTTTAATCTGCTTATTATTTATTGACCTATATATTCTTAATTCATCAAAAGTTCTTTATGCTTCTGATCTGTTATTGTGAGCATTAAAAACTACTTCTTTCTTTGTAGATTTTCATTGTTATCGTATTACATAATGTTATTATTTTTATTTTTATTGCATTATCATGTTGTTTCTATAAAATCAAATTCTGAAACACTGTCCATGTGATTAAATATTTTTATATTTTCTTATCCTTATTATCTAATAAGCCCAATATTAAACTGGTTTTCATTTTACACAGTCTTTTTGTTTCTGAAGGTCTTCCTCTCCTTTTCTCTTCTTTTCCCCTTCTTTCCACATTCTGCCCTTAGTCTTTCCATTTCAGACAGTATTTTTCTTCAATTTGATTCACTCAGAGAGAAAACTGTAGATACTATAGTACTGCGGGTGGTCTGCATTTCTAAATGAATAGTTTACTCAATCCTCTGTAAGGCAGATAGCTTGTAGCTGTTTGTTTTACTATTAGAGGCTGCAAGCTGTCAGGGATGAAATGTGGACTGAGCCAGATTATTTGCTCTGAATTTTACTGCTTAGAGTTCTGAGAATGAGACTAGAACTCCTCCTTGATTCTTGAAAATCAAATTTTGTCTCCTTGATATCTCAATACTTTAAATTATACTTCTTATAAGTATGATTTGTTGGTTTTTGAGTGTTAAACTCTGAAGATTCCAAAGCACATACTCCCCTTTTGAAGGTGTGTCAGATGTTTTGCCTCAGATTTGGAGACTTTAAAACCAGAACACAGGCCTCTAGCAGTCTAGATGCTTTTCTTTATCATTGCCAGGCAAAGTAAACTCAGTTAGCAATCCCTCCCAAGCATGTCCAGGGTCAATCAGGCAATGTAAACAGAAAAGAAAGTCGCTAGATTTCCGAATTATCTGTCAAGAACAAGACAATCCTAAAGATACTCAAATTCAAAATCTAAGCCAGAGCAAGTATGTGGATTGCCTATCTCAAATATATTTGCTTTTTTATATAGAAAGGTGAATTTATTGAAAACAGCTGGCACTAGTGTGGTACTTTGTGGTACATAGAAATATTATCTACTTTAAAAACTTACTTTATGTAGAACAATTGACGAACATACAAACCTATTATGTCCCAGTTACTTAGCACCAAAATTTATTAGTCATGGGGTTCTTTGTCTTAATCATTATCCTTATAGTCTATGCTATTTGAGCTATATTTCTTCTACATTGGCTTGTCTCTCCTTCCTTTTTTGCTTTTTTTTTATTTCATAATCTCACCTTTTGTTCCAGTGCCAACAGCCTCCTTCTCATGCTCATAAACTTCAAGAAGCCTATCTGTTGCTATTCTCTAAAACAAATTATGGTTCATCTGCAGTACAACAACTCAACTGAAATCTTCGGTATTGTTATATTTTTAATTTGTTCAATTTACAAACAGATTGTATGCACCCTCCCTCAATCCTTTCTCCTAGGCCTCAGAATGAGAGAGCCCTCCTTCACTAACATCTGACTTCAGCCTATCGAATCTCACCTGAACTGCCTGTATCTGCTTCTTCTGAGGCCTAACAAGATTGTCTTGCCCGGGGGAAGTTATCAAAGAGTAGGCACCAGAGTCCATGGCAGAAGTAGTCCCTACTTCCCACATCATGGGAGACTCATGGAGGCTGAGATGCTTGTCTACTATCCTTGAGCAGATGGTCTACATCTTCACCATGTATGGTTCTTGGTTGGTACATCAGTCTTTTTGATCGTAGAGACTGAGTTGTTGGCTCTCAGTCTAGAAAGTTGTCTCCTGTGTCACTCTTCTTTTTCTAACAGATTTAGTGTGTCAGGCTTTATGTTGAGATCTTTATTCCACTTGGATTTTAGTTTTGTACAGGGGGATAAGTAAGTCTATTTGCATTTTTCTTCATGTAGCTATTCAGTTAGACCAGCACATTTGTTGATGATGTTACCTGTTTTCCATTGTATGGTTTCAATATATAATATTAGGTTCAGGAAGTGTTAAAGACTTGATAACATTTGTTTTTACCCAAATGAAGGATTTGCCATGACAAGGAACTCTAATATTCATGAAAAAGATGTAGAAGAGAAGTTTTTTTAATGCAATACAAAAGAAACATTTCAAAATTCTGAAAGAAGACTATGAAATTAAAATATTGAGACAACTTTATTTTCTAGATAGTTCTCATTCAAAGATGCATTTTAAGTTTCTTCCATTGGTATATATTTAATTAATCAGATATATCATTTAATTACTCATTTTCACTGTACATATATAACACATTTTAATAATATATGAAACATCATAGGTTTATTTTAATTCAATAGACACCCAGGTATATGTATTGTGCTGCTAGTTACCAGTAATATACAGCCAACAACACATACAAAATTAGTGTCTGTTGGATACTAGCAATGAGTGTTGTTGAGATGTGGATAGATGTGGCTTAAGAAGTGAATAATGAAAAGTATACTGTTTATTCTTTGATTTTTCTGAAAGAAAGTAAAATAGGACAAGAGTTGGAAAGATTTAAAGTGTCAGAAAATAGGTGTTATTGCATGATCTGCTTGCTAATGCAAAATTCAATACCCAGAGTGATTATAAACAATAGGAGTTTATTTTGCATAGGTCTGGCAGCTGGAACATCAAAGATCAAAGTGCCAATGAATTCAATATGCATGCTTCCAAGCACCCAAGCAGGTGATTGTGTCATGATATGACAGAAATAAAAAGACTTTTTATGGGTCTCATTTATAACAGTCCTTATAAGGGTCAAAACTCCAAATACTATCAACTTCTTTTGATAGATGAACCTTGACATTATATACAGCAGTAAGACTAGAGCATAAACAATGTAATGTGACATTATAGCTTTAATAGGCCAACTAGGAAGTCAAGATGAAAAAGGTTGGAAATAATAACTGAGACTTTCATAGATAAAAGCACCCCAAGGCAGAAGGCAGGGTGTTCCTGATGCTGTATGTTAGGAGGACATGAAACAAAGACATGAACATGATATGACCAGAGAAGAGTAAAGCAAAGTATTTCATGGGAGATGATAAGGTCATAACTTCTCTCATGTTAGTGTTTTCTTAACATGTGTTGAATAGTACACTATGAAACTTTTGAACTGAGCATACAAATCTGAATTAGTACCTAAAGGAACATCTTTAGCTTTTGGATATGAAAACACTACTGGCAGCGGATGATGTTAAGCAAACAGTGGTCCAGGAAAAGTCAGAAGGGAATGGGGTCTGGCTAATGGAAGCATATTGCTGTAAGTAAACTGAATGAGAAAACTGGAAGAAGGAGGCAGCATTTAAAGGTAACACAATAGGTTATTTGTAAACTATTGACATTGAATGAAAAAGGAACTAAGAAATTTTGGAGCATGTGTCTTGAAGAAAAGAAATGCATAGGCTGGATTCAGAAGATTGATCTTGGCTAAAAATAAGAATTGAGAAGTCTATAACAGAGGTATTTAGGGGCAAGGTGTAGAAAGAAATAACCAAAGTAATAAAAGGTGAGTCCACAGAAAAAAAAGGAAAGTATAAAACCAAAAGAAAAGAGCAGCTTTCTTTTTTTAATCAGGCTAACATGAAAGATTTATTTGCAGGAACTTTTTGGTTTTTCAAGTGAGGATTTTTCTGTGTATCTTTCATTGCCTGGGACTTATGGAACTCACTCTGTAGTACAGGTTGGCCTGGAACTCACAGAGATACACTTACGTTTGCCTCTGGGATAAAGAATAAAGTAAGTGTTTAATAGCTGAGTAGTATTCCATAGTGTAGATGTACCACAGTTTCTTTATCCATTCTTCTACTGAGGGACAGGACATTCTCCACTGTTGAGTAGAGAAGGAGATCTAACTTTCACACAAACTCTGAGGCCCATATTTGAACATGTCCCTTGGATGGAGATGCCTGGTGGCACTCAGAGGAAGGATAATAGGTCACCAAGGAGAGACTGGATACCCTATGAGCATATACAAGGGGAGGAGGTCCCCCTCAGACACAGACATAGGGGAGGGGAGTAGGGGGGAAGTGGGAGGAAGGGAGGAATGGGAGGATACAAGGGATGGGCTAACAACTGAGATGTAATATGAATAAATTAATTTTAAAAAAATAAATAAAATTATCTGTGAGCTACAAAAAAAAAAAAAAAGAATAAAGTAAGTGCCACCAATACCCCAGTACACATTGTTTATTTAATCATTTGAAACTTTATTTAGTTTATTTTTATACATACATTTATATTATCACACATATATACATTAAATTATCTACAGCAAGAAGAACCACAAAACAATCATAAATTTTACAAATGTTACAATCATAGTGTTTAGGCTATTTGTATTTGGCAACCTTGAAGAGAACACTTTTCCTATCTTGGTGAGTCTAAAATTCTGAATGAAATACTGTCTATCAAATCTTATCTTTACCAACTTAAAGCATCTATCTAGACCTAAAAACATCTTAACCCCAAAACAACAAAGCTTAATGTAAAACTAATATCTGGTCTTTGACCCCATCAGGGACTTGAGAAGGAATAAAATTAATTGTCTGAGTAAACAGGAAGTACATGTAAGCAGCTTCCACAGTGAGAGAATTACAGGGACAGTTTGATGCCTGATTAATCATCCAAATTTCTCTATAACATTGGAGCATTATCTTTAGCCTTCTGACAAACATATTTATGACACAGAATCTACTGAGGACTTGGTTACCCTGTCTTGGCTGAGTTTGGCCATTGACTTTGCCTGCATCCAACCTTGTTAATTTTTAGGCAGAATTCTGTCTGTGGCATTTGACAAAATTCGACACCCATTCTTTTTAAAGTCTTGGCGAGAGTAGGGATACCAGAAAAATATTTCAACATAATAAAGGCAATTTACAGCAAGCCTATAGCAAACATCAAACAAAATGGAGAGAATCAATATCAATTCCAGTGAAATAAGGGACAGGACAAGATTGTCCACTCTCTCTATTCTTCTTCAATACAGTACTTGAAGTCCCAGCTAAAGCAATAGGCAACCAAAGAAGATCAAGGGGCTACAAATAGGAAATTAAGAAGTCAAACTATCACTATTCATGGATGACATGATAGTATATATAAATGACCCTAAAATTCTAGCAAGAAACTCCTGTAGGTGATAAACACCTTCAGCAAAGTGGGTGGATACAAAATTAACTAAAAAAAGAAAACCAGTAGCCTTTCTTTACACAAATGAAAAACCAACTGAGAAAGAAATTAGGGAAACTACATTCTTCATAATAGCCACAAATAATATAAAATATCTTGGCGTAACTCTCACCAAGCAAGTGAAAGACTTATATGAAAAAAAAAAAAGTTCAAGTCTCTAAAGGAAGAAATTGAAAAATACATCAGAAGATGGAAAGATCTCCCATGCTTGTGGATAGGGAGAATTACATAGTAAAAATGGTCATCTTACATAAAGCATTTTACAGATTCAATGCAATTGCCATCAAAATTCCAACACAATTCTTACATACCTTAAAAGATCAATTCTCAACTTCATATAGAAAAACAAAAAACCAGAATAGCTAAAACAATCCTGTACAATAAAAGATTCTAAAGGAATCTCCATCCCAGATCTCAAGCTTTGTCAAAAATCAAGTATCTATAGGTGTGTGGGGTTTTTTCTAGGTCTTTAATTTGATTCTATTGATCAACCGACTATTTCTATGCCAGTGCAATGCAGTTTTTATTATTATTGCTCTATAGTACAGCTTGAGATGAGGTATGGAGATTTCTCCAGATCTTTTATTGTCCGGGATTGTTTTAGCTATTCTGGTGTGTGTGTGTGTGTGTGTGTGTGTGTGTGTGTGTGTGTGTATGTGTGTGTGTGTGTGTGTGTATGTGTGTGTTTCATATTCAGTTGTGAATTGTTCTCTCAAGGCCTGTAAAGAATTGTGTTGGTACTTTGATCGGAATTGCATTGAATCTGTAGATTGCTTTTGGTAAGATGTCAATTTTTACTATATTAATACTACTGATTTATGAGCATCGAAGATCTTTCCATCTTCAGGTTCATTTTTCAATTTTTTTATTCAGAAACTTGAAGGTTATTTTCTGAAAATATTTCACTTGCTTAGTTAGAGTTATAACAAGATACTGTATTTTTTGTGGATATACTTGAGTATAATTTGTATCCAGCTACTTCGCTGAATGTGGTTATCATCTGTAAGAGTTCCTTGGTATAATTTTGTGGTTCACTTATGTATACTATTATATCATCTGTGAATAGTAATATTTTGACTTCTTCCTTTCCAACTTGTATCCTCTTGATCTCCTTTTGTTATCTTTAGCTAGTACTTCAAGCACTATATTGAAGAGATATGAAGAAGGTAAACAGCTTTCTCTTTTTCCTGATTTCAATGGATTTGATTTATGTTTCTTCCCATTTGGTTTGATGTTGGCTATAGGCTTGCTGTATACTGTCTTTGCTATGTTTATGTATGGGCCTTGTATCCCTGGACCCTTTTTAACATGAAAGTATGCTTTATTGACATCTAAGGAGATGATCATGTGTTTTATTTTTTCCTTTAATTTTGCTTATATGACTGATTACACTGATGGATTTTTATTTATTGATTGACCCTTGAAGGCCTGAGAAGAAGCGTACTTGGTCATGGTGGATAATATTTTTATGTATTCTTGGATTCAGTTTGTAAGTATTTTATTCAGTATTTTGGCATCAATATTTGCAGAGAGATTTGTGTGAAACTCTTTCTTTGTTGGATCTTCATTTAGTTTAGATATCAAGGTGACTGTGGCCTCATAGATTGAGTTTGGTAATGTTTCTTCTGTTTGTATTTTGTGGAATAGTTTGAAGAGTAGTGGTATTAGCCTTCTTTGAAGGTCTGATAGAATTCTGCTCTGAAACCATCTGGCCTTGGGCTTTGTTGTTGTTGTTGGGAAACTTTTGATGACTGCTTCTTTTTCCTTAGGGGGATATCAGACTATTTAATTCAACTTTAGTAAGTGTACTCTATCTAAAAAATTTTCCATTTCATTAGATTTATTACTTTTTTGGCATATAGTCTTTTGGAGTAAGTCCTAACGTTTCTTTGGATTTCCTTGGTGTCTGTTGTTATTTCTCCCTTTTCATATCTGAGTTTGTTGATTTGAGTACTCTGATTCTGACTTTCAACTAGTTTGGCTAAGGGCTTAAGGGTTTCTCTATCTTGCTGATTTTTCTCAAAGAACCAGCTCTTGGTTATGGTGATTCTTTGAATTGTTCTTTGTATCTAGTTTATTGATTTCAGCTTTGAGTTTGATTATTTCAAGCAGACTACTCCATTTGGATGTGTCTGCTTCTTCCCTCCCCCAGGGCATTCATATGTGCTATTAATTTGCTTTTATGAGGTGCTTCTAATTTCTTTATGAAGGTACTTAATGCTATGAATATTCCTCTTGCCATTGTCTCTCATAGGATTGGGATGTTGTTTCTTAATTTTCATTGAATTCTAGGAAGTCTTTAACTTTTTATTTACTTCTCCCCTGGCACAATTGTTTTCCAGTAGAGAATTGTTCTGTTTCCATGTGTGTTTGTAGGTTTTTGTTATTTCTTTTGTTGTTGAGGCCCAAATTTAATCCATGGTTGTCTGATAAAGTGCAAGCAATTATTTCAATCTTCTAGTATCTTTTGAAGCTTTCTTGGTGAACATCTATATGGTAAATTTTATAGAAGGTCCCTGAGGTGCTGAGAAGTTGTATTCTTTTGTGTCTATATGAAAAGTTCTGTAGATGTCTGTTAGGTCCATTTGATTTATCTGTTAGTGTCATAATTTCTCTCTGTTTTTTAGTCCTTTGGTGAGTGTGGGTTGTTAAATCTCCCACTATTAATGTGTGGGGTTCAATGTGTAGCTTAAGCATTATTAATATTTCTTTTACAAAGGCTGTAGCCCTTGCATTTGGGGGCATATATGTTCAGAACTGAGATGTCATCTTGGTGGAATTTCTCTTTGACATGTATGAAGTGTTCTTCTTCATCTCTTTTGATTAATTTTGATGGAGAGTCTATTTTATTAAATATTATGTACTACAATGACTATTCCAATTCACTTCTTGGGTTATTTTGCTTAGAAACTATTTTTTCAATGCATTACTCTCAGTTAATGTCTGTATTTGTGACTGTGGTATGTTTTTTATATGCAGCAGAATGAAGGATCCTGTTTACAAGTCCATTCTGTTCTTTGATGTCTTTTATTGGAGACTTGAATCCATTGATGTTGAGAGATATTAGTGACCAGTGACAGTTAGACTCTTTTATTTTGATGTTGACTGTGGAAGTGTGTTTGTTTGCTTGTCTAATTTTGATTTTGCTAGAGTGAAATTATTTATCTCCTGTGTGGTTTTTGTTTTTGTTTTTTTCTGTAGTTAACCTAAAGTGGGAGTGTTTATTTTTTTAGTATCTTCTGTAGTTCTAGGTTTGTACACACATACACACACACACACACACACACACACACACACACACACACACACAAATATATATATATATAATTTGGCTCTGTCATGGAATATCTTGTTTTCTCCATCTATGTTTATTGAAAATTTTGCTCGGTATAGTAGTCTGGATCGGGATTTGTGTTCTTTTAGGGTTTGCAAAAGATCTGCCTAGGCACTTCTGGCTCTTATGCTCTCTGCTGAGCATTCAGGTACGATTTCGATAGGTTTGCCATTACATGTTACTTGGTCTTTTTCTCTTGTAGTTTTTAATATTTTTTCTCTGTACTGTCCATTTAGTGTTTTGATTATTATATGGTAGGAGGATTTTCTTTTCAGGTCTAATCTCTTTGATGTTCAATAGTCATCTCTTTCTTAAGGTCATGGACATTTTCTTCTATGATTGTTGTTGTTTTTATTACTAATTGATACATTTACTGCAATAAGAAAAAGGCCAAACAGAATATCAAAGCTACAAATTCATCAAGTACTGCAATAAGTTTAAAGGTAGTAGAGTATAATGATCTTACATTGGAAATCATGAAAAATATGAGTCTAAAAATTGTTGAATCACACCTTAATTTTCTGTTTTTAATTTTTGTACATATATTTATATTATTACATATATACCTTCTATGATTTTTTAAAAAATATTTTCTGGTCCTTAGAGTCTCCTATTTCTATTATTCATTCTTAGGTGTCCTTGATTTCTTGGATTTTTTGCGCCAATAATTTGTTTTATATATAACATTTTCTTTGAGGGATGCATCAACTTCTTATACTGTGTCTTCTATACCTGAGATTCTTTCCTCTTTTATAATCTGTTAGGATGCTTACCTCTGCAGCTCCTATTTTCTTTCCTAAATTCTCCATCTCCAGGGTTTCTTCAGTTTGTGCTTTCTTTATTGTGTTAATTGTAATCTTCAGATTTTGACCTATTTTATTGATTTCCTTCACCTGTTTATATTTTTCTCTAATTCTTTGAGTGATTTATTCGTTTTCTCTCTAAAAGCCTCAAACTGTTTGCCTGTACCTTCTTGTATTTTAAAGAAGGATTTTATTAGTTTCTTCCACTATCATTTTTCATAAGTATAGATTCACTGTCATTTTTAGTGTTTCAGTTGTGTTAGGGAATCCAGGAATGCTTGCTGTAGGAAAAGTGGGTTCGGAAGATGCCATATTGCTCTGGCTTTTGTTGATTGTGTTTTTACACTGGCCTTTAGCCAAGTAGTTGGCCTTGGTGTTTTCTGGTACATCCTGTTGCTCACTGGAGTTTTCGAGGGTGTAAAAGGAGCCCTGGGCAAGAAGCTAGATGTTCCTACAGGTGATGTCCTCAGGTTGATGGGAATGATCTCAGACTGGCAGGTAGTTCTCAGGGACTTGCCTGGGGCTCTGCTCCGATATGATTCAGTAGACTAAGTGGGCTCCTCAGGAGCTCTGAGACCCTCCTCACACCAAGGGAAGTCCCAGAGGCAACTGTCCTGCTACTGAATTTCTTGATCCAAGGTTAACGTGGTACCGCTGCCCAGACAGTGCTCTCAGACACTGTGCTCAGATACTATGGTAGCTGGACACAGCCATTTTGGAGTATCTGTGAGCTTAGAGAACAGATTGAGCTTTGGAGTGTTAGTTGGGGTTGTTCAGCGAGTCGAGAGGTCTGAGGTTGTAGCTGCATGTAAAAGGACAGTTAGAGTGGGCGCCTGAGTTTGAATGTAAGTATCCTCAGTACCAGAAGGTTAGGCAGAGGTTGGAGCCGTGAGCCTCAGGTACAGGAAGATACCCAACAAACAGTGAGAGCAGGCATGTGGCCGGAGGCTGAGGCTATACCTGTGAGAGTGGGGAAATTTTTCCCAGGTTTAGCTGGATGGAGCTGAGGTTGGACCAGCCAGTTTCCCTCACAGTGGGCTCTCATCTCACCTGTGAAACATAGAACACATATGTTGACGTTTTGGAGTCCATAACATGGTCTGTTGGCCTCTCTTCTTTCACTGCTGTCCAATTGGTCAGATACCCTGAGCACTTGATGCCGCCATCTTGGATCTTCTCCCAATTTCTTCATAAATCACCTAAAATTTTTCTTATACAAGTCTTTTACTTACAGTCTACTTGTGATTTGCATGTCGAAATTGTAATGGATTTTGTTTGTTAATTTAGTATCATGCTAATTTGCTGAAAGCAATTATAAGATGTAGAAGTTTCCTGGTAGAGTTTTTATTGTTTTTATATTTAATATCATCTTATTTGCGAATAAAGTTGTGTTGACTCTTTTCTTTTCTATGTTTATTATCTTGTTTTTCTTTATATATTTTATGACTTTAGCTAAGACTTTGAGGATAATATTGAATAAGTACAGAGATAATGGACTGCATTGTTTTATTCTTAAATTAGTGAAACGCTTTGAGTTTCACTATTTATGTTTTTGTTGACTGTAGGTTTCAATAAACTGCCTTTATTATGTTAAAATATTTCAACTGTATTCATAATCTCTCTGGGTCTTTTATTATGAAGAGATATTGGGTTTTGTCAAAAGTCTTTTTGCAGCTATTGAGATCATCGTGTGATTTTTTATTCATTGTCTTTGTACATTGTATATTGCATTTATTGATTTTTGTATGTTTAAACATCCCTTCATGTCTGGGAAGAAACCTACTTGATCATGGTGCATGATCTTTTTGATATGTTCTTGGATTCAGTTTGCAAATATTTAATGAGAATTTTTACAAGTCTGTTCATAATGGAATTTGGTCTGCTATTTTTTTTTCTATGTTGGGATTTTGTGTGATCTTACTGGGTATATAGACACAAATTAAAGATAAGTTACATGCCCACCCGGCCATATATGCTATATAAGAGAAACTAATGATAATATGTAGATTTTTGTCTCATATTGATTTTTTGGGGTTTTATAAGGAAATCTTACTGGTCTTCTGTGTGTATATTACAGTTTCTGATTTTTTGTTTTTAAGTGTTTTATGTGTTTCTTGTGCCTGTATTTTAGTTGCAGTTTTTTTTTAAATTCAATTTTTGTTCTCCCGCTTGTTTTATAGAGAGAACAAAATAGGTAGGGTGTGGAGAATAAAGCCATAATCATCTGTTGTCCAGATTTTCAGACAACCTTCTGAATCTCCACATTTTGAGTTTCTGTAACGTACAATCTTTGTGTATTTTGTGAAGTATAGGTTTTATGTAGTATTTCAGCAAAACCATGGATTTTGTCTGGTTCCCCGGGGAGAAGAACATTGACATTGTCAAAGGCCTTAATTAATTATTTAACTTTTTGATACCAAAAAATGAAGATCTGTTTCAGAACATAGGCAACCAGGAATGGAAAGTTAGTTGTAAAAATGTAAAAATATGTGTCTAAGTAATACATTATTTCAAAAAGACACTGAATGTTATTCTTCCTCATTTCTAACAGAATGAGAGAGAGAGAGAGAGAGAGAGAGAGAGAGAGAGAGAGAGAGAGAGAGACTAAGAAAGCATGGAGTTTTATGAGTAGGAAGGTTGGCAGAATCTGTGAAGGTATGGATATACTGGAGGGGAAATGTTCATCAGAATATAGTGTATGAAAATGTTTTCAAGCTGGGTGATGGTGGTTCATGTTCTTAATTTCAACACTGGGGAAGCGAACACAGCTGGATCTCTCTGTGTTCAAGGCAAACAGTATACATAGTGGATGTTATGATCACAATGGTACACAGGGAAATTCTGACTCTAAAAACAAAAGAAAACATAACAAAAAAGTGGAAATTTTTAAAAGAGTCATTATTTGAAAAAATATAATTAAATTATGTTTTCAAATACTTTCCAACAGAAAGTCTCATTTCTATAAATATTAAAATATGTTTAAAATAATTAAATACACATTTACATATCAAAGATCAAAGAAATATTGATCATAATAAGCTGTATTATGAAAAACTTGATAAAGATAATGTGATTTGTGAAAAATGAGAAATAGTTATACTAAAGTAAAAGGAACTCAATTTTTATGAAATAAAAGTAGTACTTGAAGTGACAGAAGAAAAGGAAGAAAAAAGATAATGAAAGAAGAAATGTTTTTTCTATTACTAGAATGTTAGCATCCAATGTCCCATAGGTAAATATGAACAATAGTATAGTTTTTCAAGTTTCCTGGTTACAAAATCAAAGTTAAAGCAAAATGAATATAATCCAAAGTGAAAAAAAAACCTGCAACCTTTCCAATATACTATAAACTTAGCTACAAGTTCTAGAAGTATTTCTTTCTGTATATGAAATAATTCTATATGCTGAATTGAATATTAAAAGTCAAGACAAGAAAAGCAATTATAGTTTAAAGAAAATAATTGATTGTGAGCCCAGCTCTTAAATGTAAGCTTTATCTCTTGCTCAGAACATCAGGAGATCACGCTCCAAGAATTAAATAAACAGGGCTAATTTAGGCTCACAGAGACTGAGTCAACACTTATGGAGCCTGCATAGGTGTGTGCTAGGTGGTCTGAATACAAACTGTGGATGTTTAGCTTCAGATTTTTGTGGGATTCCTGACAGTGGGAGAGGTGATGTCTCTGACTCTTTTGCTGCTTTTGGGACCATTCTCCTCCTACCCAGCTGCCATCCAACCTTGCCAGGAAGATTTATGCCTAGTCTCATTGCATCTTGCTAAACCATGTTTGGTTGTAGCCATGGGAGACCTAAACTGTTCTAAAGGCAAACAAGATAACAGAGAAAGAGAGAGAGAGAGAGAGAGAGAGAGAGAGAGAGAGAGAGAGAGAGAGAGAGAGAGTTTCTTCTCTTTATAAAAATAAAGAGTACACTAACCTTAGCTAATTAGCCATAGACTCAAATAGCCTACCTAAGGCACATACATGAGAAATTAATTGCTGTATAGCCCACATTTTAAAATTTCCTATACATAATGTGCAAATCAAAACAAGTCTGAAGAGGAGAGGAGGCCGATGGAGGAGAGGGAGGAGGGACAAATAGTGGGAGCAGAGGAGGGAGGAGACTAAATCCTGCATATTCAAAGTCTAAAAGTGAGAAACTTAAGATCCTTGGGTCGTACGAAAAATTTCCAATGTTTTCCTAGCTTCATGTACATTTACAATAAAGATGATGTCAGATATATTAATAAAGAAACAAGGAATCTAAAAAGAGCTGACAAAAGCATCCTAACACATGTATAGGGAATATTTTTTTCATACCAAATAAGATAGAAAGGATTGCAGCAGACAAATATTTAAACAGCATGATGTTTATGGAGATTAGAAATGGGTGGTAAGTGTGTAAGTGTTCTCTATGACCAAAGTGGTTCATAATATACCTTCTTCAAACATCAGCTTCTTAATTTCTTGAGCAAGGAACCATGGAAAAATATGCCATTTTTAGCTATAGAAAGTGCATGCTGGGGCTATCACTGGAGATCAGCCATATAGTGAAAGAAAGAAAGAAAGAAAGAAAGAAAGAAAGAAAGAAAGAAAGAAAGAAAGAAAGAAAGGAAGAAATGAAACACCTGCGCCACAGTTTTACTTTGGAGAAGACATAAGACATTCTTGTAAGTGACTCAGCACAATTGTGGGTTAATTAACCGGTCTTTGACCCATTGGAAAAGAGATATGCCATTAACATTTGACAAGATATATATGAATTCCTTTGATGTTTGTTCAATTTGTTCTATCACCCGTCTACTTATTTATTATTTACACCTCTGTAAAAAAAAATGTCATTTCATTGTTTGAGAAAAATCTGGTTCAATAGAGAGTATTATTTGGAATTTCCAGAAGGAAGTGTTATTACAAATAGGACATGAAAAAATCTCATCTTTGTCGTTTGTGAAAATTTGCTTATAAAGGAAAAAAGTATTATGTAATCATAGCTCAAATACTATGAAATATTTGAAATAGTTATCATTATGACATGTATATTAGTTTTCATTCTTCACTCATTAGTTTGAATATAAAGATGATATAGAGCATGTTGATAGAGCTATTTTGAATTACTTCCATTGGCTTGTAACATCATGAAACTTAGGTTTTATTTCTTCCCCAACCATTTTAGATATACTTAAAGATATTCAGCATACTGTGGCTATGGTTTTAGTATTACATATTCATCAAAGGGTATGTTATAAAGACACGGTAAACAAATAGAGGTGGTGTTGGTAGGTAGTGGGACATTGAGAACCCAGATTTGAAGGAAGGAAGTTAGGTCGTTTAGAGTGTGTCTTGGAAGGAGTTATTAAGATCCTGCCACTTTGATCTGTTTCATTTGGTTTCTGTCCACCATGAGGCAAGCAGCTTTACTCTGCTGCATGCTACACGGTATGATATTGTACTCTACTGCCATAAATAATGGAACCAAGGGATCCTAAATCTATGAATCACAGTAAACATATCTTCTTTCCATGTTTTTTCACCATAGTTATAAAATATTGATTACCACCATACGTTATCTTTATTAAATTTCCATACATAATCATGGGTTTATTTGCACTATCATATTTCACATGGTCTTGATTCATAATGAAGAGAAATAAATAACAAAAATTTATCAGACACAGGACATTTCTTTTCAATCACCACTAAAAATAATAATAATAATAATGGATAAATAAGACCTGAAAGTAACTGTAGAGCTTATTTTTAATTTTGATAACAGCAGCATAAAGAACTGTCTGTTTTTATTTAAAAATATACTTACGTATAATATGAATATGAATATATTAGCCTATATATAAATGTAGGCTAAAAGCTCAAACACATTACTTTAAAAGGCTTTTAGCATTCTCTTTCAATTCAAACTTTTCAACTATAGAGAGAATTATAAATCATAATTCTAACTTCAGGCTCCATTCACAAATGAGCATATTGTATCATTCTACCCATCCAAAATAAACACTCAACATTAAACTCTAATTGAACAGGAAGAAGTGAATAGTCTCAAAAGAAGAATATGTTCTTATTTTTGAACCATAGTCTGTTTCCATAACTATGACTTGAGTACTGCAGAAAGTATTTTATAATGGTTTAAAAATATATATAGAAACAAGGCAATGTTGGAATAGAATTACTTGTGGCATAAATAACCCAATATGATATGCTATGATATATAATCACTTATTTGTATTTCATGGCGACAGACAAATATTTACCTTAGTTTCATTCGTAATCTATATAAAATTCCTTACTTCACCAAGAACTTGCATACAGATATTAATAGAAAATACAAGTTATTTGTTGTTTTGTTGTTGATTTCAGTGTTGGTGTTGGTGGTGGTGATGTTTGTGGCGCCTCATAAATTCAGAGTAGTTTTCAGTGTTGCGTGCGCAGTAAAAATTCCTGAAGCAACTCAGAAGAATGGTGAGGATACGTGGAGAATTCCTTTCATTCAAAACAGTTTTCTTTATTTCCTACCAGAATGTTTTTATTCTAGCCGTATGACTGAAAAAATGTTTAAACATATTTTAAACTACGATTCTCTCCATGACTGGTGAACATTTTGGATTTTCTGAAAAAACTTTAGAAACTTAGAATGCAGACCACTTTTAAGAACTGAGGTAGAAGCTTGCATTACTCATTATTCCTGTACAAAGGGAAGAAAGGCGGTGTAACCATTAGCCCCGCGGCCCTCGATCGGTTTGGGAAGAACAGTAGCCGGCAGTGAGGATGTATTGCCCTCCAAAATTCTACCTTCTTTCTCAGATAATAATTTAAATATTTTAAATTTTTGAGTAATGAAACTGGAATATGAAAGATAAAACATTCTTGTGTTTTCTATCCGCTATTTTTAAATTGGACAAGTCTTTGAAGTGAATGATTTTAATATTTAAAGTTTTACTCTGCCTAAAAAGGTATTTCCTAATGATGAATATATAGATGATTCAGCAGTTCAGAGCATTTGTAGAGACTTGGGTTTGGTTTCCAGAGGCCACATGGCAGCACACAGCTGTCTGCACTTCTGTTCCATGTCAAGATAATGATGTAGTCACACACAGGGTTTTTAAATTAAAGTGTATATATAAAAAATAAAGTAATAAAATAAAGGATATATTCTGGCATGGTTATCTAGTTTATTTTGAAAAGTTAGTCATACATCTTATTGCAATTTAATATATTGGGGCTGGACTGATGTCTCAGAGATTAATATCACTTGGTCTGGCAGAGGATCTGTGCTGGCTTCCCAGCACACCCACATAGTAACACACAACCATTTGTAACTGCAGTTCCCAGGGAATCCAATGTGTTTTCCAGCCTTTGTGGTCACGGCATGCAGGTAGTGCACACACATGTGTGCAAACAAGACACTCATACACATGAAAGAAATAAGTCTTTTACTAAATAAGCGTCCCCCTTTTCACAGAGAAGACTTTCTTGTTATTTCGATGATCCAGTCTAATTTTTTCTAAGTCACTGTTTGATCATATAGGTTTAGTATCATGCATGTGCAGGTGAAAGCGGTGATTTGAAAATGGATATAGGTATCATTTACGCAAAGCAAGCAATAAGAAAAGAAACTACTACATGAGGCATTTTTCCAGCTTCCCTATGAAAATGTAGATAACAGAACTGCAATGAAAAGTTTGGTGGTGACTTCCTGCTGGGCAGTTCTGAGTTTCTTTTAATGGGCTCGAAAATACCACTGAAGCAGCCCATGCAGGAGATTGCGACGTATTAATTCAGGTAACGCTTCATTTTCCAGAAGCCCCTTGTTTAAGAAAGGTTATAAAAATACCTTTAAAACGAAAAGAAGGAGAAGAAACAGCACTCGCTGTAATGTGGTGAACATCTGACATTATGTGATAAATGCTCTTGCCTTTCTGATCCAAAGTACAGCTAACTTCACAAACAATGCAAACTACACACGAGATACCATTAAGAAACCTTCCGTGACTCTCCATTAATCCCCTCTGCGTATGACAACCTTGAGGGGGAACTTCAGTTTACCCCAGTCCCTGGGGGTTACAGAGTTTGTTGTCTGGAAAGTTCATGAAGTCTGGATGCCGGGAGTGTGGGTTTTCAGCAGTGCTGCCCCCAGTCTCGGCTGGAAGCCTTATAAGTGAGGTCTTTCATGTGGTTTTCACCATTTCTCACTCCAGCCTCTGAGAAAAGAATAGAAACAAACCCTGCCAGTGTTTATGACAGCCCTGGAAGGGAGGTTGAATTTCAAGTCCGCTCTTGAAGGAGGGTGAAAGGTCAGCTTGGGAGTGAGAAGGAAATTAGGGAAGTTGTTCTCATCCTGCGCTGCTCTTCTGTACAATCTCCTTTTTTTCCTCATAGAGACCCAGAGCACAGACAAATGAAACTTGGTGCAAATGGAGAGCTTCTCGTGATTCTGTCCTGCACATTTCTAGCCATCATCATGCAATACCAGAGTCACGTGACATAGAGTAATGCTTACAGTCACTGTTGTTTATAAGAATATAGTCAAGCATGTTTTGAAGATCACATTGTTGCTTCAAGTACATAAGACAACTGAATATTATAACATTTTCAGATATGAGGTGAGTCATATATTTGTTAGGGATTTAATTTCTTAACTTGACACAAACAGTGTTTTAATGTACTTTATTTTGTTTTGTCTTTCATGCATCACATGCCACACGGGTAGTTTGTGTTCCTAGTACTAAAATGAGGGAAAATTGCTTATTGTGATGCAATGACTTACATAAGAAAAATGATTAATGAAGTACAGCTGGATTTGGGATTTCTGATTCTCAGGTTGTGGCCAGGCTTTTAATAGAATACCTTCTGAGAATCAAAATATGCACTGAATTATTTGCATAGAATTAAAATTCAGGCACATTTCTTTAAGATCCTGCAGAGGTGAAGTAACAGGAGATGAGCATGGTAGTCAGCAGTGCAAGTCAATGAAAACTTAATGAGCAATTACTAGTCATGACTGTACTTGAAAGAGAGAAATGCCGAGCCTGGGATGATGAGCCAACACTTCACAGAGGTTATTAGAATGCATGTTCGACAATGCCATAACAGCTATCCCACATTTGCTTGCAGAATAGAGAAAAGATGAAAAGACTTATACAAAGGATATCAAGCATTGGAACATGTATTAAGTATAGACATTATATACTTAATCATTATTTGAATCATATCAATAACTGTAGCATGCCTATGATATTCTCTCTCTCTCTCTCTCTCTCTCTCTCTCTCTCTCTCTCTCTCTCTCTTTTTACAGAGATTTGGAATTATGCTTGAAGGAGTCAAGAATCCATCTGGATTACAACTATAATGTGAAGCTCAAAATGTTTACACTCCTTTGTTCAAGACTTAACTCCAGCACATGCCATCTTATACTTGCAGATTTGCTTTCTTGGCATAGAGTAGTAAAATAGAGAATATTTGCAGTGAGTGTAGAGTATAGAATGGAACTATATCTTCTGAAACTTCAGTAAATGTGTTTCTTGTCAAACTTAGCTGGATGCATCTGAGATGGAATAGGGTAAAATCGTCTGATGATAAAAAGTCAAGACCGCTTTCTAAATCAGAATCCACTTAAGGCAACATGATAGATGGAATATGTTTTTACCTTACATGTACAAATATTTAGTTTTATTAACTACACTAAAATGGAAAATATATTGTTATCTTTAGTCAGGTATATTGAATCACGTTCAATGTGAATATAAAGTTTACCAAAAAAATTCAAAAAACAAAAAAAAAAGTTTCTTTTCTTGTTTTCAAATTTCTTTAACCAATTCCAAGGGGAAAAATTATAGCAAAATAGAAAAGAAATAGATACTGGAAATTTTTCTCATTCTTTCTCTGCTTACTCTCATTTTATTTTGGCTGCATTTGCTAAATGGTCCCCTTCATTTGTAAAATAGAAATAATAATAGGTCATGTTTTATGAGACATGACATAATAGAGAAGGGATTTTTTCCATCCTTGCCTCAAAGGAATATTATGATGTAAGTAATGGAGTCTTCACTTCTTGTCTTATTGAGATCTACTCTTCCAAATACAGAGGGAAATGTAAGAAGACAAAATGAGAAAGGCAAGCCAGTGTGATAGGCATTGATGTGGAACCTAATCTTTTCATTATCCATCAGTCTCTGTCTACATGATTGTAATATTGCACATGCTCAGATGCTTTGGGTCAATAAAATTTATCTAATCTTTCATAGAATTCTCTGTAAACTGGTTTCACTTATTTTTTCAAGTGAGAAGATACAATTATATTGTCATATCATAACATGTCAACAAAAATTGAATATATACTGTCATCAAAACTGATTTAAATTTAAATTTCTCATGTACTCACTGGTCTCTCTCTTTCACATATTAATTTTAACAACGTACCAGAATGTATTTAATTTTTATTTTTTAAGACAGGAGAAAAAAAAAGGAAGAAGTTATTTTCAAGCTGTCTTCTGTTTTTACACCCAAGAGGACATGAGTTTAGGAGAGATGACCCTGCCTTCTGTGGGTGGCTGCATTTGGTAGCCTCGACAGAACAACGCTGGAGAGTTCACCTTTGTGTTGCAGATAAGGGAGATGCAGCGGCCCTACCAGCTCAGTTCCAACCCAGACCCAGATCCAGGGCTTTGAGTTGCCCCATATCAAAATCTAGATCATCTGTGAGTTGTTAAGAGTTGTTACAGATATGTATCTGCTGGTCCAAAGATGCAGGATCTCTAGGACACAGGGCAACAACATGGCAAGCAGGAAGAGTCCTTATATTGGGGAGACTTATATTGATGGTGTCACAAAAGGCAGAAACCTCAAACCAGACCAATGACTCATTGCAATGAACATTCACAATTAAAAATGTGTGGATATAAGGTTATATTGTGGAGCACAATACTGGTTGGTTGCGTGGTTTTCATTCTGTGGGAAAGTTTGCAAGGGGAGAGGGTAGATACAAGAGAATGGGGAGTTGAGTGGGATGGTGGTACCTAATGAGAAACTCCCAAAGAATCAATAAAAAGATTTTTAAAATTAGAAGTGCATTAGTGGTTTCCCTGAAGACTTTTTCCTAACAGCTTGCCTCCTGATGTAGTCTTAATAGTGGAATTTCAGTTATGAAATTTTGTTTAGGGAATATAAACTCATTTTATCCATCTTCCAGTTGATAAGTAGATAAAACAAGGATGATGCACCTAATGTGTAGAGAAAAACTTTAACCTATTTGCTTTTCAAAGTAAATGGCTAGCCATATGAGAATTTACAAAGTAAGATAAGCATTTTCCTAATTAGAGACAATCAATCAACCATTACTTTGAGCAATATCATGCCTCTTATTAAAAGAGTTAAACAGCCAGAAAATATTTTAAAATTAGCAAGATATCAATGTCTCCTTTGTGTGCTGTACGATTCAGGGGGTGGGGGTGGACTAAACTTTCAGATGAAAGGATTGCAAATAAACAGAGTATTTGGATAGTCATCAAGCAACCTTTCTTGTCTCTTTCATGTCTTTTTCTGGGAATGTATTAATCTTTAAAGCCCTCTTACATTATAAATATTGCTTATGGCACAAATCATGCAAATTTATTTCCTTTCATTACTTCAGAGCTTCCTGGGTCAAGAGTTATCATTCAGACAACATCAGCTGCTTCAGCTAAACCATATTATGCGGTGGTGTCAGATCCCATTCAAATGTATGATGTAGGGCTGTGATAAATCCCTCCCAGCCTTTGGCAAAGTTAGTAAGGTAGGGTTCTGTTTAGAAAAAGAGGGTTTTAAAGGTTTAAGTGCACTATTCTCAGGAAATTAAGCAAATAGAAGGCGAACCGTATAACCAACACTAATACAAAAATCCTTTCCAAATAGCAGGAAATGATGTCAGGAGTGTTAGAATTGAGGTTCTTCTGGAAAATTGTGCTAAGGAAGCCCCTTAAAGATGGTGGTGATTTTTTTTTACATTCATAATGAGCTGTCAAGGTGTCCAGAGAGAAGCTTTCATAGCACAGCAAAAACTTATAAGAAGGAATTTAGAAACACTATCTGGAATCGCTATTTAATAAATTTATAATTCCACATGAGAAGAGGTAAATGTTCTTCTAATAGCTATTACTCTACCCTCTGAAGAGGCAAAGAGCCAGCACACAGCCCCCTCCTTCACTGCATATTTCAATCGGTTTGAGAAATTTCTAGATTGGGGTCAACAAGAAAACAGGAGAGACTCTCTATAGGCAGTAAATCGAAAGTATAAGTAAAAAGTAAATCAATGGAACTTACAATCCATTGCTTGCACCAAGCAGTTCTCATGCATGTTTTCTCTTTTTTGGGGGGGTATGTGGTTTTGAGACAGGGTTTCTCTCTGTTAGCCTTGGCTGTCCTGGATTTGCTTTGTAGACCAGGCTGGCCTTGAACTCACAGTGATCCACCTGCCTCTGTCTCCGGAGTACTGGGATTAAAGGCATGCACCACCAGGACGGGGTCATGTTTTCTTTTTTTATCAAGCATTATTTTTGTTTTTGTTTGTTGCAAACAGAATGTCACCTTGTAACCAAGAACTCCTTCATAATCACCATATGTCAACCTCAAGCTCTCCAAGGCAAGATTATAGATGGACACTACACTATCTCCCATCTTTGACATAGAAATTTTGCCACAAACTTTTGCTGTTGCAATTAAATTAGTAGGTTACTAGAAGAATTTGTCATATTACAATAGAATTCAAGACATAACACATTTAATTCAACAGTGAGGTTACTTCTCTGGAGTCTGAAAAAATGGCGCAGAAGTTAGACACACTGCTGGGCCTTCAAAAGACCAGGGTTCAGTTCCCCGCACCCACATGGTAACTAACGCCTTTCTCTAACTGTAGTCACAAAGTGTCCAATGCCTATTTCTACTCACAGTAGGGAATAGATGCAAGTGTTCCACAGGTATTTATGCAGAGAAAACACTGGTACACAAGAAGTTTAATGATGATGATGATGATGATGATGATGATGATGATGATGATGGTGATGATGGTACTACTAATACTACTACTACTAATACTACTACTACTACTAATAAATTATTTATATGACAATATTACCTGGTTTTTTACTTAGTAAAAGTACTTATGATAGTCACCAGGATCATCACAGACACCACTATTTAGAATGAGACTACTTTATTGGCCTGACAATCCTTCATGTTGTAATCTTATAATTGAGGTGATCAAAACAGGTATATTAAAACATGTATAAAGTCTACTCAGCATGGACATGCAGGGGGTGGATACCGAAAGAGCTCTTAACTCTAATTTCAACTCTATATTGTCTCTTCTAGTGAACCATGTGTATTGTTAAAGGACAGGCTAACTCTTCCATAAACACAAGGATCTGAATTGGAATTCTTAGAGCCCACATGAAAACCTTGGCATAATAAACCATGCTTTAATCTAGTTTTGTGTGGTAGGATACCAGGCAGGGCTACCATCCATTCTGAAATTGATAGTAACTCCACATTTAGGAAATAAGTTGGCCTTCCTATGCATATGCATTGTCATATATCACATATATTTCCTCTCTCTCTCTCTCTCTCTCTCTCTCTCTCTCTCTCTCTCTCTCTCTCTCTGTTTCTCTCTGTCTCTGTCTGTCTGTCTGTCTCTCTGTCTCTGTCTCTGTCTCTCTCTCTGTCTCTGTCTCTGTCTCTCTGTCTCTGTCTCTGTCTCTGTCTCTCTCTCTCTCTCTCTCTCTCTCTCTCTCTCTCTCTCTCTCTCTCTCTCACACACACACACACACACACACACACATACACACACACAAGCAAAATAAACATACATTTAAGGAAGAATTTTTAAAAAGTATACACTAAGATCAAATACTTGATCCTTTTAAGATTTCTAGGACAGAACTAGCCTTACTTAACTCAATACCTCATTTACACAAGTTAAAATGAACCTGGGCTAGGGGATGTAAAGTTTGATACCTTTGTGAGACAAAGAAGTGCATGATCTTATATGCATACTTTTGATCATTTTTGGTTCAGGCAGTAGCAGGAAGGCATTTTTTCCACTGATGATGTAATGATAATATAAGTGAAAATGATGAAGAAAAATAATTTTCCTTTTGCTGGCCATAAACTACACGTATGTATGACTTGTTAGATGACATGAAAGGAAAACATTGGCAGAGAATTAATCTGCGTCTTTATGTTTGCTGATAATGAAATGCTGGAAACCTGGAAAGCAAAGCTGAAGCAAATGCAGTCCAAAATACACAGTATCCTAAGGATGTGGGTAGGGGGATGCACTGTAGAAGCTTATCACTGTAGTAATTTAATTTGTTACAAGAAGGAAAGCCAGGTTAAGTCAACCTTTCTCCATATAAGGAGTGGAGCTGATCTGCAGAGGAACACAGGAGCTCTGTAGCTTTAAGTGAGACTACATGAACAGAGAAAAGTGTATTAACACTTAGGTTTTAAATAAATGTTTATTTGTTCTGCTTTGTGGGAAGGTGCATGTCAAGGTGCCTCAGAGGACATCAGAGTGGAGCTTACAGGAGTAGGTGTGTACTTCTTCACACACAGGTCTTAGTATTGAACTCAGTTTTTCAGGCTTGGTCTCAGGGGCCTTCACCAAGGAATCATGTTTCCTGGTTATACACTAAGAGCAGACATATAACATAAATAAAAAATAAGAATTAGAAGAGCCCCTTAAGTGAAGAATTGGCTTTAGCGAGTAAATGAAATTAATTTTTCTTTTTATCTCTATTACTACACATGAAAAATGATACAGAAAATAACATAAGATATAACATTTTAAGTACCTCTTATGTCATAAAAATATATCTGAAATCTGGAGTTTCAATTCAGGTGAAACTTCTCACACAATAATTTTATACTAAAATTAACCCTTCTTTTCTTTATACTGTATATGTGAACTTTCTTTTCTGTGTTCCTCTTAGTAACTGATGAATCGATGACACAAAGCCTACTCCATTGTTCTGAAGACTGTGTGTAACTCCTAAATGTGGATTTTCCCACAGAGATGAAATATATACATTCTTATAAACTGATTTTTCATCTAATGAACCATTTAATAAAAGCAACAGGGCATCCCTTAAATGAAATTTAGTTTCAATGACTGTTAATTTTTCAAATATCAAGTCCTAGAATTGATATGTTTAGGATAGAAATAAACATACACTGTACATTTAAGTTTGTATTAGTCTTGATAGAAGAGTCAAAATATATTTTATGACAAACTCAGGTACAGGAAATTAACAGTTGAACAGAAAATGGCAAGAAGCAGAAGAGAGTAAGACAAAGAGAGAAGTAGGGAAGGAGTAAAGAAGAAAGAATGGATAGAAGAGGCAGTAATATCTCAATAATTTAGTAAATAGCCTCTCAATAATTATTACAACCAGTGAATTCTGATTATTGTTGTAGTTTCTCAAATAAGATGAGGCTAAAGAAAGAGAACTATGTTATTGAGAAATAGCTAAATCATCAGAGAAGCAGAGACTCCCCCATACACCAACCCACTCAGCTCATCCAGTCACATCAGCATTGAATGCATCTTCTTCCTCTGTAGCCTGAGGCAGCTCCTCTGCTAGGGAGAAATGATCAAACCGTAAGTAACAGAGTCTGTGTCAGAGACAGTCCCTGCTCTCCTTTCTAGGGGCCTCACATGATGCCTGAGCTTCCTGTTAGGTACATGTATGTAGAGGGCATATGTCTATCCATGCATGGCCCCTGGTTGGTGTTTCAGTCTCAACGAGTACTTTGAGCGCTGGTTAATTGGCTCTGTTGGTCATCTTATGGAGACCCTGTAACCGCCATGTCCTTAAGTCCTTCCCCCGCCCCACTTTCCCACAAGAGTCCCTGTGCTTTGCCCAATGTTTGGCTGTGAGTTTCAGCATGTTTCAATCTGTTGTTGAGTGTAGCCTTCGGAGGACAGCTATGATAGGTTCCTGTCTACAATCATAGCAGAGTATCTTTAATAGTGTCCAGGATTGGATCTCTCCATGGGGTGGGCTCAAGTTGGGTATTCGCACCATCTCTGCTTTATCTTTACCCCTGAACATCTTGTGGTCAGAGTAAATATAGGTCTGATGCTTTTGAGAGTGGATTGATGTTAGCCTCCCTCCACTAGGAGTCCTGTCTAGTTAGGTGGTGTCCTTTTCAGTCTCCAGCCATAACCCTTGCTGCTAGGAGTCTCAAAGAGAATTTCACCCATATCTTCCCAGAAGCCTACCCTGGCCTTGGTCTCGAGCTTTCCTCGTGTATTTTTAGTAGTGATATGAAACTGACTAACATTCATACCCAATCACTTTTTACGTGTTCTGGCATTGTTAAAAAATTGACAGTTATATAGAACTGAAATAAAATACATATGTGTGTGGTCTGTGTGCATGTGTATTCCTATGTATATGTATCTATGTGTTTATGTGTAAGTAGTTATGAATATTTAAGGATATAAATGTTGAGGTTCAAAGTTTATTTTATGTATTGAGAAGTGGTCTTCCATTAACCCAATTCTTGTGTGTCTAGCCCTCTAGCTACTTTGTCCAAGGAATTCCCTATCCTGTTTCCGGAAGAGTGAGATTATAGGCACACTCAATTACTAGTTAGTTTTTCATTTATTCTAGGAACCTGATCTCCCATACCGACACTTTGATCAGCTGGCATTTTACCTACTATCTGCAGTATCCATATTATTTTAATGTAAATATTTTTAGATCTTTAATGAGCATGCTATCATCAACTTTTAGCATACATGTTTATCCTTTATTAAAATGGTTTGAGGCAGCCAAGAAAATAAATCCAGAAAAGTATTTAAATTAATTATAGTTTTATTTGTAAGTCCATAAATATTATTTTCCTTGCTTATCTTTCATACTTTCCTTATACAACCATTGCACCAGACATATTCTTGTTAGAAGCTGATGTTAATTATTGAAAATTTACAAAAATAATAAACTTAAGATTAAAGAAGGATAAAGGAGAAATAAGTTTGGAGATATCTTCTTTATCCATGTGTATTTAATTAGTCGTCTACACAGACCCCTTTAAAGATATAGTTAAGGGTTTATTGTTGGTCTGTGTGACAGTTAATCTTTATTATCCACTTGTCTGGCTTTAACATGAAGACAACTTTCCGGGCACATCTCTGAGTTCACTTAAAGTGAATTTGTATTGAGAAGGAGAGACTGGAATTGAATGTGGACAGCAGCATCTATGGCCTGAGATCGTGGACTGAATAAACAGAAAATGTGCTGTACAGTAGCGTTTCTTCCTCTTTCGTGTGATTGAGGACACACTGTAGCCAGCCAGCTCATGCCCTGTTACCATTCTTTCCTCCACCACCATGGCCTGTATTATATTTAAACCATGAACAAAAATAAACCTTTTCCTTTTTTGGGTTATTTTAATTGGGTTTCTTACATCTGCTATGCTTCTCCACTCCTATCCCTTCCAACATCTCAACACCAGGTAGGAGAGACAGAAGGTTAGTGGGAAGAGGGAGCTTTGAGATATATTTATTACTTCCTGCTGATTAAGGGGATTGAGTTCCTTGAAGGAAGTCCAATCTTTTGTCTCATCAGGATTTCTCCGACTTTTTGTCTCTTTTCTCTGAACCACTTGACAAAGTAGAAGTAGGAGGAACACCTGTGCCCCTCTTTTGGGGCTCTGGTCTTTTTATACCCTCTCCTGGGTCACCAGAATTAAACTTTCTTCATCTGGCAGAATCATGTCCCTGCCAGAGCACATGAGACAAATTGTCTCCTACTGTGGGCAATCTGAAATATCCCCGTGTCCTACACCTTGGATTAAAATAAAAGTGAGTTTATGTTTTTAAAGACACAAAATTCTTACTACATTGTCTTCCTTACATTGCCTTTCTCCTGGTATCTATCCACACAATAGAAATGTAACTAGTACAGTATAAAATCAGCATTATAGGTGGTTGCAAATATGAGTAGTTGCTAGTTTTACATCTTATTTAAATTAAGAGCAATCGGTATTCAGATGTCAACACCAAAGTGAGAGAAACTTCATACATATTACAAGAACCCACAATCTCCCTGGTGCCTAATCCAACACAAGCACTAATCAAGAATATAAACTTCTGGTTTGTCTACATCCCCTTCCTCTGTGTCTGACATCATGTGGAAGGGAATAGAATGGAAAGGAGACAGAAGGTAGGAACAGGAAGATAAGAGCGGGAAGATTTCAATCAGGATATAATGTGACTAAGTTATAATAATAATAGTAATAAAATGTTTTTAAGAGTCTAAATTTCACAAGGTTTTCACTTGCTTTCCTGTTTGTTTGTTTTATGTGATGATGCTGTTTCATTTTTCAGAAAACGACCCTAATTTTGCTTCAGATGAACTTAAGATACTTTCGTTCAGAGTGAATATAGACATTTCAAGAACCGTGGTGTCAAAGACATATAGTTGCAGAACAATTTTGGCAATCCCATGATATCCTGGATGTCATTAAGCTAGCGCTTCTTACTGGCTGCATGCCCCTCCCCAGCCCAGTTTGCACACTCCTCAAGACTTACATTTATGCTGAGCCAAGGTCCCTTCTTTCTCTTTTGCTTCTCAAGACTTTACCTTTTCTTCCTTGAGTGATTTTTTTAATGGATGGACAAAGTAGGTCAAGTAACATAAGCCATTGTCACTCTACACTAAATCTTTCAACTTTTTTAGAACTGCCCTGAAGCTGAACTTTTACTAAGACTTTCTGATTAGTATGGGAACGCCGGGCTGTATTCCTAGTAGTGTTTCCTTGCACCAAGGAAAGAAATGGGGAATTCTCCATTTCAACCCGGCTTACTACCTATTTCAGCACAGAGAAGCCATTACATATCATAAACTGTATTCTTCATTAGAAAATGTAAGTAACAATGCATTTCTTGTTCAAATCCCCAAGTTCTGGACAGACTTAATAAAGTTGTATAGGTGAATACACACACAAACCACTAAAGCATATTATAATAGAAATGCCCTAGTTTGTCTTTGTGATGAATCAGATAAACTACAGTCAACCTAGTTCTTTAAAGAGTCGGTTCCATTCTGTAGTTTCAGCTTTATTTTTTTTCTTTTACCTCTGAAATAATAAAATGCTAAGCACATCTTGCACAAGTTGGGAAATGAGTAGGATATGGGTATAAAAATATCTTGTTTTTTTATTATAGGCATTAGTTGCTGGATGATCCGCAAGCTGTAACACTGTTCTTTTTGTTTCCAACATTGCTGCTACTATTACTACCAGAGAAGCCCAGAGCTTGTGCTTTTTATCAAAAACCCTTTGGGCGATCAAATATTCTGACCTAGTGACTGGATATGCTGTGAAAGAATGCCATGGCATTCATCACACACAAATAATCTATTGAGAAAATGAACGTTAGGATTCAAGAACAGCTAATGAAAATAATAAGATTACTGGGTAGGTGATTCAGTGCAAATAGGCAGTTATTCTGAACATTTTGTGATAATCTCTATGCTGGTAAGTGAATATTTTAAATATATTACATATTGTATAAATGAAAATAAGTACATTTAGATGTTAATTTTATAAAATGTGTTTCGTGAATAAACCTCAATATAAATAATATATTTAGATTTACTATCCTTTTACTCTTTCATAGTTCCTGTCTTTTATATATTGGTTCATTTATGACGTAATCCCTATACATTTCGTGTGCCAGCCAATATTGCACTATGACAATGAATAACTGTAAGGTAATCTAAGCTCTCTTACAGCCCTCTACTAATCATTTTGTGCAGTCTTCTTATTATTGAAAAAATGAGGTTAAAAAAGAATAGAAGTTTGATATAAGTCCTGTACTAAAGAGTAATCATGAAAATGTTAATTGAGCATTGGCTTTTGTTCAGGTAGCCTGATGAAGGGAAGAGTCTGCCTTTCACAGTAGGAATAGTAGCTCTGAGAAAAGACTATGCTTGGAGGTTTCAGACAACATGAGATTCAAGAAAGCTGTGGTGACAGAGGGAGAGAAAGGTTATGCAGAAAAGAAAGCATCAGAAGTATATTACACTGGGACCTTCGAGCTTTAGAAAGCACTTTGGCTTTTGCTTTGAGACTAATGGAAAACATTGGTAAGATTTAGAGTAAGGGCTTGGCCTCACATGACCTCACAATGTTTTAACAGTATCTCTTAATGCAAAGAGTTGATAATAAAATAACTACATACTCTGCAAATGCAATAATCCAAGTGAGTGCTGATGATGCCGCAGGCAATATGGTACAAAGAAGGCTAGAAGTATTCAAATGATATTAGGGACTTACTTTTAAAAATGTATTTAAAATTATAAATATATAATGTGTGTGTGATGCACAGAACAATTAAGGCTGTTTTCCTGGTCTTTGTATGAGCAGGAAAAAAAGACATCTGTAAATCTTCATTCATGCCATATGAAGAATTGCATCTAATAATAACTCATAAGGGTCTGTAGCCAATAAGAAGCTTTGTCTATGTCTAGATGTCTAGAAGTTCATGTCTCAACCAGTCTCAGAGCTATTCCCATATAGTAGGATTAGCAATATGTTACCTGCTTCTTCTTCAGTTTAAATTCTTCCCATCCTGATTGTATCTCCCTTCCTCATCCCTTCCAAGCCCTCAATAGTTCCTGCCTCAAAAATATGTCTGTCAGATATATTGGGCCAGAAGGCTGAAGATGATGGTCCAATGTTATAGAGAGTTTTGGGTGACTATTGAGGTAGCAAACTGTCTCTGTCATCTTCTCATTTGGAAAACTACTAACCTGCACTCCCACTATACTGTCAATCAATTTTATTCCCTCTCAGATCTATCATGGGGTTGAAGACAAGATAGTTTAGTTCTATAATTAAGCTTAGTTGTTTAGAGGTTAAGATGTTTTTAGGTCTAGATATATGATTTAAATTGATAATGAAGAGATAATGATAGATATTAATTTACATTCAGAATATTAGACACACCAAGATAGGAAAGATATTTTCTTCAAGGGTGCCCAAATGCACATAGCTGAAACACTAAGAATGTAACAATTATATAATTCATGATTATGTCATGGTTCTTCTTGCCATAGGCAGTTTATTGTATATATGTGTAATAATATGAAGTTATATGTAAAAATGAAAAAAATATTCAATAAAACTGTATTTAATATAACTTGGTTGTCACGTGTTTCGGTTTCTAAACTTTATTCAAAATGTTTTACTATTAGGGGTTGAAGAAAGGCTGTGCAGTAAGCACATCTGTTTCTCCAAGAACATAAGTTCATATAGCAGAATACAGTTCAGGCTATTCAAAGTCACCTGTACCTGCACTTCCCCAGGGGCAGCCTTTCTACTCCAGACTCTGTGAACACCCTGATGGTACACGTGATATACAGTCACACAGAGATGCATGTGAGTACAAATATAGTAAATCATTTAAAAACACTAATAGTTAATAGAAGATCACAAAATAACTTAACTTAAAGAAGAAGTTGAGGTACAGTACACTGAGTACTCTCCTGGATTTCATTTGTAAGAAGGCCAGGTCAGCAGCTAATTCAACAAAATTGACTCTTTGTATATATTTCAGGGTATGGAAATGTATTGTTTTCCTTTCTGTATAGCCAGTTATGCCAAGTATTAAGGGCTGCCTGGTTTTATGTCAATTTTTAGAACCATGAATGAAATCTGTTGCTATTTTACTGACCTGAAAATAATTGACTAGATTACTCTTAGGTTTACAAATTGCATCATTATTCATAGGTTATTGTAAATTTCATTAGGAAATATATTTCAATAAAGAATAAAATAATATTTATTACTTAGACTTATTATATTTCATAATTTTTCAAACTTATCAAAAATTTAATATTTGTGAACTCAGTTTTTTATCTTCAGGATTTACATACTTAAAAGACATCTTTATGAAGAACTAGATTGTAAAGCATATCATAGAAGAATGGGTTTTATTCTAATGATATTGAAATGGCATTGCTATCTCAGGGATAATGAAAACTTGTTCTATAAAAGATGAAAAACCTTTCATATAGATTTGAACATAAGCATACCAATGAACAAATTCATCACTAACTCAGTAACTGTATTGTCAGAATATATACAGAACTTCAGCCCTTGATACAAGAAGTTGCTTCTGATTTTACTCAGCTATTGAGCAACACAATCTTTTACAACTTGTTAAAAAACACAACAGGAGAACAAAATTATAATGACGGGGAAAATTCTACTAGGCTGATACCTTGATATTATATGCACTGTTCAAGACTATTTAGAATAAAATGTCTTTTATTTTTTAAAACTATGCATATTATTTTAGATGCTTATGAAAAGCATAAAAGAATAAACACTTCTCTTTTACACAAAAATCTAAAATTGTTTGACTTTTCTTCTTCAGTTATGTGCATTTTATAGTATTTGAAAGTTTCTCTCATATCTTTTTGCCATTTGAATGTACTTATCAAAATTGTTTAATAGTCTTCAAATTCTTATCATTATTACTAAAAGATATATCAAAATGCCAAATTATTTCTTTTATTTTCACATTCACAATTCTTAAAACTTTTTTTTCTTTATTTTTCTACTTTATTTTTTATTGGGGCTACAAAAGGGACACTTGTATGTGTTTATTACATTTAAAGTGACTTACTAAACTGATGCTTTTTATTTGGAAAAAAACTATTTAGTAGTGGTTAATTCTAAAGAAACAAAAAAGAACAATCTGTCTTCATCACTCATTTATCGCAAGAAAAATGAAAAATATTTCTGAAAGCCAAGTCAAACAGGATTTGTTTGAAATCATACCACTATACTTTAACAAATAGAAATACATCAGGCTCTAATTGTGTAGATGGGGGATTGCTGTCCAGATGGCTCGAGTTGCCAATCACAAGAAGGTCTTCTCCTGGGGATTAAAGATCCCTCACATCCTCCACTGGACAGATCTGTCCTTCAGTTTCAAGCCTTTGAAGCATTGGTTATAGTGATTCCTCCATTAGATCTCCTTTCAACTCATTTTGTACTTAAAGGAGGTACAGGCTGTGCCTGCTCATCGGTAAACATGGCGGCATCCACAGCAATGACTCTCAACTATCTCACTTTCTTTTTGCTATTATCTAACACTTTCAGATGCATATGATAGACCATCTGTAAATCCAAAAGGAAAGGGTTGAAGTTTGGAAAAGAAAAGGATGTACATAAAACAAAGCAAAGACAAGACAAAAAAAAAAAAAAAAGGAAAGGAAAGGAAAGGAAAGGAAAGGAAAGGAAAGGAAAGGAAAGGGAAAAACAGAACAGAATAGAACCAAACATGAACATTAGAATTACCACAGAAGTGGCTCAGTAGGCAAGAACAACCCTGCTCTTATAGAGGGCCTAGGTTTTGTTCCCTGCACCCAACTTCTTGTAACTCCAGTTCTCCTGGCTTGACACCCTCCTCCGCCTCCTCAGGCTCATGTAGCGGTAGAATCACATACACTTATATAAGCACACACGAATACACACACCCAGAAAGAACTAATTAAAAATGATTCTACAACTTGCAAATTCTGTTTCAAGAAGCCTGAAGAAACTTTTCACTTTGCTACTAATAAATATACCAATACCATATGCGTGCAAGTCTTATCTCTCACTCTTATCCCTGAAAAAAGGGTTGGATGTAAATGTTTTCAAATAGCCATTCTGAAGTTATTTTATCCTAGTGGAAAAAAGGTCATCCTAGAAGGAAGAAATGTTGTTTATAAGAATTCGACATGGAAACAAAGCTTACAAGTGTCTGGAAGTAAACAAATCTAAAAATATCACAAAAGCAGTAAAGAATTGATGTGCAGAAAGACTTCAAACATGCTGAGTTATAAATAATAAACTGTGCTGCTGTGATTCAGTTTCTGTATGTCAAACTATGCTGATGAGGTGGGCATTTGGTGACACAATGGCCTGTGCATTACTTCTACTCTATTTAAATAACACCAGGGAAATTACTAATTTCACTAAGCTTAGTGAAATTTTTGTTCTCTTTTGTCCTTCATTAGTGGCCTACAAATAAGCATTCATTCAAGTCTTCCCGAGAAAAGTTACAAAACACGAGCCAACAAGGTGCCAAGATTGCAAAAACACTGATTTCCAGAAAAGTGTGTGAGAGTACTTCTGAACAAAAAGTATTTGAATTAGTAGAGCCTAAAGCAGACTGCCCTGCTCAACGTAGCCTGGCCACATCATTTCTATGGATAACTTACATACACTATTAACCCAAGAAAGCAATATATCCACTTTTTTTTTTGCCTCTTAACCTTGAACAAAGATCCAGTTTGGTTTTTTTTTCTATTCTGCAATTTTTGACTCAGACAAGAATTTACTGCACCTACTACCCTGACATGCAGGGCTAGAGAATTAGACAGTAACTGTCCCATCCGGTCTACAGCTGCTGGCATGTAAACTCAGGTCTCACAACAGCCTTCATAATCATTTGTTGTAGATCAGAGACCCTCTGTCTCCTTTCTCAGAGACCAAACCAACCCACCATACAGCCTTCTTTACAGAGGCAAGCTGATTTTTACAAATTATTCTCTGATCTGATTTGTAGCACAGAGTTGCGTCTCATTGCCCCCTACCCCTGCTTCAGCTAAAAGACATCATGAATTATACATTTTTATCATTGCCTTTCAGAGATCTGTCATACGTGCCAGTTAACATAGAATTTCCCCTCGACCCCTTCTCAAAGCCCGATAAATGCCACAAATTTCCTTTCTCTTACAAATTTATAGGCTCCCCTTTTCTTTAAGGTCTCACCATGATGACATGATGCTTGTAACTCTAGTAGGACTCTAAGAATTGAAGACCTCTCTTCCTTTCAGAGAGAATGGAAATAGTAGGGGAACATCTCTGGGACAGGTTATGCCCTGAGGAGTCTATGAGGTGACCGTAGCAGAGATGCCTAATGGTAGAGGCTATAGAACTTTAAGTTGCCATGTCTGTAGCCAGGCAGGACTTCCAGTGGAGTGAGGGGGATATCAAACCAGCCATAAAAACCACCAATTGATTATTTGTCCGGCCTAAAAGAAATGTGGCGATAATGATGCAGCAGCGATAGAGGGGATGGCAAGCCAATGACTGGCCCAACTAGATGCCCACCCCACAGGAGCGATCCAACCTCTGATACTATTAATGATACTCTGCTTTGCTTGCAGCCAGGAGATTAGCATAACTATCCTATGAGAGCTTTGTTCACTAGCTGAGGGAAACAGACACAGAGGCCCACAGCCAAACAATAGGCTGAGCACCTGGAATTTTGTGGAGGAGTCGGGGGCAAGGATTAAGGGATCCAGAGGGGTCAAGGACACCACAAGAAGAACCAGAGAGTAAACCTAACCTGGGCCCTTGTGGGCTCACAGAGACTGAACCACCAACCCAAGAGTTTGAATGGATCAAACCCAGATCCCCTACCCATGTGTAACAGATTGCAGCATGGTCATATGTGGTCCCCTACCAATAGGAGGAAGTGCTGTCTCTGAGTTTTTTGCCTGCCCTTGGATCACTTTTCCCTAGCTGCCTTATCTGCCTTTTCTCAAGAGGAGAAGGTGCAATTAGTCCTGCTGTGATTTGAGGGGCCAGGGTGGGTTGGTGCCCCTTAAGGGCTCCCTCTTCCCTGAGAAGAAAGGAAGGGATGTGGGGGAATGGGACCTGAGGTCAGGCTGGGAAGAGAGGAGAGAGAGGGCTGGTATCAGGCTGCAAAGTGATTAAATAAAAAGTAATTTATCACCACACCTACATTCCTACCTTGAAACTTAAAAACACTTGTCTAAAAAAAAAAAAAACAAAAAACAAAAACTGCCATCACAACTCTCTATGCAATGATAACCTCTATCCTAGGGCTCTTCCACTACAAGGTCTAGCCATGGCACCGTGTGGTCATCAGCCCCATCTCTCATAATAAAGTTCATTGAATAATGGTTATTTTGACAAGTTACCTTTCTCTAACTTTGCTTTCCTATATATAAGTTATATATATACATAGCATATATAAGTGGTTTCTACACATGTATCATATTAATAGAACTATAGTTGACATTCTAGAATGCTTGTTATTTTGACTGAACTACATTTTGAAATTGTACATTTTTCTCAAACAGACCCTTAAGTAATGTTTAGAAATAATAAAACAACTATTTGACTAGTAAACAGATGTGATATACTTCTATGTAGGACTTTTTAAACACATTTAGATGGCAGAGCAATCCTGAACATATTTTAATTGAAAAGCCCATTTGATATGAACATAGATTTATATTATTACTTTAAAACATTGTTGATTATTAACAATTGGGCAGGAAATTAATTTATATATTTTGGAATCCCTTTGAACACACAGATAGTTTGTCATCTGATTTTTGAAGACTATGTTGTATTTCATCAAGTTTCCTGGATAATTTGGTCTTAAATATCTCAGATTTCTTTTTTGGCTGTTAGTTAAATTTCCTCTGATAACACTTGGCCGTCTCTGGTAGGTCATTTATGTTACCACTCAAGCTAATTGATGTTCACAACATCTATGAATCAAAAAGCAAGTGGAATCCACATTAAAGTATTCTATTTACCTCTATAACCATCATTATTGGTGCACTTAATACAGGCAAGTGCTGTTCGCTGATGGCTACAAAAGTAAATAGTAAAGAAATAAAATGAAATGAAGTCATATCATTGCCACAAAATAGTACATGAAGAATGAGCTCATCTCTATTTTACTTTTGGTTAATCAACATAATGTGCAGGTTTATTCTTTCATAAATCAACATATTTGCTGTAAACAGTGCCAAAATATGCTGCAATATTACAAAGTCCTCATGTCTAGCATAGATTAAACACATACTTTCAAACTGTATCATATAGTCTATTTAAAAATGAAAAATAATTGTACCCAGAACTCTTTATTTTTACCATGCTTTAATTCCTTTTAAGAATGTATTTACTTTTTATAGTTTCATATATGAGTACTCTATTTACCTTATCTTCTTCTTTCTCTCTTCACAATCTCCTGTGCATCCTCATCTTCTCAAATTCATAGCATCTCTTTTAACACACATGTACATATATAAATATGTAATTATATGTATAATAAAATATGTAAATATATTCATTTATATACATGCATGAATATAAAAATACATCCTGCTGTGTCCCTTCATGTTGATGGCAAGCATATGTGTGTACAGCTAAGTGCTTGAAAATGAATAGCCTATCAAGGATACAGTCATGGAAAACTCTAGCTTTTTCCTCTCTTAGCAGAGCTTTCTGTAGCTCTTCATCTATGGGTGGGACCTTGTGAGTATTTTCTCTATTTATGTTGGCATGTCGAAGACTAAGTAATAAAAAAGCTTATCACAAAAGTTAAAAAGTAAAAATAACACGAGATAATTCAATTGATACTAATTAAAAATCAAAGTATTATTTTTTCCATAGTAAAAAGCGAAGTTGTTAAAGATCACCGTTCAATAGAACCCTGTTCCTATGCAAGTAGCATTCATGGCATCAAACGACTCCGCCTCACTCTTGATAACTCCAGAAGAAGCTGCTCAGTGTTACTGAATTTCATGGTTTACTCATGAGTAGATGTGGATAAATTTGGTACACTCATCTCTTATTTGTCCTGATTAAATCATGAAATTTGACACTTAAAGTCTCTTTTTGTTAAGAATAAAGACAAAATAATGACCAGAATTAAGACACTTGTCTGATCTCAAGCTGCCTCCTAACAGTGTACTTCTAAACCATCAGAATGGTTACTACCCTAGTGGAGAAGCTGCCTAGACGATACTTCATGCAGTAGACAGAATTCCTTTTATCAGTTAAGAAAAACAGGAAAACTTGTCTCTCCCTACTTAGTATACTGAAATGTAAAGATTAGACTGTGCTGCAGTTTCTGCTCCAAAACCACGAGACCAGAACATAATCTTAAGCAAATATCAGATAAATCAATATAGGCAAGCAACTATTGAAGGCACACATTTATACAAACATGCTCTAGAGAACCTTGGAACAATTTTTTAATTATTCAAATTAAGGGCTAGATGGAAAGTTCAACATTCAAGAACAAATACTGCTCAATCACAAGGATCTAAGTTTTTATCCCAGCACCTACATCAGATGGCCCTTAAAAGCCTTTAGCTCCAGCTCCAAGGGACCTGATGGCCTGTTCTGGCCTTTGTGGACATGTGCACATGCAGTTGTCATACAGTCACACAGAAATATGGACAAAGAAACAGGCATACACATACTAAATTAGATCAAATAAGATCATGTAAAATAAGGATTTTTAGAGATGGTTCAAGAGGTAAGAGCTGATACGGCTCTTGCGTAGGACTAAAGTTATGTTCCCAGAACTATGTTGGAGTGGCTACAACAGCCTGTACCTCCAGCTCTAGACAGATCCATAACCTCAATAGGCATCGCACAGACATAGACACAGACACACACACACACACACACACACACACACACAGACACACAGACACACAGACATAGACACAGACACACACAGACACACACACACACACACACAAAGAGAGAGAGAGACAGACACACAGACACACATACAGACAGACAGACACAGACACAGACACAAAGAGATACAGAAAGAAAATTAAAATAAGTCTTTAAAAATTATAAAGTCTTTGAAAAGTAGGGACAGACAGAATGTTATTTATAAATACTAGTTTTAATAGTTATAGTATTTAGATATATGGTAATTAAAACTAAGAGGGCATATTATTAAAAGCAACATTTGACCTTGAATTGATTTTGTCACAAATTTTACATCAAAAATTCAAGAAGAGATGGGTGTGAATGGGTAGAGCTTTAAAGAGAAAAACAATTCAGAATAGTGCCCAAATTATAAACCTCTTAAACCTCTTAGAAACTATAATGCTTAGGAATTCTGAGTAAAGTATATATGGAAAACTTTTGTTTCAGTTTTAAAACTTATGAAAGTTTGGATTATTTCAAAATATAATTAAACACACAAGTTATAAAACATTTATATTGATATTTATTTAAACATTCATCCATAATTTTCTTTTTATTTGTGTTCAAGGTGCTACTATTGCTAATTAGCTTTGATTTCCGAAACTGACAAAATACAAAAAAAAAAAAAATCAACTTAAATGAAGAATATTATTCAGAAGTTTCAGTGAGCAATTTTTTTGTTAATTTTGTCTTTTTGGCTTGAAATGAAGAGTTTACCAGTATGTAGGAGAGGCCGCTTAGAAGATGGTGGCCATAAAACAAAAACAAAAAGGAGAAGAAAAAGAAAGAGACAGAGTTACAATACCCCTATATTCAAAGCATTAAAGCAATGATTCCATTTTTATTTTCCTCCAAAACCTAGATCACAGATTCTAAGGCCTCCATTACCATTCAACAAGTGTGGCCTTTAAGAGAAACATATGTGTAATAATGTAAATGTATATGTAAAAAAAGAAAAAAAATTAAAAGTCAAAAAGAAAAAGAAAAAAAAAAAGAAAGGCAACAGAAAAACAAAATCTCAAGAGAGAGCACATGTTGAAAAGGTTGTGGAGAAAGGGAAACTATCCTCCATTACTGGTGGGCAGGCAAACTTTAACAATCACTTTTGAAACGAGTCTGGCAGTTTCTTGGAAAACTGTGAATAGTTCTGCCTCAAGACCCAGCTATACCACTCCTGGGCTCTATGCTACTACAAGAACATTTGCTCAACTATGTTCATAAGTAGCTTTATTTGTATTAGCCAGAAGCTGGAAACAAATCAGATGCACTCCTTTTTCTTCACCACCTTCCTCAAACAGTGCTCACACTTGGCCAGCCCACTTACTGAAGTCTCACCATGTGTGCCTCTGCGTTTCACTTTTCTAAACTCTGAGGCAACATGTTGCTTCTGAAACCTAGATTCTCATATGAAATCACAAATAATAGCTTGTGTTCAAACGTTCAAACTGAGAGAGAGAGAGAGAGAGAGAGAGAGAGAGAGAGAGAGAGAGAGAGAGAGAGAGAAACATAATGAAACATAATATAACACCATAATTACTGGAATTCCATTTTGGACTTTCATACTGGAAAAGACATTTGGGATTACATGACTTCTGTAAATGTCTTTTACCATGCTATATTTTCTGGATTAATTTAAAAAAATATTTTGGAAAACTCAAGAGCTGTTGAGAATTTGGAGATTCTTGGAGATAGACTAATTGTATTTTTGTATAAGAGGTGACCATGAGTCACAGGGCTTAGATAGGACAAATATAATTAGAAAAATAGAAACATAGACAGATGTTTTATGTGTTAATGATCTGGTTCCCAAGCCAACCTAAAGATTGGGACCTGAGAAATATTTTGTAAATTGTTAATTAATTCATGAAAATATTCTTAATTTGCTGACAGTATCAAAAACTGATCAAAGATAAGAGAGATCAGGCACAGTCGACAGAAGCTGGTCCCCCAGCAACATCTCTTTGAAGCATATTGTGCACAGTACAGTCCTACATTTCTAGATCAAAATGTTGTGAGCAGCTGTGTTCAATTTTATCATCTTCATTATGGCTGCTCCAACACAGTCTTTAATTCCAGGGTCAAGAGAAGATAAGCTAAAACTGTAAAGCAAAAATAAATCTTCATGTACTAAGTTCCATGTGTTTTATCAGAGCGATGGATCACAGACTTTCACATACTCATTCCAAGTGAAAGATTTATTTAAACCTACAAAGATGAAGAGATGAAATCACTAGCTCACTAACAAATATGTAAACTGTTCAGACACAGCTTTTATGGTTTCTGTGGTACATTTCAAAAATATTAAAAAGGGGATTTTAGGGCAATGTATTCTTGTATTTGTGTTTGCTGGTATTCAGTATAATATCTTCAGTAAAGATCAAATTCAGAAAATAATATTTCCTGATATTTGTATGTGACTTCATCTTGATTTATCCAGCCTTTAAAATCTTAGGAAAAGTTCTTTTCACCCAAGACCTCTTTCTGAGAATGCATATATATATATAAGTTAAAATTTAAAGTAGGAGATAGAAAATGAAGCAGAGCCAAATGGAAGACAATCATTAAATTCATTATTTCATATAAATAACTCATTATTTTCCAGACCTATAGCTGAGAGTACTTAAAATAGCTGTGTTCCATAGACATGCTTCTAGGTATTTTTAATCGCTTCATCTCCAAGTTGAGCTTTACTAGGTGTTATCTAGAGTTAGGAACAGAAATTTAGGAAGAGGTGTCATTTAGGTATCTTCTTTATCTTATTTGTATTTTGAGATAACTGTCATTTTTGGTATACTCAACTGACTCAAAGACACAGAGAAAACAAATCTTCAACTATGTGAAGGAACTGCCTTCAATATATTCTTGCATTTCCCTTTATAATATTTTTAATGCTAGGATTTGTAACAGTAGTGAAAAGTTAATATTTTTTAACTTAATGTATTTTATACTTATATTTGTTAAGTTAATTTAATTCAGACATTAGAATGACTATTTTTAAGTACAAAATTATTTATATTTCAAAATATGGTGTGTTTTACCTACATGTATGTTCATGCCTGTTATCATTAGAGATCAGAACAGGTGTTTGGTGTCCTACAGAGAGATTTATAACTGGTCTTGGGCAACCACGTTGGTGCTCAGAACTGAACATGGGCCCTCTGCAAGAGTGACAGCTGTTCTTAACACTGACTAATCTCTCCAACCACTATTTCCATTTTTAAAGATTTATTTTTATTTGATATACATGTATGTTTGTCTACATGAATATTCATGATGGTTGTGCAATGCCCATGAAGAGGTTGTTGGATCCCTTGGAGATGAATTATATTCTGATGTGACTCATCCAATATGTGTACTAAAAAGGGGTCTTGATTCTTCTGAAGACTAGTGAAGACTCATCAACACTGAGATATCTACTCAGCCATCCATAAACCATATCTGATAGTGAATTTACATGTAAAATGATGACTTATTATATAAAATTTTGGAGGAAAAAATTGTGATGAAATTCAACATGTGATGCATATAATCACAACACCATGAATTATCCAAATTACTAGCTATTTTCATACACAAAACAATATTAACATAAATATGCATCGTCAAAAATAACATGTATATTATTTTAGATAACTGATGGCATTTGTTAGTGCAAAATTCCAATAAATTTGAACAGAAGAATATGTTCAAGGTTATAAGATGTAAAACTGATAATTTCTCAGCTAGCCTTAGGACATAAACTAACAACAATCACATATAGTGATAAATTTACTAGAAATTTCAGTGCTTTAACCTTTAGTAAAAATACTATGGAAAGATGAAATAGTACCAGTGAGATAAAAACATGTGTAGACTATTATTCCAAGCCAAGTATGTGTCACCAAGATAGCACAAACAGGGTAAAGATTTACACTGTTGTTGTTCTTATATCTTCATTCTGCGAGATCAGAGATAATATTATGAAAACATTGTAGCAAGACATAACTTCTATAGGACCTTTCTCCCTTGCAACTACAGAAAAAGTAAACATTTTATAGCACACTTTGCTTGGCATAGTGATCCAGTGTTAAATTCTTACATCAGTGGTTGCTTGGATAGAGAGAATGCCTTCTAAGCATTATTTAAGTAAAACTTCAAAAGCTTGTGAATGCAACCTATTCATGTTTAATCCACTTTTAATGGTTAGAGAAACGAAACATGCAGTATATGTTTCTATTACTCCAATAAAAAGAGCAAGACAGAATTTCTATCTATGGATCCTACCTCAGCACTTCTGGATACCCTGTTCACTATTAGGAGAAAGAACATAATACTTTGACTAAAATATTATTTTTATTTAATTAATTTATTCAGATCACATCTCAATGGTTATCCCCTCACTTGTATCCCCATGTTTCTCCTTCCCTCCTTTTTTCACCCTATTCCTTGCCCCTAAGTCTGTGACAGAAGGGGACCTCTTGCCCCACCATAAGGTCACAGCCTATCAAGTCTCATCCTGGTTGCATGCTTATCCTGTCTCTGAGTGCCACCAGGCCTCCCTGCAAAGGGGAAGCGGTCAAATATGGGGCAGTGGAGTTCATGTAAGAGTCAGCCCCCTCTTTTATTTTTAATAAAAAGCAAAACAAAAGTAATTTAAACTGCAAATAATTGCTTACTACCACAGTCCTAAGTTCCATATTTTCACTTATTTTCAGGATTATACTTGTCTCCTCCAGCTTCTTTAGGAATAAGTACATACTGTTGTACTCAGCTGTACCGAAACCATCTCTACTTTCTCTATTGCAACAAATAGTATCCAACAACAATACACCATTAAATATGGTTCCTAATTACTTTAGACTCCCACTGGCTTGCCTTAGATTTTTACTGTACTGCCTCATTTCCTGACTGCTTTATGGCTATGTTTTGCTGTCTTTTTAAGTACAGACAACTATTATTTTCAAAAAGGAGACAAATTATTAGATTAAAATTTTACAATGTATTTAAAAATGCTCATATGCCTTGATGATGCATCATAATTGCATGAACATCACATCAATAACCAAGCAAAAATGCACTACAGCTTATACACAGGCCAATTTGGTAGAAGCATTTTTCCAATCTAAGGATCCCTGTCCCAAAATGACTCTAGCTTGTGTCATGTCAACATAAAACAACCTAAGACACATACTATATAGTACTAGAATCATTTTTACTCTAAGTGGCATAGTTTATTTTTTGTGATGTAAATAGTTGCCACAAATGAGCTAACATAAAGCAAGATGAATTTACTCATTCACATTTCTGTAACTATAAATCTATTACTTGTATCATTTTCAAACTTAAATTGATGAAGGGTCAAGGCTTTTGGGACCCTGTCCTCCTGCTGGGTTGCCTTGTCTAACCTTAATAGAAGAGAAGGTTACTAATCTTACTGAAACTTGCTATCCATGGGAGGCCTGCAATTTTCTGAAGAGAAACTAAGACAGAGTGGATGTAGAAGAAGAAGACAGTTTTTGGGGTGGGAGAGCCTGGGAAGAAAGGAGGGAGAGAAAACTGTTGTCTGGATTTAAATAAGTAACAATTTTTCAAAAATTAGTTAAAAGTTAAAAGGACACAGAGGTCAGTAATTAAATGCATAATTACTACAAAAGAAGTTGAAGGGTATATACAATCTATATTAATAGGAGAATAGAAGAAAAAAAGGGCAGATGAGAAGGTATTAGACCAACTAAACTATCAAATAAGAATATATAGAATAAATGCAATATTGTTGCTACTTAGGAAATTTCTTTTTCTTTTGATTGAAACTATCATAATTCTATATAGACTTTTAACTGTATACATTTTAATAACTTAAATGATGATATGATCATTAAATCAATACATGGAGACACATCCCCCTAATAAACTGAAGAACAGATTGAGGGCCGTCTTTTGATCTCTGGTATTCAAAGTCAGTCAGTTATGACAACGTAAAATTTTCTAGAGAAAAACCTGAGCAAAACACAGCTCTACTCAAAGAGCTCATGACATGCCAAGGGATTGGTCACTCATGAATATGAGAAACAGATTTGTAGCACTTAAGGATTCATTCGATATGTAATCCATGGTGAAAGTATTTAAGAATTTATTCTGGCAAGAAAAATATCTATGCATGAGCAAAGAGCTCAGTGTGAGAGAATATGAGGAGGAACATATATACAGAAAACTCTTAATAGCACAAAAGGACAAACACATGCAACAGAGTGAAAAGGTCATTTTAGCAGCCAAGGTGTCATCAATATTATATGATGGAAATGATTTTATCAGATAAGGAGTGAAGTGCAGAAAGAGAAATTAAGGGGAGAAACATATCCTGTGCTCAATTATATTAAGATGACACTAAAGAATAGAACTTTCTGCTTGTGAAATTTTTATGGAGTTCCTGTTTATATAAAAATATAAGTGTTCTCTAATTAACTATGAAATTTAAATGCATTGTATCAGAGTAAAACTCTATTGCTTTAAAAGAAATTTATTTCAAGAGTATTGGACCTGCATTCTTTGGCCTCAGTTGTCTCTGACTTACATTTCTCCTTGATGTGTCCATTACTGAAAATCTACCAGTACTGTTCCTTATCAAATCTGTGCTCAGTGACATGTTAATTACCTCATAAGAACTAATATGTTCTGAGATATCAGAGATGGATGAAAACTAAGGTTACCTATCATAATGTTCTACTTGTAGGTTTCTAGGACCCTCTGGATGCTTCTACTTTGCCATTCTCCCATCCTTCTCTCATCTAGAGTCCCAATAGAATTTCCTCCCCTCTGTCAGATTTGGACCCAGGGATCCCGCTCAAACTAAGGCACCAGCCAAGGACAATACAGGCCGTAAACTTTAAACCCCTACCCAGATCTAGCTAATGGTTATAACAATCTCCACACTTGAGTGGAGAGCGGGATATGACTTTCTCACGTACTCTGGTGCCTCACATTTGACCATGTCCCCTGGAGGGGGAGACCTGGTGGCACTCAGAGGAAGGACAGCAGGTTACCAGGAAGAGACTTGCTACCCTATGAGCATATACAGGGGGAGGTAATCCCCCTCAGGAACAGTCATAGGGGAGGGGAATAAGGGGAAAATGGGAGGGAGGGAAGAATGGGAGGATACAAGGGATGGGATAACCATTAAGATGTAACAAGAATAAATTAATTTTAAAAAAAGAGGAAAAAAAGAAAACTAAGGTTACCATGAGCATAATTCTCATGTCAGTTTAAAGCTGTACAGGGCACTAGAGAGATGACTGTATGCTTAAGAGTACTTGCTGCACAAGATGGAAGACTGGAGTTCAGATCCCAGCAGCCACACAGAAACCTGGGAATCTCATGAAAGCCACAACTCTAGATTGACCCAATGAGAATGGAAACAGGAGAATCACAGGGCCTTGCTAAGGCCCAACATAACATAGAAAGCTTAAGTCTTAGGCTCAAGAAGAGATCATGCCTCAAAATATAAATGGAAAGTGAGGAAAGAGGATACCTGATGCCCCTTCGTGGCCTCTGCTTATGCAAGGTCTGCACACTCATACACATGTTTTCATACAAAGATACATGCGTAGAGATTTACACCCATGTTTCAAAAATTAAAATGAAAAACTATGTATGTAAATGTTAATTTTTCACTCATATTTATTGACACTGAAAGTGATTGCTTCAAAACTTCATGTGATGTTAGTAGTCTTCTCCTCTGGTAGTATTTATAGTGACTTCCTGCATTAGGAATGCTTGTCAATAGGAACGGGGTCTCTAAGTAAGCATGAGCTTCATCTTTCCCTGTTCGGTGACATAATTATGTCAGGTTCTCAACAACAGGGTCTTACTCTCAGGTTGTGGAAGGTAAATAATAGCCTTGTCACTGGCCTGTAGTGTTTGGAGGTTGTCTATGGGACCACTTTAGCCAGCAAATTCAAGCCAAACAAATCCCATCTGTTAGAAGGGGAAGTGGTCTTAAGTTCCAACTGCTAGACAGCAAGCTATTTGCAATTGAAAGCTACTGGAAGGAAGATCAGTTTTCTTTAATGGAATGAAACTGAGTTTATTAACTCCACTCTGATCTTATTCCTAGGCATCGCTAAAACAAAATGGACCACAGGTTTTGTTCTATTGAATTAAATTTATTTATTTGAGTGTGCTTTTTTGATTCAAGAACAAGAAAGAACATGAAGTTGAGTAACAGATTAGAATCTAGGTGTTTGGGGAAAGGAGTACAGATCATCAAATTATTGTCTGAAAAAAATATAAAATCATTTTTAAAGATAATGTATTGCACGATAATAATCATGTAATGTTATTTCTTTCTCAAAATTCATTATCCAGGACCCAACAAATAATATTTTTGTATGAATTTTCACCTCTCTGTGCACCCATAGGGACATTCCTATTGGATATATAAAGTGATAACATAGAAAGTCCATTTTCAAAATAAGGTATAAAATTATATTAATGGTGCCTCAGTGGTGGCTCTGTGATGACTTAAGAATAGAGAAGAAGCAGAAATGATAACAATGAAGGGGAATGAATGACAGAGATGTTATTCTTAGGCACTTGGGTTAGAATCCACCTACCTTAAAGGCATGAGTATCCCAAGTATTGGATAAAGGGCTGTTCTGCACTCTGTCTGTTATAGCTCTTTTCTTTTACTCTGTGGCACTCTGGTTTTATGCTAAAATAGTTCTATTTCTAGGGTCTGACTTAACAAATTAACACACAATGGATTTCTTAAAACAGCGAAACCTTATAGTCTATTGTTCTGGAGGCTAGAAATTCTAAATCATCCCGTCAGCAGATTGTAATTCTCACTGAATGCTTTCAGATAGATTCCTCTAGGTTGTTGTTCCTACCTTTAGGTAAAGCCAATGATAACTGACATCACTTAGAATGGAAATAGATTGGTGCTACTTTCCGTTCTCTCATAACATTCCGCCTAAAATCTATGACAGAGGTTAAAGGACAGATAATGTAAGGGTTAGTCTTGTCAAAGTGGTGAAATTTATAATGAAAACAAGTCCATCAAAACATCTTTGAGGGAGATTCTATTTTGACTTAGTTGGCAGAATAATATTCAGGTAAATGTAAATGTAAACCTTCCTTGGGGTCCTGCACTGACTTAAAGGGAGAAAGGGAGCTGAGAAGAGGCATGCCGCTCTCTCCAGATTCTGACAACAGACACAGGTCTCTCGCTTCTCTTGCCCGGGTATCTCTTCCATGACATGATGCACCTTGACAGTGTGTCCTAAAATGAATTCCTCATTCTCTAAAGTTGATGTTGTCAGATGTTTTCCTAAAGCAACAAGAAAAGTAGTTCAGATGTATATTTAGAAGTGGAGGGATGTTTTATTTAATTTAGTGATAATACTGAGTTCAATGAATATTATACAGCAGGAACTTGCTTTTAAATAGTAACCTCAAATAACAGAAAAAAAATGTTCTTAGTATCCTAAAAGGTTATTTCAAGTACCAGCATTTATATAGTTATATTATGTGGGAATATGGAAAAAAGGAGCTGTGTATGTTTTTGAAAATAGTGCCATTTATGTGCAAGTCCTCTCTAAGCATTCCTTGTTACTGGTAGGCCTATGTCCTCAGGCCACCCTCTTAATCAAATAAAATAGGGGGCAGCCACATCAGAGAAGCCACAGTGGCCTAAAGATTAATTGCTTGACCTCATGGTTTGAAAGTCTTTAAGCAGACTTGCTAGTGGGTAAGTAGAGCCTAAGTGTCCGGTATGCATTGTACACTCACAGTACATTTTGTTAGATCACAGAGGGTTGCAGCATTGTCAGTTGAACTTAACAATTCTTCTGTGCAGCAGGAAGGGAATGCACCTATAACTCCTATACCACATACCATAGTGTCAATTCAGAAACAAAGCCTCTTTTCTTCAGCCTATGACCACAAAGGGTATGCTGTTCAGAGATGGGCTTAGAGATCATTAAGCCTATGGAAGATGAGTGATGGATTGAGGTCTACCTACCACCTTAAATGCACAGAATCCACAATGCAACAATAAAAACCTTGGCACCAAGTCTCAGCTGTCAGTTTTAAATCAGTCCTCTCCCAACACCTGGAGAGGCAGGGAAACTTTATAATGCCCGGCATTTATATAAAAATCAGTGTTGCAGTTTAAAAGTAAATTAAGAAAAATGTAAAAGACCAACATGAGAGAGAAAGAAATGTAGGAGGATTGGTGTAGTCTGAGACGGAATGAGTTAGTTTTGGCTGGGAGATTGCTCCAAAACCCTAGTGACAGTGACTGCTAACAAATACTGTGACCTTCTTGTTGAAATAAAGGCTTGTTTAGTTGGTGCATTTGAAGTGAGAACTGAAATTGTTCCAGTTGGCTAGATGTTTAACAAGCCTCTCTCTCTGGGAGTTCTGCATCTGTCAGGTGAATCAGAACAAGGGTTCTACTTATATTAAGCAGGAGAAAAATTGCATCTAATGAGCTGCTAGCACCAAGTGTCTGTGAGGTTCTCCAAAGTATGTTCAAGTCAGACAGAAGTTCAAAGGCCAAGCTTTTGATGCTCTGAGAATACTGTTCTCTGGGAGAAATTAGTTTGAAAGTTTTATACACAAAACAATATGTGAGAGAAATATTACCTGACAGTTGACAACGAATATTCATCCTCTACTATTGGTATTGGTTCCTCACAACTATACTTGTCTGCCTATATTTGTCTTATTTTTACAAATAATAAGAAATATTTGTAAAGAGATTTTCCCTAAATCCTGAATATACACTGTAGTTTTAGAATTAAAAATTAATGAATGCTAAAATATCAATGTTTTATTTTTTCTAATTATTCTTCAAAAATGATGCAGGTAGGGGAAAAATGCTATTTATTCACTTCCTACTTTCTAACACATAAGGACATTGAAAACCAGGAAATTCAGTGTTTGCAAAAACTCACAAAAGAAGGGAAACAAGATGGTTCAATGAGTAAAGCTCACCCAGCCTGACCAGATGAAATAGATCTCCAGATCCAACCAGTGTTGTTGGCAAAAAAGAATTTGATGATTCACTCAAGTTGTTCTGTGACCCTCATAGACAAGCGAGTGTGTGTGAACACACGCACACACACACACACACACACACACACACACACACACACACACACACAAAATCACACTAATTAATTAATCAGAAAATCACAAGTATCAGATCAGCATGAAGGTTTTCTGACTGTGCTAGTGAAACCATGCTTGCTTTGAGTTATTGATTAATATAGAACAGACATATGAGCATTCAGAAGTAGACTAGGGGGGCTGGAGAGATGGCTCAGCGGTTAAGAGCACTGACTGTTCTTCCAGAGGTCATGAGTTCAATTCCCAGCAACTACATGGTGGCTCACAGCCATCTATAATGTGATCTGATGCCCTCCTCTGGCCTGCAGGTGTACATGCAGGCAGAGCTCTGTATACATAATAATAAGTAATAAATCTTAAAAAAAAAAAAAAGAAGTGAATCTTTCCAGTTCAAATAAGCAACAAAACAAAACAAAAAACAAACAAAACAAAACAAAAACAGAAGTAGACTAGGAACAGAGAAGAGCTTTTATGTTGAAGTTAGTTCATTTCAAACCACGCCAAGATAAACTAACTACCCTGTCTCAACTTCTGATTCTTGTAGGAAGTGTGGTATTTGCATTTCAATATGAATTTTGAATTGGCTTAAAACGATATTTGTTATGTTGGACCTTGCATGCAGCATTTGTTGACTTAGTCAAACTTGCCACTGCCAGAAGAAACCAAGGATTTAAAATTTCCTTTTATCATGTCTTTTCCCTCTTCCTGTGATTATTCCTCATCCTAAACTCTGGTGCCTTTCATATGTGTTCTTAACTATCGCTGCTTAATATCATTTTTGTGTTTTTGCATTTAATTCATATAAAGTTGTATAAAATTCATAGCCCTTGTTATTTTTCTCAGTCAAGATACACTTACAAGGAAATTTAATCATACAACAGAGTTATAGGAACTTCTAGGGGTGGTAGTATTACTTTAATTCAAGCACTGAAATTTTTTGTCCATCGATTTAATCTTCTATAAGTTGTGAATCTACCATATGTTGGCTTCATTTTGTTGCAGAAATGTATCATAACTTAGAGTTTAAACTTGTTTGTATTTTCTATTGTGAGTAAAACAAAGCTCCTAAAATTAACTAGCACTTGTTTTGAATGGCATTTTCTAGGTGTTGAGAAATTATGACGTCTGCATAAATTCACAGCCATATCAACATATACACCATTCAATATATACCTTAAAGCCCCTGTCTTTCCTGGGCAGTATTTAACAATTTCTACCAGATGTAAAGATTTTTTCTTTGTTGTTTCATAGAATAAATTTGCATAGCTTTTCTTGTTCTAGAAATTTGCATAGCAGACTACTTCAGTGTTACCCCTTCAGATGAGGTAGCTTTTCCTCTTCATTTTGAAGTATATGGTATAGTTTTTATGTTTTGTTGTTTTCAGTGTCATTTCATGTTGGATAATTTCTGTGTCTTCACTTTCACTGATTCTTTTCCGTGAGATGTTTGTTCTGCTATTAAGCTATGTAGTAAATTTAAAATTCCTCCTTACATACTATTACAGTTCTTTACATTTTTATAAGGAAGAAAATTAAAATGACACACAAGATGGAATACAGGATGAGAAAAATACACCTGGAAAATAACACAGAGATATGAGAGGGGGAAGAGAAGAGGTTAACAAACACCACCCAAAATAGAGCATGGTACTTGGTAAGATAATTTAAAAAATAAGAGTGAAATATTAAATACACAATTATATAAAACATAAAATGTATGGTATGTTTTGAAGTTAATACTTAAATTTTATTTTTTAATCTTTTTTTGTTTTTGTCTGTCTATGTGTCTGTCTGTCTGTCTGTTTGTTTACAGGACAGGGTTTCTCTGTCTATCCTTGGCTGGACTGGACTTGCTTGGTACACCAGGCTGGACTCCCTCTCACAGAGACCTGCCTGCTATGCCTCCCTGAATACTGGGATTACATGTGTGTGCCACTATGCTTGGGTTATTGACTATCCTAGATCTAAGTCCAAACACTTTTGTTATTGCTGACCATCTTCTTGGGCCATGTTCTTTTAATTTTTCATTTGTTCGGTGCTTTGGATTGTCTCATGGACAGCAGGAGAACTATTTATTGGAAACTCCCAAATCTGCCATCATCCTGTCAACTCATTCCTGGTTGTCGTTGGAACTCCTGGCATGCTCACATTGTGTCCACTATAAGGCAGGACAGACATCTCATGGGAGCAGCTTGCTTAATGGCACCACATCTGCTTCAGAATCCTCTAGGAATGAACTCATAGTTTATTACTCAGAATTTCTGCTTTTTGTGCTGCTCTTATCTATACAGCTTTTGTGTTTCCAAAAATCCTATGCTTGGGTTCTCTATGCCAGTGAAAGTGAAGATTTTCTGTCAATCTTTGATAGCATGGGACTGAATGCTGGGCTTCATCCATGTTAAATGCTCGAGAAAAAGAGGGGAACCTGACTCAAGGCCCTTTTTCCACTTAGGACACATTTTTATATTGTCACTCTTTGATTTAATCTCCAGATTCCCAGAACTGTTGCTCAGAACCCTCCCCCCACCCCCGTCTCTGTGTGTGTGTGTGTGTATGTGTGTGTGTTTCTCTCTCTCTTTGTGAGTTCCCATGGGCCCAGGTATTCTTACTCTGTAGGTCTACTTGTGGTGTCCTTGATTCCTCTGGCTCCCTCAGTTCTTCCTCCCACTCTTTCGCAAAACTTCCAGAGCTCAGCCTATTGTCTGGCTTAGGTCTCTGCATCTGTTTCCTTCAGCTCTCAGAAGGCAGTTATGCTAGTCTCCTGTCTGCAAGCATAGCATAGTACCATTAATAGTGTCAGGGTTCGGCTATTACCCATGGGGTCGATCTCAAGTTGGGCCAGTTATTGGTTTGTCGTTCCTCCATCTTTGTCACTACATTTCTTGTTGGAAAAAAAATATTGGGGTCAAGGTTTTATGGGTGGGTTGGTATAGCTCTCCCTTCTACTTGGCTACAGGATGGGGCAAGGTCAGGCTCCATGTTCCCTTCTGTTAGGGATCTCAGCTAGGGTCACCCCATAGACTCCCAGTGGACTCCCCTGTCCCAGTGCTTCCCCACCAACTTCTCTCTGCAGGTCCTCCGCCTCCTGTCCCCAACCCTCGCTACCCTTCCCACTCCCTTGGCATACAGCTTCTTTGCTCCATCTACTTCAGAGGACTATTTTGTGTTTTATTGTGATTTTCAAGCTTCCTACCTTGGGCTGTCCTTGGCTTCTCTGGGTCTGTGGATTGTAGCATGGTTATCCTGTACATCATGGCTAATGTCCACTTATAAGTGAGTATATACCTATACCATGCATGTCTTTCTAGTTCCTGTTACCTCACTCAAGATGATCTTTTCTATTTCCACCCGTTTGCCTGTAATTTCATGAAGCCTTTGTTTTTAATAGCTGAGTAATATTCCTTTTGTGTAAATGTACCACGTTTTTCACTATCAATTCTTTGGCTCAGGGACATTTAAAGTAACATTTTTAATCATTTCAGTATGTTGGGGACTTGATGTGATTGAAGTTGTAAATTTTTATTATTTTTATTAAAATAAAAACTTAAAAAATAACCTATTTTAATGAACTTGTATGTACATTAAATCTTATATAAAATGATTGGAGTGAAACTTCTGAAGCCATGAGGGAAAATAACATTTTACACGGAAAGTAACTTCTTTTATATACACACAATGACTAGACTTTTGGTTTATGAAGGAAACAAACAAAACCAACAAGGCATCATATCCTACTTGAATCAAAACCAACCAGAAAGTTTAAAAGACTGCGCTGAAGTTGTAAATTTTTAAATTTGAAAGTGTATGTTTTAATGATTTTTCATTGCTAGTCAATAGTGGTAGATTTTTGTGACATTTTTATTTAAACACTGGTGGTTTGAATGAAAACATCTTCCTTCCATAAACACAGGCATTTGAAGACATTTCCAAGTTAGTGGGGATATTTGGGGAAGTTTAGGAGATGTGGTTGGGCTGTGGGAAATGCTTCCCTGGGAACGGGTTTTGAAAGTTTAAAGCCTCATTTCATTTCAACTTCCTCTCTGCATCATGATTGCACAAAGCATCACATTAATAATCAATCAAAAAAAAGTGTACCACAGCTTCTGCCAGGGCCAATTTGGTGATAGCGTTTTCTCAGTTTAAGGATTCCTCTTCCAAAATGACTCTAGCTTGTGTCAAGTCAACATAAAACAATCTTGCACTCATATTATATGGTACTGGAATCATTTTTCTCTCAATGGAACAGTTTGTTTTGTGTGATGTAAATAATTGCGACAAACTACCCAACATAGATCCAGATGAATTTATTCATTGCCATATGTGGGACTATAAATGTATAATTTATATCACTTTTCGTATATAAATTGCTGATAGGCCAAGGCTCCTCAGAAATGTCTAAGTGCATTGCATTTTCATCACCTAGTGGCAACTGACATTACCTGGCTTGTTACCATGCCACTGGATTCATCAAGGCATCCTCAAATCTCTCTCTCCTCTGTCTACATATCCCTGTCTCCTATGCATATGCATGTATCTATCTCTTACTTCATCCTTTTAAAAATAAAAATATTAGAATAGACTGTAGGGTTTACCTTTTAGACTGTTTCTCCAAAAATACATGAAAATTATAACTTACAGGAAGAAAGAATTATTTTCTTTCATGGATTTAGTCTTTCACCATGGGGAATACATGAAAATGTGTGGTATGCTGTCCATATTAATGCCTTCTGCAAGCCAGAGACTATGTATAGCCTTAAAAGAAAGTACTTAGTCACCTAAATCCTCAATCTAGGTCTTCCTCTGGAAACTTCCACAGCCTCACAAATAATACCATAAAAGAAGGAATCAAGCATATAGAATATGAGGCAGTAGGGAAACATATTTAATCTATAACATATATGCAAAGGTAACATTTATTCTCCTGCCTCAGATGTTGTCTGGGAGGCATACTACTTCTTTCTGCTGGCCAAGGCTAAGTCCGGGAAGCTTCTAGCCTCTGTAAAATATAACGTAGCCCTAGAATGTTTTCAGCCTCTGAGACTTACTGCTTAATGAGCTCACTCTTGTTCTTTCTGAGCTCTAGGCTGGCTGGTTCAACTAAGTTGTTCTGGCTTAAACTCCTCTCCCAGCTGACTTCTTTAATCAAGCTTTTTCCCAGCCCAGAAGTGCTCTGCTTATCATCAAACTAACTCAGTAATCTGCTCTCATATTCTGGCTTCTTCTCATTTCCTGGCTTGTTCCATCTTTACCTGAGTTCTCTCTCTGCAACCCATCTCTTTATTAATGCCCTGGTCATACTGCTTCCTGTCTCTGAAAAACTGCCTCTTAAGTAGCTTCGCTTTCCATATTCTTCTCATGAGAGTTGAGCCTATCCTATTCCATCAAATCTTCTCTGATTCAGCAACTTTTCAAAGATGTTTACTTCCTTCTACAAACAAACTGTATCTTCATCTGAGATTAAAAACATGTATCATCACATGTTGATCTAAGCTTTTCTTTCTTTCTTTTTTTATTAAAGCTGTAATTGTATTTTACATATGCATTTATATTATTACACATAAATACAGGAATACATACAGCAAGGAGACTCATAAAACAATCAGAAATTATATAAGTGTTATAGTCATAGTGTTTTGGTTATTTGTATTTGGCAACCTTGAAGAAAACATCTTTCCTATCTTGTTGAATCTAAAATTCTGAATGTAAATCAATATCTATCATATATCATTGCTATCAACTTAAAACATCTACCTAGACCTAAAAACATCTTAACCCTTAAATGACTAAGCCTAAGAGAGCACAGATGCCAACCCAGACTACTATACCCAGCTAAACTTTCAATCACCATAGATGGAGAAAACAAGATATTCCATGAAAAGTTCAAACAGTACCTAACCACATCTTACTAAAATTTGAAATTATAATTTATTCACATTATATCCTGGTTGTTATACCCTTGCTCTCAGCTTCCTGTTCCTACCTTCCCTCCCTCTCCTTCCCTACTTCTCTCCCCTAGGCCTCTGATGGGGTTGGGGGGAGGCTCCTCTCCCACAAGTTTTACAAAGCCTATCAGGTCTATCTGATAGCCAGAGTCCTCTTCTTGTCTGTACCCACAGGGCTTCCTGCCAAGGAGAAGTGATCAAATCATGGGCACCAGGGTAGAGTCCCTGCTACCTCCATCCCTCCATGATAGAGTGAGTCGGTCATTGGCTATATCTGAACAGTGATCTAGATTCTTTGCATGCATTATCCTTGGTTGAGATTCAGTTTGTGTAGGCCCTTTAGGTCCAGATCCATCAGCCTTGATGATCTCCCTGTGTGTCTCCTGGACCCCCTGGGTCCTTCCATCTCCCCTGCCCACTCTTCCTTACCAGTCTCGGTGCCCACCTGAAGTCCAAATACAAGTCCTGGCCTCTGACGAGATCCTCTGCTGCTTGGAGTCTCTCCAAGGACAGCTATATTGGCCTAGTATCTACTTATATGTGAGTATATACCATGCGTGTGTTTCTGGGTCTGAGGTACCTCACTAAGGAAGATCTTTTGCTGCAAAGTTCAAGATTTCCTTGTTTTTAATAGCTGAGCAGTATTCTATTCTGTAAATGTACCAGAGTTTATTCATCCATTTTTCAGTTCAGGAATATCTAGCTTGTTTCCAGATTCTGGTTATTGCAGATAGGGCTGCTATGAACATAGGTGAACAAATGTCCTTGTTGTATGGTGGAGCATCTTTTTGGTATATGCCCAGGAGTGATAGGATCTTGATGTAACACTATTTCCAAATTTCTAAGAAAGCACCAGATTGATTTCCAAAGTGGTTGTACAAGTTAGCACCCCCACCAGAAATGGAAGAGTGTTCTCTTTTCTCCACATCTTTGCCATCATGTGCTGTCTCTTGAGGTTTTGGTCTTAACCTTTCTGATAAGGGTTAGATGGAATCTCACAATCATTTTGATTTGCATTTCCCTGATGATTAGGGACACTGAGCATTTCTTTAAGTGTTTCTTGCCGACTTGATATTCCTCTGTTCAGAATTCATTGTTTCACTACGTACCCCATTATTTAATTGGACTATTTGGTTTGGTAGTGTTTAATTTATTGTGTTATATATATTTTGGATACTAGCCCTTTGTGAGATGTAGGGTTGGTTTTCTTTGCCTAATATTGCTCTATTCCAGGCTAGCTTTAAACTCCAATCTGTTTGTCTCTGTCTTCTGGATTAAAGGCATGCCTGTATTCCGGCCAAGTCACACTGACCTATAAGGTCTTTTTATGTGATCTCTTGCCAAAATATCCATGTTCTGAATTAACATTTCTCTACACATAGCCTCATCTCAAGATCCTTATACACTTCTTATATTATGCCTTTGTAATATAAAGCCATATTTACAGATAACAAAATTGGGATTGATGTCCTTTGGGGTCATTTTTCGCTCTAATAAAGTGAATTTGTTGTTTAAGTGTGATTTCTTCCAAGGACTAGCAATATCAGCTTAAATTACTAAGATTTTAAGGCATCAATATGGCTTGTCTTTTAGTTAGAATGTTTTTTTTCTTGCTTACAAGAAGAATAATGGTGTATGAATGCCTTTTTTTTTTTACTAGAGAGTATCTTGCAAGTGCACTAATTATTTTAGTTGATATTTAGCATATATATTTTTGTCTTTTCAATAACTAATTAAGAATACTTTCCTATTTTTCTTGAGGCTTAATTTTCAGCATTTAAAGATTGTTTTCATTGTCTTTGTTCTTTGTATTCTCCACAGTATGTTTTGTAAATTGAAAGACTGGTAATTACATGCATAAAATTCTAGTTTGTACTTAGATGCCAACTGCTGTTCACTTTGTAGTTTCTCTTGTGTGTATGATAACTGCAGCATCATTTTATGAAATAATTGGCCATTGCTTCTCATTGCAAATGCTTTTAAATTTCATTTATTTATTTGTATCAATATTAACTGGCGATAGTGTTTTGATATATACCAGGGCTGGGATCAAATGTTCCATTCCCCTCCCTTAACTCTACTCATATCTGAGATTGTTATGAGTGTTATTATTTGCTAATTTAAATTTTAAAATGGAGAAAGAAAATGTGTCAAACATAATATAAATCAAATTTCTACTTATTTATAAACATAGTTAATCAAACAGTAGAGAAAACAATGACCAATGCTATTACAAATGTGACATTTACTTTCCAATCCACCTAACCTTGAAATTGAAATAGTATCATTGACTACATGTTTTAGGCATATTTTAACAAGCAGGTTCCAATTTATAAATTAATTATATTTGCACCAGCAATAATTAGTCAAATTGGCTTCTGGATTCATGTTGCTCCATATATTGTTTGGGCTGAGGAACATATAGTGAAGTTAATGATCCATTATGACAGTATAGGACTGTTATGAACTTAGTTAAGTTTGTTTGGTGTCATATGGCCAGTCCCTACACAGGGAAGAACAATCTCATATAAAAAGATAATGAAATACCAATGTGTTTTCCTTTTTGTTGGAATGAGGAGAAACTACATGTAAAGCCAGAGTAAGAAACAACCGACCACAAAGAGACTCACTGTGACTCAGCCTTCTTAGTGGCAGCTATCATGCTGAATAATTTTGATAAATGAAGCCCTAGCTTTAAGCCAGCTCTTCTGTGGGTGGCATTTTATTAGGACAGCCAGAGTAGGGAATTACACGTCATATTCATCGCAACAAGTATTACTGCTGTTTTGTCCATCATGAAAAGTTTAGTAAACAATTGGCCTAATATAAATATATACAAATTGTCATCCCAAGAAATTGTTTCACTTGAAGTTGTCATGAGCTTATTTATTCAAGGGATATCCACTGTTAATACCATTTCCCAGTTACTAAGTCTCCAGGTGGCTGGGTGTGGAAATAATCTCTCCTGGCCTTTAAAGTTTCACAATATGAGTGAGCATGGAGAATGAAAGCAGGCTTGTAACTCAATAAAATAGGAACAGGAAAACAACAACTAAATGTAATAATTAAGAATAAAGCACCCATTATTTTTCTCCTGTTTGACTGACTCACGGGGTCTGCTTATCAACAATTGTGTTCACTGCTTTCTTCCTTAACTAGTCACCTTTTGCTAAAAATCTGTAGTCTATCCTGTCCATAACCTGTGATTTGACTGGTCTCTAAAAGAAGAAGCTATTCTTGAATTAGAAGATAGAAAAAAACTAGTTTATTTTGTTAAATTAACAAAATTTCATGTGTGAAAAATGACTGTGTTCAAAATAGAATATATTTAAAATTATATAATGGAAAGGATTCAAATATTATGTTGAATAAGAACAGAAAGAATGGAGCACATTTTTAAAATTTTTATTTTATTAATTTATTCATATTACATCTCAATAGTTATCCCCTCCCTTGTATCCTCCCATTCCTCCTTCCCTTTCATTTTCCCCTTACTCCTCTCCCCTATGACTGTGACTGAGGGGGACTTCCTCCCTCTCTATATGCTCATACGGTATCAAGTCTCTTCTTCTTGGTAGCCTGCTATCCTTCATCTGAGTGTCCCCAGGTCTCCCCATTCAGGAGACGTGGTCAGATATGAAGCATCAGAGTACGTGTGAAAGCCAGATCCCACTCTCCACTCAACTGTGGAGAATGTCCTGTCCATTGGCTAGATCTGGGTAAGGGTTTAAAGTTTACGGCCTGTATTGTCCTTGGCTGGTGCCATAGTTTGAGCAGGGCCCCTGGGCCCAAATCTGCCTATCATAATGTTCTCCTTGTAGGTTTCTAGGATCCTCTGAATCCTTCAACTTTGCCATTCTCCTAGAAGAATGGATAAAGAAACTGGTACATTTACACTATGGAATACTACTCAGCTATTAAAAACAAGGAATTCCAGAAATTTGAGGGCAAATGGATTGAACTAGAAATGATCATACTGAGTGAGTTCACCCAGAAGCAGAAAGACTCACATGGTATATACTCACTTATATCTGTACACTAGCCCAAGGGGCATGTCCCATGAAAGTCTTCACTAACGAGGAAACTGGGATAAAGGGGCATCACATTTTTTGTCCAAATATTAGTGGGAATAGTCTATGTTCACACTGAGGTGCATTCTGCCTATCAGTAATTATTTTCAGGATTTATTTATGAAAGTGTGTTGAACTCAGGAAAAGGCTTCTTTGCTTCTACTGAAAATAAAACAAAAAAATGTTTTCAGGACACTAGAGCACAGTACTCTTGCAGAAAAAAAAGAACTATCTAAAGCTGTAAAAGTTTGCTTACTTTAGGAATTTCTACTATGTTCTATACTCTATACTAAAAAGAAAATCACTGCTTTCAAACTTTTCCCTCGCTTCTTTAGACTTCTTTAGTAAAGTCTCCTTCCACTTTGGCTACTGTGGTGGTGTTGGATTCAAAACAGCAATCTTGCACAGTAGTATCATTTACCTTTAAACTAGACCATCAAATTCAATGAGCTTCAAATTATGAACTTTTATTTTTGTAGCTGTATAGGAAATGTCAATTAGATGGAAAAGACATGGAAATAGAATAATGTAATGAGACGATGCACCAGTAGGTGTCGTTTTAATTATAGGCAAAATTTTCTATGCAGAATCATTGTGATATAAACTATAATGATAGAAAGAGAATTGTTTGGAATTCTCTTTTTCAAGGTAGAAAACATTTGATATGTATATGTGTGTGAGACACCAACAATAAATTTATAAAACATAATCCCACAGAAATTTTATCAGTCTAATCTCTTCTACCCATGAGTTTTGCTCCTTCTTCTTCATCTACAAAATATGCATTAATTCCATTTTCTTTACTTTCAACACACTGCAGTGACTACACTGGAGATAGTATTGTTTCTATTAAGGATATTTTTATGGTTGCCCCATTTTACTTTTTTGTTTCTAAATATAAGTACTAGAAGGACAGTTCCCAGAAACACCCTTCAATCACTTTATTAATCCTGATCCTTCGCAGCTAATGACCAAAACCACAAGCCACAATTTATGAGAACATCTGTCATCAATTTCAGTCTCTTCTCCATCATTAGTTTCATCTGTGTATTGCTTATACTGTTGGGTTGTTCTGTGGATTAAGCAATCTTACCTATCCCATTGATGTCAAGGGTTTAACACAAACCATGCTCAGGTGGTCTGCCTCACAGAGATATCCAGTTAGCCCAATGTGTGTGGTAGTTTAGCATGTGAGTAAAATGTTTCCATTATGTAGAAGCTTGAAATATGCATGCAGTTTCTGTCACTTTCACACAAGAGAAAAGAGCTACTGAAGAATTGCCCAGGAACTTTTTAAAATTAAACCTACAGGCCGTAGTGAAAGGCCTCTATTCAACTACAAGAAATACAAACGGAACATTTTGTTATAATTTACTTTTTATGCCTTACTTCAAATAATCAGATTTCTACATTAATCCCAGTATAGTTTGCATAAAATATAATCTCTTCTGCTTAAAATGTTTGACAATACAAATTCGCATAAAATAAAATACAAACCTTTTATATGGCATACTAGTGTCAATAATTCAAATGCACTTTCATCTAAACATTACTTCTGGATATAGGCATAGTGGAACAAATCTTTAATCCCAGAACATCTGAGGTGTGTGTGTGTGGCGGGGGTGGAGATCCAGGATTTCAATTGCCCTTGACTTCATAAAGAATTTGAGTTCATTTTGCATCCCATAGAACTATGCTCAAAAATTAACTAATTAATTAATTAATTGCATCTTCTTATCATTCTGATGTGGCTCATTACAGTCCAAGATATTATTTTCTGTCAATGTTCTAAACTGGTTCCAGTGAAAGGACTCTTTATCTGCTGTCATTCTGACCAAAATTGTTTTCAATAAAATGTTTGTATGATTAGTTTCTTCTTTTCTTCAGTGCTCTACTTAGCAATGAGTGCAATGCTATATTCTCAAGTGTGGTCATTTTGTATCAATATTACATAGTTTCTACTTTTCCTAACACTCTTTTTTGTCTGAAAGTACTTTAAATAAACACCATGAAGACAGCAGTTATTTTAATCTCAATTTTAAAGTATTCCCAATTCAGTGTTTAGCTCATAATAATTACTTTACTAATTCATGTTAAAGAAAAATAAAATAAAGAAAGTGCCAATCATAATGATAAAATTGGTTTGAAAAAATTATAGAGTGATATGATTCTGAAATAGATTAACCTGGCACTCTCTCCTCAATTGTATTTGTTTAAGTTAGATGAATTTAATGTCCCTAAATAGTTTTTCAATCATCACAAGTGTTACCTAATGATAAATTTTGTCATTCCATATGGACTTATTTATTTATTTATTTATTTATTTATTTATTTATTTATTGCCATGTATACAGTGCTAGGGCTGCTTGTACACCTACAGGCCAGAAGAGAGCATCAGAGCATATTACAGATGGTTGTGAGCCACCATGTGGTTGCCAGGAATTGAACTCAGGACCTCTGGAGGAGCAGTCAGTGCCCTTAACCTCTGAGCCATCTCTCCAGCCCCCATATAGACTTCTTAAATTCACACAAACACACATATGTTCAAGAATGGAAACAAGGGTGGCTGATCAGGTTGGGGGAGAGTGAGGGCGGGGGGAGAGAGAGTTAAGAGAAGAAATGGAAACTGATAGTTGGGCATCTCTGGGACAAGCTGGAGACCTCCAACAAGGTAGGCTTATGGGCGGATATGGAGGTGACACTACATGAGACTTCTAGTACCAGGGGATATGGAGACTGAAATAGCCAACTTCTGTAGGCAGGCAAGACATCCAGTGGAAGTGTGAAGACACCAATCCACCTTCAACCCAAAAGTTATCCTGCCTAAAAAGATTTAGCAGAGATTGAGGGAATAACCAAACAATACTAGCATAACAAGATACACCCTATGGGGGAGACCCAGCTCTGTCACAATTAATGATACTTTGCTATGTGTGCAGAGAGAAGCCTAGCATAACTATCCTGTGAGAGGCTTCACTCAACAGCCAATCACAAGGCTGAACTTGAGGAGTCTTGTGGAAGAGTCGGGGAAAGGATAGACTTGGGGAAAGGATAGAGGGACCCAGAAGGGACAAGAGCACCACAAGAAGACCAACAGGGCCAAATAACCAAGGACCACTGGGACTCACAGAGACTAACTCACCAACGAAAGAGGATGAATGAACTGGACCTAGGCCAGCTTGGTCTTCATGCTGGTCTCCTCGCAAGTGGACCTGGGTCTGTGTCCGACATGGACTCTGTTATCTGCTTATGGATCACTTTCTTCCAGCTGGGCTAACTTCTCTGGCCTCTATGGAGGAGGATGTGCTTATGTCTGATCCCACTTGATGTGCCAGGGCACGTTGTTGTGGGTGGATTTCCTTTTCTGAGAAGGGGAAAGGAGAAGAAGGTGGAAGGGGAGAGTGGGAGAAAAGGCTGCCATAGGAATATACTGTGACTAAATAAATACTTTTAAAAGAATAAAAAATAAAAGAATAATTAATTAAAATAAACAAAAATAGTTACATAAAATCTTAAATTTGCTGGTCAAAATATTTCAAGCTTCAAAATCAGAGTAATATATTTATCATTTGTCCAGTATATTTTAATAAACCCAATACCGGTTTTGATACTGTAATGTACCAGATAAATTTAATTTTCTCTTTTTTTATTCCTACTTTTCCTACGCACTTTAAGTAACCTTTAATTGGGTTGTGGAGGAATCATATAGATGGCTGTAACACGTAGTGGGGTCTTGAGTTATTACTGAAACCAGTCATCCTTAGCATTTTATTGAAGGAACTAGGGCTTCTGGTATATAAGTGAGGGGCTTTATATGCACTCAACTAAGTTTGCATCTTAAGAAATTCTTTGACATTTTTAGGGCAATCAAAGTAAGAATTGCACTGGCAATTTATTTGGGACCTCAGAATTTCTTACGCTATTTCAAAGTATCAAGTGGAAGTATTCATTTAACAGCACTTCCATGATTCCTGGCTTACAGCACTATGACAAAATGCCATAGAAAATCAACTTACAGAAAAAGGAATATTTGAAGAACATTATGATGGGCAGATCTGGGCTCAGGGGTCCTGCTCAAGCTATGGCACCAGCCAAGGACAATGCATGCAGTAAACTTTGAACCCCTACCCAGATCTAGCCAATGGACAGGACATTCTTCACAGTTGAGTGGAGAGTGGGGTCTGACTTTCACACAAACTCTCATGTCCCATATTTGACCACGTCCCCTGGATGGGGAGGCCTGGTGGCACTCAGAGGAAGGATAGCAGGCTACCAAGAAGAGACTTGATACCTTATGAGCATATACAGGGGGAAGAGGTCCCCCTCTGTCACAGTCATAGGGGAAAGGAGTAAGGGGAAAATGGGAGGGAGGGAGGAATGGGAGGATACAAGGGATGGGATAACAACTGAGATGTAATATGAATAAATTAATAAAATATATTTTTAAAAAAAGGAATAATTAATTTGTATGCAGATTTAAGTTTGGACCATGGCCAGTGGATCTGTTGTTTTTAGCAACGGGACTATGTTGCAAAGGAGAGATGCACAGTGACTAAACGTCTGGAAATACATGGAGAAAAAGAAAAAGAGCCTGACCATGCACTAATCACTTTAATGGTATGCCGCAGTTCCAACCTTCCTCCATTAGTCCCCAGCTTCTAAAGTAGTCCCTATGCCTCCCACTAGGAACACATGTTGATGAAGTGTTCTTGAGTCTTTGTGTGACTTTTAAGATATAAACCATCACAGTCTTCTACCTGAAAATAAAACTTCTTTGGTTGTTTTATGTAAATAAAAACATAAAATTATTTAAAAATAGTATATTTTTAATTTTCACATAATTAAAATACATTAAAACTATTATTCTTCTGAATACTTCAGTCAGCTACATCCCCTACCAGCTACAAGTATTTTAGAATAGTGGTATTATTGTATAGAAAAAAAACTTGAATAATAAATGAAAAGCTAGAAATCCTCAGTTAACAAAAAGAGAATGATTCATCTCAACACAGAGAATATGAAATCCAGGGTAAATGTGAAGACTCCAGGAAATGAGAAACAACAACCAAAAAAAGAAAACAAAAGAAAGTATTGTAGGCTGACTCATACTAAGACTCCATAACTAATTTTTACCGAACTTTATTACAAAGCTATATTTTTAAATTAATGTACTTTGAGAAAAACTCTTAAAACATTTGACATATATATTTTCATAGGTATCATATACATGTACATACATGCATGCTTATTTAATTATATATATGTATGCAAGTGGAAAGTGACTACAAATTAAAACTAATTTTCCCATTGCTATGAAAAACTAATGTTAATAGCCATTAGTGTATACTATGTCCACCAAAGGGCTGGGGTAGTGATTTTTTTGGTGGAGGACAGCTCCTGCTCCCCAAACGCACCCAGGATCAGGATCTGGCATAGGCACCAAGAGATCCTCAGCTCCTTCTAGCTCTTGCACCTGGGTTTTTGATGCTTTGATGTCTTATTTTTAACATACTCCCACATGTAATACACTCCTTTTCTTTTTTGTCAAAAATATAAATAAAAATAAAATAAAAGTGAAAAGTTAACCAGGAAAGTGTAAATACAAAAATATACATAAATGTAGAAATCATTAGACACAGAAATAATTTTAATAGTTATATTTAGTTTTATGTCTATGAGAATCTTAAAATGAAATTCATGTACAAACTTCCCTTTAATTAGATAGTTTGCCAATAATTGTTTAATAAATGAGCCAATTAAAATAACACAAAAATGAAAGATGAGGTTAAGTAAATGAGTAAAATATAATGCCACATAAATTATTTTGATGATATGTCATAAATGTCAATATAGATGAAATATTTGTTACTTATTCCTATCTGATATTGTCTTATGGCAATTTAGCTAACAAAATGTTTTCTGTAGTCATAATTCCACAAATTGTGGTGTATATAGCAGAGTTTAGCTACTTTCCTTAAACTATTAATTATACAGTAAAATTTCTTTACCTCCAGAACAACAGAAAGGCATAAGAGACAGCCCAGCACCTAAGACCACTTGTTGTTCTTCCAGAGGATCCAAGCTCAGTTTTTGGCATCCACTGTGGATGTTTTACAACCCCCAGTAACGTCGAATCCACGAGAGATGATTCTCTCTTCTGTTCTTTGTGGGCACTGGTACACACATGGCACATATTCACACACATACACAGAAACATGAACACACACACACAAACACACAAACACACACACAGTAAAATGAAATATAAGACAATCTTAAATACAGCAACCGAAAAGTGCTTCATGGACAAAGGAGTCTTGGAAATGTTGACCTGATGGAAAACAAAAAAGCTCTTACCTTGAGTCAGCTTTTATACTCCAGAGAGCTTTTACCTCTAAAAATGATTGGAGGTTCAATGTGCAGCATTCTCAAAACACGTTTTCCCATAAATAGCCTGTACTGTGTAAAATATAAATATAAGAGAAAAAATCATCATTCAAAACTTATGAATACACACAACATAGAAAGAGTAAGAACTGTACTTACCAGTAGTATATACAAACAATATAAGAAATTATATTTTTTCTTCGCCTAAATACAGATGAAAATTTCCTCTTGGTTATGTATTGTAAACCAGTTTATTATCATACTGGTAATACTGATAATTGCAAGGTGGCTGAAGCAAAAATTTGCTAATGCTTTATAGTAATCATCTAATATATTTTTGAGTTTGGAAACTAGTAAACAAATCACGCTAAAAGTATTTCAAGCTATTAATTTTGACTTTAAAATGTGCTTTATTGAATTATAAATTAAAATTAAATTAAAACAGCAGCATCTTGTATAAAATTAGGTGCACAGGCATTTTAATTATTCTGTCAGTCATTTTCTGTATTTGCACATGTGCTGTTTATACATTTACAGATAACCAGGGTCATTAATTAAAGAACACAATTTTATTTTTTTTCGTGTGAAGCATACTATTTGAGAAGATTTGTGCTTTAAAAAAAACTGTCTTTAATAGCTGAATAGTATTCCATAGTGTATATGTACCACAGTTTCTTTATCCATTCTTCTATTGAGGGACACTTAGGCTGTTTCCATGTTCTGGCTATTATGAATAAGGCTGCTATGAACATGGTTGAGCAAATTTTCTTGTTGTATGCTGAAGAGACTTGATACCCTATGAACATATACAGGGGGAGGTAATCCCCCTCAGGAACAGTCATAGGGGAGGGGAGTAAGGGGAAAATGGGACAGAGGGAAGAATGGGAGGATACAAGGGATGGGATAACCATTGAGATGTAACAAGAATAAATTAATAAAGGAGGAAAAAAACTGTCTTATTTTTTTATATTGTATTAATTTATTCATATTACATCTCAATGGTTATCCCATCCCTTGTATCCTCCCATTCCTCCCTCCCTCCCATTTTCCCTTAATCCCCTCCCCTATGACTGTAACTGAGGGGGACCTCCTCCCCCTGTATATGCTCATAGGGTATCAAGTCTCTTAAGAAGCATGGGAGAATGGGGAAATAGAAGGATCCAGAGGGTCCTAGAAACCTACAAGAAGAACATTATGATAGGCAGATTTGGGGCCAGGGGTCCCACACAAACTATGGCACCAGCCAAGGACAATACAGGCCGTAAACTTCGAACCCCTACCCAGATCTAGCCAATGGACAGGACATTCTGCACAGTTGAGTGGAGAATAGGGTCTGACTTTCACACGAACTCTGGTGCCTCATATTTGACCACATCCCCTGGATGGGGAGACCTGGTGGCACTCAGAAAAAACTGTCTTCTTAAATCTCATGTTCTAGAATTCTCAATCTTCTGCTCTAAAGAAGCTTCAAGATGCAGGTTTTGAAAGACTGAATAATGTACTTGTCAATAGCATTTCTTTAGGTTGGTCCTCATGACTTTATACTGATTGACACCTTCTTTATCTAAATAACATCTGTCACAGTAACATCGTTGAAAAGTTATGGTCCTGTGAATTGGGTGTAGGGGTGTTTTGGAGCTTTCACGTGGAAGCTCAAAGCATGATCCCCCAATCCCTGTTTCTGAAAGCAAAATTTGGAGTAAAGCAGAGTAACGATTTCAATTAAAACATTCAAAATAAATGTATACGTAGGGGAGAATTGAAGTAGAGGAGGGATGAAGGCAGGGATTAGGAGAGTTGGAAAAGGAGGAAGAGAAGAGGGAGGGAGGATGGAGAGAAAGAAGCAGGGGAGAAAAACAGAGACAGAGAGGGACTTGTTTCTTCGGCCAGTACTCCATAGTGGGTCGATAGACTCTCCAACAAGCATCATTAATAAAGGACCCACAGGATGAGACACTAGTAGACCGTAAACCTTGAACACTGACGTCTTGGAAGTAGAAAAGTGGGAGTCAGGTCATCTCTGCTTCTTCCTGTCTGGCCTGAGAAGAGTCTCCTTAACCACGAAAATGCCTGTAATTCTTATGTAGTTATAATTCTTACGTGGAACAAAATATCCCCACTGTGTGGCCTGGGCACACCTCCTGGCCCCATCATTATACTTCTGGAATGGCACACATTGCTTTGTTAAAGTGACCTCTTTCAGATACTTGGTGGCTTTTCAGCTATGCATAACCTTGACATAACCTTGATGGCCTGGGCAGTTTGCAGGATGTTCTAAGGTTGAGGGCTAAAAAAAATTAGCTGAGTTTTTTGCTCCACTCTCTGAAAAATGCCGAAAGTAATGATGAACTTAGTAATGTCTATTCTCTAGTCACTGAACATGTCCCAGTTAACTGGTGAACAAGGCACCTAAGATGCGCCTACGAATTTCCGGAGACCATGGCCAGATTAACCAGTATGTGAGCTCCCTCTGCCACATGGAGAGGATCCTCACTGAAAAGGCAAAGACTGTTCCAAAGCCAGAGAGGAGGTGGCACAGAAGAAAAAGATATCCCGGAAGAAAATGAAGAAACAAAGAGACAAAAATTCGGTATAAAATAAATGCAGATAAAAGTTTTAAAAAAATGAACAAAATAGTTCAACATGGCTCTATGTGACTATGTTTATAATGGATCCATAGCATTTATTTAGAGAAAAACAATCATGAAAATTTATTCATGTATTAGGTATGTGGAACAATTTATGGGAGTAAGCGAAAGTGTAATGAGTATAGGGAGTTTTGTCCCATAAATTTTGAACCATTTTAATCACTTTCCAGGGGCAACAAAGAAAGCCTAATGTAGGGGCGATCTTTCTGTGCACTGTGTAATGACTCTCTTTGTGTTATTCAAATGCTAGTATCTGTACCAGCAGAAAGGTTAGTACAAGCTGGACTTTGGTATTGTTATTCTTTGGCTGCATCGTATTTTATAAACACTCCTTTCAACACCTTCTTATTAGTTTAATAAAGAGCTCAACTTCCAATAACAGAAGCAGGAGAGGAAGGTGATCTTTGGGCCGAGATGGGAACCCTGGGAAATGATCAGGCATAAAAGATTTGTCAGCCAGGCACAGAGAAAGACACGGGGCCCAACTACAATTGAGAGGTAACAGGCCACACAGCAGAATGTAGACTAAACAGGATGATTTAAGATAAGACCTAGTTAGGAATAAGCCTAAGCTAAGGCCAAGCCTTCATTATATGTAATTTATTCAGAATATATCCCAAATGTTATCCCCTCGCTCTTCCCTTCCCGTTCCTCCCCCTCTCCCTCCCTGTTCTGCCCTATGCCCCTCCCCTAGGCCTCTGACAGAGGGGGACCTCCTCCCCTACAAAATGACCACAGCCTATCTGGTATCACCAAGACAGTCAGATTCCCATTTTTCTGTAGTGGCTTGGCCTCTTGACCAAGGGAAAGTGATCAAATCTGGGGCACCAGAGTTCATGTCAGAGGCAGTCCCTTCTCTTCCAACCATCATGGAGAATGAGCTGTTCATTGGCTAGACCTGAATAGGAAGGTCTCCGTGTCATTACTGGGAGCTGGTGGTCCAAGACAGTCCAACTATTGTTGGCACCCCCCAGTGTTTATAGCACAAAATATCAAGCAGTTTATTCACCACAATGAGTAACAAAAGGTCTTTGCATTCTCTATGCTTGGCAAGGCATGGCCAACAATTATAACAAAAATAGTTAATCTTCACAGCTGAGGAAAGGGGTGTGTGGATAAGGTAAGGTTGATGGATGAGTGACTATGTTACAAAACATGACACTTAAAATATTGCCATCCAGCCATCAGGTCTCATCAGGATAGTCTGCATCACCTTCCTCTGTGTGCCCACAAGGCTATCCTGCAAAGAGACAGTGATCAAATCACAGGCACCAGAGTTCTTGTCAGAGGCAGTTCCTGCTTTCCTCCCCTGTTAACGTGAAGATTAAGCTGTCTGAATAGGGAGTCTAGGTTCTCTGCTTGCAATGTCCTTGTTGCTGTATCAGTTTGTGCAGGCCGCCCTGGGTCCAGAACCACCAGGCTTGATGGTGTCCTTGTGGAGCTCCTGACCCCTCCTCTCTGGGTGGAGTCTCTCAGAGGACATCTATGTTGGGCTAATATCCACTTATTGGTGAGTATATAGCATGCATGTCTCATTCAGTCTGACCTTTTCTAGTTCCATCCTTTTGCCTGCAAATTTGAGGTAGGAGGTCTAGGGGAGGGGAATAAGGCAAAAGAGGGAGGATACATGGGAACCGGAAAATAAGAGAGAGAGGATAACAATTAGGATGTAATGTGAATAAATTATAATAATTTAAAAAATAATCAACTAGATTATAAAAGACAGGAAAGAAAGCATTATTTAGTGACTACTATTTTACGAAACAATTTGCCTTGTTTGCTTGACCTTATGTTTATGCACATATAATAAATGATATGTAGCATCTTAAGAAACAAAACAAAAGAAAACAAAAATGCATCACCATAGAGGGTAGAGAGATACTTACTGCTGTAAGATAGGACCAGAGTTCAACTGAACTTAAATTGGGTGCTCATAACTGACTGTCACCCCAGAATAATGGTATGCATTGCTGTCTCCTAGTCTCCACAGTACCTGCATGCGTCTGTGCTTCCACGAACAACACGTGAACATATATAACAATTAACATTAAATTATATTTATAATTTTGTTGGAATCTAGTTCATATCCAATGGATAAATATGCATGCATCACTAAAAGCACATGCTTCTAAACTGAAATTACAGTTGTAAGAGATCCATACACTCACTGGATACTTACAAATTGAAAATAATGGCAGTTATCGGATAAATTATTGACAGTTTTCCTTAAAGGTATTTTTATTGAATGAGTATTTTTAATTGAATGAATACTTTACTGAATATTTTAAAATATTCATTACAAATTTTCAGATAACACAACAGTAATATCTTTAATTTTTTTGTTACATAATGATCCAGTTTGCTTATACATTTTATTTACACACTGTGTCTACCAACTGAAAGAGCAAGCACTCATCTGAATTTTCACCTAAGTCTGTGCAGTAAGACAGTACCAATTTCAAGTATTGTTTCATGTTACATAAACTGTACTGCTCTACATATTCCAGAATTTTCACCAAAGATGATTCTATACATTACCTAAATATTAAAGTATATATAGAACATGTTTTCATGAATATTACTGAACCAGAAATAAAGAGGGATATTTTGAGTTATTATCCACTTAATTATTTATGAGAAGCCAATTCATTTTAATAAGTAAATACAATAATTTAGACAACTCATTTAATTTATATTTTGAAACCTACAAAAAAAACTAATGTTTTCAATGTTTACCACCTTGGTGTGAATTATAAAATTATCTATTTTATTTTAACATTACATGTATAGTAGAACTGATTTAAAAAACAAGCATAATAATTTGAAGTATAAAAGGTATGTCTTTTTGTTTGTGAAGTTACTTTATCATCACAGATTTGTAATTAAATTAAATAATCATTCTTTATTCCATTCAACTCAGGATAAAATATTTACAAAGATGAATGGGTATGAGTTTTATTTACTTCCAACTTTTGCTTTTAACATTGATACTCGCTCCAAAGGCAGAGTCTTAAAGACTGAAAATTGCTGCTGGTTAAAAAAAAAAAAAAAGTTTACACAGCTTTGACCTATCTTGATGGACTGAAGGGATGGCGATGAAATCTGTAATCTTAATAAACCTCCCACAGCTAGAGGTTTAAAACTCACACTGTTTCAAATTAGTGAGGACAGCAATATTTATTTGCTGCTGAATTCCAGTCAGCATGGCATTTCAGCAGGAAGCACTTTATAAGACTTAAACTTATGAGTAGCAAAGTTGAAAACTCATGTTATGGAAGAGGAACAGAAATTAAACACAGTCAGTGATTCATTTTAAATCAAAACACCAACAAACCAAATCTCCTCATTTTTATTTCTTCCTCTTTCCTCACTACCTCCAAAGTTAGCAGGGAATCCTAGCATTGACAGTGAGCTTTATAAATGCCCTACGAATTTCTAATGTATCATCTCATCAAGATTATGTAGGACTACTTAGAAAAATGTTACTGTCCCCTGTGGAAGAAGGAAATAAATAAAATCAGCAGCTGTTCAAAATGGTAGCTCATGTTCATGTTAGTACTGATAACTTTTTGAAAAGACTTGGACCTAGTCAAAAGCTCAATTTGGGATAGTACATAGTCTACTACAAGTTTGAATCATGATGGCAACCATGTAACAAGGAAAATACAAGAAATGTATGTGTGAATAGAAGGTAGTAAGAAAGTATCACCTAGTAGACTCCTTTATTTTCACCTTCATTTGTTTATTTTTTTATATTTATTTTTTATTTTTACTTTTATTGAATGCCTATGATTTACATGTCATGCACCAAAATCCCTCTCCTCCCCCCAAGTAAAATAAAACAGTGAAAAAAAATCTTGTCACAGAAGGTATAGTATATCATGCAGTATAGCCTTTGGTCCTCATATGTTTACTTTCAAATGTTCATTGTTATGAGTCATGGAATGGTGTGAGGCCTACACTGTTGTTACCTGATCCTCACTAGGACTGCTGTCGGATATCCCATTGTTGCTGTCTGTCAAGGAGATTCTTAGTCTTTGAATCTGCAAGTCCGGCCACTACATGTGTTCCAGCATGGAGTAGATGTTGAGATGAGGTCCACTCAGAGCCCTGGATCAGGTCCCGCTCCTTTTTCCTTGGGGCAGGGCCCACTCTCCTGCTCCCATGTCTTCAGGGCAGGGCCCACTCTCCTGCTCCCATGTCATCACAACAGGGCCTGCTCTCCTGCTCCTGTGTCCTCAGAGCAGGGCCAACTCTCCTGCTTTCATGTCATCAGGGCAGAGCCCACTCTCCCGCTCCCTGTTCCTAGGACAGGGCTTCTTCACCCACTCCTGTATCCTCAGGGGAGGTACAGCTCTCCTGCTCCTGTGTCTTCAGGGCAGGCCTCATGCACCCACTCGCTGTCCTCAGGGCAGGACTGTCTCACCTGCTCCCATGTCATCATGGCAGGGCCAGCTCACCAGCTCCCATGTCCTCAGGGCAGGGCATTCATTTATTTGCTTTAGAAATCAGAAAACCTTGCTCTAGGTCCCTTACAGTTTCAATGGATTCTTAGTTGAGACTCTGTTATGCTGTGCGATTTTTTTCTCCACACATGGCTATTAATTTCACATTCATAGGTCCTTCTTCTTCCTTCTCTTAAACTCTAGATTCACACTGCACCACAAAACTCTTAGATATCTCAAACTCAACCTGTCAGCACTCAACTGCTGATTCTCTACCAAAATATGCTTGGCCCATTGCCATAAATACCACTGTCATTCACTGAGTGAATTAGTGAACTTTCCCAAGTAGAAATGCTTGGTATAAATCTAAGACATAAGAAATAAAGTTTATTTTTGACTCAAGAGATGGTGCATGAATTATTTTCAGCTCCTGATGATGGCAGTACATCTTAGGAAGGCACCTCATGTAGCAAAGTCATCCACTTAGTGCCTATGATTTGAAAGAAAACAGAAGGAATTGGCAGATATGCTGCCATCTCTTTCAATAGCCTATTGTCAGTGACTAAAAAATGTCCAACTAGATCCCATCTCTTAAAATATCTATTGCTTCCTAATAAAGACAATGTAAGCCGGGCGGTGGTGGCGCACGCCTTTAATCCCAGCACTCGGGAGGCAGAGGCAGGCGGATCGCTGTGAGTTCGAGGCCAGCTTGGTCTACAAAGTGAGTCCAGGATGGCCAAGGCTACACAGAGAAACCCTGTCTCGAAAAACCAAAAAAAAAAAAAAAAAAAAAAAAGACAATGTAGGGACCATATTTTTGGTAAATGGGACTTTGGGAATAATTTGAAATATAACTAATAAAACCATGTTTATCAGATACAACTATGATTTCTCTTTGTTTCTTTCTTTTTATTCCCAGAACTTCTACCCTCCTATATTTTCTTTACAGTCAGAACTAAAATGATGATTGTTTTAAATGGAAGAAAAGAAAGAAAATATCCTACTTTAAAATAGCTTACATTAAAAAAACAAGTCATATGTAAATTTAAAAAATTATGTTTAACAATGGAAATGTGTAAACCATGCATGTTCCAAAACTTCAGATAGGAATTATAAATATCCAGACTTAGCAGTGTCCTAGACAAGTCCAAGATGTTCAAGTGAACATGTAGGAAGCTTGCTGAAAGTGACTTTAGAGATATATTATAAATGAGGCTAGGCTCAGTGCAATTTACTAGAACTAGTTAAAGTGAAAGGTTTGTGTAGAGTAATACCTTAATAAGGTCTCCATTGGAGAAATTCTACTCTGTACACAGTGGGAATCACCCCAGGTTTTACATCAATAGAACTAAGAGAGGAAGTAAACCCTTAAAGAAAATTAGAAAAACAATGTAAAGTTAAAGAATATGTAGGAGAAATGGAGGATCTTAAACATTTAAGCAATGATATATGTGAATTAATGCAAAAAAATTTCTGCCCTAGAAAATACAAACAAAGCCCAAGTATTCAGGTAGTTCATATAATTACATCAGTCATTCAGAGTGAAAGAAATTCTTAGTCTATCCAATGTTAGAAGAATTAATTGATTCTATTTTAAGAAAGGCCAGAGCTTTGGAGATATTAGTCAAGAAGAAATAAATGAGGAAAGTGTTCTCCACATTATTTTTAAAATAGATATTAAGATCCTATCTCAAAATGGTATCTATAATATGAATTAGTATGTTTCATCTATTATTTGAAGTACTGAGTGCTATATTGAACTTAGTGTGATACTTCATCAATTAGAGGCAGGACTGATCTGAAGGGTCCCTGAAGCGTGATGAGAAATTCATTCTGCATTAATTAAAGTCAGGACTTCTAGAATCTAATAAGAGTAAGGTGAAGCTTAAAAATAAAATATTCCCAGAGAAGCTTTCAATAAAAATTACAAATTTCACTGCAAATAGAGAAAGCAAGAGGAAGAGGAAAAAGAGGAGAAAATAAAAGAATGGGGAAACACACATCTTTATTTAGGGTCATCACTGGCCTCATGGTGGTATCAATATGCAATTTCTAACTATAACACCTCCAAGACCATTGTTTTTCTTATTACAGTACCTTGTGTGTTTAATGAGGGATGTAAGCATGGGAATGGGCTAATATATGTGCTTTTGGAGGCTATAAGATGGTATATAGTGCAGCCACATAATTTTAGCTAGGCTGGCCACCAAGGAAACTGAGATTTGCCTCTCTCTCTCTCTAGGCAGCAAATAGTGTTACAGACAAGAAATGGTGACCATCTCAGAACAGAGAGCATATTCCAGTAATCTCTGCATTAAGGAAGCAGAGGCAAAGGCAGGAGCAGGGGCAGGAGCAGGGGCAGGGACAGAGGCACAGGCAAGATAGCTATAATTTCTAGGCCATCCTGTTCTGCAGAGAAAACTCCAGGATAGCTAAAGGCTAAATAGTGAGACCCTGATTAAATAAATCTGTAAGAATACAGAAAGAGGGAAAGAAAAAGCCGGGTGTGGTGGTGCATGCCTGTAACCCCAGCACTCAGGAGGCAGAGGCAGGCTGACCACTGCGAGTCTGAGGCCAGCCTGGTCTACAAAGCGAGTCCAGGGCAGGCAAGGCTAACACAGAGAGACCCTGTCTCAAAAGAGAGAGAGAGAGAGAGAGAGAGAGAGAGAGAGAGAGAGAGAGAGAGAGAGAACAAACACACAAATAAATAAACAGAAAGAAAAGAAAGCAAAACAAACAAACAAACAAAAAAAAACCTAAACATTTCTATTTCAGCAAACTACACAGAGTGTCTGTACATGTTGATATATACATAAATGCCTCTAAATTTTGAGTAAATATTAAAGTGAGAATTTCACTGAAGGAATTTTTATTTTAATAATACTGCATAATTTTTTCATCATTCTCTCCTTGTAGAGTCACACTATTTTTTCTGATTATGGATTAGTTTGCATAAGCAGTATAAATTTGAGTGCTGAAGAGGAAACATGAAATTAAATGTTTATTCATACAGAATAGATTCGAACAGAGATCTTGATTGTCATTGTTTTAAAAGTCATCATATCTGACACATACCTATTATAAAACTCAATACAAACATCAGACCACACTGATACATGATCCCAGATTTTTCCTTACTCCATACACTCCACCCTTCCTAACTCTATTGAATCTATTTATAAGACATAATCAAATCTCCACCTTCATCTCAGAGTTACCCAGCTCAACATGGCCTTCATCTTTCTGTACAAAGGCAGAAAGTGGACTGAATAAGTCAAAACTACTCACAAAAGTAATACAGAAGATTTTCTCTGGTCACTGGAGGTTTGCAAGTTTCTTAGTATTCCAAGGTTGCTGAAATCTCACTGAATAAAGAAATAATGGGGGCCATAAAAAAGCAGAGAACAACAAATGCAAAATGCTGTGAGGGACTATACAGCAAGGGCTTGTGTCTGAATACATGAAACTTTCATGTTCTTCAACTATGATCTAATCATGTCCTGGAGAGCTGTCTTATATGATTTAAGCCTTTTCAATTCCCCTTCTTTCAGAACTCTTTTCATCTAAGGGATGAATGTAATCACACTAGTCTTCTTGGATTTTCCTCATATGTCAAACTTGTTTACACTTTACACTGCATGAGAATACTCAAGGATTGGAAAGCACTGTTTGAAAACCAAATCAAATCCGACATATGATATTGTGAATAATACTTTTTGGAAGAAAGCAACATCCACACGTTTTAGTACCCTTGGTGAATAATTTTGTGCTTTAATAGCATATCTAAATATTTGTGATAGAGTCTGTCTGACAAAACCAAATATTATCTAGTTTCATAGAAAACTTTTGCCAATCCTTTGATAGTGAATATTTATGACTGGACTTATTTCCTGTTCTTAGTATGTGGTATTTTTTTTTACTTTGATCCTGATTCCCAATGAAATTCATAGTGCTATACATATTTTTAAAAACATATCTGGCCATGACTAATATTTAAATATTGTTATTACAAGTAGATCACATTTAGTAATGCTATATTACAATTTTAAATAGTTCTTTATTGTGTTATTTGCTTTTATATAGCTTCTTACAAACATAACAGGTTCACATATTCACATATCTATATTGAACAAATGAAGAAATACATTTAAGGAAAGCAATGGTTTTTCATGAACAGTATCTTTTTAAATACATAACATTCAAGATTGTATTTTTTGTGGTTTTTTAAATTTAATTAATTTGGTTAGTTTGGCTAACAGTTTGTCTATCTTGTTGATTTTCTCACAAAACCAGCTTCTGGTTTTGTTGATTATTTGAACTGTTCTCTTTGTTTCTAATTTATTGATTTCAGCCCTGAATTTGATTATTTCCAGACATCTACTCCTCTTGGGTGTTTCTGCTTCTTCTTTTTTCCAACGGCTTCCAGATGTGTCATTAAGTTGCTTATGTGGGATGTTTCTAATTTCTTTATAAAGGCACTTAGCGCTATGAATTTTCCTCTTAGCACTGCTTTCAACGTGTCACACAAATTTGTGTATGTTGTTTCTTCATTTTCATTGAATTTCAGGAAGTTCTTAATATCTTTCTTTATTTCTTCCCTGACCCAGGTGACATTAAGTAGAGAGTTGTTTAGTTTCCATGTGTGTGTCAGCCTTTTGTTATTTGTGTTGTTGTTGAAGTCCAGCCTTAGACCATGGTAATCTGATAGGATACAAGGTATTATTTCAATCTTCTTGTGTCCATTAGGTTTGCTTTTTTGACCTACTATGTGAACAATTTTGGAGAAGGTTCCATGGGGTATTGAGAAGGTATAATCCTTTGTGTTTGGGTGAAATGTTCTGTAGATATCTGTTAGATCCATTTGAGTCATGACAATGGATAATGTCATTATTTCTCAACTTAGTCTCTACTTCAATGACCTATCTTTCGGTGCAAGTTGGGTGTTGAAGTCTCTCACTATATATGTGTGGGGATCGATGTGTGGGTTAAGCATTGCTAATAGTTCTTTTACAAATGTGGGTGCCTGTTAGTCATCTTGCTGTGTCTGATGTTGGGCGGTATCTTCTGGAGTTCTTCACTGGTCTTTGAGTGCAGTTTGTTGATGAGTAATTGATGGTGGTCAGGGAACCATCAAACCTGGGACAGGCAGGTGGCCTGGTTTTGGCTCCTGAAAACTTTGTCCCACACCCTGGGCTCCCCACTGGGTGAGTCGAGGTAGTTGCTGGTGCTCTGCAGCTCCAGTATTGGTTTGAGGTTGTGTTATAGAGCCGGTTTTCCTATCTTTATCTGGGCTTTGAGTACGCTGTCCACGGGCCTTGGGGCTTTGCCTCCTAAGCTCAGATCACCCTAGAGTGCCTGAACCCCTGTTGGCTTCTAGAAGTTGTTTAGGTTTCTGCCTCCTTGAATCAGGTAGTGGGGACCTAGGTTCTACCAGCCAAGGAGCAACTGCTGCCTTTTGATTGTTTTTGGTTGACTAGATTTTTCTTAGATCTCCTCTGACTTGCTCAGCCACTCCCAAGAGCAAGAGAATCCCAACAAGGCTGTGGAGCCTGGCTAGGCTTGATCCATTCCAGCGTAGTCCTCTGGGGCAAGCCATTAGGCTTCTGCCCAGCCCTGCTCAGAGGGCTACTGCAGTCCTTGACTCCTGGCAGAATCTCTGGTCTCAGATCGCACTGCTGTGGACATGTATCCCTGGTTTCAGCAGCTTGCAGGCTGGGTCCTAACCAGGCTCTGGGTACTGGATAGCCATCTGTAGAGTCTCCTTCTCAGAGCATGCATCAGCTGGGGAAGGTACTCAGAGGCATCTGGGCGCCCTTGTGGCACCTGGGCTTTCTGGGGAATGGCGAGGGGCTAGTTGGGCTGGTGTCTGAGGCCCCAATCCACCCATTTCCCATAGTCCAGGAGATTTGAAGCACCCCCACTGCCATTTCAGTCCCAAGTGCTGAGTTTGCCCGCCAAGTAAGGACTCCTCATTTCCTCCTCAGAGTACAAGGGTTCAGGACTGTACCTTCAGCAGACTGGTGCCATATAGCACATGGGCTTTCTGTGGACTGGTGTGGGGCAAGTAGAGCGGGTCTGAGACCCCAGTCCAACCGTTTCCCAAGGCTTTCCCAAGACCAGGAGGTTTAAAACATCCCTGCCGCAATTTCAGTTCCAAGTACTGAGATAGCAAGGCCGCTGCTCATAGCTAGTCATAGTCTGGGTCTTGTCCAGGCACTGGGATTCTGGATGACCGATGGTCTGACTCATCCATGGTCCGTACTGTGTAGAGCTCTCTCAACCAGTTATGCCCAGCTCCCGCGGTCCGTTGGTCCAGTTAACATTGTGGTCGCTTCTCTACAGATTAAGCAGCATGTCGCTTTCTTGTGCCCCCCCGCCAAGATTATATTTAAAAAGTAAAAATAAAGAGAAATGAACATTTAATTAAATAAGTTTATTAACTCATAATGGGTAAGTAATAACTCTTCTTTTTCTAGATATCTCTAGACATTGACACTACAATGATAAAAATATGCCACCTATAATATTTTATCAAAGTCCAATTCAATAAGTCAATGCATGCTACAGCAAGAATTGAATCCTGACTTAGTGGATCTCCAGTATAATTGAAGGTGAAATCCTGTTGATATATAGAATAAATCCATAACTCCACAGCTGTCCCAGGTTCCTTAGATATAAAGACATTGACAATACGTCAGTGTAATAGAAAAATCATCTTGGCTGTCTCACAGGCATTGAACTACATGGAATCTGAGTCATTAAATTTTCCAGTGGTAAAATCACTAGGATAAAATAATTGGATCAAAACAAATTTTCCATAATTAAAAAGGTAATTATTAAGAAGGTAATGCATACATTTAAGTTGGTATTTCACATCAGGAATACATTTATTCTCAATCAGTCAAAGTTACTCATACAATAGCAATTCATTCTTTCCTTCATTTCAATACTTGTAACAGAACAATAAAGACAATAAAGAAGGCTTAACAATAGACTTTGTGTCCCTGCAAATTTAAAGTGAAACATAAATGGGCTATTGACAGTTTGCTATGATCTTCATGGTTCTGTCGTTTCCCCCTTGAGGGAAAAAAAAACAGTAATGGGTGAATTACTAATCTAATTATTGGCTAAATTATTAAATAGTTTGTAAGGTTGGTATAAAACATGTGTGCCTGAGCTGGGAGATAAGCTAAAACTAAGCAAGTGTCTTGCCATTTTACATCATTTCTCAGTGTGTCCTTAATGCTCGGCATGTGTCATAGTTTCTTCAAAAACGATGGGTGGCAGGATGCTATTTAAAAATTCATTAGTCAACAAAATGTAATGTGTTTGTTGTTCTGGTGAAAAATACTAAGTGCATGTGTCACATTTTAGTACATAATTATCAAACTCTGAGAAGCAGGAGGAGATTGAAACAGGTTAAGGCTAAATACAAAATAACTTTTTATACAGGTCTTTTTACTTGTGACTCAATTGAATCACATTTTTAAAAAAAGGTTCGTCTCTTCCTTTGAAACTATGGGAATGGGAATAGAAACACTCTATTATAACTTCATTACTGTGCAGTAATTCTTTGTTTCTATTTTGTTTTTTTTTTAATGCAGATTCTTATAAGGTTTAAGTCCAGCAACAGTTTCAAACTCACTGTCTTGAATTTAAGTTTATTCAGCCATTTCTCAACAGGTGTGTGTATTTTGGCTATGTATCCTCCTGTCTGGATCTATAATAATTCTTGAGAAATGTTTAGTGAGCCCTGTGTGTGGGATAGATTAAGCTTTGTCGCAGGTGGAAGCAGTCTTGGCGGGCTTTACCCTTGGGGCACACCATGAATACCTTGTGAGAGACTGTTTGGAGCCTTCCTGGGCTTGGAATTCAGGAAGCCTACCTAGGAACCCCACCGTGGCTATTGTTTTCCTAATTGACCCTCGAAGGGAGAAGGGACCGCCCTTTGCATATGACTGGGAAGGTGGGGGAGAGAAAAACAAGAGGTAGGAGGAGAGAAGAAGAAGGCTCGGGAGAGAGGAAAGGACCGGACCAGCTCGTGGGACTGAGACACCTAAGGACCCGTCCTGCCGAACGGATTCCAGGAGGTTTTAATCTTCTGTCCCTTTAACTTTTTTTTCCTTCTTGTATATGCTAGTTGGGTTGTATAATAAAGTTTAATTGTTAATAAACTGAGCCAACACCTGTGAGTGACAATAATGAGTGCCATGGCAAGACATGCTCGCCAATGCAATATTAACTACAATCTCATGGGAATAACTGACAAGCTTCTGGTGAGCTTAAGGTCATCTCTACAAGCTGAAACTCATGCCTGGAACCCATAGTGAGACATAATAGACCCTAGGAGAGAGCCAACTATATTATTATTTTAAATAGAAACAATATTAAACAAACAGCTGAAGACCTATCATATCCATAGAGTAAGGAATCTCTCAATCCTCATAAAAGAAGCTTCTGCTTATGGTAGATGGCCATGAATACAGAGACCCAAAACTGGACATAGCACAGAAAAAAAATAGTCTAAAATAGTCACCCCTGAGTGGGACATTTTATGAAACCGTATTCTTCTAAGATTAAGGAACGAAGTCGTGAAAACCACACAGAACAAGAGTGGAGCTGACACAGACACAGTGATGTTTTAATTCTAATAAGACAGAGTTAACTATTGGATCCTAAGTAAGGCCCCTCCTGATCCTTGGCAGCTGAGCACGTTACTTAATGAGGAACGTGAGCACCTTCCAATTTGATTAAGTAAAATAACCTGACAGGGATGTATTCTTGTTCTGTGGGTGTTCACTGTTTCCAGAAGAAAGACACCCAGAAACTAAGAACTTCTTTGTTGCCCCTAACATTTTTAAGCTGTCGATGTAAAGTGTCTAATTTAAGAAACAAACCTTCCCTTGCATTGAACAGGTGCTGGTGTGGCCCCACAGGTCCACACTGCCTCGCCTGGCAAGGCCTTGGCTACTCTCCCTGGAGTTGGCTAAACCTCAGCGTGGCTGCCATCTTGGGAGGTCTTCCTGACGGAGTCCTCACGCCCCGAAATGGCTATTGGGACTCTGGAGAGCGAGCTACCAAGATAAACCCAGAGAGGTGAAGTGACTGACTCAAGGTCACACAGTATGTCAAACGGGATCCATTTCTTCTGATTTCCTTACTAGCATTGAACTCAGCCTTCAGCAAGCTTCAGTTACCACCAACACATGAATGATTTCCAGTCTCCCATTGTTCACAGGGAGAACTTAGTGGTGACATGGTCTGGATACACCATTCTTCAGAATGTGATTGTGGGGCAAGACTGCTTGACCTTGGGGCTAGAGAAATTTTAAGAGCTCTTGCTGTTCTTCCAGAGGACCAGAGTTCAGTTCCCAGCATTCATATGTGATGCCTGCATGGAATTCAACACCTTCTTTTTGGCCTCCTCAAACAGCCACACATGTGGCTTACACACACACACACATACACACAAACTTGAAAAAAATAAAAGTAAACCTTCCCACAAGCAAGAAAAAGAACTGTTCTGTTCAATTGGATGAGGAGACTGACCTTGAACCTTGTGGGCTTCTTAACACTTTGCCAGAGACTCACCCAGAGAAATTATCAAAATAGTACCTTGGCTTTTTTTTTTCTAGTTAGAAGTAACCAGTAATGAAGGATGGAAGTAAGGAAATCCAGAAGCAATAAAAATTAAGAATTTTCTAGTGCAAGTTATGGTTTGATCATGTACAAAATTATAATCCACTGAGGAATTGGCTAATAGAGTGTGGATTAGGAATGAATAGTAAATAAAAAAATTCAATATGTAAAGTTACCACAAGCTTAATCACATAAAAAATGATGGACACCCATAATTCCCTCCTTCTTTATTTACATCTATCTATCTATCTATCTATCTATCTATCTAATTCATTTTCATACATTCTACTTATTTCATCAGATTTTGTTTTACATGTTTTATTTATGAGCATAATTCACACCTAAGTCATACTTTTATAACTTTAATAAAATGTTTTCAAATTATTACACAGGATTGTGATTGAGTTAGGAGACAAATGAATATTCTCAAAGGCAACAGTTGTTTTTGGAGACGAGGTTAATTTCCACTTAGAGGAATATAGTTGTAACATCTGAAGCCTGAAGTGAAAGATGATGTAAATTGTTGAGATTTAATTTAGAAGTTTAGCCAAGCAACAAGGAAGTTTTGAGTTGAAAAAGGAGAAGATTGTACTTTGTGATTTTTTTTACCACCTCAAGTGAGGTGTCCACTTACATTTATCCATTTAATCTACAGAGGATTAACAATTCTTCTTCCCAGAGTGTGTTCCTGGTGATACTCAGATTCTGCCATCGAGGAGCTCCTAGGCAAGATCGTCAAGATAGGACAGACCATAGCTCTTTGGTCACAGTGGAAGGAAATGAGAGAGATGTCATTTCCAGGCCAGCTTGTGAGAACCTCCTAACCCAGTGCTGAAAGAAACTGACACCAGTGGGAGAATTTCCCATAATACTCCAGAATATGGAGGTGTCTGCCAATTTCCCGATTGATTGTATCAATAGCTGGGGTCAAACTCGTAACCTTCTGTGGAAATTCAACACTTATTTATGTAACTTTACAACTCATCCGGCAACTTGTCTGGTCTTTGCTGTCCTGGGATTTTGTAATTTGTAAAAATTTTAATGCACTCTATCTCTAATTTGAAGAATGGTTTTGTTTTTATGGTTACTCTTTGACTAGCACTATTGCGTAATAGAAAATAATTAAGCAATCATAAGTCTTTTAGAGAATCTTTGATAGACGTTTTTAGTCTAGTAGAAAAAAGCTATAAATGTCGATTTATTAATGCAGCCACTAATATACGTCATTCCCAGTAAATAGTGTATAAGTAAATATGGATGATAGCGAGTGAAAAAATTAGTGAATATGGACAAATCAGTGTGTTTTTAAATAATATTTTATTCTTTTGGGGCAGGGGAAGGATGTTGGAGACAGGGTTTCTCTGTATAATATCCTTGGCTGTCCTGGAACACTCTTTGTAGACCAGGCTGGCCTTGAACTCACAGAGATCCACCTGCTTCTACCTCTTGAGTGCTGAAATTAAAGGTGTGTGCCACCATATCCAGCTTAGTATTTTATTCTTTAAAAGTTAAATACATTTATAAAATGTCAATTGATTATATCTACCCATTGCTATGCACCCTCCCCAACTTTTTCTAGTACCTCACCTCCATATATGTTTCTTTCTACCTTCACCAATAATCCGTGAAATTCCCTAACCTTTGAGTGGTGGGAGGTTTCTGTAGATGGCACCTCCATAGCTAAATTATTCATACCCTATGAGGCTCTGCACTGGCTTCTACGCACTGCAAGATGAAACTTCTCTGATCAGAGTTAAAAGCAGCACAAATATATGGATATGAACAAAAATATTTAAAGTATGGTATTTTAGCAAAACAACAGCAGATTCTCCATTAAGGTGATTTATCATCCCAGTCATATGTTTTTCATGTAGGGTGCAGCAAAAAGTCATGAAATCGTTTTTATGGACCATGACTCAGATCCAATCAGAAGGTCATTGGTTACAACAAAACAACCATGCCACTATTGAATCAGTGGGGATACTTTACCCAAAGGCCAGTACTACAGCCCATGTGATCCAGCAGTAAATAAGACCATGGAAGGATTTTAGCTCCAGAACCTTGCATACCACCTCTGGCACTGTATAAGATAACTAATAGAAAAAGCATTTCCTTGTCAATTGCAGGTTTATTTATCAGTCTTCTACATGAAAAGTAAATAGCATCACTGGAAGCAGGGTCTTAGCATGTAGTTATGGAAGGAAGTCAAGGATAATTAAAAGAGTTTGTGTTGTTTTTGAATGCCAGTGAGGTCTACATAGCCAACAACTCCTCTGAAGATATCCTCTGCTTTGCTCTGAGATTTTCATTTAATAACCCATGGTGTCTAGAAGTACCTTTCTCTATTCACGCAAAAACCTCCGGCATCATTCCTTATTTGTTATTTTCTTTATATTTAAGAATTTCACATACTCTGGTGCCTCACATTTGACCATGTCCCCTGGAGGGGGAGACCTGGTGGCACTCAGAGGAAGGACAGCAGGTTACCAATAAGAGACTTGATACCCTATGAGCATATACAGGGGGAGGAAATCCCCCTCAGGAACAGTCATAGGGGAGGGGAATAAGGGGAAAATAGGAGGGAGGGAGGAATGGGAGCATACAAGGGATGGGATAACCATTGAGATATAATAAGAATAAATTAATAAAAATTTTAAAAAAAGAAAAAAATTTCATGCATGTATCCACAAAATGTAGTTATATGCATCCCCATTTACTCCTTCTACTTTTTCCATATTTCCCTCAGCATGTTTCTTCAGTTTCATTTCATTTTTTTTTAATTTGAAAGCCCACTAAGTGTTATTAGTGTTGCTTATTCATATGTGTGTGGCCAGCCACTATTAGACCTCTCTGTGGTGATAGCACCTGTCATGTGCTGAATAAAGTATCAGTTCTTTCACCTTCATCCATGGCCAATAGCTTCTCAGAATGGAGTAGAACCTGGAAAACACCCACCCATCTCAGGATATTTGTTTGCTTTGTCTTAAATACATCGTGTAAAGGTAACCACAGCTGCTAGAAGGTCATGAATGTATAAACCTTGTAATGTCTATATAACAGCATTTTTGCAATCCTCATTCACCTTCCATGGCTCTTACATTCTTCCCATCTCCCGTTCTCAGATGGTTCCTAAACACTGAGGTGGTGGTGGGGAGTGGTAGGTTAATATAGATCTCCCACTTAAAACTAAGTACTGAGTCTCTTTCTCAGCAGTTTGACTAGCTGTGCATATCTTAATTTCTGCTGTTTAATTCAGAAAGAAACATCTCTGATCATGAGTAAAAGTGGGCCACATCTATGAGTATAAATATACATATGTAGAAGGCAATTAACAGTCTAATCATTTTCTGGTACAATCTATTTTGAGTTCTGTATGCTTCTTGTATATTTATAAGAATTTCTTTCTTCAGGTTGGGGAAGTTTTCTTCTATGATTTTATTGAATGTTTTCTGGGTCATGGAGCTTAGAGACTTATCTTTCTTCTATTCTTATTATTCTTAGGTTTAATCTTTTTATAGTGTCTCAGATTTCTTAGATATTTTGTGTCAGGAACATTTTAGTTTTAATATTTTCTTTAACGGATATATCGATAATTTCAAACAGATCTTCTACACTTGATATCCTCTTTTCCATTTCTTGAATTTTATTGGTGTTGCTTGTGTCTGCAGTTTCTGTTCTCTTCCCTCGGTGTTCAGCTCCAAAATTGCCATTGCCTTAGATTTTGTTTTCTTTGTTGCTTCTAATGCCTTCTTTAGTTCCTGAGTAGTTTTATGCATTTCTTTTTCCTGTTTGATTGAATTTTCCTGTAATTCTTTTCAGGGTTTATTCAATTCTTTCATCTGTGTGAATATATTTCCTCTATTTCTTTGGGTGATTCATTTTCTTTCTTCAAGGCTTCTATCATTTTCATGACCTCATTTAAAAAATCTTGTTGTGTTTTGTGGGTGTTCATATCATCAGGGCTTGCTGTGGTAGGATCACAGGTTTCCAGTGGTATCATATGGCTCTGAGTTTTGCTGCTGTCTTCTTGTGCTGGCCTCTACTCATCTGGTTGTCTCTTGTGTTAGCAGGCCTGGTGGTTCCTCCAATGGGATTACTGTCTGTGTATGTCCTACTTAGGTCAAGCTGAAGGCTGTAGCTAGAGCTCCCTTGAGGCCTTCTCAGGATGGTAGACAGTAGATGTTGGATCCTACACTAAGCTTAGCTCTACTAGGTTTCCTGTATCTGTCACAGTTCGGTCAGGCAGGAGAGGAGCAGGCTGAGATAGCTTCAAACCTAAAGCTTCTTGGGTTTCCCTCTTCCCTCCTTGGTATGGTGGATAATTAATTTTTTGGCTGAAGCCTGACTTATCATTGTTGGTTCACTTTCTGTGACCCAGATGGGCCAGGCTTGTAAGCAGCCAGCATGTAGAGAGAGGTACAAGCTCAAACCTGCTTGTTCAGGTACCCCACAGGCCTCTTAAGGATGTCAGTGGATGTGTGTTGTGGCCTGAGTGACCAACTACCTTTGCTTGTTCTCTGTGTAGCAGATGGGCCAAGCCAGTAAGTATCAGGTTGGCAGAGAGAGACCCAAGCTAGAAACTGTTCAGGTTTCCCACGGGCCTCTTAGGGATATCAGTTAATATGCGTTGTGGCTCAAGAAGAATCATCTTTGCTTGTTAGTTCTCTATGTCCTAGATGGGCCAAGACAGTAAGTAGGGGGAAGGGCAGAGAGAAATCCACATCCAAACTGCTCAGAATACCTCAGGTCTCTTGAGGATAACATCTAATATGGTTTGTTGCCCACATCTGACTCAGTTCTCCCAACCAGGTTTCACTGTGCTGATCCTGTGTTCCCTGGGGGGCATACTATAAGCTTGACTATTCACAGAAATGCAGGGTGAACAAAGCATGTGACTTTCAAACCCTAGGTATGTCGAGCTGTGATGGGGTGAGGACCTGGTTCTGATCTTCCCTAAAGCCTTCTTTTTAGTGGGTTACGCAGCCTCCAGTCCTCTGCTCCCTAGACAGATACACAATGGGTGCCATCACCTTGGAATCCCCCATGATTCCACTTTTTAGCACTTGAATAATAAGCCATTTTGTGTATGTACATTTTCCTTATCCATTCAGTTGACAAATAACTTTACTAAAATTTCTAGCTATTGAAAATTAAGCATAATAATTGCACAGAAGTATCATATAGTAGTTCTATACCTAGTTTTTGAAAAATCTGCAGGTTGATTTCCCAAGTTGCTTCACTAATCTTGTATAAGGGTGATCTGAAGAGGAAATGACTAAAACTCAAGAATAAAATCAATAGTACACCTACAATTCTGCATGAGATTTAGATTTCTAGTAAAACCTGTTCTGAATCATGTCCTCTGTTTTGTATAAGGGAGAGTTAATATAGAGACCTAATAGTACCTAAACTATATATTGTTTTTAATTTTTGAAAAGTATAAAAATAACTACTCATTTAGAGAAGATGGATTCTTTAGGAAATCAGAATTTTAGCAACATAGTTTATGTATCATCTATCTATCTATGATTTATCTATATACATGCATACATACATACATACATACATACATATACACACATGTAAATACATATCTCTAAATGGTGGTGACTTTTTATTTTCATATGTATTATAAAATAATATTCAGTATTTTATAATATAACCCGTCTTAGAATGACTCAGTTAATTTAATTAGCTATACTCTATCATCCCTGATAAAACAAATGAAATGAAATTTAAGAATCCCATAAGGTGAGCAACTGAATGAAATCTATAATATTAAGTTACAGCCAGAGTGTGCCTCATGGATTTTAAATGCAACTGAAATCTCCAAGATGGAAATCTTTGTATCATTTAATACTACTTTATTTGTAAAACTTCTGTCATTATGTATAAAAATGAAAGGTATTGAGTATTTTCCTTACCCCAAATAACGTTATTTTTCCTTTAGTAGTTATAAATGAAAAGGCAGTATGCTTCTTAATAAAAAAAAAATGAACCTACTCTATAAAGTGAAGCACCTGTTCACAATTTATAATTATTAAAGGCTTACAAAGTAACAACCTACTTCATTTTCCCTGACCTTTCTTATGAGCCAAGATCTTTATATTCCATGGGATGCTGACATTCCAAAGAATAATTCAGAAATAGTATACCCAGCACTTACACTCAAAGCTCAAGTTATAATTTCAGAATTGAAACCATTGTCTCAGCCAATGAACCACTTTCTATTGCACAGCATAATTAATGGAAAGTCAGCCAAGGTATTTGTTACATTTTTCTCATTATAAAATATGCCACAGAGGCTATATGATGTCTTCCTATTCCCTAAATATAAGTTAAAAAAATTTTTTATATTTTATTATGTGAAACAATCATTCAATATGGTTGAACTCACTTAGAAATATGTATTCTTTTAATTGTTATGATTCATTCAGACTACGATCTAGTTTTATTCTTTCTCATAATGTAAATGTCATGACATTGGAAATTGGATGTCACCATTGGTTCACATAGTGGCACAAAGTGATGTACAAAATGGATTTTATTTTCAAGTAAACATACCAGTAAATATTTGTATCTGATAAGATGGGATAGCATCTTATCAGAAATATAGCCTTCCATTTAAATTCATCAGACTATTGACAACAAAACAAATATAAATAATTACACACTGTAGACCATCACTTATAATCCCACAGGAAATCCACATATCTGATTGATGCATGATGCCCATGGGTAGTCTCACTCCTTTACACTTTTGTAGTAATATTCCTGTATTTGTACTTAACAGTTAACATTTAATAGCAATATCTTAACTGCAACATCTCACTATGTTTCCATTGTTCCATATGAAATACCTAAATACATCCATTGAGAGGATAGAAGAGAAAAACATGGAGAATAACCCACCACATATCAAGCAAACTTGACTTTTGCTATTTAATGATATTATATCATCATCTGTTCCATTAGGAAAGTGTCTTTTTCTCTCAGTAAGACATATTTTCTATACTCCCTTTAGAAGTCTCTGTCTCCCTATCATCTATTCATCCAGTATCAGTCTATCTTCCATATATGCATAGATTTATCTATGATAATTTTCATTTATCTAATTGTAAATTTATTCTAAAAAACAAATTCATTTCCTTTATGTTTTGGTACATTTAAACACATTAAAAACTTTTATCATAAAATTAATCACTTCTCTTTATAGCCAAGCATATTCTCTCATAATTTATTAATTTTGAAGAAAAATGTATAACATAGATGTTTAGTCTACCATAAGAACAATTTTCTCTTTTGAAGTAAAATCTGACTGATTAATGTCCAGAGATGACACTGGCTCTCTACAGTGGTAAAGAACTAGGTCTGTGAGGTTCACAGTTACAGTGCTGATGTGACATGTTCTTTTCACTTTGAATAAGATGCACAGCTTAGTTTTCATTATGAGTATCTACATATAAGACAGCATAAAAACAACATAATTATTTGGCTGAACTCTTATAGAAAAGATTTTCTAAGTGTCTTCATTCACTATTTCTTCTTATAAATCAAGGGACTTAAGTCTGAAAAAAAAATTGAAATAAATAACTAAATGATCAGAAAAAGAGGAGAGGACTGAAAAGATGTCTCAGTTGGGAATGTGAAAGCTGAGAATCTTAGCTTGATTCCTAGGGAAACACATAGAAAATATTGGATTTGTTAGTGTGTGCTTGTAATCTCAGTGCACGTAGGTAGAGAGAGGAAGATTCCTGAGGCCCATCGGCTTACCAGGAGGCTAAATGAGCCAAGAAGTCCTGGATAGCACCCAGAATTGTTCTTTGGCCTCTGTATACTAAATATCATATAGACATATATAAATGTATACACATTCACAAAATGACAAAAGAAGCAGAGGAAGTAATCTGTATTTCCATAACCACAGGGTTGCAAGTGAACAGTGATCAGTTACTATGGAATAGCAAATATGAAGGTATATTGGCATCTCTCTTCCATCTTAGTGATACTTATTTTACCTCTCATTTGCAACTTTTCCTTTCATATTCCTCAGTTCCTGTCTAACCCACTCATTTCAACTTTTCTTGCAAATTCCACTGTTGATTTCTCTGTTATCATTCCTTTGTCAGTTTGATGGAATTTAAAGTCATCTGAGAGATAAATGCTTGAATATCTTTGAGTGTCTTTCCATTAATAATTAAATGAGTATGAGAGATTACATTTTCCTGGCTTTGCGGGTATGGATGATAAACAATGTATCAATGAGTTTCCCGTTGTTCTAGAAGCTGAAGAGTTCAAACAATGTATGTCATGGTCAGATTTTCTGCTTGGAAGCCCTGAGAGAAAACTGTATGAAGCTAGAAAATTTAAGGACAAGTTGCCTAAATTTCAAGGAGACCGAATGAAGATGAAGGTTGTTGGATCTTGAGACAACATCTGCCTAAATTTTCAGACAGAGTAGGTCTAGAACAAGAGAAATTGTCAATTCGTTTCAGGTGACAACACTGGACAAGAAGGGATAATCCATCCAATTGATCTCAATTTGGTACAAGCAGATTCCCTAAGTAACATCGGTGAACCTGAAGTATTTAGTGGTTTTCCTGCATAGTTTTGGTCGTTTTTTCTCTTCAGTCTCCTTAGAGTGCTATAATTCCTAACTTTTGGAATCATATTTACTTGTGTCATTATGAACTGGAGGTATGTAAGATCTATCTTTATTATATAACATCTTACATTTAATATACTGATTTTGTCACAGGAATGAATTTGAACTTATTTCTCAACAATTTTGCAAATTTTTAAACTTAAGAGGCATTTAGACATGGTTGAGGTGAATGCTAGGCTAAGATAAATGTGAGCCTTGATGGACCAGGAACAGAATATTGTTATTTAAATGTGACTTCTTTTTGTGTCAAGTTGGCATATGTTGAAATCAGTGGCTATTATTGATCATCAACGTGTTGGATTTTAGGGTTTTTTTTTTTTTTTGAAATAAAATTTCATACATGTATAGACGTACCCAAAATCAACTGAGGTTAAAAACTCATCCTAATTATAGTAATCCCAGTCTTAGATCCTGGAATCCAAAATAAAAAAAAAATTAAATGCATCAGAATTCATGTCCCTCTGCTTCCCGAGTCTGGATGTGAGATGGTCAGGTATCTCATACTCTAGATTTAATACTTTCTCATCATCATGGTCAGTTTTTTAAATTGCAAACCAAAAGACCTATGTTCTCTTCAAGTATATATATCCAGTATTTTATCACAGTATAAAAAAGTAACTCACTGTCTCCTACTAATAGTTAACTGATTTTCTTTTTATCTCATAAGATAGTTAACTGTCTCTGTGATATAGGTTTATACTTATCTCATTCTTTTCTTGATAGATATCAACTACCAAAATTGAGTCAAGATCAGGTAAACGAATTAAATATTTCCAAATTCCGTAAGTAAATTGAGGCAGTCATCAAAAACGTCCAGAGCCTGCTGGATTCAGCACAGAATTCTACCAGATCTTTAAAGAAGAGCTAATACCAATTATCTTTAAACTATTCCAAAAAAATAGAAACAGAAGGAACCTTATCAACCTTACTTTATGAGGCCACAGTCACCTTGATACCTAAACCATAGAAAGACTAAAAGGAAAGAGAATTTCAGAGAAATTTATCTTATGTAAATTGATGCCAAAAATACTCAATAAAATACTCTCAAACCAAATCCAAGAACACATCAAAAATATCATTTACCATGACTAAGTAGGCTTTGTTAAAGTTTTAATTGTATCTAAGCCCTTTCTCCTCATCCAACACTTTAGTTAAACAATTTCCTTCTCATATTTTACACAGTGAAATATCACCACATGTTAATTCTGCACATGTGGTTTTCTTGAACCTCAAGACCATATCCTGATGCCGCCTAGAAATTACAAGTTGACTATTTCAAGGATACCTAAAACCAGAAAATTTCTGAGAAAAAAATTCCTTTGATGAAGCTCAATTATATTTGAGTATATTCCTCCCCATTATAGTTTACTGGAATCTTTTTTCAGGCTGTTTATAATCATTTGGATTATTAGTTTAGTCATGAGTACATTTGATATGTTTTCATTCCTCCTCAGCTCTGGATCTAAAAGGTAAGGAATGGTTCCTATCCATTACTACATTCAACCCTTCAAGTAGAAAACCTGAGTTGCAGCTTTCAGATACAAGTATTTGGTGAAATACAAAATTACTACTCAGTGAAAATAAAGTAATGAATGATAACCATCTATTATAAGTACTCAGGGTTCCTATGTTAGAGAAAGTATTTAAAATTCAGAAACAACAAATAATATTAAAGGAGGACTAGTAAAATAGCGCAGCAGGAAAATAAAGGCACCCTAATAAAACAAAAAATAACTTTTTACATAAGGAATGTACAAAGCAAAACAATGGAGGATATACGATAATAAACAAGACAAGTTTTAAGATGGCAAGCTAGAAAGCAACATTTTTATAAATATATGTCATACTATAAACAAAATTAATGAAAGTATCATGCTATTAGTATGAGGATATGAGATCAGACAGATGAAACAGCTGGGTTAGGGCAGCAATAAATTTTGCTTTATTCAAGAAATCGACAACTCCTTGCTATAGGAATAAATGGGATGCTAACAGACACTGCACATGGTTATCAATTTCTAGGGTTTCCATTTCAGGTGCTTATCCACTGTGATTACTTTCTTTCAATTACTTCCCTGATTTATAAACCAGGAAAGGAAGTTATTTCAAATCTCAATATAATAACTATGGCTGTATTTTATTGACATCTATCACCTTAAAAACTATTTTGAATTCTTTGTGTCTAATTCTTTAAAATCTTCATAGTTGATTTTGAAGAATGTAGTAATATAGTTCACATTGCAAGGTAGGAGTTTGGAAGGCAATTTGCATAATTCATCTTTTGCCACAATATAATAAAAGTACAACTGGATGTGATCGTCTTTGATTTTAACAAGTAATTGAATTGCATTGCTACCATTTAAGAGAATATAGTTCTGAATTAATTATAATTTGCAATATGTAAGTGTTAGGAAGATACTAATATACTTCTCTTCAAGTGGTAAACTTCTTGGAAAAAATTTTCCACATAAACAGTTTAATTTTAAGCATTTTTTTTATTTGTAAAAGATATTCATTGATAATTTCGAATCCTGGTGGAGATGGTGAGATACATGGTGACTTGGGAGTCCTTACTGTTCATGTAGAGAATTAGGATTTAGTTCCCAGCCGTACATAGTTCACAGCCTCCTCTAAGTCCAGAAGGGAATTTGACTCCAGCCATGGGTATGATGTACATACAGGTTCATAAACATAGAACAAAAGTTTAAAAAGTTAAAACAAAATAAACAGTAGTCTATTTTCTTGCGGATAAGCACTGTGTTGTGGATCTCCTCCTATATTGCCATGTATATATTTATAATGGTACAGTAAAAATTAATTTCTAGGTTTTAGATATATAATTAGAGCTAAAAATAGTTTAGAACTACTCTATTATTTTGTAATAAAACTCAAGCAGTTATTAAACAGAAAGCTTTGAACCTAAGTGATTGTTTTATGATCTAAAAATTAATGCTCTATTTAAAGGCTTTTTTTCTTTTCTTTTCTCTTCTTCTTAAACACAGATTGATTTCTTTTTTAAAACATTTTTATTTTTATACATATTTATATTATTTCTATAGATCAGTGAAAAGTTTTAGTTTATACTAGAGATAAGATAAAATAAGATGAACATGGGAGAATGTAATGGTAATAATTTCAACAATTTAAGTAGTTCAAAGAGTAAAGAATTCTCTTATGAAGACAGATAATTTTTCCTCTCCTCAGTGGCTATAAAGCAGACTTCACCATGAAGAAATGACTAGTTGAGGCTCTTGTACTTTTCTAATACAGTACATCATGTAACATGGTTCTCTAATCTTTTTTGTAGGTTTCTTCAGAATATATATTACACAATGTTAATGAGTTAAACTGGTGTGTGTGTGTGTGTGTGTGTGTGTGTGTGTGTGTGTGTGTGTGACAATTAGGGTGATTTTAAGTTGAACTTTTAGGTTTTGTTTGATGCTTTATTTCATATTTCTTTTACTTATTGTTTAATTTTCTTATCATATTCAATTGAATAGATTTATAAAGAGAATCCAAAGAGTATCTATTGATAGGCTGATATATTCCCCCTTTCTCAAATATTTTTCTGTTACCTTACCTTTGATGTTATATAGTATCTTTTGCTAACATGACATACTTGAAATATGGGGATATATTTACCACAGTTTATTATTTAAATATTAAAAAAATAAAATATCATTATACTAGAAACCAAAGAGGTTTACTTGAGTCTTTATGTATGTAAGCCTAGTATTTTTTAAATTTAATTTTTTTATTGATTTATTCTTGTTACATCTCAATGGTTATCCAATCCCTTGTATCCTCACATTCTTCCCTCCTTCAGGTTTTCCCCCTACTCCCCTCCCCTATGACTGTGCCTAAGGGGGATTTCCTCCCCTTATATATGCTCATAGGGTATCCAGTCTCTTCTTGGTAACCTGCTGTCCTTCCTCTGAATGCCACCAGGTCTCCCCCTCCAGGGGACATGGAAACAGGGACAGAAGCCTAGTATTTTAAATATTAAATATTTAATTCTAAATATCTGAGGAAGTTAATCAAAATTTCACTGAAGGGACTTCATAAGACCAAGTACTAACTACTCATCAGCCTTCAGATGTCAATATATGTTCAAAACATCAAAGGTTATTAATCAAGGTTCATTGTATTCAAAATTAACTGAGGCAATGGAAAGCAAGAAAAGTCTTTAAAACCTCAACTGAAATATCAGAAATAAGACAAATGTATATGTGAAAAATAAAAAGTAAATAAAAAGTAAATAAAATTTTTTAAAAAAGAAAACAAAAAGAATGTTACTGAAATAAAGTTTTAATCATCAGGTTAAAAAAAGCAACACATAAATATCTCATTAGATGCTGAAATAGCCTTTGACAAATTCCAATACCCCTTCATGATAAGATGATTTCTTCATGGTTGTTAAATACAAATAGCCAAAACACTATGAATATAACATTTATGTAATTATGTTTGTTTCATGATTCTTCTTTGTATAATCAGTTTATTGTACATATGTGAGATAATATAAATGTATTTGTAAAAAAGAAAAATAATAAAGAAATTTTTAAAACTTAACATAAAAAACCCAACCTATTGCCTTTAACAAAGCAAGGAAAAATATATGAGAATAAATTGATTTCAAGTAAAGTTATGTTTAGTAGCATATGTATACAAAGGCACAAAAGAACTTTTGAAATGTATAAAGATTTTAAAAACACTTATTTAAAATCCTTTTCACAAGAACAAAAATGCAGAAAAAAGCTATTTCCAAAGGATATTAATAAAACATGAATGTGGAACAGAAATAATAAGCAAAAGTTTCCATGTATTTTATGCAATTAGCATGTCGTCAAACATATCTTCTATGTAGAACTTGACATGAATTTGACTCTATCTGTGATGGTTGGACTTAGATTCATATTCTTTCTGTTTTCTGGGAAACTCTGGCAGTTACAAATATTTTTTGCACATATTTGGGAGTTGTAAAAATCTAACTTCAGATGAATGCACACTTCATACCAACTTAGCCCAGGCAAAGAAATTAACATTTCTTCCATTTCCTAGTCTTGTCTACAATTATTATATATTATTTCCAGTGTTTGTGTATTTATTTAATTTGTAAAATGTTCTACTTTGTTCTTTTCCCAATAAAAGCTTCTGATCCTTCGTTCAAAATATTAGCTATTTTAAAGTTAAAACATCAAGACCTAGCTATTCTACTCCTTGGAATATACCCAGAAGATGCTCCAGTACACAACAAGGACATATGCTCAACCATGTTCATAGCGACCTTATTCATAATAGCCAGAACATGAAAACAGCCTAAGTGTCCCTCAGTAGAAGAATGGATAAAGAAACTGTGGTACATTTACACTATGGAATACTACTCCGCTATTAAAAACAAGGATTTGCCAAAATTTGTGGACAAATAGATTGCACTAGATATGATCATAATGAGTGAGTTCACTCAAAAGCAGAAAGAGTCAAATGGTGTAGACTAACTTATATCTGGACACTAGCCCAAGGGGCAGGACCCATGAAAGTCTTCACTTACCAGGAAAGTGGGACAGAGGAGAGGACATCCTATTGGGACTCTAGGTGAGAGAAGCATGGGGAATCAGGAAATAGAAGGATCCAGAGAGTCCTTGATACCTACAAGAAGAACATTATGATGGGCAAATCTGGGCCCAGGGGTTCTGCTCAAACTATGGAACCAACCAAGGACAATATGTGCAGTAAACTTCGAACCCCTACCCAGATCTAGCCAATGGACAAGACATTCTTCACAGTTGAGTGGAGAGTGGGGACTGACTTTCACACAAACTCTGTTGCCCCATATTTGACCACGTCCCCTGGATAGGGAGGCCTGGTGGCACTCAGAAGAAGGATAGCAGGCTACTAAGAAGAGACTTGATACCTTATGAGTATATACAGGGGGAGCAGGTCCCCTCAGTCACAGTCATAGGGGAGGGAAATAGGGAGAAAGTGTGGGTGAGGAAGGAATGGGAGGATATTTTGGATGGGATAACAATTGAGATGTAATATAAATAAATTAATAATATATATATATATATATATATAAATACTAAAATAAAATTAAAACCTATTTTTAATAAAAAGTAGCTACTATTCAGACTAGTTATATAACACATTCCATTTTAATTTCCTTATTTTTTATTAATGACAAAAGTAATAGTGTCTATGTACCAGTCAAGGTTATTTGAACTGCAAGACAAGATAAAACCGAAAGTGGAAGATTTAAACTGGAAGCTCACTACTGTGGCTGCCGAACAATCTCCCATTTTCAGAATACTGACAGGTTTTGTGATCAGAAATGAAATTAACTTTTCTAAAGGAAAATCCGTAGCTTCACATATCATCATTAAATTACATATTTTTCTTTATCTGTGCATACGTTTGGTAATTGGCAAGATACATAACCATTCAAAAGTAGGAATATACAATGATAGCAGTAAAGGTTAGTACATCCATGGGAATCATAGCACAGAACTTTAAATAATTTGTCATATAAAAAGTTCTTTGGATAGGAGCACAGATCCAGCTTATATTTTTGGATACCTCTTCCCTCAATCCTATGGGAAACTGATGGTTTTATTTTATTTTTTAACACATTTTTATTGAAAAATAAAATAAGTCATATTACATCTCATTTTCTATCCCATCCCATGCATCCTCCCATTCCTCCCTCCCTCCCACTTTCACCCCAATCCCCCTATCCCTATGACTGTGACTGAGGGGGACCTCCTCCCCCTGAATATGGTGCTAGAGTATCAAGTCTCTTCTTGGTAGTCCGCTATCCTTCCTCCGAGGGCCATTGGGCCTCCCCAACAAAGGAACATGGCCAAATATGGGGCCCCAGAGATCCTGTGAAAGTCAGTCCCCAGTCTCCACTTAACTGTGGAGAATGTTCTGTCCCTTGGCTAGATCTGAGTAGGGGTTTGATGATGTCTGCATGTTTTGTCCTTGGCTGGTGCCTTAGATCAAGCAGAACCCCTGGGTTCAGATCCACCCATCATAATGTTCCTCTTGTAGGTTTCTAGGACCCTTGGATCCACCTACTTCCCTATCCCCTATATTTTTCTCATCTAGAGTCTCAATAGGATGTCCTCACCTCTATCCCACTTTCCTGGTAGGTGCAGGCTTCCATGGGACCTGCCCGTTGGGCTAGTGTCCAGTTATAAGTGAGTATATACCATTTGAGTCTTTCTGCTTCTAGGTTAGCTCACTCATTCTGATCAGTTCTAGTTCAATCCATTTGTCCACAAATTTTGGAAATTCCTTGTTTTTAACAGCTGAATAGTATTCCATAGTGTAAATGTACCACAGTTTCTTTATCCATTCTTCTACTGAGGGACACTTAGGCTGTTTCCATGTTCTGGCAATTATGAATAAGGCTGCTATGAACATGGTTGAGCAAATTTTCTTGTTGTGTGCTGGAGCATCTTCTGGGTATATTCTAAGGAGTAGAATAGCTGGGTCTTGAGGAAGCCCTATTCCCAGTTTTCTGAGATAGCACCAGATAGATTTCCAAAGTGGCTGTACTAGTTTGCATTCCCATCAGCAATGAAGGAGTGTTCCTCTCTCTCCACATCCTCGCCAGCATGTGTTGTCACTTGAATGTTTGATTTTAGCCATTCTGATGGGTGTAAGATGGAATCTCAGAGTTGTTTTGATTTGCATTTCTCTGATGACTAAAGATGTTGGGCATTTCCTTAAGTGTGTCTCAGCCATTTGATATTCCTCTGTTGAGAATTCTCTGTTTAGTTCTGAGCCTCTTCTCAATTGGGTTATTTGGTTTGGTAGCATTTAATTTCTTGAGTTGTTTATAAAGTTTGGATATTAGACCTTTTTCAGATACAGGGTTGGTGAAGATTATTTCCCAGTCTGTAGGCTGTCACTTTGTTCTTTTGACAGTGCCTCCTGCCTTAAAGAAGCTTTTCAGCCTCATGAGGTCCCATTTATTAATTGTTGAACTTAAGGCCTGGGCTGTTGGTGTTCTGTTCAGGAAGTTGTCTCCTGTGCCAATGTGTTCCAGGCTCTTCCCCACTTTTTCTTCTAACTGATTTAGAAAGGAGAAACTGATTATTTTAATATCAACTTTACAATTATTTATCTATGATTCATTATTGTACAAAACCATGACTCCAATATATATAAGAATATAGGTTTTGCCTGTGCTTCTTAAAATTCCCTAGGTATTAATTTTTAGGCAAAACATCCCATGACATCAGTCCTGGGTCAGTAAAAATAGTCCTCAGTAGAACAGGTTAGAATGAGTTTTATCCTGAACCCCTTATTCATTTAAGTGAATTCCTAAGGAACAGATGAATGGCTTCTATATTGTGTGACAACCCTAGGACTTCTGACAGCAAGGTGTTGTGTGTGCTCTGCCAGGAGCTGGCTCTGGGATTGATCAAATCCAGCTGTTCTCATCTATTTGCTTCTCTCTTCGTACAAACATTGTCCAAGGAACTCTCACTCTGTGTGTTTAATTTGGTGCATACTCACAAAAACTTCTTGGGGGCATGTGCCACTCTTTTTGCAAATGAAATCATGACATCAATTTTGTTATGGCTTACATGAGTTACTGCATTTATAAATGTTTAGGTAGTGAAATAAATATTGATCTTTTATTTCAACAAAATGTTTAATAAGTTAATTATTGATAATTAATTAATTAATATGAATATATGTAAGCATTATATAATATATATACATATATATATATGTATATATATATTATAACTAGCTCACTTGTATTAGCTATTTGAGGTCTAAAGTGTAACTGGGGCTAGTTGGTTCAGCAACTAAAAGAGAACAGATCTCTGCCAGAGGACCTGAATTTGGTTTGCAGCACCCATTTCGATGGCTTCCAAAAGCCTGAAAGTGTAGCTCTAGGGATTTTTGATGCTTTGGACTCTATGGAGCAGTTTCCTCATAGGTAAACATAAACATGTAATTAAAAACAATAAAACCAGATAAACATCAATCTATATCTTAGGGAATAAATATTATGAAAACAAGGATAAATTAAAAACTCAGGTTACATGTGTATTGATTTTGATAATCATGTTTAAAATGAAGATATTAAATTTGATTGAGAATGCTGAATATGTATTTCAGTTATATTCATCCCTGAATCCCTACTTGGGAACAACATGCAGTGTATATACCAAGGTAATAAACCATAACATTCCCTGGAAATAAGAATATATTCTAATTAAGTAAATAATTAAAGGAATGAAAAAGGATATTTGTGAGTAAATACCCAGTAGTTTTAAGATGAGTGGATCTCTAAATATGAAATATATTTTAATTTATTTTAAAAGAAAAAACAATCAGCCTTTTTAAAGCAAAACATTTTATTTTCTCATTCCTAATCAAAGATTGAAAACATTCACATATTTATGTTTATTTTTATAACTTAGTTTTAATTTAAATTTTCACTTTTAAAATGAAATTATATACTTATCCAATTAATACAAATTTTTAAAAGGTTTGATTTTTTTTATATCTTAGTGGTCCCCAACCTTCAATCCACTATGGCTAATTCTAATTAAAATTATAACCTGATTTGGAAATGAAAGGCTCTGGCTTAAATAATAAGCAATAATGCTATACAAAAGGAACAACAAAGACAATCACCTTTTACTATAAAAGTAAAAGAATTATTTTTATTTTTATTTATTTTTATTTTTTTTACATTTTTTCCTCCTTTATTAATTTATTCTTGTTACATCTCAATGGTTATCCCATCCCTTGTATCCTCCCATTCCTCCCTCCCTCCCAACCTCCCCCCACTCCTCTCCCCCATGACTGTTCCTGAGGGGGATTACCTCCCCCTCTATATGATCATAGGGTATCAAGTCTCTTCTTGGTAACTTGCTGTCCTTCCTCTGATTGCCACCAGGTCTCCCCGTCCAGGGGACATGGTCAAAGGTGAGGCACCAGAGTATGTGAGAAAGTAATATCCCACTCTCCACTCTACTGTGGAGAGTGTTCTGTCCATTGTCTAGATCTGGGTAGGGGCTTAAGGTTTACCTCCTGTATTGTCCTTGGCTGGTGCCTTAGTTTGCGCAGGACCCCTGGGCCCAAATCTGCCTATCATAATGTTCTACTTGTAGGCTTCTTAGACCCTCTGGGTCCTTCTACTTTGCCTTTCTCCCATGATTCTCTCATCTAGAGTCCCACTAGAATGTCCTCTCCTCTGTCGCAGTTTCCTGGTAAGTGAAGGCTTTCGTGGGACATGCCCCTTGGGCTAATATGCAGATATAAGTGAGTATATACCATTTGAGTCTTTCTGCTTCTGGGTTAACTCACTCATTATGATCATTTCTAGCTCAATCAATTTATCCACAAATTTCAGGAATTCCTTGTTTTTAATAGCTGAATAGTATTCCATAGTGTATATGTACCACAGTTTCTTTATCCATTCTTCTACTGAGGGACACTTAGGCTATTTCCATGATCTGGCTATTATGAATAAGGCTGCTATGAACATGGTTGAGCAAATTTTCTTGCTGTGTGCTGGAGCATCTTCTGGGTATATTCCAAGGAGTGGAATAGCTGGGTCTTGAGGAAGCCCTATTCCCATTTTTCTGAGATAGCACCAGATAGATTTCCAAAGTGGTTGTACTAGTTTGCATTCCCAGCAGCAATGAAGGAGTGTTCCTCTCTCCCCACATCCTTGCCAGCATGTGGTGTCGCTTGAATTTTTGATCTTAGCCATCCTGATGGGTGTAAGATGGAATCTCAGCGTTGTTTTGATTTGCATTTCCCTGATGATTAAGGAGGTTGAGCATTTCTTTAAGTGTTTCTCAGCCATTTGATATTCCTCTGTTGAGAATTCTCTGTTTAGTTCCATGCCCCATTTCTCGATTGGGTTATTTGGTTTGGTGGTATTTAATTTCTTGAGTTCTTTATATATTTTGGATATTAGACCTTTGTCAGATGTGGGGTTGGTGAAGATCTTTTCCCAGTCTGTAGGCTGTTGCTTTGTTGTCTTTACCGTGTCACCTGCCTTACAGAAGCTTCTCAGCTTAACTAGTCCATGTAACGATAACTAGTCCATGTGACTAGTCCACCAACCAGTCCAGCTGGTCAGTTATTGGGGGGTCGAGAGGGGTCGCAACCTGTAGGTAAAGATATGGGCGAGAGAGATGTAGAGCTCAAGCGAACAGTTGCTTGTCAAGAGCCGTTTATTGAAGGTAATGGCAGGCTTTTTAAAACCTGCTTTAGTGAGGGTGGGGGTACGCAAGGAGAGTAGTGGAAAAGTACAAAATCTTCTGGGTTGAGCCCCGGGAACATTTGCAAGGGGAGGGGTCTTCCAGGTGAGACGAAGCAGGATGTCTCTGTGGTTATCTTAGGATCAGATCGCTGTCTTCTCAGGACTAAGCCGGATGCCTTGCATACCTAATGAGTGGCCCAGCAGGATGTTTGCTGCAAATACTGAATGGGTGGGGGTCGGCCTCAGGCCTTTTGGTCCCTGGCATCTCCACCCCTTTTGTTTATTTTGGCCTGAGGGAGACCTTACAGCCCAGCGAATGACTTTTAGGAGGTCACCAGTCATTGTTACAGGATGGCGGTATATTTAAGAATCACTATTGTCCAAGTGTTTCAGGACAACAGTTATTCTGGACTGGCCAAATTCCCAAGGAAAGGGGGCCTCGCGATGGCCTGAGCCTGCTAGAGGATCGATGCTCAATCTTACCACGCCTATGGTCTGTCCTCCCACCAAGGACCGACCGACGTCTGATAACCGAGACTTATTCGATCGCTCCATCTCTGACTTACCAGGCAGTATCGCGGGTCAGGTCAAGGTGGGCTCAGGCCAAAAGATATAGGGGAGGGCTTGCACAGGTTTACCAAAGGCACCGAGGGCACAACCAGGCTCACCATCCAGCATTCTGCATCCTCGGGAACTGCAAAGGCCGCCCATAGGAACTGCAAAGGCCGCCCATAGTTAACCGACTGAGGCGTAGGTGAAATCTCCTGGATGGAAATAGAAGTCTCATTTGAGTCCTCAGTCTCCAGGCTGCGGTAGTGAACCTGGATATTCTTGGTGGCAGCTTCAACCTGACTTTTAACAAACCCTGTAAGACGGTTTAAAGTCCATGGGCCAAAGGGTAATAGAAGGAGAACACCAACGAGGGGCCCGAGCAGGGTGAGGAGAAGGGTAGTAAGCCAGGGGGAGGCAAGGTTAGGGTTGGGGAAATTCCCCCTTTCAGAAAATTTAAAAATGAGTCGGGGTCATGAATAGTAAAACGGGGGAAAAAGAATAACAAGGACACACCAGTCTTTGGAGGAAAGGAGGGTAGGGGCATAGATGATCGAGGTTAAACCAGAGGAACAAGCAAAATGGGTGTTATTTGGCGCGGGAATGTAGGGGAGGGAGAGGTCGGGAATGACAGTCTGGGCGCGAACGCTGCTGAGGGGAAGAGGAGGGAGCATATGGGGACCCAGGAGGCAAGTACCTATGCCGGAAACGGACTGGAGGGTAATGCGATTGTCGGGAGCTAAGCCGGTGAGGGTGGGGTAACATTAGTAAAGAGGAAGGTGGAAAGAAGAGCAATACCCTCGTAAAAGGGCGGGGAGGGGGAGAAACACATCCAACATTCAGGAAATGACAAGGAGGAGTCATTTTTCAAGGCCCATATGGAGGCATTTGCCAACTGGAGAATGACATCAGCCGAACTGGGGGGGGGGGGCCCACGGGGAGGGTAGGTCAGAAGGGAGGGGGTGAAATGGACCGAAGGAGGACGTCCGAGGGGGTGGGCGGGGAGGGAGGCATGGGGGTGGCGGGTTTAGGCGGGGGGGCCAGGAGCAGGAACGGGAACAGGATGATGGAAAATATGATTAGGCCCAACCACTGCAGTGCCCTTATTGGGTACCTTTTTCAGGAGGTGTAACCTGAACGTAAGTCCAAAATCGTACTCTGATTTATAAACACGGAGGCCCCATTCAAATCCACGACCCGTCCAAATGGCTCGTTTTCCGGGCTCAGTGAAGCGAATGGTCAGGGGGTTGCACCAGCCATTGGTGACTGAACGAGCTGCATTGCAAAGGTCTTTAACGGCCTCACCATAGGGCTGAGGATGAACCCAGGAATCAACAATGATGTAGTCCCAAGAAGAGGATGGCTTCCAGTACGTGTCGCCAGTAGTCTCACACCCCCAAGAGGCACAGTAAAAATCTTGGGCCCCACCACAGCAGTGGTTATCAGGACGGGGCCGATGAGAGGGTCCCGGGCCAACATAGAGTCCTCCGGCCCAAGCAATCCCATCCTGGTGTAAGGTTTTGTGGAGCATGATGCGCTCCAGGTCATTACGGCAGCTGGGACTGGGACCACCAACCGAGCGAGAGAAAGGGGACGTCTCCTCGGGAGCCTAGATTGTTTAGGAGGCCAAAAGATGTCTTCCACGCCCCAAGAAGAGGGGCCTCCCAGGGCCAGGGCACAGAGGTCAACCTGTAAATCGGGCCACTGGGGATTAATGCCCTGAGAGGAGGAGGAATTAACAATATCTCCCGCTTGGTTAATAATGACCCAGGTAAAATTATAGATTTTATAAGGCTGAGGTTGGCGCAGGAATGCGGCGAGAATCACTTCAGGAAGGCAGAGGCAAAGGAGCGACGCGGTGAGTAGCAACATGATGAATCGGCGGTATCTTTTTTATCCTAAAAAAGAGCACAATTACATCTTTTCCTCAGGGGAGTTCCCTGGGAGAGGGGGGTTAAAAGGTTTGATTAGGCGCTCAGGTAACCAGCGCGCATTTTGTTCTTTCTGATCATAAATGCAGGCATGACCTTTGCCCCAAATAAGGACTGGGTCGGGTCCATGCCATTGGTGGGTCAGTGGATCCTTCCACAGAGCCTTGGCATAGGTGGAGTAGGTGGAAGAGTGCCAAAGGCGATCGGCCGCCGAATGGCCAAGATCATCCTTTTGTAGAAAATTTAGGACGAACAATGCATGATTGAGAAGCAGGCGAGGCCCTGCTGTAGAGGGATATAGGATTCCTTTGGAAAACTGTAATTTATTAAGCATCGCTTTAAGTGTCTGGTGGGCCCTCTCGACAATTCCTTGTCCTTGGGGATTGTAAGGTATCCCCGTAACATGTTTAATCTGCAGTTGGGCACAAAAGGACTTGAAGGCAGAGCTTGTATACCCAGGGCCGTTATCAGTCTTTAAGGTAAAGGGTTTGGGGGCAACAGTAAGGCAATACAAAACCTGATCAATAACATCTCTAGTAGACTCTCCATCGTACAATAAGGCAATACAAAACATGATCAATAACATCTCTAGTAGACTCTCCATCGTACAATAAGGCAATACAAAACATGATCAATAACATCTCTAGTAGACTCTCCATCGTACAATAAGGCAATACAAAACATGATCAATAACATCTCTAGTAGACTTTCCATCGTACAATAAGGCAATACAAAACATGATCAATAACATCTCTAGTAGACTCTCCAGCGTGCGGAGAGGCGCAAATAAATCCATTAAAAGTATCTATAGACACATGAATATACTTAAGTTTCTTAAAAGAGGAAAAATGAGTAACATCTATTTGTCAGACCTGTCCAGGCATGAGGCCACGAGGGTTGACTCCCGTATGTGGCTCGGGAAGAAAGGTGACACATGCCTGGCATTCTTTAACAATAGCCCAGGCTTGTTCCCGAGTGATGGAGAACATGTGGCGGAGGCTTTGGGAATTAAGGTGGTGGAGGGCGTGAGCCTCCCTGGCCATAGCAACGGGGTCGCTGGCGGATGGAACGGCCAGCCCTGAAAGCAGGGGGCGCGTGGCTGAGTCCACCTGGGCATTAAGTGTAGTCAAAGGCCCTGGCAGGGTAGAGTGAGCGCGAATATGACCAACGAAAAAAGGCTGAGAGCGCAAAAGAATAAGCTGTTGGATACGGGAGAAGAGAGGGGAGGCATTAGTAGCAGGCTTAATACGAGGAACCGTCTCGAGAGTGGAACAGAGGACGCGACATAGGCACTATCAGTATATAGATTAAAGGGAGTATGGGGAAGCAATGTAAAGGTGTGTGCGACAGCTTCCAGCTCAACAAGCTGAGCAGAGGTATGGGGGGTTTGTTTTTGCAGGATAGCTCCGTCCACAGAGAGGGCAGCAACCCCGGTAGAGGAGCCATCAGTAAAACCCAGGGAAGCTTGGGGGAGGGGTCTGGAGCGGGTGACTCTCGGGAAGATGACAGGTTGTCGCTGCAGGAATTGAATTAGTTTATCTGGGGGATAATGATTATCTAATAGGCCGCAAAAAGAAATACAGGAGACCGCCCAATCATCTGAATTTTGAAAAAGCCACCTTATTTGTGTGGCCGAGTAAGGCGTGATAATAGAGTGAGGGTCCCTTCCGAAGAGCCTGGTGGCTGCTTCCCGCCCCTGCCGAATGAGAGACGCAACCAGAGTAGGATAAGTAGGAAGGACCTTAGTGGAGGAGGAGGGGAGATGAAGCCAAAAAAGAGGGGCCCGTTGCCAGAGCAGTCCTGTGGGGGCAAAGAGGGAAGGAAAAATTATGAGCGCGAAAGGCTGGGTAGGGTCAGGAGCCGTTCCACCACCTTTCTGTTCTCCCTCTGAACCTGAGGAATCATGCTCACTATCAGAATCTACAAGGGCCGCGGACGACTGGGAGGGTGTAGGGGCAGGTGGCTCTCCCGAAGCAGTGCCTGAATCAGTGGCCTCAGTTTTCGCCCCGCTCAGGGCGGGTTGGCTCTGGGAACGGGTAAAATAAACGGGGCTGTGGAGGAAAGGCGCGTTGTTAAAAGTGAAAGCCGTTGTTGAAGTTGAAGAATCTTCGTCGCATGGGAGATCTGGTGTTGGAGATGGGCCTCCATCTGGCAAAAGCAGTTTGGGAGGGAACAAGGTGGCGGGAGCCGGGAGGCAGGGTAGGGCTTAGTAAGGGGAGGGGGAAGAGTGAGCAAGGTAGAGGAGGGAGAGGTTGGCGCCGCGCGGAGGAGGCCATCATCGGAATGATATCAAGCAGCCTCCTCCTCAAGGGTGGCAGCAGCATCCGGATCCAAGGGCTCATCTGGGGCCTGAGAAAGGAAAATGGCGGAATGGCGGGAGGCGCGTGAAGGGGCGACCGACGGAGGGGGAACAGGAGAGGCTGGCGGACCGGACCGGACAGAGGGTGCCCTTTTTGGGGGAAAAACAGGGGCACAAAGTGGTGAACACCCGCGTTCCATAGCGGAAATGGGGTCCTCATAGGTGGGAGGAAGCGACGGATAAAGACGGCGGGGAGAAGGGGAAGGGTGGGACACAGGCGCAGGGGAAGGATTTTTTAAGGGCTCCGAGGATGTAGGAGGGACAGAATCGGGGAGCATGTCAATGAACGTAAGAGAGGAACCCTGCAGAGAGGAACAGGAAGGAACACGAGAAGGAGGGAGAGATTCATGCAGGCAGAGTTCAGCCACGGAGAGGAGCTGCCTCTGTCCGCTTTCGTTTTCGCTGGACTCAATTATGTCCTGTATAAGGCCCCAATAAGAAAAAATACTGTTCGACACCGCTGTATTACCATCTTTTTTAATAAGTGCATTAAGCTCACGCCCCACCTTTTGCCACTTTTCAGAATGAATAGTAGGTCCATCAATCATGAACCAGGGACAGGTCTGGTCAATAAAAACAAAAAACTCAATCAAATGTTTCTTTTTTACCCTAATACCCCTCTCTCTGAGTACGTCCTTTAAGCCTCTTATGAACTTTGCTTCCTTGGACAGCGAATGGCCCATTCTTGAGATATGCGAACGGATGACTCACCTAATGACGAAGCCGGCCGGGCGAACTCGGCTGGTCATGAAAACTCCTGTGGACCGGTCCCTTAATCCGTTCGGGAAGAAACCCGCACCTCGAGTCCCACGTCGGGCGCCAGATTAACTAGTCCATGTAACGATAACTAGTCCATGTAACTAGTCCACCGACCAGTCCAGCTGGTCAGTTATTGGGGGGCCGAGGGGGGTTGCAACCTGTATTTAAAGAAATGGGCGAGAGAGACGTAGAGCTCAAGCGAACAGTTGCTTGTCAAGAGCCGTTTATTGAGGGTAATGGCAGTCTTTTTAAAACGTGCTTTAAGGAAGGCGGGGGTACGCAAGGAGAGTAGTGGAAAAGTATAAAATCTTCTGGGTTGAGCCCCGGGAACATTTGCAAGGGGAGGGGTCTTCCAGGTGAGACAAAGCAGGATGTCTCTGTGGTTATCTTAGGATCAGATCGCTGTCTTCTCAGGGTTAAGCCGGATGCCTTGCATACCTAATGAGTGGCCCAGCAGGATGTTTGCTGCAAATGCTGAATGGGTGGAGGTCTGCCTCAGGCCGTTTGGTCCCTGGCACTCAGCCTCATGAGGTCCCATTTATTAATTGTTGACATTAATGCCTGGGCTGTTGGTGTTCTGTTCAGGAAGTTGTCTCCTGTGCCAATATGTTCCAGGCTCTTCCCCACTTTTTCTTCTAAGTGATTTAGTGTCTCTGGTTTTATGTTGAGGTCTTTAATCCACTTGGATTTGAGTTTTGTACAAGGTGACAAATATGGGTCCAGTTGCATTTTTTACACATCCAGTTAGACCAGTACCATTTGTTGAAGGTGCTATCCTTTTTCCATTGAATGGATTTGGCTTCTTTGACAAAAATCAAGTGACCATATGTGTGTGGATTCATATCTGGGCCTTCGATTTGATTCCATTGATCCACCAGCTTATTGATGTGCCAGTACCATGCTGTTTTAATTACTATTGCTTTATAGTACAGTTTGAGATCAGGTATGGAGATTCCTCCGGAGCACCTTTTATTGTACAAGATTGTTTTAGCTATTCTGGGTTTTTTGTTTTTCCATATGAAGTTCAGAATTGAACTTTCAATGTCTTTAAAAAATGTGTAGGTATTTTGATAGGGATTGCATTGAATCTGTAGATTGCTTTTGGTAGGATGGCCATTTTTATTATGTTAATTCTCCCGATCCATGAGCAAGGTAGATCCTTCCATCTTCTCATGTCATCTTCAATCTCTTTCTTTAGGGTTTTGAAATTTTTTTCAAACAGGTCCTTCACTTGCTTAGTAAGAGTAACTCCTAAGTACTTTATATTGCTTGTGGCTAATGTGAAGGGTGTAGTTTTCCTAATTTCTTCCTCTGCAAGCTTATCATTTGTGTATAGGAAGGCTACAGATTTTTTGAGTTAATTTTGTATCCAGCCAATTTGCTGAAGGTGTTTATCAGCTGTAGGAGTTCTCTGGTGGAATTTTGAGGGTCGCTTATGTAGACTATCATATCATCTGCAAATAGGGATAATTTGACTTCCTCCTTTCCCATTTGAATACCCTTGATCTCCTTATGTTGTCTTATTGCTCTGGCTAGAACTTCGAGTACTATATTGAAGAGATATGGAGAGAGTGGGCAGCCTTGCCTTGTTCCTGATTTTAGAGGAATTTCCTTAAGTATCTCACCATTTACTTTGATTTTGGCTATTGGCTTCCTATATATAGCCTTTATTATGTTGAGGAAAGTGCCTTGTATTCCCGATCTCTCTAAAACTTTAAACATGAATGGGTGTTGGATTTTATCAAATGCTTTCTCTGCATCCAAAGAGATGATCATGTGGTTTTTTATTTTCATTTTGTTTATGTGGTGGATTACCTTGATGGATTTCCGTATATTAAACCATCCCTGCATGCCTGGAATGAAGCCTACTTGGTCATGATGAATTATATCTCTGATGTGCTCTTGTATTCGTTTTGCAAGTATTTTATTTAGTATTTTTGCATCGATGTTCATCAGAGAAATTGGTCTGAAATTCTCTTTCTTTGTTGAGTCTTTGTTAGGTTTAGGTATCAATGAGACTATGGCCTCATAGAATGAGTTTGGTAATGTTTCATCCCTTTCTATCTTTTGGAGTAGCTTGAAGAGTATCGGTATTAGCTCGCCCTTGAAGGTCTGGTAGAATTCTGCACTGAAGCCATCTGGCCCTGGGCTTTTTTTGGTTGGGAGACTATCAATGATTACTTCAATTTCTGTAGGGGAAATGGGACTATTTAGCTTGTTTATCTGTTCTTCACTCAACTTTGGCAAGTGAAATTGATCAAGAAAATCGTCCATTTCCCTTAGACTTTCAAATTTTGTGGCATATATGCCTTCAAAGTAGGATCTTATGATTCTTTGTATTTCTTCAGTGTCTGTTGTTATGTCTCACTTTTCATTTCTGATTTTGTTGATTTCAATACTGTCTCTCTGCTTTTTAGTTAGTTTGGCTAATGGTCTGTCTATCTTGTTGACTTTCTCAAAGAACCAGCTCTTGGTTTTGTTGATTCTTTGGACTGTTTTCTTAGTTTCTAATTTGTTAATTTCACCCCTGAGTTTGATTATTTCCAGACGTCTACTCCTTTTGGGTGTTTCTGCTTCTTTTTTTTCTAGGGCTTCCAGTTGTGTCGTTAAGGTGTTTATGTGCAATGCTTCCAATTTCTTTTTAAAGGCACTTAGTGCTATGAATTTTCCTCTTAGCACTGCTTTCAATGTATCCCACAAATTTGGGTATGTTGTTCCTTCATTTTCATTGAATTTCAAAAACTCCTTGATTTCTTTCTTTATTTCTTCCCTGACCCAGGTGTCATTTAGCAGAGAGTTGTTTAGTTTCCACATACGTGTAGGCTTTTTGTTATTTCTGTTGTTGTTAAATTGCAGCCTAAGCCCATGATGATCTGAAATAATAAGGTATTATTTCAATCCTCTTGTATCTGTTGAGGCTTTCTTTGTGAACTACAATGTGATCAATTTTGGAGAAGGTTCCATGGGGTGCAGAGAAGAAGGTATATTCTTTCTTGTTTGGGTGAAAGGTTCTATAGATATCTGTTAGATCCATTTGACCCATGGCATTGGTTAATGATGTTATTTCTCGGCTTAGTTTCTGTTTCGATGACTTGTCCTTCAGTGAGAGTGGGGTGTTGAAGTCTCCCACTATTATTGTGTGGGGATCGATGTGTGGTTTAAGCCTTTTTAGCAGATCTTTTACAAATGTGGGTGCCCTTGTATTGGGAGCATAGATGTTCAGAATTGTGATGTCATCTTGGTTGACTTTACCTTTGATGAGTAAGAAGTGTCCATCCTCATCCCTTTTGATTAATCTTGGTTGAAAATCTATTTTGTTTGATATTAAAATGGCAACGCCTGCTTGCTTTTTTTGTCCATTTGCTTGGAATATTTTTTTCCAACCTTTTATCCTGAGGTAATGCCTATCATTATGGGTGAGATGTGTTTCTTGAATGCAGAAGAATGTTGGATCCTGTTTATGCACCCATTCAGTTAGTCTGTGTCTTTTTATTGGAGAATTGAGACCATTGATGTTGAGAGATATTAACGACCAGTTACTATTAAGAGTCTTAATTTTGATGTTGGTTCCAGTTGAGCGTTTGTGTGGTTGTGTTTTTGCCATGGTATAGTTATCTATTTCCTGAGTAGTTTTGATTGTAGCTTGACCCTTTGGGATGGAGTTTTCCTTCTAGTACCTTCTGTAAAGCTGGATTTGTGGATAGGTACTGTTTGAATTTAGTTTTGTCATGGAATATTTTGTTTTCTCCATCAATGTTTATTGATAGTTTTGCTGGGTAAAGTAGTCTGGCCTGGCATCTGTGGTCTCTTAGGGTTTGCAGGATCTCTGTCCAGGCCCTTCTGGCTTTGACGGTCTCTGCTGAGAAGTCGGGTGTAATTCTGATAGGTTTGCCATTAAATGTTATTTGGCCCTTTTCCCTTGCAGCTTTTAATATTTTTTCTTTGTTCTGTATGTTTTGTGTTTTGATTATTATGTGACGGGCAGTTTTTCTTTTCTGGTCAATTCTATTTGGTGTTCTGTATGCCTCTTGTATGTTTATAGGCATCTCTTTCTTTAGATTGGGGAAATTTTCTTCTATGATTTTGCTGAGAAGAGGTTCTGGGCCTTGGAGTCTGATATCTTCTCTTTCTTCAATGCCTATTATCCTCAGATTTCTTCTTTTCATGGTGTCCTTAATTTCTTGGATGTTTTGTGTCAGGAATTTTCCAGATTTGGCATTTTCTTTATTGGTTGCTTCAAGATCTGTTATTGTATCTTCTAGACTTGAGATTCGTTCTTCCATCTCTTGGATTCTGTTAGAAAAGCTCAGCACTGTGTCATTCGCCTTCTTCTCTGAGGCCTCACATTCTCGTTTTTCTTCTGTCTGTGTGTTTATCATTGAATCCATTTTCATTTTCATATCTTGAACAGATTTTTTAATTTCTTTCATCTGGTTGTTTATATTTTCCTGAAAATTTTCCATTTCCACTCTATGTGCTTCTTTTATGTCTCGTACCTGCTTCGCTGCTTCTTCCTGCATCTGATTTCGAATTTTGTTTGTTTCCTCCATTAACATCCTCATTACCAAGGATCTGAGGTCATTTTCTTGTGCTTCCGTTGTATGTGAGATCTCCGGGTTGTTTTCTTTGGGATAGCTGGGAACTGGAGACGTCATGTTGTTTTGGGGGTTTTTGCGAATGCTTTTACGCTGTCCCTTAGGCATCTTGCCGTCTTTGTTTTTGGTGGGTAACTTCCAGAGTTGAGTGGAGGGAGTCTGATGATAGATTCACTTGTTTTCTCACGATTTCCGTAGGCTGGAAGCCCTGATACTTCACTGGTGTGGATGGCAGGAGGTTATCCCTGTAGTTTTGGGCTCTCACCACCAGTGATCCTCAGCTCCCCTTTGCTGTGGGTCCTGCAATCGTTCTGGGTCTCTGAATGATCGTTGGGTCAGGCCAAGGTATCCACAACCTTTTGGGTCCCCTGTCAAGTCCAGTCAGGGATACTGGGCCCGAGCCACGCATCGAGCTCAGCTAGTTTCTCAGGGCCTGAACCGTCTGCCACAGCAGGAGAACTGCGACTGCACTGAGCAAGCACCTGGTGGAAGTGAGCGCTCTGCCCAGCTTGTGTCACCGCTGGAAAACCAAGGCTGCGCTGAGCAAGCACCCAGGGTATAACTGAGCGCTCCGCCCAGCCCGCGTCACAGCAGGAAAATTGCGGCAGCGCTGAGGAAGCACCTAGGTTAGAAGTGAGCGCTTCGCCAGGCTTGCGTCAGAGCAGGGAAACTGAGACCGCACTGAGGAAGCACCCAGGGTAGAAGCGAGCGCTCCGCCCAACTTTCGTCGCAGCAGGAAAACCAAGGCTTCTCTGGGCAAGCACCCAGAGTATAACTGAGCGCTCCGCGCTGCTTGCGTCACAGCAGGAAAACTGCGTATGCGCTGGGCAAGCACCCAGAGTTTAACTGAGCGCTCCGCCCCGCTCGAGTCACAGCAGGAAAACTGCGTCTGCGCTGGGCGAGCACCCAGAGTATAACTGAGCGCTCCGCCCCGCTCGAGTCACAGCAGGAAAACTGCGTCTGTGCTGGGCGAGCACCCGGAGTATAACTGAGCGCTCCGCCCCGCTCGCGTCACAGCAGGAAAACTGTGTCTGCGCTGGGCGAGCACCCGGAGTATAACTGAGCGCTCCGCCCTGCTCGAGTCACAGCAGGAAAACTGCGTCTGCGCTGAGCCGGCGCCCACGGTAGAAGCCCGCACTCCGCCTAGCCTGTGTCACAGCAGGGGAGCTGCGCCTCGGGCAGAATTGCCCGCCGAGCCGAGTCAGCCTCTCCACAGCACAGCTCACTGAGCAAACCCAGGACTCCGGGCCGAACCGTCCGCTGAGTCCAGTCTGGGTCTCAAGGCACCACGCGACCCAAATCCTGTCCAGAGTCCCCTCTCCCGCAGCAACTCCCACCATCCACCACACTAATTGCTTCCACTGGAAGGCTCTGAGCTGCAAACCTCAGCCACCGCCGCTGGAGCCGCTGGCGCTGCCGGAGCCGCTGATGGCACTGCTGTCCTCACTGCCGCCGCTCTGATCCAAGAAAGTCCTGGCTCCTCCCGTGTGCAGGGGCAGACAGGTCCTCCGCACCCTGGTCCCTCCAAACCGTGGAGCACTTCTGCTGCCGTGGTATGGGGACCTTGGTGTTCCTGGCTCAGAAATCTGTGCAATTCCCTGAATTGTTCGCTGGAGCTTTCAAACACGGTCCACACTGCTCGCCGCCATCTTGGATCCCTCAAGAATTATTTTTAATAATATGGAGTATTTAGTGATCTAGCATATACAAGAGATACATCAAGACAGGAAAAATATTTTATGTTTCTTTAATGTTGCCAAATCAAATAGCCAAAGCATTATGAATCTAACAATTATGTAGTTACTGGTTGTTTCATGGTTCTCCTTGCTGTAGGTAGTTTATTGTATATATATGTAATAATATAAGTATATATGTAAAAAAAAGAAAAATAATAATAATAAACAAAAATGAAATGCTTTTAATTCAAATTATATATCTATTATCTTTATTACATATTTGTGTCTATAATTTTGTAAATTACATGTAATAATGTATATATATATATACATATAACTTTTTGAAGTAGCTGTGTATTTTTCTGTCTTTTTATTGTTTTCATTTTATAGATGACAATATACAATAATACAATTAATAGTCTGCAAGGTTAGACTCACTGCCAGATGTTTTGACTCTGGGACCATTGCTCTTTTAACTGTCACAGGTGGTATCAACTGAAGGATAAAATCCCTTGACATTGACTTTAACCTCACCTAATGAAGTGAAGCGGTCCTGATTTTAGAATCTAAGGGCAGTAAGAATCTCATTAGAAAACTCTGCATGAGAGAAAGGCTCCTGGGTAGTGTGCATGCTGATTATAAACAAGGCATGCCAAACAAAATTACAACTATCAGAAACAAGAGGAGGTGCAAAGCAATTACAATCATACAGAGGCCATAGAGGAAGACCCATGACTTGTGGAAGGTTTTGAAGATCTTATTCAACATCATTTAAAACAAAACAAAATAAAACATAACAACAACAACAAAAAAGCCAGTGGTTCATGGTGATTTTGTAATTCTTAGACCAGGTTTTTGTTGTTAAGTCAAAAATTTAAATTAATATGGTAATGAGAGACAGAGAGAGGGAGAGGGAGAGGGAGAGAGGGAGAGGGAGAGGGAGAGGGAGAGGGAGAGAGAGAGAGAGAGAGAGAGAGAGAGAGAGAGAGAGAGAGAGAAGATTTCTGACTCCCTCCTTTTTTTCTTTTCTATTTCTATTCTTGTTTAATATGCAGTTGAAGAAAGTCATGATGGTCAGGAAACAGACACATTCACCATACACATAGAGAAAATGATTCTTTACAAAGCCGATATGGGGGACTCAAGGGTCCCCCAAAAACTGGGATTATTTTTTAGTGGAACATTTTGTGCTTATAGATCTAGTATATTTTCAGTATATTTATTTCTCCATGCGTTATATAGAGTACAGGTAAATAAAGAGATTCCAATGGGTATAGTTTTAATAGCTAATAGGTATAGTGCTTGGAGTTCTCTCCAAAAGAGTGGAGATACTCAAAGTGATACTGACCAATCATTTGGGGTACTGTGTAATTTAACTATGACCACATTAAAAATTATAATAACTTGCCAGATTTTGAAAGCTATTTGGCATTTAATATGCACATTAAGATTGTCTTTATGTTCTATTGTTTTTATTATTCCTTGATGGATTAAAGTTAATAAATGGTGTAAGTTTTATATATAGAACTGAAAGCAGTGAGAGTCTTACTTTGTGCAGGAAGTGGTATTTTAATTGTATATTGACTTTCTAGTTTTTTATATAGAAAAGTAAAAGAAAAGGATTAAGAGGTATTGACTATTATAGAGCATTTGGTGTGAGATTCACAAGAGCTTGTTTTTTCATTTAAGCAACACAAAATGAAAAGTAGAGATAAGAAAATAATTATTTGAATGGATTAATGAGTTAAAATCCGTGAACCAAACTTCACAACACAAAGTCTTCTGCCTTTCAAGACATGTGCTACTTAACTCATCATCATCTGCATATCTTTCTATTTCCTGTTTTTCACACCAGTATTGCAGTAACAGAGAATAATACACTTTCTCATCTCTTGGAGAAAAAAAACTCCTTTACTTTGACTGTCTATTTTAGATAAATCAGGTTATATTGATATAAGCCATTAAAGGAGGATATACAGAACTCTAAAAGCAAACCATGGCTTTACAAATCACAATCTTAAATTATATGGATGTTCTCATTTAACATTTCACCATGGAAATTACTTCCTTTGGATTAAATTATCATTCAAATCGTAGTTTCTAAGAATGATATCCACAAACCTATTGATTTATAAAGGAGCTACAGACTGTAAACACAGTTGTTATAAGACCAAAGAGCCACATTTGCTTCTCTATTTTCAACATCAATGTAAAAGCTAATGCTATGACCTAAATTTACAGTTTTTGTTTATCAAAAGTTGGAAAGATAATGTGCATGGTGGCCAGACAAATCAATGGGGCTGAACAGATGAGATTGCTACAATTGGCTCAGGGTGGAAAAATTAAAAGCCGGTTTTTTATCTCATACCACAATGAATGACTAAATCATGAAAGATTTAATAGATTAAAAGTCTACCTGTAAAAAGCAAAACACTATTTAATAAGAAAATTTCATGTATCCTACCTTATGATAAAGAAGTGAAGAAATACTTTTGTAGTAAAAAAAAAAATACCCACAAACACTGAACCATGAGGAATTCAATTGCAGCTGAAATTAAAGGGTTATTATTGCAAAAGAGGCATGGTGAATGCAGTAAAAACATACAGTGATAAGAACTAATATCTCTAGAGGGGTTAGTGTGCATCATCACTTGCTTTACCATAATACCTACAATGTTAGGCCAACTCTGGAAAAAATACTCAGAGTTAAACATAGCCGAGCTGATCCTGACAGTAACAGAGAGGACCCATTTCTATTACAACTACGGCATATATCTTGGCCTGATATCTATATCTATATCATCTGTATCTATATCTATCAAAATATCTTGGCCTGAGAAGAAGACAAATTCACAGTTTCAAAATCACCATAGGTGGGTCACTTATAATGGAAAAACAACTCCTGCGAACCATTTTCATCAATGACAAGAGAAAACTAATAGCACAAAATAAACAGGAGCAAGAATTAAGCTAAAGATATTCGTAAAACTGAAACCAACAAAAGAAAAGGTTAGCAAATTAACATATAAAATTTAAACAAATGTAATTGCTTTATGTTTCTTTGATTGGCATTTTTAAGAAAAAGAAGTCAAATTATTACTAGAATATAAATGGATGTTGAAATAATAGAGTGATTATATATAAATACTGAGTTTGAAGTCTGTTGAAGTCATTATGGACAATTATGGGATACCAATAAATCATGTTAAATAATTAGTTAAACTGTTTATATTCCATAGAAATTTATACAAGTCTTCCCCAATAATGAATAGTCATTACCTATAATTTTTGACTCAATTTGTCCTGTCTACCATAAGGTAATAAAGTGTTTTAGACACTATAGATGAATTTGCAGAAGAACACAATGAGTTTGCAATAAAACAGAAAAAGCAAAAAGTAAATGAGTAATATGATAAATTTATGAATTTTAAAATACCTGTCCCATTTTATGAAAGAATATGTGGACAATACCCACAGGGAACACTGAAAATCATGAATTTGATCTGGTACCCACATGCAACCTTCACCCTTACATTCTAGTGTCTTTGGTGTAGGAATGTACTCTGCAGGCTAACAGAAGAGAAACATAAACACAAATTCATCCACAAGACCTTTGACCTACAATCTGTCCTGCCTTCAATATATGCTAGGGCAATAGTGCCACAGAACTTGATGGGGTAGGCAAGAAATGACAGTTTTCTTAAGGCCCACTCCATATGATGGAACCCAGACAAGACAGTCCTTGTTAACTAAGTAGCACAGACTAGATATCCCAAATACCACATTTAAAATCAATCACTGCTGGTCAAAAAAGCTTATCCCTAAAATGACATCTAACAGCGATTGCTATACTCACGTGTTAGTGCTTTATTCAGTTATCATCGGACAAGCTTCCTCCTGCAGCAGATGGGAACATATGCAGAGACCCACTTTAAAAACAGAGAGAGACAGAGAATTCTTCTAGAATACAGCTCTAGTAGTGATATCCGTTAAATCCCTCCCTTCTGAGCTCAGGGAATGCCACAGATGTGGAGGCAAAAAGAGTGTAAGAGCCAGAGGGAATAGAGACCATGAGGAAAGTAAGGTACCCTGAATTAACTGAGCAAGGATTGTGTGAACAAACAGAGACTGAAGCATCAATAATAGGGTCAGTACAGGACTGTACCACGTCCTCTGCATATACATTATAGCTTCCAATTTATTATTTTTATAGGATTCCTGAGTGTGGAAACTAGTCTCTGACTCCTGTGCCTTCTTGGGGGCTCTTTTCCTTCAGTTGGCTTTCCTGGCCCAGCATTGATTTGATAGTTTTTTATTTTCTTATTATTATATTTTGTCATATTTTGTTGTTGTCTCTTAGACTCCTGTTCTTTTCTTTTATTATTTTTATTTTTTATTAATTTATTCTTGTTACATCTCAATGGTTATCCCATCCCTTCTATCCTCCCATTCTTCCCTCCCTCCCATTTTCCCCTTATTCCCCTCCCCTACGACTGTTCCTGCGGGGGATTACCTCCCCCTGTATATGCTCATAGGGTATCAAGTCTCTTCTTGGTAACCTGCTGTCCTTCCTCTGAGTGCCACCAGGTCTCCCCCTCCAGGGGACATGGTCAAATGTAAGGCACCAGAGTACGTGAGAAAGTCATATCCCCTCTCCAGTCAACTGTGGAGAATGTTCTGACCATTGGCTAGATCTGGGTAAGGGTTTAAAGTTTACAGCCTGTATTTGTTCCAGGGTGAAGGTAGGAAGGTAGGGAAGAAATTTAAGTAATAAAAGTAGTAGAAATTGGAGCTAGGAACTATTATATAAAAAGAATCTTTTTCAATAAAAAGATAAAGTGATAGTTCTTTAATGTTCATAATTTATATCTGCCAAACTGAAGCTTCATTTTTTTTCAAGATATAAAATGTGATGACTAGGAATAGATATAAATACAGGTAAAATAGTTATCAGAATCTTTTGGTATTTTGTTCTATAACAAGAGATGAGCCTATTTAGTATGATCTAAATATCCTTTAAATTTATAGGAGAAAAAGAAGCAAGAAAAAAATTCACTATTGTAATGTTTTATTAATATATTAAATTATACAATATAGTTCTTTTTATTAATGTAATATTTCTAATATTAACATACTATCTGAACTGGGTTGCTGTGTAGAGTCATATGAATTCAAAGGAAGTACAAAAGTTATTAGGGGCAGAAAGAGTGTTAACAAGTCAACCACAAATTAAGAAATAAGACTGTGATGAACATGTGAGGATAGATGCCAAACTGAAAAAAGTAATAAGCATTAACTCTGCATGCCAAACAGAAGCCATGTTAGTGTCTTCTAAAATAGAGCATAGGAAGTCAACATTTAAAGTATACAGATTCAATGCACACATGTGTGCATACACACACTTTATATATGTATATATATACATATGTATGCATATGTATCAATAGAGTTACCTTCATATATATGTATATATATATATATAGTAACAATAACATGAAAAACTATTTTACTGAATATTTGAATAACTAAAGTATTAGTACTTCAAAATAAGTTATGGAGCCAATGTCTATAATCATAGGACTTGCAGGTAAAGACAGAATAATTGCCATAAATTTAAGATCAATCTTGGCTATGAGTCTTGGGTCCCTAGAGTTAGTAGTAAGACCCTGACTAAATAAATAAATAAATAAATAAATAAATAAATAAATAAATCTTTCACAATATATCTTCTCACAATATTAAGATATTCTCATGTTAAATCATCTCCAGTTTTTAGGGTTTTTTTTCTTTTTTAGTTTTTGGAGACAGGGTCTCTCTGTGTCTCTGTGTAGCATGGCTGTCCTGGAGTAGCTTTGTAGACCGCTGGCCTCAAACCGACAGTGATCAGCATGCCTCTGCCTCCTGAGTACTGGGATTAAAAGTGTGCATCACTGTACCCGGCCCAGTTTTTCTTTTTCACCCCTTTATTATGTGAGATTTTAAACATTGATAGCTTGAGGAACTGTTTGCCATGTGTACACATTAGCTATACTTTAATTACTCATATTATCTCCCTTTTATAGCCTAAATGAATACATAAAGAAATGACTTACTGACTAGAAATCTGCTGCCTTCTTATTTACAGTATTATAAAATTAAGCATTTCTCTGTGAACAGATATATAGTTAAAAATTCTGAACAAAGTTTTTCTTATGATAAAAATAATCTTGTATTTGAAATAGTCTTTCACTTTTAACAGCCAGTAAATGATATTCAGGCTCAAAGATACATCTTATAATTCATTTGCTATGCCTTGTTAATGATAAGGACTTCCTTTTTCCCTCAGCTTATGTCTTTTTTTTTTTCAAGCTACTTTCATGTTTTTGGTCCTTTTACTTTCCTCAAAATTACAGAAACTTCCAGATAGTTAATTATATTATTATTATCTTTCTGTAATTATCCAGGGATTTATTTCTATTTCTACTTTTATTAATTCACCATAATATAAAGAACATTTGAAATTACTATAATTCTCAATTCCAGTTTTCAAACATGATTTAAGAGTTTGAAGTCATTTTTGTACTTCAATAAATTTAGACTGAACAATAATACAATGTACAAACACCATTCACCCACATAATAAATTATGAAATCACACATCCTTGAAAAAAAATGTTCCATTCCCTAGTAAAACAAATGTGTACATTCACACCCACTATAGAAAGTAGCACACTGCTATGTCCTCTATAAAAGATTCTTTGTCTACTTCTAGAATTTATGAAGAAAAGCTCTTTTACCCACTACTGAATGATGCCATGTGTGGTCGGAAGTAGGGCAGGTATTCAGTACCATGCCACAAAGGAAATGTCACAAGGAGCTGTAGCTCAAATACTTCATGAGTCGCAAGATAGTCTGAATGACCCTGCAAATGCTTTTTCAACCAAGTAACACATCCTCATTCTGTAACAAGAAGGTGAGTCAAGGACATTATTCACAATGTTACTATACAAATATAGCTATCTTTATTACCCTGCATAAAATAGTGTTATTTGGTCATTTATAAGCATTCATTAAAAGAATTTTATTACCACTATCTGAATGATATTTTCAGAAGAGTTTTATATACCAAGTAAAATTTGTATTACCTCAACCATTTCTTCTCTGTTTTCAGATGAATATGAGTCAGTTTTCTTACATTTTAAAGGATTCCTTTAGATGTCATGGTCTTTCTTAGTATGGAAGATGTTTAAATAGTTAAATAGTTATGAGTTTTTCTAAGCGTTACTGTATCTATGAAGACTGTGGATTACTAGTTTCATGTATTTAATACCACAATATCTTATGTATATACTGAAGCAAAGAAAACAATAAGAAGAATAAAAAATAAAATAGAGCTAATGTTCTAAATGAAATGACCCCACAACCTAATGATCCTATACGTAAAGGAGTCTTCTTATTTGTGATACTGGATATTAATTCTGCAACATATCAAAATATCGGCAGGACCAGTGAGAAGTAGTTCTTACTTCAGGCTACGAACCCACAGATTCCTCACAGGTGGAGACAATATTGATTTTAGACCTTCTTCTCTATATTCATGTGAGAGTCACAGGCACAGAGGCAGAGAGTGTAGTGGGGACTGTGAGGAACAACCCACGGTACACAAATGATTCAATTTTAAATTATTGGGCATTATTTTCTTGGGAAACATATTCCTTGGAACTTTTCATAGGATACATGGCTTATCCTAAAAATACCAGTGCAAAATTTCAGGAGAGGAAAATGTCATTATTTGAGACCCGGATACACATATGCCTCATATGCCTTGACTCATTAACCCAGATTCCTGAGTGGTCCTGTTTATGTGAGGGCTCTGCCTTTGATATCAAAACTAATTAAACACTAGCTAAGAACTGATTATAACTTCCAATTAGAAACATAAGGGTAATGCTTGCTGTACAATGGCATCACATGTAAGGAAGATAATACTCATTGTAGTCAGAAACTTCATCCTGTGTATTAACTTGTAAACATGATATAGGGTGTATATTAAAAATTTGAGTATCTCATGGCCTATCTAAGTTCCTTTCTTATTGTCATTAATTATGTTGTTGCTCTCCATTTCCCATTAATATATGATTTATCTAGTACAGTATTCAGCTATGCATCATAACATTCCTTCTGTCAGCTTTTTATTGAGAAAAATTTAACTTTTCTCATGTATTGTTGTTTAATATGGAGGACCTTGATTTTTGCCTTCCAAAGTCACACATAATCACAAAATAACCTAATGTACACCACATCCTTTTATCCCAATACCATCTCATGAAGGGCTGGAATTCCATATATAATAAATTAGTAAATATGTAAACAAATGAATAACTGTAGTAAATCAATACATTTCTTTTTATTATTTGTGATTTTACTTTTTATAAACACAAAATAAACTGATTAGCAAAAAAGTAAGTAATTGTAAGGCTGTGTGGGCAGGCAGAGATGGCAGAGTTAGGAGGGCAGTAAGGGAAGAAATAGGGGCTGAGTTTTTTCAAATATATTCTATACAATTCTCAAAGGACAAATGTAAATCTATCAAACATAAAACAAATATATCACTGATTTGTTGATATGAATGTTTTCAGTAGACTATTTAGTACTTAACTATTATAACATTGCTTAACATATAAAATATATTTAAATGAAATGTCGTCTTTACTACAGAAAAGTACATTTGTTTTAAATTTCATTATATTTTGACTTAATATGTTCGTTGTGAGGGGAAAAATTAACATGACAAAATAACTACTCTTAAGTAGTATTGGGTATTTTGTTTTGTTTTGTGTTAATTTTAATTTACTATAATTTATTCAGACTACATCCTGAATGTTATCCCTGTGCTGGTATCTTCCCACTCCCACCCTCCCTTCTGCTTTTCCCCTCCCCTAGACCTCTGACAGAGGGGTACCTCCTCCTTCATCATATGACCACAGCCTATCAGGTCTCATTCAGACAGCCTGTTTTAAAGACAGCAAGGAAAAGTTGTTGTTTTTTGTTTTTTTTCTGGCAGTAAAAATAACTGTGACCTTGATTTCACTGTGAAATTATAATCATCTCAGAAAGATGCTGTTTGTCCTCAGGAACAATTTACAATTTTTTTTCAGAGGAGATGATTGAAAATTAGTGAACAGATGGGAAAATGTGAAGGAAGAAAAAGAAAATTGAGCCTAACGGTGACTGAAAATCATGTGAAATGGCAGGTGGATTCCTTCATCTGTCACACTTGAGTAGACACTTGCTAAGATGAGTATTAGAGAAAAGTGTTGTTGCTGCTGCAGCTTATGATGATGTTGTTGATGATGATGATGACGGTGACAATGACGGTGATGACGGCAATGGTGTTGGTGATTGCAGCTGTAGTGATAATCACGGTTATGTTGATTTTGGTGCTGTACTGGAGTAGGGAAAAGAGGAGGAAGAGGAGACCTTGGTCAAAGAGAAAGTGCATGAGTCTGACTCAAAAGCTGTATTCTTACCAAGTATTTAAAATTGGGTTATTTGGTTTGGTGTAAGACTCCACCCAGCAGAGGACTGAATCAGATGCCGAGTCTCACAGGTAAACTCTAGGGTAGAGTACAGGTCGTCTTATGGTAGAGTTTGGAGATAGAATGACCTGAAGGGGACAGGAACTCCACAAGGAGACTAATGGAGCCAAGAAATCCAGGCAGGGGAGGAGGGTGTGCTGCAGAGACTTATGCACCAACCAAGCATCATGCATGGTGAGGACTTAGACCTCTGCTCAGATGAGATAGATAGGCAACACAGTCTCCTTGTAGGCCCCCTAATATGGGTAATAGGGACTACTTCTGACATGGACTCTGGTGCCCAAAGGTGGATCACTTCCTCCTTGTGGGGTAGCCTTGCAAGGCCACTGAGGAAGAGGACACAGCCAGTCTAGATGAGAATTGATAGGCTAAGGTTAGATGTTAGAGGAGGAGGGCTCAACTTTCCAAGAGTTAGGGGAGGGGAAGAGGAATGAGAGAGGAAATTCAGGACCAGGAGGCAGGAATGGGCTACGATAGGGATGTAAATTAAACAAATGAAAAACTAGAGTAAACTAAATAAACAAATAGGAAAATGTTCTTTGCTAGTGTCTTTCTTTTTTTTTTCCCAGCCTGCTTCCTTTGTTTTTTATTTTTTATTTTTTATTTTTTATTTTTTCTCCTTTATTAACTTATTCTTGTTATATCTCAATGGTTATCCCATCCCTTGTATCCTCCCATTCTTCCCTCCCTCCCATTTTCCCCTTATTCCCCTCCCCTATGACTGTGCCTGAGGGGGACCTCCTCCCCCTGTATATGTTCATAGGGTATCAAGTCTCTTCTTGGTAACTTGCTGTCCTTCCTCTGAGTGCCACCAGGTCTCCCCGTCCAGGGGACATGGTCAAAGGTGAGGCACCAGAGTATGTGAGAAAGTAATATCCCACTCTCCACTCTACTGTGGTGAGTGTTCTGTCCATTGGCTAGATCTGGGTAGGGGTTTAAGGTTTACCGCCTGTATTGTCCTTGGCTGGTGCCTTAGTTTGAGCGGGATCCCTGTGCCCAAATCTGCCTATCATAATGTTCTACTTGTAGGCTTCTAGGACCCTCTGGATCCTTCTACTTTGCCATTCTCCCATGCTTCTCTCATCTAGAGTCCCACTAGAATGTCCTCTTCTCTGTCTCAGTTTCCTGGTAAGTGAAGGCTTTCATGGGACATGCCCCTTGGGCTAATATGCAGATATAAGTGAGTATATACCATTTGAGTCTTTCTGCTTCTGGGTTAACTCACTCATTATGATCATTTCTAGCTCAATCCATTTATCCACAAATTTCGGGAATTCCTTGTTTTTAATAGCTGAGTAGTATTCCATTGTGTCTTTCTTTTTCATTCAGTGTTTACACATTCTTTTCTTTTATTTAACTTGTCTTGTTCTAATTTTAATAAATATCATGTGTGAAAACTAGGAAAGTGCAAAAAGAAACATCTCTGAAGACAGAAATACTGTGCATGACCTGTGATACTGGTTATGGCTGTCAGGATTATCTAATATACATTGAATTGCACATATTAAAATGACTTTTGTGTTTCAGTCATACCTCTAGACTGCAAAATATAAAATACCCTACAACACATGTCTTTCAATGACATTTGTGTGTGTGCTGACATATTTGGCAATATAAATTTCATTAACTGAAAGAAAATGTACTTGCTCAATACTTGTAAGAACTAATTTTAAATGTTTTTATATTCATAATTCAATGGCATATTTCAATACATTCAGGTAGGATAATATTAAAAGGCGCATAAGTCATTGTGAACCACTTAATAAACATGGAGGGACATTTGGATTATTAAAACTTACTTTTATAGTTCAGATGTGCAGAAATTTTATTTTCTTAAATTTTAATCTAACTTACAGATAACAACAGTGAAACTTTTTAGACTATTTCAAACTCAATAATTTCAAGTTTAACTCACAAATTTTATTTGAAATATCAATCAAATTCAGTGTAATTGTCACCCCTCTTCTTGACCTGATCCTTAATAATATTTTAACTGGAATTCCTGAGATGCTTATAGATGAGAAAAATGGAGTAGGAAATTTATATGGTGTTGATATATTTTATGCATCCAACTGGTTACTAAGTGCCTCACTCCTTCTTCTGGCCCATGCCAGATGTTGCCTAAGCCCTGGCATCCCTGGACCATGAACTCTGTAAGAATATTGTTGGCAAACCTTCCCTACATGTAATTCTGTATAATTACTTTGAAATTAATGACCCAGTTTCAAACTTATCACCAAGGTATCAAGTTGTCTGGAGTATTAAATAATTCCAAGACCTGGGGAATGTTTATAGATATTTTTCTCTTTTTTAAAATTATACTGTTTTGGTGTGTGTGTCTGTGTGTGTGTTCATGTGCATGTGTGTATGTGTATTTGAGCAAATGAGTGTGAAATCATGTGTACATCCAGAGAGCACAGAGGCCCACTCATATGCTATTCACTTTCTCTTGTCTCCACCTTATTATTAAGAGAGGGTTTCTCACTGAACTGGAGATTTGCTCTTTGAACTACACTGGCTGGTGCAGAAGCAAGGGATCTGCTTATCTCCAACGCCAGCAATGAGTCTACAGGCACACATAGCCATCATGGAGCTCACATGGGTGTTTTCAACTGCAAATCAGAACCTCTTACTTTCACAGCAATTTCTCACTGAGACATCTCCTAAACCCCAACGTAAAGAATCAATACATGGTCCCCCCAGGGATACAGGAGCTAGCCTAAAGAGCCCATTCACCAGTCACTGAAAGCCCTTTAGCACTCCAAGTGTTTGGAATAAACAAAACCAAATGTGTGAGATTTTTATTTGTTTGTTCTTCACCTTGATTTTTAAATATTTTAGTATATAGTTTTGTCTTAATAAACCTTGTTTGATTATTGTGTTCAGGAAACTATATAACATCCTATAGTCCATAACTTTCAGAATAGATAGATTTCACAAAAGTATATCATTATGTAGTAGGTAAATATTTTTAAATTTTATGTATTTTAAATCTCAAATGACAGATTTTCTGGCACAAACTGAAAAGAAACTCTTTAGGAGATCAAATTTAATATATGCTTCTAGTGAACTAAGATTGCTCATGACTCTCTCAAGAATAAATTCAGGAGAGGCTAGAGGGCGCTCAGTGGTTAATAGCACTCGTTCCTTTGCAAAGGACCAGGGCAGAGACTTATAATCTCTTGGAACTCCGGTTTCAGATGCTTTAATACTTTCCTTGGGCATGCACAGACACTAGAATACACATAGTGCACGTTCCTACATACATCATACAGAGAAAAATAACTAACACATAAAAAGTCCTTTTTAAAAAGAACCAACTCAGTATAATTTACAAGGGAAAGACCTACTTAAACATCAAGCGTGTGTTTCCAATTCTAATAAATAACTTCTGTATAATCATAATGACTAAAATGTAGTGTTTCAAATAACATAAAATTAGTAAAATAATATTTATATAGTATTTTGACTCAACAATAGTTATTTTATTACATTTTGATATTTTTTTTGTTTTTTGCTTGTTTACTTGTTTATTTATATATTCGCTTTTTGGTTTTTGAAACAGGGTCTCACTGTATAGCTCCTAATGGCTTGGATATTGCTTTGTGGATTATGCTGGCTTTGAACTCATAGATGTCAGCTTCCTTCAGATGAGCGCTGGTATTAAAGATGTGCACTGTTATACACAGCTGATAATTCTGATAGACTATAGCTTTATGAATAAACAATTATTTCATATTTTATTTTTAAATGTTTTCTTTTTGTTACGAACAAGTAATAGCAGTTGCCCATTTATTGACTATGTAGTTTCTCCCATTTTCCCATGATTATATTTTAACTCTACCAACAGCAGGGCGCTGTTTGGAGTACTCTTAAGTGTATCTCACTATAGGAAATTCTCCCCAGCTTTATTTACTGATTTGTCTAATACATTTGATCTTTGGTCATCATAGTTATTCTTCTAAAGTATCTGTTGCAAAAGTTTTAAATTCCATTGCAAACAATTAGTTTGCGGTGCTCAGCCCCATAGCACCTCCCCTTAAGGCCAACCTGCCACTATGATTGGCATTGTGACATCAGTTGGCCACCTACATAAGTTGAAGGTGAGAACATATGGAACATCCATACCTGTGTGGTGACACTTCTGTCATGCAGAGGATAGCATGTATGTGTGCATCTGAGACAATTGGGTCTCAATCATTCTTATCCTCATCACTTGCAAAGTGTCCACAAAATGCTCATGGAAACATTTCTCCAATTATACAATTTTCTTTTCTATCAGCACTGACTTCATTTCTTTGGTATAAGATATTATTTATTCCTTTGTTTAGCCGATTTTGTTTCCCTGTGTGATTCAACAGGCAGGCAGTACCTTCATCGCAGTCCACTCACCAGCCTTTCCTCGTGTTCCCTCACTTCTCACCTTGAACTTCCTACTCAGTATACAGTTTCACCAAATTCCTTCTCATGTTGTGATTGCCATGAATTTCATTCCTCTATAAAATATCCTTTGAACAATATATCCCAAAAATTCTCTCAAGCTCTACCTCTCGAGAGAAACAGTGTTTCATTATTTTCCAATCATGCTGTCAACTTTATTTTTATACCTTCAGTTTGGCATTTCCCTGGGAATCTGTAGGATGGTACACAATAAAATTTTGCTGAGTTCTTATATCAGAGTGAATTCAATGCTACACTTCGGTTAAATGTATAAAACATTAAGTGTTCAAACCTAGCCTTCCTCTATCTGACCTCCACTATCTTTCATAATTCGCATGAATCCATGTTCTATATTTAGAATAAGTTTTTAGTTTTTACTTTCTAAATATTCAGGACAACATGAGTCACTTGTATCTGATGCTTGGCTTATTGAAATCACTATTAAGTTTCAGTGAAGAAATCTCATTGGAAAATGACTATTAGGAGGCTATTTCAAATATTCTGCAGAACTACTCCAAAAATATAATTGATGCTACAAATAGCAATGGATAAACATGAAATACTGTCTTAGACATAAATTACTTTTAAATTGTTCAATGATATGTACAAAAGGTAAATATATTAATAGTTTTAAATAACATGTTATTTACCTTACATTTATATGTACATACATGAGTGCATTATGTGCACCAAATGTATGCAGTACCCATGAAAGTTCAGATACTCTAGAAATAACATTACAAAAGATTGTAAGTTTCTATGTTGGTAATGGCCTTAGAGACCCACTCTTCTGCAAGATCAGCAAATACTCTTAAATGCTGAGTCATTTGTCCAACCTCAAGATAATGCATATTTAGAGAATACTTTATATAAAAGAAAACACATCCAGTTTAGAGTATATTTTCATGAAAATGCATCTATAATTATTCTAGCAATAGTAAAATTCATTTAAACACCACCAATAGTAGAAAACTCTTACAAATTTAAATTTAGTCAAGCCAACTTTCACTATCATCATATTCAGAACCTTATTTAGGTGCTACAATGAATGAAGTAAGTTTTAATGAACTAATTAAGTAAGTAAAAAAAATTAGAGACCATGTTCAGTGTGTATATCAGACAGACTTGGAACTCACTATGTAAAGGCTGGTCTCTGTCTCCTGAGTGCAGGGAATAAACACATGCACCACCAGGCCTAGCAGGTTTGTGTTAACTTTTATTCATTAAGATTAAGTCCTCAATAGTTCCTGCCTCACAAATATATCTGTCAGATATATTGGGTCAGAAGGCTAAAGATGATGCCCCAATGTTATACAGACATTTGGGAGACTGCTCAGCTAGGAAAGTGTCTCTGTCATCTTCTCATTTGGGAGGCAGCTAATCTGCACCTGCTGTATACTCTGGTAATTAATTTCATTCCTTCTCAAGTCTCTGATGAGGTTAAAGACCAGATAGTTTACTTTTATAATTAAGATTAGTTGTTTAGGGGTTAAGATGTTTTTAGGTAAAAATAGATATTTTATGTTGATAATTAAAAGATATGATAGCTATTGATTTACATGCAGAATTTTAGATGCACCAAGGTAGTGCAGATGTTTCCTTCAAGGCTGCCAAATACAAATAGCCAAAACAATAAAAATATAACATTTATATAATTTCTGATTGTTTCATGGTTCTTCTTGCTGTAGGTAGTTTATTGTACACATGTTTAATAATATAAATGTATATGTAAAAATTTAAAAATATTTCATAAAATGAAAAACAAACAAATGAAAAAAGATTATGCTACTATTTAATATGTTTTGGTCATAAAGAAATAAAGAAAGAGTTACATCACATTTCTGAGGACTCATGCCCCAGAAAAGTATTTGCTGGTACCCATGATTACTTCCTTCAGAAGCCCTGTTTGCACAGGTGATCTTGATTTCCTTCATTATACATTTAGTTTTATTGTCAACAATTTCATGAAATAAAAACCATTATAATAAGCCTTAATACACTGTGAAGACATAATTAAGAACAATTTGAGCAAGACAAATAATTACTGCAAGTATTTACTTGAGCACCAAAGCATATTAAAAGTTGTCAAGTTCATTTGAGAATCATTATATGTGAAATGTCAGATAAAAATTTCACTGAGAAAAAAAGGACATTCTCTTTTACTAATTAAAGTTTTTGGCATTTTCATACACGTGTAAAATGTATTACAATTACACATCCCTTTCTCCTCTTTCTATCTCCCCTCGTCTCCTCTTTCTATCTGCCCTTTTACCCACATTCATTCCTGTTTATTTTGTTATTGCTCTATAGACCTTAAGCATACATTGGACCATGTGTTTGACCATAATTGAGGGAAGATTACTGTTTCATAATTCCAAATAGTCCTCCTTCCCCTATGCTTTCATCTCTCTCTCTCTCTCTCTCTCTCTCTCTCTCTCTCTCTCTCTCTCTCTCTGTGTGTGTCCCTCTCTCCCTTCCTACCTCCTTCCCTCCCTCCTACTCTCTCTCATATCTCTCTTTCCTGTCTTCCCCCTTTCCCTTTTCCTTCCTGCCTTTCTTCCTTTATTTTTCTCCTCTCTTCTTTCTTTTTTCTTTCTTTCTTCCTCTTTTTTTCTATCATTAACTCTTTCTTTCTACAGTTCACAATTTGATGCTGGGTTATGATTTTGCAAGATAATGGAATAGTAATGTCAGTGCTATACCATTTAGATGAAACTTCCAAAATCTTAATAATTAGTTTCCAAAAAACATACATAATTTCCTTTAATATTACCCAAATATCAAAATACATAGCCAACTGCAGCCTATGGACTGGATTGTTTGATATGATTATTTAGTATTTTGGGAAGCGAAATAAAGAAACGTCTATTTTATTAAAATGGATAGCAACATTGACCAATATTATGAGATAAGATACTTCTATTCTCAAAGAAATCATGAACTTATATAAAAAACCAACATATTTGCTAATATAGAAAATAATATTTTCTAGATAGTATTAGAAAGCAATTAGAAAATTGCATGCATATAGAAATTATAGTTCAATGTGATTCTTAAGTGTGCAGTGCTAAGGTAATCCTTTGAGAAAAAACAAAGGAGAGCGATATTAACTCTGTTTTGGAAACAATGTCTAATGTTGCAAACATTAAAATAGATCATTGTACATGCCAAACATTAATATTTGCAAGGCACAAAGTTACAGTGCTATCAGAAACCTATATGTCACACATTAAAACAGTTAAAATTTAGAAGTGTAAGAAAGAAGCTGGTAAATAAGGCACATTTACCGTGCATTCATAACCTTACCATGGCCATGTCATGGTCTTCCTGTGAGTGCCAGTCAAGCGTCAACATTGCTTTTGGCTTGGTATAGAATGGCTAAATAATCTAATATATGAAAAATCTATTTTTATGTTTCCTATTATCATATAACAGGTTACTAAAACCTAAGAATCACAAAACACTGGCTTGATACTTACTACATCTGTGGGTGAGGAGTTCAGGCAAATGTTATCTGAATCCTCTGTTCATTCTCATAATGTTGATATCATGGTATAGTCTAGCTCTGAAATCTCCTTTGAGTCTCTGTCAACCTTTGTCATAATTTTTGATAGAATTCAGTGTCTTACATTTGGAAGACTAAACCTTCCACTTTTGTTGACTTTTGACCTAAAGCTGTATATACTTAGTCTGCTGAATCCAAATGTATTCCCATCAGTTTATATAGAGCACACACTTCAGGCTGCAGGAACACACAGCAAAATACTTTATCATGAGTGATTAAATAACTGAAGCGCACTTTATCCTTGAGGAAATACAGTTTTTGTTATGGTCTTAGTGTAAGCCAGGATGGTTTATAGGAATGTTTTTAAAACAGAAAGAGAAATATTTAAAATGAATTTCTTTTAGTATCTTCCAGTGAAAACAGATATTAACATACAAACCCTTAAAAAGTAATATGTCTGTATATTTATTCCTACTACATATGAGGAACTCTCCCTGTGAGCAAATTCCCACTGCTAATATACTTTGTTTATCTGAGTTCTACAGTAGATAATGTAAAACAGACCCTAAGCATTATTGCATTCATAATATATCTTGCATAATTTGAATATATTTTGTCCAACTAATCACTCATAAATTTTTAATGGTAAAGTGAATATGTTCCCCCTCCCAAAAAAACCAGGGAAGACCATTAAGATTTAGCCTTATAGGAGCTTTTCATTTTCATGAGGTCCCATTTATTAATTGTTGATCTTAGGGCCTGAGCTATTGATGTTCCATTGAGGAAGTTGTCGCCTGTGCTAATGAGCTCAAGACTTTCCTTCTTTTTCTTACAACAGATTTAGTCTGTCTAGTTTTATATTGAGATCTTTGGGTTTTTTTTTTTTTGAAATAAAATTAAAGACATTTATTTATTTAAGGTAGGACTGCACAATGCAAGCTAGGCTGGTCAACCTCATGTTTTTCCTTTGGCTTCTGGAGTAGCAGGGACTGAAGCATGCCCCACATGTTTAGTTCAGAACTTGTTTTTTTTATTTTTTATTAATATATTTTTGTTAATTTATTTTTGTTATATCTCAATGGTTATCCCATCTCTTGTATCCTCCCATTCTTCCCTCCCTCCCATTTTCCCCTTATTCCCTTCCCCTATGACTGTTCCTGAGGGGGACTTCCTCCCCCTGTATATGCTCATAGGGTATCAAGTCTCTTCTTGGTAACCTGCTGTCCTTCCTCTGAGTGCCACCAGGTCTCCCCCTCCAGGGGACATGGTCAAATGTGAGGCACCAGAGTACATGAGAAAGTCATCTCCCACTCTCTAATCCACTTGGAGTTTAGATTTGTGCAGGGTGATAAATATGGGCCTACTTGCATTTTTCTACAGGTAGCCTTCCAGTTAGACCAACACCATTTGTTGTAGATGCTCTCTTTTTTCCTAATAAAAATTGTCCTGAGGTGTGTGGATTTATTTCTGGGGCTTTGATTTGATTCCATTGATCCACCTGACTGTTTCTATGCCAGTCCCATGCTGGTTTTATTACTCTTGCTCTGTAGTACTGATCCAAAAGATCTTTCATTGAATAAGATTATTATAGCTTTACGGGGTTTTGTTGTTGTTGTTGTTGTTGTTGTTGTTGTTGTTGTTGTTGTTTTTGTTTACAAATGAAGTTGATAAATGTCTTTTTATGTACTGGAAAGAATTGTGTTGGCATTTTTTATGAGAACTGCATTGAATCTGTAGATTGCTTTTGATAAAATAGCCACTTTTACTATGTTAACCTACTGATTCATGGGCATGGGACATCTTTCAGTATTCTGAAATCTTCAATTTCTTTCTTCAGAACTTGAAGTTTTTTTTTTCCATACGGGTCTCTCACCTGCTTGGTTAGATTTACACCAAGATACTTTATTTTTGTGTGTATGTCTACTGTGAAGGGTGTTGTTTCCCTCATTTCTTTCATCCTCCTTGTCTTTTGTATAAAGGAGGGTACTCATTTTTTAAAATTGATTTTGTATCCAGACACTTTGCTGAAGGTATTTATCAGCTCTAGGAGTTCCTTGGTAGAATTGTTGGGATTATGTATGTATCATACCATATCATCTGCAAAGGGTGGTTCTTTGACTTCTTCCTTTCTAATTTGTATTCCTTTGATCTCCTTTAGTTGTCTTTTTGCTCTAGCCAGGACTTCAAATTCTATAGTGAAGAGATACAGAGAAAGTCCTCAGTGAAAACAAAGAAAAGCTGTTACATTACCACTGACTTGTCAGGACCAGCACCACATAGTAATTGGTTGATTGATGATGGGTATTCAGCAGTTGATGGGCTACACTAGGGTATTTGCAACTTTTAATTCATCTTGAATAGGTGCATCTCTGCCAAAATAGACCATGATATTGTAGACACTAAAGCTGTCAGAGTTTGATATAAAGCAAGTGTGGCCTCTGCAGTTGGTCTGCTAATGGCTTTGCCTTGTATTTTATGTCTGAGACTTCTCTTCACGATTTCACTTAAAGATGTACAAAATGACTATGATAATATATGCAGATCCTTGTGGAGCTCGGTGCAGAAAGCACATACAGAAGAGTTATTTATACACCGTTGTTCCTCCTAGGCAAAGGCTAAATAAAGCTAGTTTATAACAAAATGTCCCCAGCATCTCTGAGATGTAAGCTGGGGTCAGCAACAGAAAATGCAGTGTCTTGACAACTAAAGCATCTAGTCAATATTAGCATGCAGTTTTGAAAGACTGCAGCACAGTCTTTCCCGCTCAGAACCCCAAGGCTGAAATATTGAGCCCAGGCTATTAGTTTCTCATTAAAAACCTAATTTAGTAGTAAGGCCTAAGATTGAAGGTCATTAGTTCATGTTCATTATATGAAAATGTATTCAGATTTCATTGTAAATGCTGTTTATTTTATTTTATTTTATTAATTTATTCATATTACATCTCAATGTTTATCCCCTCCCTTGTGTCCTCCCATTCCTCCCTCCCTCCCATTTTCCCCTTACTCCCCTCCCCTATGACTGTGACTGAGGGGGACTTCCTCCCCCTGTATATGCTCATAGGGTAGCAAGTCTCTAATTGGTAGCTTGCTATCCTTCCTCTGAGTGCCACCAGGTCTCCTCATTTAGGGGACGTGGTCAAATATGAGGCACCAGAGTACGTGTGAAAGTCAGACCCCACTCTTCACTCAACTGTGGAGAATGTCCTGTCCATTGGCTAGATCTGGGTAGGGGCCTGTATTGTCCTTGGCTGGTGCTATAGTTTGAGCGGTACCCGTGGGCCCAAATCTGCCTATCATAATTTTTTTTTGTAGTTTTCTAGGATCCTCTGGATCCTTCAACTTTGCCATTCTCCCATGCTTCTCTCATCTAGAGTCCCAGTAAATGCTGTTTTAATTGAAAAAAATTATATATTATACCCTAACACAGATTTAAGAACTGATCAACTTATATTCTCACTAAGACATATATATATATGTATATATATATGCACTATACATATGCGTATAATGCATAGATAGAAACACATTGTTAAGAGAATATATGAATTCACATATATATAGATTGACAGATTTTTTTGTTTCATGCATCTATGGCACTGAATTCTTTTTTTCTTGTTGATAATAGATATGAAGTACACACGACTTCAAACTATATTTTTACATATTGTTTATATTCTTCAGTTATTACAGTATGTCAAGTAAAAGAAATAATGTGTGCGTGTGTGTGTGTGTGTGTGTGTGTTTACAATCACACCTATATACAAGTGAGTCTCCTCTGAAACAAAATGGAGCATTTGAAGATGATCACCTGTTGTATTTTAGTGAAAGCAAATAGAAATTCTAACCCAAATTTTTAAGATGGAAAAAAACACAGGATACATAATTTTCTATCTAAATTTATTCTACTTTGAAATTTTAAACTGTAAATAACATTGCCTACTATTGCAAAAAAAAATGATCCTAGGGGGCTAAGATTAGCCACCACTCAGAAATTGCCTTGAGTGGTGAAGTCTCAATTCATGGGTTCCTGTACTCACTCATGCTCACTTCCTTTGTAAGGGAAGCATGTTGTTACGACCTACAGCTGTGTGGTAAAGCAATGTCGAAAGCTGCTCTCATGTTCTTGCTGTCTCAACAAAATCAGCAATAGTTGCTATAATAAAGTCATGGCAAAAAGCAACTTAAGAAAGACAATACTTATATTGGTGGAGAAAACATGGGAACAGACAAGTGAGTCTGGCTAGGTGATCATAAAGTAGAGAGAGTCCAGTCCATTCACTCACAGAAGGCTGAGATGGAAAAAGAGGCAGACAACGAGCAAAAAGTGTAGGTCACCGGGTCAAGGCTGTGAATTATCCCAGCCACTTTCCAAAAGCATCATTCCTGAGCATGGATTCACTCCTTGAGGTTTCCCTAAACTCCCAAACACCATTATCAACTGTACAAAACTATAAACCTCTACTGAACATTTCTTATTCAACCAACAGTATGATCATCCTGCATGCCCTGCTGAAACTCTGGTATCCTTTTGATTTCTCTTTGTCCATCATATTGTTGATTTTTCTCTAAAATAGGTATTGTCCTTCCTTCATACTGTTGTTTCTGCCTTCCTTTCTTCGTTTCTTTCTTCTCTTCTCCCTCCATTTCCTTTCTTTATCTCTCTTCCTTTCTTTCTTTTCCCTCTTTCTCTTCTTTCTTCATTTCTTGTTTATATCCCTTATCATTATTGAGGATCCAAAACAGAATTAGGGCTTCCAATAAGAAAAGATTAAACAAAACCAAATAAGTCTGTGTCAGTTGCAACAGGTAGTCAAAAAGATTGAAACAGATGACTTAAGTGTACATATTGAATCCATAGCCCATGGCCAAAAGAGACTACAGCACCATTCACTGTACAGCAGTTTGGAAGTGCATGACTGTCAGAGTTAATCGCCCCAGTGAGTTCATAGACTTTGATTAATGTAATGACAAAGGATGTACCCAATAGTGCAATCATAGATACTATTAAACCCTTAGGATGGAAAATAGAAGATGTGTACACATGTATAAATAGATTGACAGATCTTATGCTTCACCTATGACGACCACTTCACTAGTTTTCCTCAAATTACTCCACTCTCCTGAAGACTGAGGTGTTACCCATGGCACTGCCAATCAATGCAAACTGGGAATCCCTCAGGCTGAACTGGTTACTATGGCTTGTGCTCCTCCAGTCTCTCATTAACTGAAATTGATCATCCCATTTAAATAGATGTTGTGGTCTAGTGTGCTTTTTTTTTTAACCTCTATTGTTAAAATTAGCAAAGGACTGGTTTTTATTTCTGTAGTATAAAACCATGATTAGTATAGAAATTAGGACAGGAAGTGGGCTACACACAACAGTCTTCATGAAGGTCCGGTAACCTGGCATTAGTTATCTGGCTAAGTAAAAGTTTAGGACTCCATGATGAGATCATAGGTGAAAAAAAGAAAAACAAACTATGTTCTTACTGGTGATATCCTGTGTCAATTCAGAATGCTGCCGCATCTGAAAACTGAGAGCTATTGTAAAGTGACATGATAATTTAACATTGAGAGGCAAGGTTGTGGAGTGTAGCTGTGGGTTGCAGAGATAACAACATAAAAGGAAGTCAATAGTAGAGTTAGTAAGTACTTCTTAAAATAAAGCAATGAAAACATAGATGTCCTCCTGGGCTACAAGAGTCTATAATATTTAGTAGTTATAAAATGGTCATTATATCTGAACAGGCAGTAAGTACACCAAGATGCTATTTTTTTTTTTATATCTAACTACAACAGCAACCTGATATTCATGATATGCTTTCCCTTTTAAAATTTCTTTTGGACTAAACCTAGTTAAATGACAATTATCCACTGGATTAGTTTATCCCTCAATTACTCATGCTACTTTTTAGACATATTACATTCACCTTCCATATTTCAGAGGTTTTGACAACCTTTCATCCTTTGGAGAGAGGGAGAAGTATTGATAATGACAGCATATATAGCAGAACTAGAAAAATGTATCGATTTACTATTTCCCGTATTTTTACCACATAACGCCTTATCTCAAACTTTTAACGATTTTACATATCTGATAGGCCCTTAAGTATACGACAGGTTCTAGGAACTCAACTATTGGAAACTAAAATATGATCTTGTTATGTATATCTTCCATAAACGCAGAAAAAAATAACAAATAATAGTATGACTGATATTTCTAGTTCCTGTTAATTATTAGCTTAAAAGTTAAATCTATTAATTTTCTCCCCCATTGGACCACAGATAGATTATACAATGAAGTAATACGCATCATAGAGCTACTTCTCTGTATCTTATTACACTTGGGTTTACAGCAAGAAACCTACAGGACTGCAAATAAATTGGACAAGAAAAGAAAATCCTCCTGCCACACAATAATCAAAACACTAAATGTACAGAACAGATAAAGAATATTAAAAGCTCCAAGAGAAAAATGCAAGTCACATATAAAGGCAAAACTATCAGAACTACACCTGATTTCTTAACAGAGACTATGAAAGTCAGACGGGCCTGGATAGAGGTCATGCATGCACTAAGAAACCACAGATGCTAAGCCAGACTACTACACCCAGCAAGAATTTCAGTTGCCATAGTTGGAGAAAAAAATCTATTCTATGTACAAAACCAAATTTAAACAGAACCTAACCACAAAAACACCCATACAGATATTCAAAGGAAAGCTCCAACCCAAAGAGGATTTTACCCAGGAAAACAAAGGAAATAAATAACCCCACATCCAACATTAAAAAAAAATTGGAACTAATAACCACTGGTCACTAATATCCTCAACATCAGTGGTCTCAACTCCCCAATAAAGAGGTGCAGGCTAACAAAATGTATGAGAAAACAGGACGTCTCATTCAGCTACATAAAGAAACACACCTCAGCAATAAGGATAATCATTACCTTAGTGTAAAGGGCTGGAAAAAGGTATTCCAACCAAACCAACCCAAGAAACAAGCTGCAGATCCTGGTATCTAATAAAATAGACTTTTAACCAAAACTAACAAAAAGAGATGGCAAAGGACACTTCATATTCATCGAAGGAAAAATATACCAATATGATATCTCAATTCTGAATCTCTATGCCATGAATGTAGGAGCACCCACGTTCGGTAAAGAAACATTACTAAAGCTTAAATCATACATCGAGCCTCACACATTAACAATGGGAGACTTTAACATCCCACTCTCACGGATAGATAGATCATTGAGGCAGAAACTAAAGGAGAAGCAATGAAACTAATGGACATCATGAATCAAATGGACCTAATTGATATATACAAAATCTTTCACCCAACACACACACACACACACACACACACACACACACACACACACACACACACACACACACACACAAATTCAATTCCATTCAACAAGGACATTTGCACTACTCTGTTCATAGCAGCTTTATTCATAATAGCCACAATCTGGAAACAACTTATGTATTCCTCAACTGAAGAATAGATAAAGAAACAGTGGTATATTTGCACAATGGAATACTACTCAGCTATTAAAAACAAGGAAATCTTGGTATTTGCAGGAAAATGGATAGAACTAGAAGAGATAATCATGAGTAAGGTAACCAGGAGCCAGAAAGACACTCATGGTATCTACTCACTCATAAATGGATACTCTCCACATAATACAGGATAACCACACTACAGTACAGAGACTGATTCGTCAACTGAGGCCATAGATGATGTGGACCTAGATGTTCTGCTCAGACGTAGCAGATAGGCAGCACAGTCTCCTTGTGGGTCCTACAATATGGGGAGTAGAGACTACTTCTGACATGGACTCTGGATCCCTTACATTGATCACTTCCCCCTGGCAGGGCTGCCTTGACAGGCCACAGAGGAAGAGGATACAGTAGTACAGAAGAGATTTGATAGGCTGAAATCAGATGTTTGGGGAAGAGGGCTGCCTTTTATGAGAACTAGGAGAGGGAGAGTGGGATCTAGATGTGATATGGGAGGGACTACATTCAGGATGTAAAGAATCCATACTGCAGAATAAACAGGTGACTTATATTGCTAATCCCATTACATGGGAATAGCTCTGAGACTGGCTGAGGCATGTATGTCTATGCATAGACAAGGCTTCTTGTTGGTAACAAAATCTCTATGAGTTTTCATTAGATGCCATTCTTCATATAGCATGAATAAAGACTTACAGATGTCTTTCTTCTGCTCATTCAAAGATCAGAGAATCAGCCTTAATTGTTCTGTGCATCAAACACACCGCATACATTTATAATTTTAGACCTTTATAATGCTGGGGGGAAATAATGTTTTCAGAACAAAAGAACCTGACATTGATGCTGGAAGAGACCTGACAAGATTTATTCCTCTCAGCATGCTGGATGCTGATATCCTGCATCCCTCCTGTTCCTGCATCAAGTGCTTCAGTTGATGTTCCTCATCAGATAATAATAGCTTACAGGACAGTTTCAAAATAAGCTCCAAACCCAATTGGTCCAGCATTTCAGATTGTCCCACAAAGGAAGTCTATTAATATAAATGTATATGTAAAAAAAGAAAAATAACTTAAAAATGAAAAAGGGTTGCAACAGCAGCAAAAAAGATTTAAGAAGAGTGGAGAAGCAGATGTTCTAATAGGAGGAAATAAAATTCATGAATATTGAAGTGTGTTTCATCTATCGTTTCTGTGTATCAAGTGACATGGGTTATATAAAAATATTATTGTCTAAGTAAAAGAGTCACTACTGCTTCTATGAAAAAGTCACATTACTTATGTGGATTTTGTGCTCAAACATTGCTGATACCCTTTCAAGACTTTTGAAAATAGATGCACTGAGGTGTCTGTCCAAGAAATGTTTCATGGACAAATTTTTGAGTGCAAATGAACAATCATTTTGAGTTGTATTACACACACGGGTCGAGGAAAGAACAACATACTACATAAAATCTGTATAAAGTTTCTAAACTTGTAGTTAGGTTACAATTTCTCATGCTCACAATTGTTTATTTTTTTTAGTATACATGTCTGTCCCTTGAAGAGTCTGCATAGATGCTAACAGATGTGAGCCATGGACATGCGCCGTGAACCTAGTGCTTACTACCATGCTGAAGTCCATCATTCTGATCTGGTTCTACAATAAATTATATCAACATTGACGTAGATGACATATCACGTTTTGCTTTTCCCAACACAAATGGAATTTATTATTTTAATGCTAAACCAGATCCCAGCAATACAACCTAACTTCATGCTTCCGTGACCTCAAGGAACATCCAAAACAAATGGCTAATGACTAAAAAAGTTGCATCTTTTTGAAAGATGGCTCATTGGCGTACTACACAATGTCATTTCTTATCTAAGTTTTGTTTTGTTGTTTCTGTTTGGATGTGACTTTTACTTGCTTCTTAATCCCTACATCAAGGAACATATGGCCTGTTTGGCAGGAGGGGTTTGAAGAGCACTTCAAATCTTTTTGTGTTAAACTGCTTCAAATTTTTCACAAGTAGGCAAATGGAATTGAAATAATTTATCTTTGAAAACTACAAAAGCTTTCTTTTTATTTCAAAACCAAAAAGGGTGTTGTTAGTAAAACACAATAGCTTTTGGGTTTTGTTTTTGTTTTCTGGCTTCCATAGATGTATATAGCCCTTTCTCCCAAACTACCATGAATAATTTGATACAAATGGGTTATCTGGAATAAACCAGGAACAGAACTCTAAAGGGCGATGCATCACCTGAAAGTTATTGAGAGGTGGTTGAGTCTCTGGGGCTAGGGATAAGGGTAATTAGCAGGGAAGTGCACTCTCTAATTTGCTTGAAGAGAAACAAATGAAAAAAATTATATACTGCAAGTCTGTCTCCGCCTGTGTGTTTACATTTTCAGAATGGTTGATGCTTTAATCTGCTGGCATTAGGTTCTTTCTTCATCTTGAATAAAATGCAGGTGCCAATGCCAATGACATGGCATTTCTTTAGTAGCGGCAGTGGGTGGTAGCTTTCTCTATAACCCCATGGCTTTCTCTTATTTCTTGCCAGAGAGAGCATTTGCCCCTTCCACCTAGTGAACTCCACTGTGGGAGCCAGCTGTAAGATGATTTTGCATGCCTCTTATTTTTCAGCTCCCAGTAATTTGCTCAACAAATAACAGAAAGCCCAGTTATTTGCCGCTAGCATTGAGGTATTTTCCATGACTTGGAAAGCCGGGATTCATCACTTAGATCTCAAATCTTTAATATGCTGCTGTATTTTTCAACACTGTAATTTCTCTCTTTGCCAGCTGCAGTCATAGAATATCTTTATATTTCACCTTTTCTTCACATTTGCTTCTCATCATTTTGAGTAGAGAAAAACATTTCATTTATGCCTTCCTTTCGAAATCCATGACAAATACGTTTGTCCCCTAAGATTGAGGTTGTAGAAGAATTAAAAAGTGTGAATACATAAATCAGTAGAAAATTTGCATCTTAATGTGTGAATGTACCTGTCTTTCAAAGATAATTTATATGATATATATCAAATCTCTTAGAGTGTAGACCCTTGAAGTTTTTGTAAGGTCAATAGTCCTTGCATTTAAAAACACTACAGAAATTTTTGATAAATTTATATGCTAAAATATAACTTTAATATACTAATTACACTCAAAGACAGTGAGAAAACAGAAACTTTTGTGATGCAGGTGTTACTTCCCTTCTTCCTTTTAAAAATTCTTCTTCATCAACTCCTCTCTGAGTACTAGGATCCTGAGGATGTGCACTCCCCATCTTAGTACTAATATTTCTGCCAATATATGTTATATTAATCCCAAATCTTCTATATCTGTGCATGATCCCAAGCCTTTCTTCCAGGTGTTCTGCCATTTGATGTGATTCTGATGTAACAGTATCAATTCACATGATGCCATTTTTTTTTCTCTTTTCTACATTATGGGAAGATGGGAGGAATAGCATCCTTTGCATCTCACTCAAGATGAGAAAATATGAAGCAGAAATATTCAGTCCATAAAATTCCAGTTCCTTCTCCAGTCCAGTTATGTGCTATCAGGACACGCACCAGCCAGATCCGCACTCAACATGAACAGTGTTCACAGCCATGTTGGAAATTCAATTACAATATATTTCAGAAAAACAGCCCCATTTAAAGTACAGTGCACAGCAAGGAGTTTCACAAGGAAGAAAAGAAAAGTACTGACTATTGTCCCTGCTGTCTCCATCAGTTATTTAAGATGAAGACAATTACTGAAGAAATTCCAAAAGATTGAGGCTAAGAAGTCATTTATGCTTTGTTTTATTTTTCAAAATCAAGAAGCTAGTACTAGAATTCATTTCATATATCGTAATAGAAGGAACACAATAATATAATGAGAAAATGATTTATTGATATCTTGATTTCTTATTTCTCTGAAAACCAGAAAGGAAAATTGTAAAAAGAAATTGAATGAAGAAGTTTTAAAAGGAGAAAAAATACTCAATCACTGGCAAAAACCTACATTAAATTTGTATGTTCTTAAAATATGCTCATTTTATTTTTAGATTTTGAAAATAAATTTTGTAATAACAGCCTTCTGACAATTCAAAAATCAAAAATGGGTAATTCATATCATTTTTGAAGATCGTGATATCTATGAATTATGTTAAAATTTTCTTCAACGATAATTTCCATATTAGTTTGTGTAATCTCAAATTAACAGTCCTCAGTATATGTGCAAACCAACACTAAATGGACTCAGTAGAATACAAGTAACAGTGGTAACTAAAGAAAAGCTCACATATTTGAGACAGAGTTCAGGGTATGGAAATATTTGATGTGGGATAATAAGGAATAGGAATTATATAAATATAATATTTATATATAAAATTCTCAAAAATTAAATAAATTTTAAACCAGAGGAATTGCATTGTATTTTAAGGTGAAGAACATGTTCATTGAGGAAGATAAGGATATTTCCATAGACACTTACCATAAAGACCATTTTCTAAATTTTCTGTTTCCAATCTCAAGATAGAATAAAAATAGGGTGGTAATTTAGAAATAATTTATGTATCTAAATGTAGATAATTTAGAAAACTTGTGTAAACTTTGATTATTAGATTGTTGGAAATATCTGAATATGATATATATATGCATGGTGATACATGTGTTTACTCATAGTGCTTAGGAGGCAGAGGTGAGCAGGCAGCCAGTTCTCTGAGATGGGTATACACAAAGAAACACTATCTCAACACACAACAATAATAATAAAATAATATTTTTAGTGTGAATAGATTTCTTTTATCCAATATGACCTGACACCCAACATATCATCTTTTTGATCCACGTGCTACAATATATTTTAATTATTTTTACTGTAGTCATAAACATTGAAATTGACATCTATACATTCTAAAGAAAATGGAAGATTATTTCCAAAGCAAAAATGACTTAAAATCAGTATATTTAAGTAAAAAGGGTAAAATCATTCATATAAATAAGTAAATTTAATTTCATGACTTACATACAAAAATACAGCTGTTTGGCCAGATGTCTAACTTCTTTTGCTAGCTACATTTTTGTTTGTATCATAGTCGAGTTTCTTCTTAAGGACAAATATAGTTCAGCTGTTCTTTATAAACCTAAGCTTCTGTGATGCCAGTTAGAAATATATATGATAGCTTTTTGACCATGGCACTAATTTACTATTTACTGTTGAAATAACTGTTGGACAAAAAATAAAAATGACTGCCGGTTTTCTAGAAACGTCTGAAGAAAACCTGTGGTGCTATCTTTCTTCATTAACATGCTTAAACAATCACCCAGCTCTGACTCTCCCAGGCTGTGTCACCAAATGCACATAACTGTCGCAGAGCTTTGGGGAATGTAGAATCTAGGCACCTGGAGTACGCTTGCCTTCACCTTCCTGCTTCTCAGGGTTCTTTCTCTTTATGTCTTATCGCTTCTTTTCTCCTTCAAACAGAAAAGAATGGGCCTCCCGTGTGATTTATTCCAGGCCTTAAACCCACCTCAAGTTTGGCCCCAAACACTGCCTTTGAAGGCTAAAGGAGGTCCAGATGAAAGAAAGATTGACAAGAAAAATCTGCAGAGAAATGCATTACAGAGATTAACATGCCAGGGCCTCTTAATCAAAGACCCAGAATAAAAATCAACAGGCAGCAGCGCCTACATCCGGAAGTAACAGAAATAAGACTGTAGAGAGCAAAGACATCTGGGCAGGAAGCAAAGGATGAAACAATTTCAGCAGCTCTGTCCCAGCTATAAGAAAGTTAGGAAACACAAAATGCCAGTAAGCAGAAAATAAATGTTGAATGTGTTAATGGAAGTATTCTTTTTCACTGATACCATATGGCTCACTTTGGGAAGGAATTGTTATTTGTATACTTAATACATTCCTGACACTGCTGTTTGTGGTGTCAATATCCTATCCACTAGCACGCTAGTCCAATGAAATAGAAAATATAACTCATTAATATGGACAAGAAATCACCCTGTTAGAAAATAATGAATTTTATTAATTCTAATTGTGAATGGATAAATCACAGAAGACAGGTGACAAGTAAGAGTGAAAAATGCAAACAAGTCTAGTTCTAAAATATTGGTTGTCTGTAGTAAGCCAAGCTACTAAACAAATGCTTGTTCTTCGAAATGGGCATGTAAATTAGAGGCCCATTCTTAAACAAGATGGATTTTTGAAAATTGTTCTACATGAATGTATCCTTAAATCTTGGTAACACATGTTTTTCTTTTTATTAGAATCACTTTAACAAAAATAAAAGTCTATAAGCACAGACCTACTTTAGACAGAAAATTGCTCTCAAGGGATCTTGGTGTTGTGTACTAATGTTAGGCACACCCTCAATGTCCTGATATCTCAATCCTAGTTAATTTCAGTCTGAGTTCTTATTTCCAAACTGAAAGTGACACTAAATGGTGTAATTAGGTAGTGAACGTGTTTGCAAATGGGAGGAGCAGAATAATGACGTCAGGGGGGAGGGGACCTTAAACCCTTAGCTGTGTGTGTCTGTATAGGATTTGGGAGAAAAGGTGCTCTGTAGATTTTACTGGTTAGACTTCTATAGAAGGAGAGAATATCCCAGTTTATCCATATGAGCCTAAAACAATAAATTATGTTGTTGTGTATGAAGGCCAAAAAGTGTCTACTGCGAAATATTTGCTAAAAGGAGAAAACTGAGTGAAAAGATGTAAGAAATGGAAGCTGAGAGTAGAACCAGAATCTTTTTGAAGTTGATGAAAGAAGTAAGGATTATGAGCCAAAAGATGAAACCTTTTATTGAAGCAGGAAAAAGAAATGAAACAGATTCTACTCGAGAGAAACCTTAGTTTATTCTAGTGAAACCCTCTTTTTTTTGTTTTTTTGTTTTTGTTTTTGTTTTTTAACTATTTTGAATTGCTTTAATTTGGATTTTACAGACACCTGATTGAAGTATGTTAAGCTCAGTAATAATTTCTACAAAAATGTACATACAATGTCAGAATTCCTTAAAAGCAACTAGTATCACATTTTTCTTCAGGAAAAAAAAAACAAAAAAAACCAAAACATGCATTAATATCAACTGCCACTTCTTGGCCCAAAACATCTCTACAAGAAGAGACGGCCCAATAGTAAGAAAACTAGTTGTGAACAGGTACAAAAAGAGGTTTTCTGGTTAACTGGGGAACCTTTCTTAGGCAAGCCCTTCAACACTGGAGATCAGTACTTTTACTGCTAACCCTGCCACAGAGCCTTGGTTCTGACTTGTCACAGGCAGACAGGAACTTTTTGGTAGTTAAATCAGACAGCTGGGAAGATATAAACTTTAAGGACACACTGGACATGGAAACCACAACTCTCAAGTTCAAAATATCCTCAGACTTGGAAGACCCCCAGGCTGTATGCACCTGAAGGTTTTAACTGAACTCTCTCCAGGAGGCCAGCTCAGTGCACACAGGCATTGCCTGCAGCAGCTGCCACGAAACCCTCATCCAAAACTTTAGATGGAATATATGTGCCATGTAACCCACCATGTCAAAGTACAGGGTCATTAGCAAGAGGATGCTAATACAGGACTAGGTTGTGATGCTTGCGTTTATAGGCTTCTTCCTTTACCTCTCTTCAGAGGTTATTATGAGACTTTCTCTTCATGATCCTGTGCAGGCTTTGTTGTGTTCCCAGTCCTATCAATGTTCCTACGTAAAGGCTTAGTGTCCAGAGATTGTATTCAAAGACTTCTCACCAGAGTTATGCCACGTCATTCATCTTACATCATCAAAAACCTCATTGCTGAGTACACACCGAAAATGATTGGGGATATCTCTGATGTCACTTTAGTTTTCACTGATACAAAACCATGTAAAGTGCACATTATTCTAAACGTAGTATTCTATGGAAAATAAGACTATTATCTAAATGGCTTGTATTTTCCTTTTACTATTAATGAGGTGTGGTAAGTGGGAATGTATTTTAGATCTCTCTGGCACAGTTACACACATGAATAATATCCCACTAAAGTTTCTTTCAGCCAGAAGTTGCCCTGAGAGAAATGTCCTCACTGATGAGATGACAATGACTGCTTGTCTCCACAGCTAATTTGTAAATCATTCACAAAAGACCCATAAACAGTTCAGTGTACTTAGTTTTATATATGACAGTTGGGGAAACTGTATCCTTTGAAATAGAAAGTGACAAGGCAACAGGCTGACATTCAAATTGCTCAGGCTCACTCAAGGTGTAGCCAGGCTTTCCTCCACCCAGAAGATAAGGTTCAACATAGCAAAAGAAAGCCGACCTGTCTTAATTTACCCCTACATTCCACAGCACCTGCCTTCACCTTTTTCCATGTTTCAAAGCAGATTTATTTGAAGATATAGAAATACAGCAAAAAAATAAAAGCAGCTCTCTTTCTACCTGTTTTAATACAGAGTTCAGATAAATGGATGAGTTTCTATAATTACTTACTAAAAAAACCCTTTTTAAAAATTACTTGGTGACTATAGTAAATTAATCGATAATTTTGGTTGTGCTGTTACTGAAATTTACAAAGGCTATAGGATGGACTAGTATAAAGAGTCTTTTTTTGTCAACCATATTCATTGCTGCTTTATTTTTTTTATTAATTTATTCTTGTTACATCTCAATGATTATCCCATCCCTTGTATCCTCCCATTCTTCCCTCCCTCCCATTTTCCCCTTACTCCCCTCCCCTATGACTGGTACTGAGGTAAACTTCCTCCCCCTGTATATGTTCATAGGGTATCAGGTCTCTTCTTGGTAACCTGCTATCCTTCCTCTGAGCACCATCAGGTCTCCCCCTCCAGGGGACATGGTCAAATATGAGGCACCAGAGTACATGTGAAAGTCAGTATAAAGAGTCTTGCTCTGTGATGGAGGAGGGGACAAATAGTGTAAGAGCTTATTGTGATAAAGAATAATAAATTTTCATTAAATAAACAAAAAAGCTAAAATTTCATGAAATGGCACATCCAATGGTTAAATACATAACGTGCAAAGAAGCAACACTAAGTAAAAATCTCTATTCTTGACTATAAAAGTTCTTCCTAAAATATACTAAATTCAGGAGATTCAAATAGCTAAGTCAGCCGATATATTTTTTATCAAAATTCAGCATTTCATTCATAATGACAATTCTTTTTTATTTATTTTTTATTTAATTAATTTATTCAGATTACATTTAAATTGTTATACCATTCTTTATATTCACTCGTTCCTCCCTCCCTCCCACTTTCACTCTATTCCCCTCCCCTATGTCAGTGACCTAGGGGGACCTCCTCCCCCACTATATGATCATAGGCTATTAAGTCTCATCTTGGTAGCCTGTCTATCCTTTATCTGAATGCCACCAGGCCTCTCCACCAAGGGGAAGGGGTCAAATATGGGGGAGCCAGAGTTTGTGTCAGAGTCAGTTCCAGCTCTCCACTCAAGTGTGGAGAATGTCCTGTCCATAGGCTAGATCTGAGTAGGGGTTCTCTGTTTTACTACATGTATTGTCCATGATTGGTGCAGTAGTTTGAGCAGAATCCCTGGGCCCAGTTCCACCAGTCCTGATGTTCTTCCTGTAGGTTTCTAGGACCCCCTGGATCCTTCTATTTCTCCACTCTCCCATGCTTCTCTTATCTAGAGTCCCAAGAGGATGTACTCACATCTATACCAATCTCTTGGTAGGTGAAGACTTTCATGGGACACACCTCTTGTCCAATTATAAGTGAGTATATGCCATGTGAGTCTTTCTACTTCTGGGTTAACTCACTCAGTGTGATCATGATCGTTTCTAGTTCCATCCATTTGTCCACAAATGTTGGGATTTCCTTGTTTTTAATGGCTGAGTAGTATTCCATAGTGTAAATGTACCACAGTTTCTTTATCCATTCTTTGACTAAGGGACATTTAAGTTGTTTCCAGTTTCTGGCTATTATGAATAAGGCTGCTATGAATATAGTTGAGCATATGTCCTTATGAGGTAAAGTATCTTCTGGGTGTATTCCAAGAAGTGGAATAGCTGGGTCTTGAGGAAACCCTATTCCCAGTTTTCTGAGATAGCACTAGATAGATTTCCAATTGATTGTATAAGTTTTCACTAACAGGAGCAATGAAGTAGTGTTCCTCTTTCTCCACATCCTCACCAACATGTGGTGTCACTTGAGTTTTTGATCTTAGCCATAATGGCAACTCTTACAAATTATCTATTAGTTTAACAAAAAAAAATATAGCATATTTAATATGCAAAGGTTAACCAGAGTTCTTATCATTCCTCTGAAAAAAATTACTTGATGAAAGAAATGTATAAGGTTTACTTAGTAAATTCACAATAGAAGGCAGTCAAATAATTGAACAATGGCACCCATACTCATAATCAGGGACGTATATGGAAATGAAATGTCTTCCTAGATGAGGAAAAATTAAAGGGTTAAAATGATGGATAGGGGTAGGAATGTACTCCTGCCATTCACCAAAGTGTTGAAAACTACTGGAATTCCCAACATACCCTTTCAGAAATGCCTGCCAAAATTTTTAATTCTTTCCCTGAATTCTGATGCTCCATTTTAAGAATTATTCATTTGCAAATGCTTTCATTTTGCACATTAATATAAACATGAGCAAGTTTATGTTTGTATTATCTGAAATGTGTGAAATCTTGGAGATGAACAGCTAAACATGGCACATGTAGTTTGAGGTAATATGTCATAAATGTTCATAAAATGGAAAATGAAGCAAAAGCTGACAATGAAGATCATATGATAATGAAGATCATAAACGAATTGGAGTTGAAACATCTCCAGGATGGATGCTCAAACTCAAACCTCAAGCTTTAACCCACCAATGTGGCTAGCCTAAGAATGTTTTTAAAAAGTTGTAAGAACCTGAGGCAGAGAAAAGACTCAATAATTAGGAACATTTTTTAGTCTTAGGGAGTTCATCAGGTTTCCTGCACCAGCTCAGACTCATAAACCCCTATAATACCAATTACAGGTTTCTGGTGCCCTTCCCTGGCCTCCACAGGCAACAAACACACATGTGATGCATGGACACAAATGCAGGCACACCTACATACACATAAAATAATAATAAATAAATATTTTTTAAAAGTCAATAAAATAGTCAGTCTCCAGTCTCCACTTAACTGTGGAGAATGTCCTGTCCCTTGGCTAGGTCTGTGTAGGGGATGATGACTGCACGTATTATCCTTGATTGGTGCCTTAGATCAAGCAAACCCCTGGGCCTAGATTGGCCCATCATAGTGTTCTTCTTGTAGGTTTCTAGGACCCTCTGGATCGATCTATTTCCCTATCTCCTATGCTTCTCCCACCTTAGGACATTCTCCACAGTTAAGGGGAGACTGGGGACTGACTTTTACATGAACTCTGGTGCCCCATATTTGGTCATGTCCCCTTGATGGGGAGGCCCGATGGCATTCAGAGGAAGGACAGCAGACTACCACGAAGAAACTTGATACTCTAGCATCATATTCAAGGGGAGGAGGTCCCCTTCAGTCACAGTCATAGAGAAGGGAAATGGGGTGAAAGCAGGAGGGAGGGAGGAATGGGAGGATGCATGGGATGAGATAGCAATTGAGATGTAATATGAATGATTTTATTTTTCAATAAGAAAGTACAAAAAAGTAAATAAATACATAAAAAGTCAACAAAAATAAATCTTTTTAAAACATCAGTATTAATTTATATTCAAGAAACATATTTTAATTGGAAAATGCATAGAAATAAAGCACAGGTAGTGTGTGGTTGGAGGACTCCTCTTAGATATATAAGGAATATGCATCAAGAGTGTATCATATGTGTTTATCAATACAGTTTGAATGTATTTAGATGTAAAAATATATGGACTTTCCTACTTAAAAAGACAAAAGTTTCATTTTTGAAAATAATTTTATTTTGAAGAAAGATCCAAATATGTGTTTTGAAATGAGAATATCCAGAATTTTAATGACTAATTATCCAATATGCCTGGTCAACAGGGTTCTTATCATGAAATAATCTATGTCAAAAATACATAATTCAAATGTTAAAACAGAGGGGATACTCTGAAGATGGTTCCTACTAATATCTTGGTGTCTAATTTACAACACAGATTTCATTTCAAATCATTCTGAATTTCCTTGATTATAACAAATTTAATAATATATGTGTATTTTTTAATTCATAAAATAATTTCCTTCTCTGTCTCTATTTCTCCTATATAGGAAAGATTGAATTCATGACTGATTTTATCTGACTCCACCTTGGGGCCTTCCACCATCTCTTCATTCAAGCAATTCAGCCATGTTTTCCCCACAAGACTTCCCTTGTTATTTTTCTAGACCTCCGTGTTCTGCTTTCCCATCTAATTGAATCATTCTACCCTAAGGCCTCACTAAACAGCTCCCTCCTTTGCTTCAAAAGGCTTTACCTCACTTCCAGTAGATTCATTCTGGAATAATATTCAAAATGGATGCTTGATAAAATTGAATCTGAAAATCGAAGCCCTTTTACAGGTTTGTCTTAGGAAGAAAAATCATAAGATTCACTTGGCTGTTCTGTTTCTATTACTGAGGAATCAGAAGAGGGATTGCTGTTTAGAGCCCGTGTGAAGAACTGCAGCATTGAGATATTGTAGTGAGCCTCCACAGAAAAGTCTCATCCCAGGAAACTGACAACTGGGCAGCTCCTGGGATGTCAAAGCAGAAGGTGACCAAGCCTGCCAAGATCCCAGATGCTGCTGTCAGACACACGGGATAAATGGACCCCAGTCACATGTCAGTTTCCTTTTCCTGAGATGAGTATCATTAAAACCCACCACTCTCTCTTCCAAATTAATTAGTCAAGTCTGGTGTGAAGAATGTAAGTAAAATGTTTGTTCAAAGGGAGAGAAGGAAACATCTGTTTCAAAGTTGTTTTTCCTTCTTAGTCAAAATGTGTAAGTAAGTTTTCACTTTTCAAGTGTTATTTATATGCTTAGATCTGTTTGTTGGCCATTAAAATAAGGTTCAAGCACACTTATGTCTACTATTACATTTAACCAATATACATGTTAATGTTGGGTTTTATCCATTCTTATCAGTTTTTCTCTTGTTTCCCTGTGTTTTCTTCCTGCTTTCTTTCTACATTTCTTATTCTTAACTACAGCGAATTTTCTTGAGACCATTGTTTATTTTTATTAATAGAAGAGCCAGCATGTGAATATCACCAACACACTTCATGGCACCGAGCTTAACAGAAACCACGCTGAACCATGAAACAGAGGGCACTATTGATGAAATCAACCACCTTTGTTTTTGTAATACAGCTTTTTCTTCCTCCTCCATATATTATTTGAACCTTAGATGTTGATAAGAAACATAGAATGGACAAAGGCTAGCTTAAATCCTAATCCAATGTGTGGTCTGTTATTTTAAAATCCATCATATGTATGTTTTCAGGAAATTCGATGTTCTATAACTAATTACCATGCTCATCCATAAAAACAATAATTTCCCCCACTCTCAACACACTCACAAGTAACATGTGACATTTTACAGACTGAGACTATTGTTCTTATCTATCTGAATATATACACATACACACATGCATGTGCCCACGCGCGCGCGCGCATGCGCACACACACACACACACACACACACACACACACACACACACACATATGGTAACAATGAATGAAAAAGTATTGAATTTTAAGAAGAACAAAAGAAGTATGTAGGAGAGTTTGGAAGAAGGAAAGGGGTAAATGATGCTACTATATTATAACCTAAAAAAAAAATCAAACTTTTAAAACTCATTAAAGCTTCCTCTGCTTTATAATGAAGTGATGAAAACTACTCATACTAAATCGTGCCTGAGCATCCTCATGTACCTACCACAATATACTTCCTTTTCAGTCCTTATACCAACATTGAGAGAAGATAGACTTTCCAAAGACAAATCAAGTGAAACGCGGCAGAATAACAACCTAAAACTTTTGATGTATCATTCTAATTACAGAGACTTTTCATTATACAATATACGCCAATGCTGAATATCATCTATTCAACAAAATACACACTACCGATGCATAAAACCTGTAACAGATCTATTCAAAGGATTAACTAAACTACAGATCTTTAAAAAAATACTTAGGAAAAAAGTGAGTACCATTACAAAGAGGAGTCTTATTGTGCTATTCTTGTCCTTTGTTTAAATGGACGTGTCAAATTAAGTTGGGACAATTTAAACAGGATGGTGCCCTTTTAATCACTGGAATTAGATTACTTCTTCATCTACCATGCTGTAGGGTGATTATACTGATTTTATGAAATGGTGGTTGAGAGGTGTGTCCGCCATAGGAAACATTGCTTGTCTGAGTGCATTCATTCCCCCTTTTTCCTTTGTCATATCATTTTATATTCCTATTCACCTACATGCAGAGTTTTACATTTTATAACTTGCCTAAAACTATAATTCACCACAATATCCTTTTCTGGGGAAGCATATTGTACAATGACTTCACATGTAGTCTAAACATGTATAGTCTCTGCATGATTCAGGTCAGAGGAGGGCTTCTGAGGGTTCCTTACTAACACTTTCTAATGAGTTCCAATTCTATTCAGTTAAAAGTCAAAAAAAGGGGGAAAAACTAATTACATATAAAATAAAACATACTTTCAATATGATTATGTTAAGTAGAGACAAATATGAAGGCTTATTACATGTTTCTAATGAAAGAGTGATGTCTCCAGATAGCTGATATTTAGAAGTATATGTTCTTGGCAAAACTTTTGACTACATATTGAAATCTACCTTTTTGTCATTTTTAAAATCTGTTCAATACTCTTTTGTGTGCAAATGACATCTCCTACTTGTTGTTCTCATGTTTCATTTGGCTGATAAATTAAATCTTAGCACATTTTCTGCCAAACTTCAATCAAGAGGTGAAAAACATCAGGATAGATAGGTTATCCTATCCTCACTGAGAACCAAGATTGATAGATTTCTTTCATGTTGGATGAAGCTGAGAAGCCATATCAGGTCAGGTCATAAAATAGAGAGTGGACATCATGCAAATGTGAATTTAGAACAAGTGTTTGGCCAACTGAAATTATCTTTTTTTAACCAATAAATAGTTTCTTTGCCTAAATTATATTAATAGTCTAAATTCAGAGTATGACATGTATATATAAGTAAAATATGGAACTGTTTAGTTTTAAAATATAATAAATATGAAGAAAAATTAATCTTGATCTATAATCAAGACAGGAAATTAGTTAAATGATTTAAAAAGTACAGTCAAATCTGCAACTGACAACATCTCTCCAAGCACTTTCAAATGCATATAAGGACATGCTGTGTCCGCTATGCTTGGAAAAATGCAGCTGAACGCGCTGGAACAAAAATGACACTAGAGCAAATGGCAAATAAACACCTCATGTGGCACTTTCATCTAACACATTGCTCAGTGTCTTTGTGCTGAAATTAGTTTTAATGATAAGATTTAACTAAAATACATATCAGCATCTCTAATAATTTAACTTCAGGATTAATCATCTGTTATTTATCTGTCTTATTCGGTTCAGATTTCTATTCTCTGTTAGCATAAAATGGATGTTAGGCTAGAAATCTGAGATCAGAATGCTTATATGTTCGGGTTCTAGTAATAGGTGCCTTGCTTGTACTTTCTCATATGTCGGAAGACAATACGGGAGGGTGATAAGTTGTAGGTGTGCCTTTTTATAAGTATATTACTTTCGAGATAAAGACTCTATCCACAATATTTCATCTTAACCGCATCACTTCCCCAAATGTCATCTCTCAGTACCATATTTTGAGAGTTATTATTGGTTATAGAGACAAATTTCTGCAGCCTATCTAAATTCATTTGTTCAAAATTACACTTTACAGTGAGGGAAGTTGAAGAGGAGTCCTCAGGGACAGAGCTATATCATGAGGAAATACGGTCACTAGATTATTGCCCATATTACAGAAGGCAGTCAAGGATGCTGGTGAAATTTTTCGTGAAGATGGGAAAACCCAACATGCCAAGAACAAAGACATGGAGCATCTCCAGATACCCTTGGTTGTGAGCATTTTCAGAACGATGAAGTACACGTGTCTTTTCTCACTCTCAAGCTACACATCAGATTATGGTGTAGTGGCTGCACAGTCTATGGGTATGAATTTGTGAAATACCTAACCCTTCCAAAGCTGTCTACCTGGAATTGCCAGTGTCAGGTCTTCTGTTCTCACAAGCAAAAGGAATTTCATTTTTCCTTTCACCCTCAAAACTTATCTCATTCCAAAATTAATTTGAAAATCTCATCTAAACCCAAACTTAAATATAGTCTAAATTTAATATGGCTAAATGTCAAGTCTTGATTCTGCCATAGATAAATTTTTCCTTTTTGGACCTTGTGAAATAGACAATCTATATGCTCCCAAAATAAAGGGCTAGGACCGGCTTCAGATAGATAGTCCTAATCCAAAAGGAAAAAATAAAAACAAAAAACTCAGCCACAAGAATAAAGAGATCGCATGAATTTCAAAGTGCAGTGGACAAATTACATTGGCTTTTTAGCTCAAGACTAAGTCCCTGGTCTGCTATTTTGCAAGATGAAATAACCTGTGCAGCTGCTGACGGATAGCCACTTCCATGTCTCTGAAGGAATGAGATGCCAATGAATATTTGAACCTCAAGTCAATCCCAGGAAGGGCTTGTCTTTAATCAGGACTGAGACTGCAGGTGTATGAAGTTATTACCTCTTTAAATCTAGTTCCGATTTAAGGTCAATCTTATCAGTTTATCTCATTACACTGCTGAAGGTCATCAGCCTCCATCATCTCTTCCCATCTGCACTATGTCCAGCGAAAGCATCCAGTGGCTATGTCCACATATTCCACTAAAGTTATGGAATGATGTCCCTCCAGCTGCAGATCAAATGTTCTTTCCTGAGAATGTTGTGCTACTCATTACAGTATTGATAAACTGAAAATCTTCCAAATACCCAAGTACAGGTCCATGTTGCTTATCTATTATTTTCTCCATTTTTTTTCTTTCAGCCATAAGAAGTCTGGAGGAATGAAGAGAATGAATTATAATTGAAGCTAGCAATTCACCATTTTCATTTGAAAGCCCCCTCATTTAAATACACTATTTCATGGCTTGCAAGTTCGAGATTCAATAAAAGACTAGGAGACATTTCAATAAACTTCTTATCACATTACAACAAGAATTCTCCTTTTTCCAGTCCCTCATTTCCATCTCAAATCTTATCATCTGTATTTTGACACATTTCCAACTCTATCTGTGCAGAGATAACAAAATTTTGACAAATGCTTGGGTATTTGCTATAGTAGCAGCACACCTACAACCAAAGTAACTGTAAATCCATTAGATTAAGTCACAGTTATCTTTTTTAACTATACTAGAAGAGAATAAAAGTTCATGTTCTCAGAAGACAGGACAACGTGGAGGCTCCCCATGACCTCAGAACATGCAGATTGCAAATAGGGAGTCTCTGAAGTAAATTGATTTACTTAGTAACAATAATTGGATAGTTTCAAGGCCAGTGAGATATCCTGCATAAAAAAATAAAATGGATAGTGATAGAAAAATATACGAAACATTAACTTTTGGCCACACACATGAATATATATATATGTCCATTAATACGCAAGCAAATATACATATATGTACACATGTACCATATTGACATAGCAAAACATTTATTGATAATCTTCCCAAAAGTAATATGATGTGAATCATTAAGAGCTATTAAATATTATTCAACAAGTGATATTAATTTCTGTTTTCAATGTTTGATATATAAAACATAGCCAACAATAAAATATTCACGTATTTAGTAATGTGAAATCAGTGGAAATAATTTTTGCATCCTCTGTAATAGTGAAATTTTTAAGAAGTCATCAGTATTGAGCAATGAAAACATCATAAATATTCAAATTATACGTTGACAATGTGATGATGTGAATAATGTGTCTTATACATTGGCAATTAAAACTATGTTGAAAGCAGTCTAAGTATAAAATAATCATTTTATAATATCTAGGGTCTACCTATCATTATTATTTTATACTTCTGATGAACTTTAATTATGTCAAATTAAACCAAGTAGTGTTGCTCACAATTTTATGTCTTAAATGTAAATATACTGAATGAAAATGTCTATATATGACAAAGAGGCATGCATATTTCAGCTAAATAAAACCGTATATTTTATTAATATAAATTCAAATAGTGGAATAAAATATCAGACATTATTTTTTGTTTGTTAACTTCTTTCTATATCTTTTTTGAATCACTATAGTAGATGATTTATAATGCTAATAATGAATTGTTTTTATAAAATGTGCTACTTCATTCATCATGATACTGTATAATTCTTAAATAATATCATCCTGATATTTTACTGGCTTAAAAAACACAAAATCAGTCCCCTGGTCATGAATATGTTTTATATATGATAGAGAGATGAGCCTTTGAAACTGTAACACTAGGTTCACCTAAACAAGACTAACCCAGTGATAGCATCAGCTGGTATAGCAATGTGCATGGGGGAAATCTCAAAAGAACTTACCCCTCAGTGAGTATACACAAGCAATTAATGGCTTCTCAAAGTAGAAGAGTCAGTCTTCTCCAAAGAGGAGCGCTCTGATAGATTATCTATTCCCAAGTGCTAACGTCTACACACACACACACACACACACACACACACACACAGGAACATACATCTAAATATGATCAACACTAAATGGACCAAGTGGAAAACATATACACCTTCTCCCCATATACTTATGTGACCCTTCATTCCACACATACTTATGTGTTCCTTTATTATATAAATCAATAATACATATATATGTTGTGTATATTATAATACATACAGTTGTGTTTATATACTACCTGTTAGACACCCTTCTTTCTATGTGTAACAGCAATGAACTGGAGAAGCACTTTGACCTCAGACGTTCAGGAACAAACACTAATCATTTTCCAATAGTCACATACAATACTAATTTTATTTCTTAAGAAGCTTAAAATATCAAAGAAGAAAATGTTTTCCCACATTTTCATTGAGTAACATAAGCCTAAAAAGTATGCTTGATGTCAAAAATCTCACCTGACAACTATTATTTTCCACATATACCACGTGGAATCAAAATAACAAGTTCTCCTTAAATTTTATTTTTCTCAGCCATCTCCACTTGTAAGGTTAAGTCTGATTCCAATGTAAGTGAAGTGGTCTATCTTGGTGTCAAATTGAATGAACTCTGGTGCTTAGTTAGCTAAATGCCAGGTTAGATGCTGCTGCCGAGCTTTTGTGTAGATTGTATATTTGGGACACTAAACTGGAGTAAATAAAAAATGCTCTTTGTTCTGTGGATAGGTGTTATGAATCAGGTCAGGGTTTTTTGTTGTTGTTGTTTTTTGTTTGTTTGTTTTTTTCAGGTCAGGGTCTTTAGAGAAAAGTTGGGTCTCTGGATGTGGCAGGAATTCCACCACCACCACATTACTTTCAGAACCAGCACTTCACAAAACTATTGTCAGGCCCAATTGCTTGAATTGAATCAGTATCTTTTCAGTTTTTGCCCACTTTCTAGCCTCTTTATATGCATACTTGCAACAGACACACCACTCTTCTCAATCTGGCATTCCTCTGCAAAATAGTAAGGTATATGTGGTTTCTTGGAGTAATTAATGCCAAATAATTTTATATATAAAATTGGACTCTTACAATTGTTCTAAAACTGAGACTATTTTCATTAAATCTCTTAGAAAATCGGAGTCAAATCCTGGGTAATTTCTGACTAAAATAGATAGCACAATTCTACAGCTGTAATAGAGGAAAGGCTCTATCCTTTTCCAATATGCTTTTCTTATCTTTTATCAAAGAGAAAAGACAGATGAGAAAAATGTTTGGCGTTGTGTTAATTCTTTGTTCAGTTCAGTATTGGTGAAATTTCCTGTAAAGTTTTCTCTTTCCTTCTTTGGTTTATCTTTGCCATGTCCTATAATATGTCATACTGGGGTTTTTTTCTGCACATTTCACAGGTTTCCCCAGATTTCACTTTTGTCCAGTGGGAGCACTCTATTTTCTTTGTTTCAAAGCCTACCCCTCTCTTTGGATACCAACCATACGCTTTTACAGTATATATATTGCATCAAGTTTCTGTTTTCTGAGTGCTCATTTCTGTATGTGGGGGTTAAATAGCATAAAATGAACAGATTAAATTATATTTCAGTCATACTTTGGCTTAATTTTTCCCTTGAATTCATTTCAAACTAAATGCACCATCCCATTCATCTTTATTCATTCAACTCCATCCCATGGGTCTGTGCCATTTAAACACCTGGTACTTTTCCCTCTTGGCAGATTCTTGGCCCCAGAATAGCTATTTTAGTGTTTTAGTAGAATTAAGAACATTATTTTTTTTCAAAGGTGAGGAGGGCTTAGAGGAAAACTTAATGTAACTTATACTCCCTGCCAAGGAAATGCTCTGAATTTAGGAAGGTAAATCTCAGAGCTCCCGCCCTCCCTTTCAGACTTCATGCTTGTTACAAATGTAAATCTTCCCACTGCATTTGGGCAGACATTGACTGTGGGAGAACAACGGGGTTATTGCCAGAAGACACCAATAAATAGCAGGCCTTTCAGTGTCTGGATAGTGTTTCCCTCATAAAGGAAGCGCAGAGCACCCCAAAATATAATCCGTGTAATGCAACAGCCAAATGGCACGAAGATTTTTGTGTGTGTCCTCATGCATTATAGGTGTAAAACTTAGGGCAAACGGCATGTTTCTATTTGCCCTTCTACTTCCATGCCCACCTTGACTTTTCTGACAACTGTCCATTTATATCAGTTTGTTATCTAATTTTGCAATTTTTTCTGTACAGATTTTTACCAATTTCATCAACACATCCTGCTATAGTTTAAATACTGAACTCAGAGCAGTGGTGATGTAAGAAACCTAGTATCCATCTCTTTTTTTCCCCAGCAGCTGGTAGGTCTTACATGATATGGAGCAGAATTTCCTATTAAGGTGGACTTGGCCTCAAGTTAAATAGTTCTGGAAACAAAAATCACATGAAACAGAAAATGACAAGGGAAAATTATGAGAGGATGTTTCAACAGCTCCTGTAACCACTAATGTGATATGTTTGGAGTGGGAAACGTTGGATTTTCCAACCACATCTACACATTGATCAAAACCAAAGTCAGCAACATTATCTTTTAATATCAAAATCTTGTGTGTGCTTATGTCACAGTGTGTGTGTGTATGGGGGCAGGGTGTAATTGTGAAATCACATTAAAATATAACATTCTGTAATACTTTATATTTTTAAAACTATGTTAAATACGGAAGGAAATCATCTTCAATACCTAATTGTTTTCTATTTGGAAGTCAACAAACTCTGAGATCTTTTGTCATTTAGAGTCTTAATATTGAATTGACTTAGCTGCAAACAGATAATATCACTGTGAATAGCATCACAATAGATGTAAAACTCATTCCACAATCCCATGAAAGAATTTAATTCAGGAGGATTAAAATCTCTGATACACTGGCTTAATGCATACATAAAATCTCATGTGTCTTTTAAAAAAGTTAAATGTATTTGGATGAATACAAAATATATGTTCAAATTCTATGCATTGTTTCATTTCTCACTTCAATTGATGTTTGTGCCGTTTAATTATCTTTGGAAGCATATACTTAGAGACTGTCTCTGGAAGAAAAATAAGCAGTCAGGTGTATTATACTTAATGTGATCCTACATACTATATGTGCACACGTGAAACTCAGTGAATCTTATAATACCATCTACCGGTTTACAGTTACAGAATTTATAACCTCACTAAATTTTTGTAATATTAATTTTAAACATATAAATTTTATATAATTTAAACACAATTTAATTAAATGCCACATGCTTAGCCTTATAAAATAAAGCTCTCTATATCTGTATTTCCTCCAAATACTTAGCTTGAGCTACAAAACTGTCTGTTCCAATTGTATGGAATATAACTTATTTTTTATTAAGTATAATTAAAGGATTACTTGGAAAGTTAAGGCAGAACTGCCTTACACACTGAGTTATCATTATAAATATTCATTTCCAAAAGAAGCTTTTTTATTAAATTACTTGTATACATGGCATATGGTCAGTGGGGTGTATAGTTCTTATGAAATTCTGTGTTTCCTCTGGAATTGAGAAAGAAATATTACAGAACCTTTTCTTTTATGAACAGGACAGCACTGTCAATAAGAGCCCTGTAGATGGGAGCTTTCATCTTTTATGTTAGTGGATCCTAATGTGTTTGGTTGGGTAAAGGTTGGATGCTGAGCTGCAGACAACAAAAAGAAAGGCCACAACAAAGAAGCCACTTGGAATAAACTGGAAATACCGTAGTAGAACATGACTCATCTCTGCTCTGCTTGTAAACCCAGATGTAAACATTAAATTCAATAATTCTTTAAATATACCACAAAGTATATTGACATTACCTGGAAGAACTGACTTAATAAATCCCAATAAATACATAAAGATACATTCTTGTCATTGCAAAGCTGTTGCTACTACACTGAGAACCTGGCCTACTGCACTGAGCTTGAACTTTCTCAATATTATTCCCAATATTGGACTCATTTTTGATCAAATTGATACGTAATTCCACTTTGCACATGTACGTGATTATAAAATGTCCTGTTCCTCCTCTCTGCTTATGCACAGTATTATTGTATCATGTAATTTCTACTAGAAGGTTGTGATAGTTTGGCTGCTTTGAGAGAAAGAAGAGGAGGTCCGGCCTAACTAATTGATTTTGTTAAGAGAAAGTTGGTATGTTGTTAAGAGAAAGTTGGTATGTTGGAAATACTTTTGTCTTCAGTGTCTTCTCCCAGGTGAGGAAGAAAGGTAAGAAAGGAGAAACGTAAATACTCCACTTTATTTGAATGTGTTTCATTTATTTATTTATTTATTTATTCAATTATGTATTTACTTTACATCCTGTTCCCAGCCTCCTCTCTTCTCTCCTACCATTCCCACCCTTGCATCCTCTTTTCCCATTCTCCCTATCTCTTTCTTCTCAGAGAAGGGGAGGGCCCCAAGGGGTACCAACCCTCCCTGGCATCTAAATGTCACAGAAGGACTAAACACATCCTCTTCCACTGATGCCTAACAAGGCAGCCCAGTTAGGGGAAAGGGATCCAAAGGCAGGCAACAGAGTTAGAGACAGCTGCCACTTACATTGTTAGAGGACTCACACGTTGACAGGCTGTACATTTGCTTCATATGTGTAGGGGTCTAGGACCAGTCATCCCATGCACTTTGTTTCGGTTTCCGTGAGTCCACATGGATTCAGATTAGTTTACTCTGTAGGTCTCCTTGTGGTGTCCTTGAACCCTCCAGCTCCCTCCATCCTTCCTCTCACTTTTGCAAAAGACTCTGTGGGCTCTGCCTATTGTTTGGCTGTGGTTCTATGCATCTGTTTCCATCAGCTGCTGGATGAAGCTTCTAAGAATACAGTCATGGTAGGATCCATAGGATCCACGCAAGCATAGAAGAGTATTCTTAATAGTGACAGGGGTTGGTTCTCTCCCGTGAGGTAGGTCCCAAGTTGAGATAGTCACTGGTTTGCCATACCTTCAGTCTCTGCTCCATTTTTATCCCTACACTTCTTGTTAGCAAGACACATTTTAGGTTAAAGGTTTTATGGATGAGGTGGTGTCCCTCTCCATCCACTTGAAGTCCCACCTGCCTCCTGGATGTGTCCCACTTCAGAATCCTTAACCCCTGCTGGGAGGAGTCTCAGCTAGGGCACCCCATAGACTCCCAATAGCCTCCTCATCTCTGTGATGTCTCCTCACTGATTTCTGATCTCTCTCCTAGTCCTCCCCCTACCCTCTAACACCACGTTTCTCACTCCTCATCCCCACTCCAGTTTATTTTCTCAATCTACTGTAGATGTCTATTTTATTTCTTCTTCTGAGTGCAATTCAAAAACTCCTCCCCTGGGTCTTTCTTGGCTTCCTTGTGTCTGTGAATTGTGTGGCATCTTTTCCTGTATTTTGTGTGCTATTATCCTCTTACAAATGAGTACATGCCACGCATGTCTTTTTGGGTGTGGGTTATCTCACTTGGGATGATCTTTTCTGGTTCCATACGTTTACCTGCATATTGCATGATATGTTTGTTCTAATAGCTGGATTGTATCCCATTGTATAAATGTACCACATTTTCATTGTCCATTCTTCCATGTAGTTTGTTTCAATTTCTAGCTATTACAGATAAAGTTACTATGATCATAATGGAGCAAGTGTTCTTGTGATATGGTGGACCATCTTTTGGGTATATGCCTAGAAGTGATATAACTGGGTCTTGAGGTAGATCTGTTCCCAATTCTCTGAGAAACTTCCAGATTGATTTCCAGAAGGTTATACAAGTTTGCACTCTGACCAGCAATGGAGGAGTGTTCCCTTTGCTCCATGTCCTAACCAGAGTGTGCTGCCATTTGGGTTTTTGATCTTAGCAATAAACATTTCTAGGCCTTTATAGATTCCTTTGTTGAGAATTCTCTATTTATCTCTATACCCCATTTTTGTTTGTGTTATTTCATTTTTTTAGTGTCTAATGAGTTCTTTATATGTTTTGTTGATAGGCCCTTTGTGGATTGTAAGATTGATGAAGATCTTTTTCAATCCTTTAGGTTATCTTTTTGTCCTATTAACATCGTCCTTCATCCTGAAGAAGCTTTTCAGTTTCATGAGGTCCCATGTATTAATTGTTCATCTTAGTGCCTGAGCGGTTGGTGTTCTGTTTTGAAAGCTGTCTCTAGTATCAGTCAGTTCAAGACTTTCCATGACTTTCTCTTCTATTAGACTTAGTGTATCTGGTTTTATGTTGAGGTCTTTGATCCACTCTGACTTGAGTTTTGTGCAGGGTGGTAAATATGGATCTATTTGCATTCTTCTACATGTAGACATACAATTAGACCAACATCATTTGTTGAAGATGCATTTTTCCATTGTATGGAAAAATCAATCAGAAAACTCTTATATCTGATAAACACATTCTGGAAAAAAAAAATCAGTAATCCTCCTTTCTACATCTGAAAAACAGTCTGAGAAAGAAATTAGGGAAACAACACCATCATTCACAATAGCCACAAATAATATAAAATATCTTTTTCTAACTTAACCAATCAAGTGAAAGACTTATATGACAAGATCTTCAAATCTTTGAAGAAAGAAATTAAAGAATATATCGGAATATGGAAAGATCTCTCATGCATATTGATCAATAGGATTGACAATAAAAATGGCCATCTTAGCAAAATCTATGTAAATAATCAATGCAATTCCCATCAAAATTCCAACACAATTCTTTATAGTCCTTGAAAGAGCAATACTCAACTTCACATGGAAAAATAAAAAAAACTCACGGTAGCTAAAACAATCCCGTGTAATAAAAGGACTTCTGGAGATATCACTGCTACTGATTTTAAGATGTGATACAGAGCAATCCTAATAAAAAACCACATGCATGGTATTGGCCTAAAAACAGACAGAATGATCAATGGAATTGAATCGATGATCCAGAAATAAAACTATGGACATCTGATTGTTGACAGAAATTTGCGATTTAAGGTAGCTTATAAATGAACCAAGTAATGAGAGGGCATCACAAGTTCTTTACCCCAAAATGAGCTATTTCAAGAATCTACTGCCATCCAAGTTCTGCTCCGTACCATCATGCATTTCTATGAAATGGGGTAGGGGATCAGATACAGCCCCTATCCACCTCCCTCTGGAAATTACAAGGAAAATTCTTAAGTCTGTAATAAATATTAGAATCATTCTTTTAGTTGACTAACCAAAAACAGAAGAAAGTTCAGAGAAATGAAGGGCACCAGAAACATCATCATTATCTTAATGGTAACATGTCATCTTCCCTGGCATCTACCTACTGTGACTCACTTGTGATGTTTCCTAGTGTGCGAACAATAACTCACTGAGGGATGACAAGATGGATCAGTGGGGAAAGTGAATAATATATTTGAGGAGCTGAGTTTGAAATGCAACACCTTTTGTAAAAGTTAATCTTACACTGCATATTTACGATCCTAGGGCCAGTATGATAATGTGGGAAACAGAGAAAGGAGAGTTCCCTTAAGGTTTAATGTAGGTGGCCTTCTGTAAAAAATACAGAACAAAGAATAAAAGACTCTTTATCAAATAAGGGAGGCTGAAGTCTGTCATCTGAGGCTGTGCTCTGATATCTAGCTTTGGCACATGTGCATTCACACTCAAACAGGCACAGGAACCACATGATCTCTCTGTCCCATCCGCCCACCCCTCTCCCTCCTTTAAGTATGGAAATGATGTTGGAGTTCATAAAATAAAACATGGGTATAATTGTTTGGAAGAAAAAAATAAAATAATAAAAATGATTAGATTTTATTTGATTAGTCCTTGTGAATAGTACTTCTCATTAATAACTTGGTAATGTTGTTGTTATATCCAATTTTTGCCATTGAAAACCGGCAATTTTTAATACATAAATGTCTTTTGTGAGGTAATACATCAATAGCAACAGTAACGTTTACAGGGAACACAGTGTGTACTACATTCTTCAAAAAGAAAATCAGTCCAACTTCAACTTATTTAATTGTAAAGGATATTTTAGAGCCTTAGAACAGAAGCTTTTTATATTTCTTCATAATCTTTGCCTAACTACCTTAAAGAAACAAACACACGAAGCTACCGACCCATGAGAAATTGGTATGTGGTACTTTAATGTAATTAGTCCTCAATTCCTTCCTAGTTCCTCTGGATCTGTTTAAGTTTTGAAACTAATTCAAAGCAATATTTTAATGATTGCAACATGGAACTTAATGGGAGTTCTTCAGCATCAGAGTTCACGCACCTAACAAATCCCTTTCACCCTAGCCTTCTGATGTCTGTATTTAATTTTCAGCTTTCCCAAAACAGGCATTGATTTCCACAGAGTCATGAAGTAAGATAATCATTGTCACCCATTAATATGCAGTCTAGATCTGATGCTCTGTGTCCCAGGAGAAAGAATTTAAATCTTTCTTCAGAGTATTTGGAGGTGGCAGCCATGAGCTGACACTGAAATCTCTTACATTTCCGTACACACCACTCTGCATTTCATTACACATGACCATCTACAGCATTTATATGGTAGGAATAGGAACACACAGCATTAAAGCCTACATGTTTTTTCAGTGGAAAACAGGATGCTGTTGATCTCTGAAATAAATATGCTGTCATACAGAAATCTGCCAAAGTGTAATAATCCTTCAGATAGTGAGGGTGTGATAAATGACAGTGACTTAAGTTGTGAGTAGGAGTGCAACTGTACAAGGTTTTCAGAATGTATGCATCACAAACTTTTTTGCTTTGCTTTTCCATGATAGCTAAGGACATTGAACATTTCTTTAGGTACTTATCGTCCATTTGAGATTCTTTCATTGAGAATTCTCTGTTTATCTCGGAGCCACATTTTTAATTGGGATATATTTGTTATGGGTGTTTAATGTTTAGAGTTCTTTATATATTTTGGATATTAGGCCTTTGTCCTATGTAGGATTGGTTAAGATCTTTTCCCAGTACATAGACTGCCTTTTTGATCTATTGACACTCTTGATCTTACAAAAACTTTTCTGTTTCAAGAAGTCATATTTATTGTTAATCTTAAGTCTGAGTTTGGTGTTCTGTTCAGGAAGTTGTCTTTTGTGCCAATGATTCAAGGCTCTTCCCTATTTCTTCTAATAGATTTAATGCACCTGGTGTTATGTTGAGTTCTTTGATCCAATTGGACTTGAGTTGTATTCAGTGTAATAAATATGGATCTATTTGTATTTTTCTATATGTAGACATCCAGTTAGACTGGCACCATTTGTTGAAGATGCTGTATTTTTTCATTGCATGATTTTAGCTCCAGATTCTGAGATTCCACCTTACACCCATCAAAATAGCTAAGATAAAAAAACTAATGTGACAGTACAGGCTGGCAAGGATGTAGAGAAATGGGAACATTCCTCCATTGCTAGTAGGAGTGCAAACTTGTACAACCACTTTGAAACTCAATCTGTCACTTTATCAAAAAATTGGGAATAGCTCTACCTGAAGACTCAGATATACCCCTCCTTATATACTGTACCATACAACAAGGACACTTGCTCAACTATGTTCATAGTATGTTCATTCCTCACAGCCAGAATCTGAAAATAGCCTAGATGTCCCTCAACCATCTGATGGATAAGGAACTGTAGTATATTTACACAATGAAATACTACTCAGCTATTAAAAACAAAGAAATCAAGAAGTTTGCAGGCAAATGGATGTAATAAGAAAATATCATCCTGAGTAAGGTAACCAAGACCCAGAAAGTTGTATATGGTATATATTCACTTATAAGTGAATTTTAACAAAATAGTACAGGATAAACATATTACAATGAAAAAACGTAAAGAAGATAAGTAATAAGGAGAATCCAAGGGAACATGTTTAAATCTCACTTAGAAAGGTGAATAAAAAAGACAGAGGTGGTGGGTGAATTGAGGGAACAAGGTAGGAGAAGAAACACAGACTCTGGGGAAAGCAGGGAAAAAGGACAAAGGGCCTGTAGAGAAGAAATAAACTATGGGCAAGGGCATCTTTATAACAAGCTGAAGACCTCAGTCAGGAGCAGGACTCTAGCAGAGACTCCTAGAAGCAATGGCCATAGAGACCGAGGAAGATACCCTCTAACTATCTGAGTCTTCTAATAGAGGAAAGGACACAGCAACCCACACACACAAAACTTCTACTCAAATTTCATCCTGCAAGATATGTAGGGATAAATTTAGAGCACATATAGCGGAGAGTGAGGCAAGGTCCAACCAATGCCTGGCCCACCCGATAAGAGAGAAACAACTCAGGACACTATTAATGATACTCTGCAATGTTTGTAGACAAGAGCCTAGCAGAATTGTCCTCTGGGAGGCTGCACCCAGCAGTGCCTTTGAACAGATTCTGAGACTCATAGCCAAACATTGGTAATATGTAGGTAGCCTTCTGGAAAAGTGCAGGGAAGTAGAAAAGTACCTGAAGGTGACAGAAGCTTCACAAGAAGACCAAAGGAGTCAACTAACAAAGGTCCAGAGGGGCCTGCTGAGACGGAAGCACCGACCAAGGACCTTGCATGGACTAGACCTAGGCCCTCCACAAAGATGTAGCTTATGGGCAGCTCAGGATCCATGTGGGTCCTCTAGAAAGGGGACAAGAGGCTCTCTCTGACATGGACTCCCTTGACAGCTTTTCCATTACTTACCACTGGAGTGATTGCCTTGCCATACCATAGGTGAAGAGGACATGCTCACGCCTGATAGGACTTGATGATCTCAGGAGAATGGAAGGGAGGGGTACCCTTTTTTGAGAAATGGGGGAGAGATGTGGGGGATAGGGATGGGGGATGGGACAGGAGGTGAGGAGGGATAGGGCTATGACCAGGATGTAAATCAATCAATCAATAAATTTATTTTAAACATTTGTTCACAAACAAATAAAAATTTTAGTTTCATTTTTTTTATTTATTACATCCAAATTGTTATCTTCTTGCTCTTATCTCTCTGGTCCCACCTTCCCTCCCTCTTCTGCCTTATTCCAATCCCCTAGACCTCTGTCAGGAGGGGGTCTCCTCCTGCACCTTCTAAACACAGCCTATCAGGTCTCATCAGAATAGCCTGCATCCCTTTCCTCTGTGTGCCAGCAAGGCTGCCTGCCAAAAGGAAGTGCCAGGCACAAGAGTTCAAGAAACTATGGTACATTTACATAGTGGAGTACTACTCAGCTATTGAAAAAACAAAGAAATCTTGAAATTTGCACGCAAATAGGTGGAACTAGAAAATATCATCCTGAGTGAGGTAACCCAGACCCAGAAAGACACTCACAGTATATACTCACTTATAAGTGGATATTAAGCCAACATAGATGTCCTCTGAGAGACTCTATCCAGTGGGGGATCTGGACAGATCCTGGGAGAGGGTGTAAGCAGGACTCTAGGCAGAATGCTGAGAGTTGTATGAAAGAGCTGGGGAAGGAAGGACCAGAAGTTTTAATTCATTGTTTATTCTTAACCATTGACATTTTGTCATAGTGCTAAATTTGGGAAATTTTTCTATTTTAAAAAGAAAGAGAAGGAGAAGAAGACAGTGACGACGATGACGACGACGATGACGAAGAAGAACAAGGAGGAAGAGGAGGAGGAGGAGGAGGAGGAGGAGGAGGAGCAGAAGAAGACAAATTTAGCTAGGCATACCACAAGAATTCATTTTGAGAGGTGAATATATTTTAGAAATGGATAAACTGATTCTTGTAATTTGTAGTAAGGTAGTAGAAGTAGCTGTGTGTGTGTGTGTGTGTGTGTGTGTGTGTGTGTGTGTGTGTGTGTGTGTGTGTGTGCATGTGGGTTTTAGAATAATCCTAAATTAAAACTGCCACATAAATCATCACACACAACTCTCATTTTTTATCCTAAGGAAAGGAATTCGGTAACTGAAATTCATATATAAGGTTTCTAAACAAACAAAATCGACACTGGCAGTTGCACAGAGTTTGAAGCTCTCGCTTCATCCAGTGTAAATGAAGGGATCCTACCATTCTCAGTAATGCTGGTGAATCTAGAGAATATAATGTTCAGTGAAACAAGCCAGGCACAGAAAGACAAACTCAGCAGGATCTCAATAACATGTGGAAGCTGAAAGGGACGAACTCAGGAGAAACACCACAAGAGTGATGTCTTCGGCTCAAGAGAGTGGAAGAAATGGTAAGATAGTTAGCAATACATACACACAGTCAAGAGCAGCTCTTGTTTCCTAACTAGCAGATGAGAGTTGGAAAACACATTTCTCCAGTCAAGGCTTTATGTGAACACACAGTTGTCTACTGCCTAGGGTACTGTTTATATTCTTCTGAATATAAAGCAAAGGGAAACTTAGGAATACTGACCCAGAAATTTGGGGGAGCAGTATTTTGTTTTTATACTGATATCTGAATTGGTGGTATTGTTGTTGTCCTAGATTACATTAGAAAGAAATTAGAAAAGTATGAATATAAATTCAAATCTTGCAGTTTTATCACTGCCATGTTCCTTTACCTAACTACACTAATTTCATAGCTGTTGATGGCTTGCTTAATACATTGTCACACCTATAGTGTTCCACATACAAAAGGAAATGGAAGAAAAGTAACTTCTTTGATGGATATTTCCTATTTAAAACTGTAACAGTTTGAAAGCAAATAAAATGGGTCAGTGAGTAAGAACACTGCTGTGCAAATGTGAGAATCTGAGTTTGATCCCATAGGAGGCACATAAAATATGGTCATGGTCTTGAACTGCCCTAACGCCAGTGCTGGTGAGACAGACAATTCTGACAAGGTATTATGTCCTAACTGCTGATATACTGCTTCAGTGAGAGACCCTGTCTCAAAGAATTAAAGCAGAGAATATAGATAGACACTTGACATCCCCCTTTTGCCTTCCTATGGACAATGGCAGAGCACACACATGGAAATACAACACACACACACACACACACACACACACACATATCACTGAACAAAACAGCTATTGTAGATGTGCATGTGCGTGTGTGTGTGTGTGTGTGTGTGTGTGTGTGTGTGTGTGTGCGCGCGCATGTTTGTCTGTGTGTGTGTTTGACTCAGGACAGGCAAGACTACACAAAGAAATCTTGTCTCAAAAAAAAAAAAAAACCTAAAAATTTGCTGCTCAGAGACCGTTCTCGTCATCAACTGAGGAAAATGGTGATCATTAAGAGCATTCAGATATAGCACGGAATATATTGTAAATTAAGAACTTGGACAATGGGAACAAATATTGAAATCTATTTGGCTTGAAGGCTTCAGGCTCTACCACTGAATAGTGTGGTCAAGGAAGATCTACTTTATTCAATTAACTTTGAAGCAATTGGGTGTAAAGCACAAAATCAACAAATCCTGAAGGACAGTCAGCAAAGGAATGCTTCAAGACAGCTTCCAGGCATCACAGGACTTTACTGCTAAAGGAGGGGTTGTGGTACTTCTCTCCCAGACACAGTCTCTTTTTTAAATGTACTTTTGTATTGTAAATGAAATAAAGTTCCATCACATCCTAGTTTTCCTTTCTTCCTCCAGTCACTGTTTGTTGCCTACCCCCTCCAGCACCTCCTGGGATTCACCTGCACTATCAAGTTCATAGTCCCATTTTCTTTGATTATATTTGGTGTGTGTGTGTGTGTGTGTGTGTGTGTGTGTGTGTGTGTGTGTGTGTGTGTGTATGTGTGTGTGCGCACATGAGCGACATTATAAATAGGTAGAACCCACTAATGACATTTCTGTTGTCTCTCTGTGTATAGTTTCAAGTTTGACCCCTCTCGCAAAACAATACAGATTATAGTTGTAGCCCTTTCTTGTCCCTTAGGTTATTTATGGCCTTCTACTGTTGAGGACATCACATACTCATGAAATATGACTTAGATAACCCAACTTGAAAATATCCCTAAAGCTTCTTCCTGTGTTTTAGTTTTCATAGTCCCCAGTAAACACCATGCACCCTGAAAAAGGAAGGGAAAACTGAACAAGTCTATCCAGTTGCTACACATATGAAGCAGGAAAATAAACATCCTGACAAGTTATGCATAAAATGCATGAAGCAGAACTCATGGCAATGGCTACCCAAAAGTCCTACTGAACACAAAGAAAAGAATGCTTGTTACTGGAACATTTGTCAGCTTCCCATGACTAGTGATGGTATGGGACTTAGAGGAGATCCTACAAGTACCACTTTGTGAGATGGCATACTTTCTTTCCACATTCTAAGTCTTAACTGTATACCTAGAGACAGGAAGGCTACCTGTGGTACCAGATGTCACTTCTCTTTACAGAAAATGAAGAGCATCTTAGCACTCTTTTCGAATCTGTTTTTTTTCTCTATTTTTCTACTTTTCAAGACTGTTTTAATAGCTCACGAAATTTCACTATCAGAGAAATTACCTGATAGTCTCAAAAATTTAATCATGACAAAAATATTCAGAATATTTTGGAGAACACAGAACGTGGTGTTTTAGCAATGAAACTTTATCTGCAAATAGCTTCAAGAAGTGTTTACACAGACTCAAGATCAGTGTTATCTATTTTTTTTTATTAATTTATTCTTGTTACATCTCAATGGTTATCCCATCCCTTGTATCCTCCCATTCTTCCCTCCCTCCCATTTTCCCCTTATTCCCCTCCCCTATGACTGTTCCTGAGGGGGATTACCTCCCCCTGTATATGTTCATAGGGTATCAAGTCTCTTCTTGGTAACCTGCTGTCCTTCCTCTTAGTGCCACCAGGTCTCCCCCTCCAGGGGACATGGTCAAAGGTGAGGCACCAGAGTATGTGAGAAAGTCATATCCCACTCCCCACTCTACTGTCGAGAATTTTCTGACCATTGGCTAGATCTGGGTAGGGGTTTGAAGTTTACTGCCTGTATTGCCCTTGGCTGTTCCTTAGTTTGAGTGGGACCCCTGAGCCCAAATCTGCCTATCATAATGTTTTTCTTGTATGTTTCTAGGACCCTCTGGATCCTTCTACTTTGCTATTCTCCCATGCTTCTCTCATCTAGAGTCCCAATAGGATGTCCTCCCCTCTGTCCCAGTTTCCTGGTAAGTGAAGGCTTTCGTGGGACATGCCCCTTGGGCTAGTATGCAGATATAAGTGAGTATATACCATTTGAGACTTTCTGCTTCTGGGTTAACTCACTCATTATGATCATTTCTAGTTCAATCCATTTATCCACAAATTTCGGGAATTCCTTGTTTTTAATAGCTGAGTAGTATTCCATAGTGTATATGTACTACAGTTTCTTTATCCATTCTTCTACTGATAATAAATCACAGCACTTTATATGTATTTGACTATTTGTAAAACTTATAATCAATTAATATGAATTTGTTATAAGCTCATCTATATCTATGGTATATTATGTTATCTGGGATAACCATGTAACTTATAATATATTTGATTTATTCTTTCCAAGTTGAGATGCAGTGTTTTACTTTGTATTCATTTTAATGCAGAGCATCATTTCCAATGTCTTTTGGTGACTGGAATTACTAGTGATTCACATTATTCTCAGTGTTCAGTAGTGAGAATCTGAGCATCCTATGCTTTTTTTTTTTTTTTTACACTTGAGTTGTAAACCACAGAAGCCAGCATACGTCTGGAAAGCTTGTCTGAAAAACGCTGAGAAAGGCCTGAATTTTTCAATTTTGATGGTATGAATCACCTCACCAGAATAATGAAGCAAGTTACAATGATAATGACTGATAAAGTTAGTATTTAAATATGATCAATCCAACACATAAAGTAAGGACTCAGGTTTATTGTCTTATTCACAATTGTGTTGTGACACCATATTATCAATATATAAGAGTCAAAGACCTGCTTGGAAATAAAGATATGGCAGGGATAGGAATGGCAGCCACGATTGAAGTTTGAGCCGCCATCTTGCCTGCAGGTCAGCCTGCGATTCCCCACCCCCACCCCCACCTCTACCAAGTCTGACCCTAGAACGCTATTGTCTGACATGGCACAGGCTACCTGGCCCTGCAGAAGGCTACGAGCATTGTTCCCTGAGAAGTGGAAGTTGGAGTGACCTCAGATCACACTGCACTTGTGACCTTGTTTCATAGAAACAAGCATTTCTGCTGTCGGCCTGAAAATGTCAGCTCTGTGCCTTGGAAAGAATGTCTGGCTTTACTGTGAGGATTTTTCTGGGTTTGTGTGTGTGTGTGTGTGTGTGTGTGTGTGTGTGTGTGTATGTGTGTGTCTTTTGGGTTGTTGTTGTTGTTGTTTTCCATTTAAGTTTGACCTTCCTAGTTGAATTAATCGTACTTCAGTTGTTGCCTCAAGTAAAAATTGTTTGATAAGAAAATACAGTAAAACTATGCATTCAAATTTAAAAAAAAGAAAAGAAAGATATGTTTCTAATATATAGAGATATGAAAGACATCATTTGGTAGAAAATATAATTAAGAATTAAAATCATACATACATACATACATACATACATACATATATACATAAACACAAATGAATGTGAAAATATTTTAAATTGACATTGCAGGATAGTGTCAGTTCTTGACATCCCATATGGTGTATTTATAGAAAGGTAATATCTAACTGTCAGTATGAATCAATAAATGAAATAATATCTTCATTGTCCAAATGAATTCTGACACAACAAATTCAATGATATTTATGAATATGCAAACTATCCCAATAAAATTTTAATTTGACAATGCCCACCAGGGGGCGCTGGCACACAGACACCAGACTAGAGGATACTATCTGTCCCATCAAGTCAATACCAATGGTTAACTATCTTGGCATGATTTTATTGTTGTATAAAGATGGTCCTGGAAAAATAATGAATTATAAGATATTAGAAATTCTAATATTTTTATATTAAAAGATATCGATTTCTAAAATAAATTTTAATAAAACCATATAATCTTCAAACTCTTGTTGACATCATTAACTTACACATGGATTAAAAACATCTATTCAAGTATCCCTTGGCTTCATGTTATTTATCACAAAACAAACAGGTGCATTTCATAAATTATTTAAAATATGTGCTTAAATCACAATTGTCCTCATTTTGGAGACTGAGTGTACTATGTACTATTTAGTAATCAAGGCACTAGAAATGTTTTTTGAATAGGTAAACAATACAACTATTTTTGTAGAATTGCACTTAATCAATAATCAAATTATTATCAATGGCAAAAAGTTTTCAACTCAGAAAATATTATGACAAATAATATATGCCTTAGATTTATTGCAAAATAAAACCTCAAAATTATACTATTATTGAAAAGAACATTTGATATCATAAGTATGACACAAGTTACAATCTTCTGTACAAACTGTCTTCCTATGCTACACAGCAAAGACCATATAGTTATGGAATTCAGACCATTTCCTGACATTTTTCCATTTATAAGTGGAAGCTACTTAGCTCTTACATCTTTGCCACAATATTTCCAAGGTTAGAACTGTGCTTTCATTTTCTAATCTTCCCAAGCTATAGAGATAAAGAGCAGAGTAGGTCCCCAGATAGTTACGCTATATTTCTAAATGACGACTCTCCTCTATTGAAACTGTATGAGAATCAGGAAAAGCTCCATAAGTTCCCATTGTTATTAAGTTCTTAGAAAATGAAACAGGTTTTCTGAGAGAATACTGTTTTCTTCCATAATGCCAGCCTCAAATGGGTACGAATAAAAGAATTCCATTCTGGGTTTATTAGCCATCAACTTAATGCTTCACAGTCTTTTCTCTATGTCTCATCATGGTCTACTATTTTAGATAAGAAATGTATTGATTTTAATATATGCATGCATATATATATATCTTAGTACATTGATTTATATACAACTCAGATTCTAAAGTTTAGAGATCTCCACTGTAATTTTTTGACAAAGAAATTTGCATTCATTCTGTTCAATCCTTCAAAATCTTTTTGAATACTTCTTGAATTCTTCATTTTCTTCCATGACTCACATTAACTATTCAGTGCTATTCTCATAGGCAGCTCTTTGAGTCTATTGCCACCCAGTCAATTAGCATACCTTTCAGCATGTATATTATTTGCCAGTGCTATTTTATCATGTGATTGGGGATATGGAAATGAAATGAATGTCACTAACTGTTGGCTCTTCCCTCATCTGTCCCACTATTTTTTAAACACCTTCTAACCACTGACCTTGTTGTTTTCAAACCTGGCATTAGTTTATGCAGTCCTATTGTCACCCACGGATGAGATTCCGTACCACCATTTCAACCTTTTATAGTTTATCTTTTCTATATGTATTCTTCATCTTTTATTTTAGCTGGTATTTCAATAGCATTCCACAGAATCCACTGTCGACTTCACAAAATACTCAGTTTATTCTCTTTCTTCCCTAGAGCTTAAAGTCATTTCTCTTGCCTTATGAGTTATTCTTTCTCAATTTTGTTTCATATTATAATGTTTATCTGCTTTAAATCAGGAATCCCCCAAAGACTGAGGCTGGAAGCTTATCTTCACTGTGTGTCTACTGATGAATCATCTCCAAATAAAATCTCCAGAAACAGAAAGCTTCGAGTTACCTAAACTAATGTTCACTACTAGATAAACCCTTACACCAGTAACTTCCTAATATGGTCTCATTTATTTTTGAGGAGAAAAATGTTACAGTATGCATGTGAAAGGATTTATTTGTCATTGTTTTCTATGAAAACAACTTCTAAATTGAAGCTTCATTTTACTAAACTGGACTCTCACCATTTTCCTTACAAGTCCTTAACATGCCTTTATAATCACTGGGGTATTTGAAAACACATCTACATGCAAAATATGTTCAAATGAGAACAAGAAAGTCAACATATTAACTTATTTCCACGACGTTGTGGAGGTTTTGGTTTATATGTAAACATGTTTTTTTAATTCCATGTGTGGGATATGGGGGCTGCTACAATTTGTCCAAAACCGATAATTGCCTATGAATTACCTCATGCAGGGGCAAGGTCTTTGTCATTGGGGATAAAAGCAAGACCCAGAAAAGGGCTGGAGGCTCATAGAAAGAAGAGGCTGCTGATGCTTACCTACTGATGCTTCAGGTTGCTGTTGATGCAGTTTGAGAAGAAGTTGGAAATATCCTGACACTAAGATTGGATTTGTCCCAAGGAACCTGATGGCCCAAATCACAGGAAGTAGCTAAGGGAAACTATGCTCTCTATCCCCACTCACCTTCCTTCTCTTCTACGTGGTGTTGGGAGTGGGAAGAGATTAGGGTGGAGATGGGAGAACGATTTAAGGAACACAAAATAAAAATAGTTGTGTAAAAGTATGCCTACACCATGACTTCTTAATTTATCTTCTGATTAATTTATTTTATTTTAATAATAGTGATATTTCCTAAAGCTTGATCAATCATCAATAATAAAACCACATTTCCTTCCACATCTGTTTAGTACTACACTCAGTATTTTTATATAAACTTACAATGAAACAAGATCTTCATAGAATTTTCATGAAAACTTTTAAATTATTTAATGCTAATATTTTGTACATAATTATTTTTATATAATTTGATTTACGATACTTTATCTCACCAAATAGTGAGCTTATGTCCTTATGTCCTAATTTGGATTAGGGGATGTACTTCAATTTCTTCTTTTTAATTCAATATTTTCCATTCATGAATGCATCATTTGAGTTGTAGGTTTGAAATTCCATTGACTATCACCCTTTAAAATATGTTGTAAGTAAAGACTAGCAGTAGTTCATGGAAAAGAACTAATCACAATCTCAATATAACAATCTATAATTTTCTTTATATCATTTATCAAAGTGAGGACAGAGGTATTTTTATCTATTTATATCTTATCCCTTATCCACTGAAAAAATAAAATCAATAAATTGAGCAATCAGTAGATAACTTAACAAAGAAGAATTACTGCATAGGTAGACAAGTACGTGTGTGTGTGTGTGTGTGTGTGTGTGTGTGTGTGTGTGTGTATGTGTATGTGTGTGTGTGTGTGTGTGTTTGTCAGATGACAGTACAAGATTAAGGAATGATAGATATATGTATATACACACAAATATATGTATATGATAGATAATAGACAGACTGTAGTTCTACAATACATTTTATGGTATGTGACAATGTAGAATTAAATATCTTAACAATATCTTAAAATTTCTTCATAGTAAACCAGAATGTACAAATAACTATGGTAGATCCGTCACACAAAAAAAAATTTCTTAAGTTCTTTATATATTTTGGATATTAGACCTTTGTCAGATGAAGAGTCGGTGAAGATCTTTTCCCAGTCTGTAGGCTGTCGCTTTGTTCTCTTGACAGTGTCACCTGCCTTACAGAAGCTTCTCAGCCTCATGAGGTCCCATTTATTAATTGTTGGTCACCAAGGAGAGACTTGATACCGTATGAGCATATTCAGGGGGAGGAGGTCCCCCTCAGACACAGACTTAGGGGAGGGGAGGGGAGTAGGGGGGAAGTGGGAGGAAGGGAGGAGTGGGAGGATACATGGGATGGGCTAACAACTGAGATGTAATATGTATAAATTAACAAAAATGTATTTAAAAAAAAACCAACAACAACAACAAAAAAAACAACTCTGGAGAGGGAGATGCAAGATGATTAGGTATTTAAAGTCAACTTTGGCTACAGAGAAGATCAAGGACTGGGCTCACAAGACCCTGTCTCAAAACTAAGAATAAAATACAATACGAGTAAAGTAAAGTAAGTAAAAGTAAAGTAAAATTAAAAACTAGAAATTGAAGCATCCAAAGAGATTATTACAAAATCATACTGCTTTCTGAGACCTATAACAACTATCTACATTGGCAAAAAATATTCCTCACTTACATCTTCAAGGCTTTAGGGAGTGAAAAATAGTTTTTCTATAAAAATGCTGAGGAAGCACAGAAAAATAATGTGAAGTGCAATGCAATGAAAAGCAGAAGGGATATTGAATGTGAAACCCCTGTGTGGGGCTTCTGTCTGACTATTACTGTTTAACCTTGGCCACATTATTTGCTTGGTCAGGTGGAATATAACAATGCAACAGCCCCCACCTGCAGCCTTGTCATGAACTTCCCATGAAACTTGGGTAGTTTATTTTCTTCTCTGAGTTTTGTCTTCTTTATGTATAACATAGCAATACAACATTGATGACTATTATGAAAGTAAAATAAAAGTCTGTGGTGCCTTGTGCATAAGAGCTCAAATGTATGCATTCTATAATCATTAGTTCCTTTAGCCAATTTCTTTTTTATTTTTATTTAAATAATTTATTCAGATTACATCTCAGTTGTTATCCCCTCACTAGTAGCTTCCCAATCCCCCCTCCCTCCCTCTTTCATCCTATTCCCCTCCCACAGGTCTGTGATAGAAAGGGACCTCCTTCACCACCATATGATCACAGCCTATCAGTTCTCTGGTAGCCTGATTACTCTTCCTTTAAGTGCCACCAGGTCTTCCCACCAAGGGGAAGTGGTCAAATAATGGGCTGCAGAGTTCATGTCAGAGTCAGTCCCTGCTCTCCACACAACTGTGGAGAATGTGGTGTCCATTGGCTAGATCTGGTTAGTGGTTCTAGGTTACTGCATGCATTGCCCTTGGTTGGTACAGTAGTTCGAGCAGACTACCCTGGGTTCAGATCTACCAGCCTTAATGGTCTTCTTGTAGGTTTCTAGAACCCTCTGGATTCTTCTATTTCCCCATTCTCCCTTACTTCTCTCACCTGGATTCCTAATAGGAAGTCCCAGTATCTATCCCAATCTCCTGCTAAGTGAAGACTTTCAGGGGGCATCTCCATTGGGCTAGTGTCAAATTATCTGTAAGTATATACTGTGTGTATCTTTCTGGGCCTGGGTTAACTCATTGAGGATGAGCATTTCTGGTTTCATTCATTTGCCTGCAAACTTCAGGATTTCCTTGTTTTTAATAGCTGAGTAGTATACCGTAAAGTAAATATACCACAGTTTCTTTATTAGTTCTTCGACTGAGGGATAACTATGTTTTTTCCATGTTCTTCCTATTATGAATAAGGCTGCTATGAACATGGTTGAGCATATGTCCTTGTTGTGTGGTGGAGCATTTTCTGTGTATACTCTTAGGAACGGAATAGCTGGGTCTTGAGGTAGCCCTATTCCCAGTTTTCTGAGAAAGCACCAGATTTATTTCCAGAGGGGTCATACAAGTTTGCACTCCCACCAGCAATAAAGAAGTATTCACCTTTCTCCACATTCTTCCAGCATAGGCTGTCACTTGAGTTTTTTAATCATATCCATCCTGATGGGTGTAAGATGGAATCTCAGAGTCGTTTTTATTTCTCTGATGAACATTTCTTTACATGTTTCTCAGCCATTTGATATTCCTCTGTTGAGAATTATCTGTTCAGTTCCGAGCCCCATTTCTTAATTGTGTTAAATTCTTAATCAACATTATTTGTATTTTAGTGGAAGTCTGTGCCATAAAATTTCCAGGGGTTTTGCTGTCATGAATATTAAAATAGTGGACTAAATCCTAGTGCTAGGTTTACCATTACAATAACACAATAATTTCTTTTAGCAATACACTACAGTACAGATAGTCAGATAGTATAACGGTGCTTAGCTAATGGTAAGGCTGATGGTTAGCCATCAACATGTAATATAGGGGAACTATAGTAGATGTGGAATTCTGTTATTCTATGACATTCAGTTTCTTCATTATTTCATTTTATTAAAGGTATCACATTTAATATTTTAGCATATATAAACTAGTATAGTTGTAAGCAAGGCACTAATTGTCCAGTGATTTGAAACATAACTACTATTTTCATTTGGCCTGGCTTACAGAAGCCATTGTTTATCATAACAGTCAACAGGATGTCTGCAAGAAGGCTCCACTGAAACCGTCCTACTGATCTGCCATTGTCAGTACTTTTCTACCAAATCAGAAATTTCCAGGGCAAAGGGAAACATTGCTTCAAAGTCTTGCCAGGGCAACTGATTTTTCACTGTTCTTGTCTTTGTGAAACTTCAATTTTAACGTCTTCCCTTCTGAATGTTTTTGTTTGCATTTTGAAATAAGGATTCTATTTTAAAGTATACATAAAGAAATGTTTAAGGTGCTTGTTTCTTTTTGTTCACTACTCAGTGTTAATTTTCTACTTTCCCTCAATATTGAAACTGTTCTTAGATTCACCATAGACATTATAATGCAGAGAAGATGTAGTAAAAACATACCTTGCATGCAGTTAGTAGAGGTGCAAGTCAATGAATGGCCTCAGCTGACATGATCTGTTGGAATGTTTGAAAAAACTTTCAATAAAATTCACAAATTTGAATCATTATACCATGAGTAAACAGCCCTTCACAGGGGGACGGCATCTGATGTTACTAAAGAAAGATGTCCAAGGTTACAGTAAATACACAAAAATATTTCATTTTATGTCCTGTCTTAGTCAAATCTTCTGGTTCACTTGAAAAAAAAAAAACACAAAAATCACATTGGGAGGAGATTCAACCCTGCAGCAAAAGCTGAGACTCAAGAGATGCCTTGCAATTACTTGTTCTCTTTAGTTTTGGGTGACATTGTGTGTGTGTGTGTGTGTGTGTGTGTGTGTGTGTGTGTGTGTGTAACATATTATATATTATACATATTACATAAATATATATACATAATAAGTTATCATAGTATTTTATCATTGTAACTCTAAGGTCTACGATGTCTATGAAGTCTATTCTAGCCTAGAGAAAAACCTATACTTTCCTCACAGGATTTTGTGATAGATCACCTCTGAGAATAAAACAATCAGGAACAATAATCAGGAGTAAATTCAAAGAGACTGGAATCTGAATGAAATAAGTCACTCATCTGAGCACACAGAAAAGTAAGGGGAAACAGAGTGACATACCAGTCATCAATAGTTTGTTCAATATATTAAATAAAAAAAGAAGCTTTAAGATAATAAAATGCAATATCATGACTATGTGAACTATTATTATATAACCTTGAAAGGCTGATTTCCTATTTTAAAAAATTGCCAGATCAATTAATTACTCTGAAAATGTAATCTATCATTGTACACGGTTGTAATTATTAGTACCACTTTACAACAATGTAGAACAATTTTAAAATTAGCTCAGTTTCATATTTTTCTTCCAGATTCTGACATACATACAAGATCATCCCTAAACCTATGTAATAATAATGATAACAACAACAACAACAATAAATTGAAGTGGAGTTAGAGGTCTTCTAGGCTGAAAATATAGCTGTGAAAGCTGTGTCTGTGACATTGACTGTGAGGTTTGGATTCTCATTTCCTCAGGCCCTCCCTTATCGGGTCTTTTAAATTTTGTTTTCTTCATTCCCAATCCTGCCCTCTGACAATCTTTAGCTCCTCATGAACATTATGCCCTCTTTTCTTATGATAATGCCTCAGTTATGTCAACAGCAATTACTAATAACCACTAACAGTAGGTTAAAGGTTTCATAACCCCTGTCTAAATGAACAAAAGGTGACGAGGTGACTTCTGTTTCACAAAGTCCATTCATTGTTTTAATAATCCTGAAATGCAATTTAGCTAATGACTCATTTGTAATAACAACTTAAAGTTACCTAAGGCCTTAAAGTGTGTAAAGTGCTCTTGTACACATAAGGTCACCTGATTCTTGCCATCATCACTGAAAATTATTAAAATAAAAGTGGTTAATTTAGACTACAACATTAGGGTGTTAACAAGTTTTAAATGAGCAGTCAAAACTTCTAAACTGGTATTTTCAATTCATTATTTTAAAAAAACTGAACAAATGTCTAGATATTAAGCACAGTCCACTACATACCTAGTGAAATTCTTCATTAAGAACATGTCTCTAATAGGGTTGAACACCATATAGCTTAATTTTACAATTAAGCTTAATTGTTTAGGGGTTAAGGTGTTTTTAGGTCCAGATAGATGTTTTAAGTTGATAGTGATGAGATATGATAGATATTGATTTACATTCAGGATTTTAGAAACACCAAGATAGAGAAGATATTTTCACCAATTTTGCCAAATACAAATAGCCAAAACACTAAGAATGTAACATTTAAATAATTCCTGATTGTTTCATGGTTCTTCTTGCTGTAGGCAGTTTATTGTATATATGTGTAATAATATAAATATATATGTAAAAATAAAAAAAATTAAAGAAAGAACATAGAGATCACTATGAATTTAGTCCTTGGTGTGACTCACGGAGGGAACAAGACTGGAACAATCACCATGATTCAATAAGAAACTTCCTGATGTGAAAATGTGGCAACTTTATTTACTTAATACAAGACTCTCAAGAGTATTCTTTTGTTTTAACTCTTCGAGGGACTACTGCTATTTTGTGTCACTTTCTGTAGACCTCAGTTATGTCTGCATGTGAAAATGTAACTAATTTCTAACTTCAAAAACCCTTGTTATGTGAGCGGTATGTGTGTTGTTTCTTTGAGAGAGGACCAATCACTGAATGCGGAATGAGGCAGCCAATCCACAAACCCCAGTGATTCTCCCTGAAAGCCCTGGTGTTCCAGGCTCACACATAACCATGGCCATCTTTCTTCATGAGTTCTGGTGATTTGAACTGAAGTTTAAATGAATTTTGAGTGCTTTTTTTTTTTTAACATACTTAGCCAAATCCCTTGCCTCACTTCTGTTGCTTTCTTTTTATTGAGTAATGTAATTTCTAAAAGTATTGATTATTGTCATTATATCCTCTTCAGATTTTGGCTATTCTGGTTCTAATATTTTTGTTAATCCTTTTATTGTGTGTGTGTCTGAGTGTATATGTGTGTGTGTTCACACATATACACTATCTTCCTCAATCACTCTCTATCATATTTTTTAAAGAAGGTGTCTCATTGAACTAGTAACTCATCTATTAGTTTAGACTGTTTGGTCAGTGATCCCTTGGGAATCTCCTGTCTGTAGTTTCACAGGGTGGTATGGCAGGTCTTGTTTTATAGGGTGTTGCTTTTGTTTTGTTTTCTCTTTAGTTATTATATATATATATTTATAAATTTATTAAATATATTTTAATAGTTTTTTTCTTTTTTTATTAATTCATTCTTGTTACATCTCAATGGTTATCCCATCCCTTGTATCCTCCCATTCTTCCCTCCCTCCCATTTTCCCCTAATTCCCCTCCCCTATGACTGTTCCTGTGGGGCATTACCTCCCCCTGTATATTAAATATACATTTATATTAGTAAACATATATACAATAAACTATCTACAAAAAGAAGAATTATGAAATAACCAGGAATTATATAAATATTACATTCATAGTGTTTTGGCTGTTTGTATTTGGCAACTTTGAAGAAAATATCTTTCCTATCTTAGTGAATCTAAATTTCTGAATGTCAATTAATAGCTATCATATCTTGTCATTATCAACTTAAAACATCTATCTAGCCGGGCGGTGGTGGCGCACGCCTTTAATCCCAGCACTCGGGAGGCAGAAGCAGGCGGATCGCTGTGAGTTCGAGACCAGCCTGGTCTACAAAGTGAGTCCAGGACAGCCAAGGCTACACAGAGAAACTCTGTCTCGAAAAACCAAAAAAAAACAAAAAACAAAAAAAACAAAAAAAAAACCATCTATCTAGACCTCAAAACATCTTAACCCATAAGCAACTAAGCTTAATTGTAAAACTAACTCTCTGGTCTTCAACCTCATCAGACTTGAGAAGGAATAACATTAATTACCTGAAAGGTCAGACCCATGGTGGCAAGTACTCTATCAATGTCAACATCCCCCAAGGTTTCTTATTCTAATATTTTTGTGTAAATGTTTTATTAATTTTAGTATAATTATTTGAAATATGAATCTTTTCTTTGAGAGATTTTTTTGTTTGCTGTTATTGGTTCAGAAAAATAACTTTTTTCAATTATTTTAGCTTTTTCTGAAATTATGCTCTAATTTTTGCATCTTGCATTGTTTCAAATGACAATAGTTTGCATTGAATTTCTCTGTAGGTGGATTAGCAAGTAATTTGTTAACTGAGAATATTTTGGGTTCATGAGATTATACACTTATATTAAAATGTCTGTGGTAAGCAATCAAAGAATCATAGTCAAAGATCATTACGAGGTCCATATTTTCATTAAAATGACTCCCAAGATCATTATGAATTATTAACCTCTTAGTATGTACCAAAATTATTATGCTATTAAATGTATAACCAATATTCATATATGTTTATCAATCCTCTTTCATCACTTCTCAAGGTTCTTCAAATGTATTAGACATTTTATGTTCAAACTTTCATTAATGTTGCAGTTATATGTCAGCTGGGCTCAGAGCTATTTTTGCTAATAATACAAATGCTCATAAACTTCTATTCACCTTTCTAGTACATAATGAGAGTTTACATGGTTTCAGTCTTAATTGACCAAGGTTAATGAGGATAATTATTTAATTGTCCCCTTAAAGTCACATGTGTCATTGAAATTCATCAAAAATTTTATTAGAAGGCATCATGGTACCTATACTTAAGGAAATGAGATGGCTATTATATAAATTAGTTTGTAATTATCTTAAAACTTAGGGAATCAATGAGGTGTTCATACTTCATAAAATCTCTTTTAGTTGATACTCGAGTTACCAAAAGTGTAGATTTAAACATCTGTAAACCTTATACTTTTATATGGAGAGTGATGAAGCCCTGTGGCATCTTTTCAAACTATTGCAATGTTGGATCCTCTGTAGAAACAGACATGTTCATCCAATATCATGTGGCAGTAGAAGATTGAAAGACATTTCTTTATGGTATATAATTCTGTTTCTCTCATGATGAGATTCCTGTGGAGATTCATTAAAAGTGCCATTAAGAAAGACATTTGCAAAGGCATTATTTCCTATTTATATAGAAAAAAAGGCCAATGAACTTCTGTAGAAGGGTGATTTTAAAGAAGAGATGTACATAGGTACTTGTAAATTATATGGACATTTTCTGTGTAATTTTTCTAAATTTCAACTGTTCCCTTTACATTCGGGAGCTAGAACTACTTGTAATCTGATAACTACATGAGTTGAGGAGAGCTTTTAAATAATGTAATACTCTGAGAATTGTGAAATGAACATCAATATTATTCCAGGCATTTGTAGAAATTTCTTCAGGCAATGAAATTTGTGTTATGATTTTATTTCATGTTCCTCCTGTGATATACTGCTTCCTTTTTTATAATGTTAAAATTCATAACCCATTTAGATTTCTACATGTAAACTTCTTCAGATCTCCCAATTTAATGTGTTTTGATTACATATGCAGGACCTTTAGAAGTCTGCGTTCACCTATACATCCTATCAAGTATATGGCCTTTACTAGCTTGACTATAGGCTTCACACACACACTCACATGCACATGCACACAAACACACACAGACACACACACACGGCACAAGCACGCAAGATCAGATGCACACACACATAAACACACTATATACATATATATATATGTATTTATACATAAATAAATCTGATAGACAGAAAGATAGACACATAAAGAACAATGCAATTAATTTTTTTGATTTTGAGTGCCACTAAGATATAGGTGCTCTCTTTCTTTTTATTTATTTTAGTTGTAAACTATTACAATTTCTAGTTATAATTAATAAATAAACCATAACCTAATCTGAACAAATTAATGAATTTTAGTATTCAGTAAAAATAATTCAGACTTAGAATATGAACAAAATTTTAGTATAAAATCTCAGGCCTGAGAATAAAGCCTGATAGGTAGAGAATTAACAAATTTTGGCCTAACTGCCATGTACAAGGACTACCTTAAAATTAAGTAATGAGTGAAGAACTGAGATAACCAATTACCAATTATTTTGCTGGAAAGCATTAGCCACTAAAATATTTCCTGTGTTCTTTTACTTATAGTCCTCCAGTAAGCCAGTGCTCCAGCTGTGCTCCCCTCCTAGTGTTCCTTGTCTCCTACTGAAACACCTCCAACTGCTCCCGAGGAGCAACAGTTCCGCCTAGCAAAGTCATGGTCCCTTTGCAACAACCTAGGACAATAACATGTTTCAGTATTGTTTCTTAAGAAAAGTGTACCTGGTGGAAATGACCTTCCTATCAGGTCAAAGCAAAAGAGTTCTTTTTCCCTAGGAAAGGAACAGTACATAAATGGAAGCAATATAAGGCTGGAAGACACAGCACAGGGGAAATTTGTTCCAGGATTGTTAAAAATGACAATTGTGGTGATAGGCTACATCATATGAAATTATCTAGGCTACTAATCAATATATGAAATACTTATATTATATAAGGAAAATGAATGCTAGCATATAAGAGTACCCAATTGTAGTGACAATTTAATAGAAAACAAACAAGCAAAAATATTAACCACGTGACAAATTCAACCAAGGAGAAAGGACGAGAAGCATGAAAAGGAAAGAAAAGATCACAAGAAACAGCTCTCATCAGAATCCAGATACAATAGAGAGATACTGAGCACCAAATTGGAAAAAAAATCAGAATCTAGGCAGCCAAGAGAGACCTAAATACCATATACTCCATTGAAGTGAGTTAGATAATCTCCCATACAAGATACCAAAATGGTGGTTAAATGAATGTTCAACAAATTCAAAGTGAACAGATATAAAATTCTGAAATAAATCCAGGAAAACACAATTAAAGCTGTATGAAATAAGGAAGTCGGTACTAGATAAGAACAGAATAATTAAATAAATAGAAATACTGAGACATGTCAAAATAAAAATTTAAAAATAAAAATCTGAAGGAAAGACTCTCCATGTATAGATAAGAAAAATATCAGGGCTGCAAGAAAAGGTAGGTGAATTATAACATTCAGATAATGACAAAGATGAATCCATCATGAAGTATAAATAGACATATGGTAACAGGAGATATATATGGGACATGCTCATAGGATGAACGAAAGGATAAAGCACAGAAAAGGTATTCAGCAAAGTCATAGGAAATTTCTCATGTACAGAGAAATAGATGGCTCTCCAGATAGAGGATCCATTTAGAATGTCAAATAGATGAGACAAAGGCTTCCATTTATCATTAAAGTTAAAATACTAACTACACAAAGTAAAGAATGAAAAATGTGAGGGTGAGCAACAAATTCACTTAGAAAAGGAAACACATTAGTATGGAAGCAAGGTTTTCAAAAAGAATCTTTAAAAGCCAAGAGTGTATATAATGTATTTCAATCTCTGAAATACAGTAACTATCAATGCATATTTCTATGTCCAGCAAAGCCTTCCTTCACAATTGAACTGATTAAAATCCTTCCCATGCTAAACACAAACTGAAGTAATTCTTGAACTTCATGTTAACACTGTAGAAAATATTTAGCAGAATTTTCTTTTTGGCATGCATATAGGTGAATGGCATAGCTGTGTGCACGCATGCATGTCCCCATGTGTGTATGATCACATGTGTTTACAAGTACGTGTTCAAATATGTGTATGTATACGTGAGGCCTGAGTTTGACATGAGAAGTGTTACTTGACATTATTCACTTCAATTACTTCTCAATTCAATCAGTTGTTTGTTTTATGATCCAGTTTAGCTATTCAGCTTCTTTGGAAAGGCCCCATCTATACCTTCCCAGAAATGGAATTTGCAATATGCTGCCATACCCATCTGTTATCCGCATTGGTTCTGGAGATATGAACCCCTGCCGTTATATTGTGCTGAAATCCCATCATGCACTGGGCCAGCTCAGCATTCTTAACAGAAGATTATCTCAGGCTGGTGGTATTAAAGTTGCCTCATCACCGACATGAATTCTGATCTATTTTCTAAAATTATCTATTAGTTTTTCTCATGTTCAAGATTTGATAACTAAAACCAAACACCATGCCAAATCTATGCTTATCTTTGCAAACAATCATTTGTCACTGATACGCCTGTGTGTTATTACACCATATATCGTGTTTTATATTCTGACATTGAATAATATCATGATTTTTCTCCTTTGAAATTTTCACCGCTATTACTTGCATATTTTATTTATAGGTCAGTTTATATGACTAGCATTTGCAGGCCCCCACTCTTCCATACAACTCCCAGCGTGAAATTTTCACCACTGATATTTATTCCATATTTTATTTATAAGTCAGTTTATATAACTAGCATTTGCATGCCCCTACTCTCTTGCATACGTCTTTCAGTGCACCACCGAGAGTGCCAGTATCTGTCCTGATGGCCCCCTGGGTGGAGTCTCTCAGAGGACATCTCTGTTGGCCTAATAGTCACTTATAAGTGAGTGTATATCATGAGTGTCTTTCTGGTTCTGGGTTACCTCACTCAGGATAATCTTTTCTAGTTCTAACCATTTGCCTGCAAATTTCAAATTATCCTTTTCTTTTTAATAGCCGAGTACTATTCCATTGTGTAAATGTACCACATTTTCTTTTTCTTTTTCTTTCTTTTCTTTTCTTTTTTTTTTTTCTGTTTTTGTTTTATTTTGTTTTGTCTTTGGATTATTTTCTGTGACAGAGTTTCTTGTTTAGCCCTGGCTGTCTTGAAGTCACTTGTAGACCAGGCTTGCCTCCAACTCACATTGATCCACCTGCCTCTGCCTCCCAAGTGCTGGGATTAAAGGTGTGCACCACCATGCCCAGCGCACCACAGATTGTTTATGCATTCTTAGGTTGATGGACATCTAGGTTGTTTCCAGATGACACTCAAACCAGCAGTGGTGGTACAGTAACAACAAAGGCTCCATGGTATATACATGAAAAACAGCAGTCATGTCTTATTTTTACCAATGTTTCTGTACTCCATAGCCTCACCTTTGACCATGTCCCCTGGAGGGGGAGACCTGGTGGCACTCAGAGGAAGGACAGCAGGTTACCAAGAAGAGACTTGATACCCTATGAGCATATACAGGGGGAGGTAATCCCCCTCAGGAACAGTCATAGGGGAGGGGAATAAGGGGAAAATGGGAGGGAGGGAAGAATGGGAGGATACAAGGGATGGGATAACCATTGAGATGTAACAAGAATAAGTTAATAAAGGAGAAAGAAAAAAAGAAAAAAAAAGAAAGGGGCAATGTATGTTTCTTTACACCCATATTCCCCAAAAGATGAAAGTAACATACTATGCTAGGACATAATACCCAACATAAATAGGTAATAGGATATACTTTTGATACACTATATTTTTAAGTAATTTATTTATTTATTTATTCATTTTACATCCTGGTCATACACCCATCCCTTCTCACTTCCCAGTCCCACCCTCCCTCCCTCCCTCTTCCCCATTGCTTGTCCTCTAACCCTCAGAAAAGAGGAGGCTCCCTTCCCATCCACCCTAGGTCATCAACCACTGATGTTGAGAGTGTTCTCCTCCCCTGTGGCAGGCCTGGATGGCAGTAGCTCCAGAGTAAAGTAATAAAAAAGCTGGTAAGAATCCATGTCAGAGAACCCCTGCTCCCCTTACTAGAAGAACTACATGCAGCCTGAGCTGCCCATGAGCTACATCTTTGTAGGGGACCTAGGCTGCTACATCCTAGGAATTTATAAGACCACTGTAACATGTACTGTTTGTTTTGGGTAAAATTCCATCATATGTCAATGCATACATCATGAGCTCCCACCCCACCTCACCCCCCGGCTGCTGTGTGCGTTTGAGTTTTTAGCAATAAACAATCTGTTGATTCTCATAATTTTAACCATACTTTAAGTTATGTTTCTGTAATCTAACTACTCAATTTAATGTATAAATTATAACATCTAAAATATTGTAATAAAGTAAAGAAAGATATCAATATATTAGGCTCTCCTCTCTCCTCTCACCGAATCACTTTGAGGCAGGTCTACGGAAGATAGACGTTTTTCATGTGCCACATTGGAGTGGCTGCCTGGGCCAAGGATTCAAATATCTGTGAAAATTTTGTACTGTAGTTATCCATTCTATATTATATAAATGTCTGCTTCAGTCATGTTTGTGATGTAACTGAACAAATAGTAAATAACTGACATGTTTAGTTTGAATGGACAACAAGTTATTTCACTATGTACTTTAACAATGCACAGTCCAGTCCATGGCTCATCGCTAATGTAGGGGATGCTGCAGTCTGCCTTTGCGAAAACATAGACTCACTGAGGAGTGATGCTTCTTTCCACCATTCTCACAATTATACCAAGTATATCTGTAGACATATCGGCTTCAGAATGATGTCAAAAGAGCTCATTGACATATAATTTCCTTTAAGTAATTAACTTTAGTTTCCCTGCTAACATATAGATATGTGTGCTTTTCAAGACTGGGCAGAATTTACCCCAAAGAAGCAGTTGACCTTGCCTGCACTGCTCAGCACTCTGTATGTGACCACAGTGAGCTGAGGAAGGAAATAGGCTGTTTACCTACAGTTTTTCCACCAAAGCCTTATAATGTTAAGCAGAGTTGTTTAAAGGGGTTTGCTCTTACTGTTGTCAAAAAATAATAAAATAAAATAAAACACACTATCCAAAGTATTCTGAATATCAGTTAACACATTGTTAAGAGTTTCGAGATAAGGATACTGTTAAATGCATTTCAAACTAATGTAGCTTTTCTCAATGGCAATTTTCTCCTAGGAAAGACATATGGGATCCTTAAAAAGGTTGAAGCAAATAATTGAGCAAGAATATGACATACTCACAAGTTATAAATTGAACTTAGTATTCTTATAGTCCAGTCACCAAGTAATGCCTTTTATAACTAATTATAAAGACTGTTTTACTGTGTGTTTATTTCCAGTGGGTCAACTTAAAAGTATGTTACCAGCAAGAAGCTCTTAAAGTAAGGGCTCTGGCCCTTTCATCTACAACTGCCCAGAAGTATATAAGCAAAGCCAAAATATGGACTGTGATTATTTATTTATCTCTCAGTGAGTTATTGGCCTGTACAACAATTAGATAACATCTAATTAAAGATTAGAGTCTTCTAAGAAATTTAAAAGTACATTTTTTAAAACAGCATAAAACAAAGCAAGCAGGCTCTGTGAGCATTGTATGGAGATAAACACTTATCACGCCTGGGTTCTTATCGAATAGATTCAAATAGAAATATACTTGTCACTGTTATATTTCTGAAGTAAGGGTATTGGTGTGGGCTTATGGCTTTCTCCTAATGTGTCCACTACTATACATGGTAAGAGACAAGATTCCCCACTGTATATAACACATCTGCTCTTGGAGTGTAATTTTCTCTTGGCAATTTATAGAAGACTCCAAAATTTAAAAGACACCACTATTTTTTTTTCTGGACTCTGGATCTGAAATCACCACTGGGGTCAAAGTTGATTGATTTGTGGTTGAGAAAAGGAATGTGGACCCCAGAGCACAGGAGAGTCTGTTCAAGCCGGAGGGGTATGCCCTTGTTGTAATCATCAGTCACTTCATATTGTTTTTACTCCAAGTTTTTTTGATGCTGTTTGCTTCCTATAACAGTTCTTTGGATTGGAAAAGTTTGAAATATAAAATTGTGTGAGTATTGGCAGAGCTTCTGAGGCTGCAGAGAGAATAAATCCTTTGCATTATGACTGTTAAATGAGCCCAGTCAGTGATTTATTGTGTACTAAACATTAGAGAATGTGGAATATTTGTTAAGGAAACTAGGCAATGAGGGAAAACTGAAATGTTGACATAAAGACATTCCTATATAGGTCTAGTATTTTCTACCCAGTCATGCATTTTCAGTTGTTGAAAACTGGGAATTGGTGTTGACTTGCTTCTCTATTTACCATAAAATATGTTACATCACCTACTTAGCCAGTGTTACATTAAGAAGTATAGTGAGAGAGAGAGAGAGAAAGAAGACAGAAGTAATACTGGAGTGGATGAGACAAATAAAGCAGTTTGAAGGCAATAGATGAAACCATTCCAATGGGTGGATATTTCATAAAATCATGGAGGAAAATCTCAATGCTATAAGATTGTAACGATCATGTCTCTGAATTCCTCACCTGGTAATTGAGATTTATTTACCTTTCACTCTCCCTGTCTCCAACTCATGGTCAAGAGGAACTGTCTACCACTGGGATACACTTGAATTGCACACTTGAATGCTTTATCTTCTTGATTCTGCTCTACGTTATTAAAATTATAGTTTATAGTAAAACAAACTATATTCCTGATGGTCCTTAATTTTCTACTCTTCACAGAAAGTAAAAATTCCTAAACCCTCTATGTCATACACTGTATCTTTTTCTAGGGTATTCTATGTGTCAAGCATTATTCTCATTGAGGGATTGAAAAACAACAAAGGAATAAAATGTTGAACTGTAGGGAAAAGTTCTTGTTTGTTTTTGTGTAGTCTATAAGCTCAAATAAGTTAGTAGCATGTCAATATTTACAGGGTCCTATTCTACCATTTCAAATCTAGAGGAAAGGGGGATATCTAAGTTGGAGAGAACTGAGTTAACAGATGACATAAGTGAAAGCTGCAATCAGAAAGGACTGATGACAATCCCTTGTGGTGATATAAGAATTAAGAATCCTTTGGGTTTAGTCAAAAATACTTGAAGACTGTAAACAATTGATTGGACACAAAAGGCATTCCAAGAAGAAAATGGGTGAACTGGTGTAGGCTTTGTATTATAAGCTCAGTGTACGAACTTTAGAACAAATGAAGAAAGATTGAGTTTGTAGGTGAACCTTAACACTGTCACTTGATATCTGGATAAAATAAAATACATGCTTCTATTTGTTTTTCACATGCTTTGACTCTTTATTTTAAATATGAATATTTTGTCTTTTGCTTGTATGTAAGTTGTTCACCACTTGCATTCTTGGTGCTCACGGAAGCCAGAAGAGTCTACTAGAGCAACACATGGTTTGAGACACCATATTACTGCTAACTCAAAGCCTAAGTCCCCTGGAAGCACAAGACATGCTCTTAACTGTTCAACCATCTCTCCATTCCTCTATATTTTTTGTTTAACATGTGATAAATAATACAAAAACTCCAATCACTAAATGACTCAGGCTGAGATTAATAAATGTTAACCAGGAAAGAAACAACATGCATAACTATTAATGTTCTTAGTACGGAAAGCTGCTTCTTGCTTTCAAACAATGTTTCTGGTGAATAGCACCTATATCTTGCTTGATCTTTATCTTTATTTTCTAAAAATTCCAGTTTTCTGTAACATGCTATTAGTCTCCTCATATATAATATGGTCATAAGTAATGAAAGATCAGACTTATATTCATCACGCAAAATCAACAGATATCAAATATTAAGTAATACAGAAGTTTTTACTAGTACAGTTATATTTTATTAAAAATGCAAAACACAAAATCAACAGAGCCTTTCACTTAGTACGAGAATTAATTATTAAATAGTTTTACAAAGGCTTTTTGTTTGTTTGTTTTTTCTACTGTTTATCACAGGCAAGTTAAATCCAAAGGCATAATATAACATGATCTCAGTTGGGATAATAATAGTGATAACAATGAACTGTGAAAGTTATCTTATGCAAGAAAATGTTTGGAACATGTTGCCAATACTGTACATGGATCATTATTATTTTACTGATAAAATGTATTCAATGAGCAGAAAAGTCTATGAATAAGCATATCTTTATGGCCAGAGACATGAAAAAGGATGAGAAATATCCTCACTGAAAATCGTGTGCTCAGAAAATTTCATAGGATCCCATTGAATTATTTCAACCCACAAAATGGCTCAATGAAATTCACACGAGAGTAATCACGATGCACATTACTTTAGGAAATAGTCTGGAATTCAGAATTAAATTTATTTCAAAGTACTGATTAGTGATCAGTTATAGCATATTCAGACTCAGTTATATTCTCTACTTCATAGGAAAAAAATCAGATCTCTCATAGATTTATTCCTTGTTGCATAATAATATTATTTTTCACCTATCTACCTTTAGAATTAGTCCCTACCAATACTATGTCCCTATATTCTCTCAACAATGGCAATTAAAAATGTTAGATAAGGTCTTCAAATCCTCAGAGATATACAGAATATAGCATTTAAAGATGTTTTTATTATTTTAAACACATGTTTACAATGAGATATTGTAACTCCTGGCAACACCCAGCCATCCAAAAAGAGGATGATGAGTATCAAAGAACCTCCTTAAGGAGATGGCCACAAATGTGGCTACCATGCCATTGGGCAAAATGTCCTCTTTCATACCACAGACAATATTCTGCCTAAAAAAGGTCAAACTTGGATGCAGGCAGAGTTGATGACCAAACTCTGCCAAGACAAGATAAGCAAGTCCTCAATAGTTCCTGTCTCACAAATATGTCTGTCAGATATATTGGGCCAGAAAGCTGATGATGATGCACCAACGTTATAGAGAATTTTGGATGACTGTTCAGGTAGTAAACTGTCTCTGTAATCTTCTAATTTGGGGAGCTGATAACTTGCACTTCTTGTATACTCAGGTAATTAATTTTATTCCTTTTAAAGCCTCTGATGGGGTTGAAGACTAGGTAGTTTAGTTTTACAATTAAGCTTAGTTGTTTAATGGTTATGTTGTTTTAGGTCTAGCTAGATGTTTTAAGCTGAAAATGACAAGATATGATAGATATTCATTTACATTCAGAATTTTAGACACAGAAAGATAGGAAAGATGTTTTCTTCAAGGCTACAAAATACAAATAGCCAAAACACTAAGAATGTAACATTTATATAATTCCTGATTGCTTTGTGGTTCTTTCTTTCTGTAGCTAGTTTATTATATATATGTGTGATAATGTAATATATATGTAAAAATTATTTAATGAAAAATTGTAAAAAAAGAAAAAAAAGAAATGTGTTTCTCAATATATAAATATAAACTAAGAGTATTTGTCCACTTTACTTCCTGTAAAATTTAGCATTATATTTTGCAAGTGTAAAGGTTCAAAAATTATAAAAGGGGACAGCACATGCTCACGAGGATGTGGAGAAAGGGGAACACTCCTTTGTTGTTGGTGGGAGTTAAAACTTGTACAACCACTTTGGAAAACAATCTGTCACTTTCTCAGAAAACTGGGAATAAGGCTACCTCAAGACCCAACTGTTCCACTCTGGAATATTCCCAAAAGATGCTCCACCACACAACAAGGATATATGCTCAACCACCTTAATAGCAGGCTTATTTGTAATAGCTAGAACCTGGAAACAACCTAAATGTCCCTCAGTTAAAGAATGGATAAAGAAATTGTGATACATTTACACTATGCAATACTACTCAGCTATTAAAAACAAGGAAATCCAAAAATTTGGGGGCAAATGGATGGAATTAGAAATGATCATACTGAGTGAGTTAACAGACTCAGAAAGAATTACATGATATATACTCACTTATAATTGAACACTTGCCCAAAATGGATGTCCTCTGAAAGTCTTCACTTAGCAGGAGATTGGGATAGATGTGGAGACCTCCTAATTGAGAATCTAAGTGAGAGAAGTATGGGAAAAATGGAGAAATAGAAGTATCCTGAGGGTCATAGAAACCTATAAAAAGAACGTCATGACAGGTGAGTCTGGACCATGAGGGGTCTCCTCCAACTACTGCAACAAACAAGGACAATACGTGCAGTAAACATTGAAACCATACTCAGATAGCTAGTGGACAGGTCATTATAGACAGTTGTTTGGAGAGCAGGGACTGACTCTGACATGAACTCTGGTGCCCCATATTTGACCACTTCCCTGAGGTGTGGAGGCCTGGTGGCACTCAGAGAAAGAATAGGCAGGCTACCAAGGAGGAGGAATAGGGTGAAAAGGGAGGGGGGAAGAACGGGAGGAAAGAAGGAAGGGGATAACAATTGACACATAATCTGAATAAATTAATAATATTATCAAAGCCAAATCTTTTTGCAACAAACATGAATTATCACAGAGAGATGATCTTTAGAAGCATAATTTAACCAAAATAATTGAACTTACTTTGACTTTGATCTTAGCTTCCCTCCACATAATGATTAATTTGTATGTTGATCTTCATCACCCAACCCACAAATTCTTAGGAATTTGATAAAATATTACTCTAGGTGGTGGGTGAATATGTGAGGATATTTCTGATCCACAAATTGAGACAAGTCAATTGTTTTCTCTTATATGAATAAGCTGTGTGAATTCTCATGAAGGGTGAGATCAGGATGCCTCCAGGCTCCATGGGACTCAAATTAAATTGGTTCTTCAGCTCTGATGCTTCTTGAGACTTGAGACTAATCCTAGAACTATACTGTTGTCTTCTTTCAGCCACACCATACTGACTGAAGATTGGGGGATTTTTGCCAGCCTTTATAGCTTCATGGGCTATCTCTTTATATTAACATTTGTGTGTATACGTATACATGTATATACACATATACATGTGAATATGCATGTGTTCTGTTGTTTTTCCTGTCTAGAGATAACAAATTTCTTGTATTAATTTTTGTCCCTGTCTTTGTAAAAAAAAAGCATAACTTTTTACATAATCACCAAACTAAGAAAAATCACAGCCAAAAACTGCAAACACCACCATTCAGTTTTCACTCTCTTCAGATCAACAGGGATAAAATGGAATTGCATGATTAACCAGGTTTAGAATACAGGCAATGTTTATTTTATTTTATTTTATTAATTTATTCATATTACATCTCAGTGATTATCCCCTCCCTTGTCTCCTCCCATTCCTCCCTCCCTCCCATTTTCCCCTTACTCCCCTCCCCTATGACTGTGACTGAGGGGGACTTCCTCCTCCTGTATATGCTCATAGGGTATCAAGTCTCTTCTTGGTACCATGTTATCCTTCCTCTGAGTGCCACCAGTTCTCCCCATTCAGGGAATGTGGTCAAATAAAAGTGTAAGAGTCCAGAGAATCCTAGAAACCTACAAGAAGAAAATTATGATAGGCATATTTGGGTCCAGGGGTCCCGCTCAAACTATGGCACCAGCCGAGGACAATACAGGCCATAAACTTCAAACCCCTACCCAGATTTATCCAATGGACAGGACATTCTCCACAGTTGAGTGGAGAGTGGGGTCTGACTTTCACACATACTCTGGTGCCTCATATTTGACCAGGCAATGTCTTCATTTAATCATTTATATTGTATAAAACAGACTCAAGGTATATAAAACATCATGCATATTCCAGATTAAGACCAATCATTCATATAACCATGCTAAAATGTACTTAAAAGAACACTTTTAGTGATCATAAATAGTAACTCCAATTTGATCCTTCAGCTCCATGTCATTTGCTAAGTTTTTAAAACTTTTACAACTTACTTTATATGTATGATAAATATATTAATAAAATTTCAAATGATACTGGCATGTGCCCTTAATATTGTTTATCTTATTCTATACAATTAAAAAGAAGAATTGGCGACTCTTACTGCAGACTGTCCTTGTGATTGAAAGAAAAAGCTTTGTCTCCATGCTTAAAGTGTGATCCTCAAGGAGAGAAGCTGATTGCAAATTTAACAAGAATCTCAGGAAAGTATGCCAATATAACATGTTTAAGGGAAATGTAAGGGAGCATAAACTCAGATTTATCTATATTTACTATGTATGACTCATATATTCACTGTTTAAATATAACTGTTGTGTATGTGCATTTCAGACTTACCTCAGAATTTGACAGATTATGTTGAGATATCAGTTTTTCCCTTGACCAATCCATAGGTTTTGTGTAAGAACAAAGTAAAATAATCAAGAGCAGAGTGCCATTAAAGACTGAGTATTGTAATCATGATTTATTATTTTTCCTTTTGTTTCGGTGCTGGTGGCTGGTATTACACAGTGCCACTATGAGCAGTTACTGTCAAAGATTTTGATCAATGAAAAATTAACAAGCTAAAGCAATCCATATATCATTGCTTCATGAGGTTCTTCTGGCCCAAACATGTTTATATTTTATCTTTTTTAATTTGCAATTTTTGTTTTCGTAAATGTCAACACAATCAGTTAATTTCTAATATTCTACTATCTAACTCCAAAATGCTATTTGTTTTTTTTTTTTTTGGTGTGTGTGTGTGTGTGTGTGTGCCTCATTTCCAAAAACGTACACTTGGGATATGTGTTGGCATCATTTTAATCTGAATAAATAAATGATTGAGTTACTGAACTTAAACTTATAAAATGATTCGAATAATTTGATGTCCTTTATTCTACATTGTGTCTCTTGTGGCTACAATTTCAGTGGATTATATGCTTGCTCATATGTTTTTCACAATGAAGAAATCCACTTCCATATTTGAACTGTAAAGCATTATTCCAAGTTGATCAGCCTACTCTTCTCTTCTTTGGAGTCATTTCCAGTCATTGTTGGGTGGGATGATTAAGAAGCATTGATTATTTAAATTGGATTTTATCTTTAGAGGTTGCACTTAGGACAAAATGAATATTGGATAACTTGGTAATGGAAGCTCTCCTAAGGGAATTAGAATTCGCTTTCAGAGTGGGTTAAGTGCTATGATAAATACTCTAAAAACATATCATCCACTGTGTTATCAAAAGATGAGAACAACTTGACAAGAAAGATGATAATTCACATTTGCCACAAACAAATGCAATTTCAGCTCCCTTTTAAAGCATGGCCCCATCAATGCTCTGGACAATGTTCTCAATAGACAAACCTGTTTTTCTTTTCTTTTCTTCCAGTTCTGATTGTAGTTTGGGAGAAAATCGTGAGCACATCTAAAGAAAATAACATAGAAACGAAAAAAAAAATGCTCCCAGGATCTCAAAGTTCAATGAGTCTCATATGTGTTCAGATTCTAACTTGTTGGTTTTTGGACAATGAGAAAACCTCAGTTTAGATTAATGTTCACAGACACAGGGTGATGTCTGGGAGACCGTGACTGCTATGATCCTGCCTTAGGAGATTGTCTTGTAAAAGAGTAGAAGTGTTTTCATTCAAGAATTGTAGAGTAATGTATTTCTACACTTCAAGCATGTTTATCAACATATTTGCATGAACTCAAGTGATTCACACATGTTTTCCACTTCGTAGACACTGACAATCACTAATAGTTAACAATATTTAGTGACAACAAAGAGTTTTCTCAAAGGCTATCCTCTCCTCCTAATTGATGAATCACCGAACTGGATTACTTACTGTTAGCATTAGATTGACCTATGTGAAATTAACTGTGTCCATGCATTAGTAATGCAAGAATATTTAAAGGACTGCAATATCTCATTTTCCTTAAACATAGAGCCCCCTAGTATTTCAGAGTCCCTTAAACTCACCTGATTTTATAATGGCCTTTATTTTTTCTCTTATCATCCTGAAAAACAGAGTATTCTAACAGGAGGCAAATAATTTTGAAGATAAAGGGTTTGGTTTATACTATTATTTTCCTGAAAACAAGGCAGAAGTAAATTTGAACAGAGTAAATATCTGCATATATAGAATAAAATAATTAAAAGAAAGGTGGCAATTTATAAAAGTAGAAAAAATTATTAAGACTACAGTAATTCATAAATAATGAAGACAATAGAGAAACTCTGGCTGGAGTACAAAACATTTAAAAGCTCCTACTTTATTTCACAGATAAAATAACTCCTCTTCTCAGAAATCAGTAAGCAATCTGCTGCTTTTCCCTCATACCATGATGGGCCCACCAATTCATTATTTATAGAGACTTAGGTGATGTGACTGTAGATGTCTTTCTCTCCCAGAAATCTAATCTCTGGGGATAACTGATCAATTTAGTGTTTCTGGTACTTTAAATCACACAGGAGAAGTATAGTCCATATTGGTTTGATCCAAACATTTAGAGTCTAGGGGTCTTTTTATTCAAAGAATAATGGAGATGATAGGAAACGCCTATTGGAAGACTTTGATTTATAGTATTGAACTGTACCTCATGAACTTCGACAGTTCCAGATAATGACAAAGTAGAGTTAGATGTAAAATAGTGAGAAATTATTTTCATAATCAAGATTCCATGGTGCCTAAGAGAGTTGCAGCTCAGATAAGTAGCCTGGCTTTTAGTCCATGGTGTTCAGGATTACTAGATATGCCAAATGCAGGTAAGCTACATAATGGATGCTTCAGCTTCTTCTATGAAATAGGGATTTTAAAACAAGGAAATTTGGTGAAGATTTTGCAAATAAATTAAGATACTATATGTCATATATTATGTATACATTTAAGAATGTAATTAAAATGAAATGATAATAAATATCTCTGTAATAATATTAATTACTATTTCTACTACATATTTAATTCAAATTATTTTTTTTAAAAGCATATCCTCAGAAAATAGTACTAAAATTGAACACAGGTTACTTTTTTAATGGCAACACCCTTATGGATAAGAATAAAAACAAACAAACAAACCTCTAGAATCACTAAGTAGGAAAACAACCAAAACATTCTAGTACAAACAATTGAAAAGATCAGTTTTATTCTGAGGCAAAACAACTGGTAACATAGGAAGGCAAAAAACAGCTTGTATGATATTACATTTGTGTACCAGAAGTTTTTGTTTATTGATATAAGAAGAGTCTAAGACCAAGTAATAAATAGTATATGACTACTATTTGAAAAAAGACATGGCTTTGAAAAGTAAAGTAGTCTTCCCCAGGGAAAACCAAAATAGTTATCCAATACCTAATAGTCATCCCTTGAAATTATACATACAAATATTATACAGATTAATCAAGTTATTTAGAATACATGTATATGCATATACATATATGCACATAACAAAAATTAAATTATAATGATAGCTTAAATTTGAAAGGGAACAAGGATATGTATATCAGAGGACTTGGAGAGGGGGAAGAAAAGGGTAAATAATCTAATTACATCATATTAATATAAAAGAAATAATTTTAAAAGTTAATAAAGTTGGTAAGTATGGCCCAGAGGAAAACACATTGCTACAAAGTGTGACAACCTGAATTAGGTCCAAGACTCTCATGATAGATGAAAAGTGAAGAAAGTAACTCCAGCAAGGTACCCTATTACTTCTGATACAAGCTGTGGTGCAAAAACACGCATAGACATAAATAAATATAAGAAATTAAAATTATAGAGAAAAGCAATAATTAAAGAACAAGCCCACAGTAAGATTCAAAATAATTCTAACATAAAAGATCTAGTAAAGTTTTGTGGAGCTAGACAAATACATTTTCCTAGATCTGAAGAAATATGTGATCAAATTGGAAAGGTACATCATGAAGACCAGAAAGTAAACTAAATAATGTACATATCAAATTATCCCACTGGGAAATCTTAAGACACATGTTTACAAAGGTTTTTTTTTTCTTTTCAGAAAATGTATAGATTAACATATTAGAAAATATCAATGCAAAAAAATACAATACCTTGAAACAATGCCTCTTTAATCCCCAGAACATAGTGTTTAATTTGTAATATTGCTTTAAGAAAACAAACCAAAGACTAATCCAGTGTAGCCATTAATTCTAACGATGTCCATACAAAATGAAGTCCATTCCTAAAGCAATGTTTGTAAGACATGCTATGCCTATTCTGAGATGTTGTCATCATGGTACTGCAGATGGGTGACATTCTTGGTATCAAACCAGAGTATTTCTGCTGTCATTTACCCTTTGAAAATAAGGTAATCTACCAGGAAAGATATTAAGCCAAGAAACAAAAAAGACTTGGGAAAAAAAGAGTACAGAACAGCCAAGGTTACATGGAGAAATCCTGTCTCAGAAAAACAAAATATAAGCCAGGCATAGTGGTACACTCCCAGCAGAGGCAGGTGTACCTCTGTGAGTTCAAGGGCAGCATGGTCTACAAAAGCAAGTCCAAGACATCCAGGGCTACACAGGGAAACCCTGTCTCAAAACAAAAAATAACATATAACAAACAAAAACAAAAACAGAAAGGAAGAATAAAAAATAAACTAAATAAAACAGCAGCAAAAAAAAAATGGCCTTGGAATTAGAAAATTATTTTTCAGGAGCAAACCATTCTAGTGGGAGAACTAAAGTCACAAAATCCATATCTACCAGAGGGGGGAAATGAAAACATTCATTTCCAGTCATGTTTCATCATTTTGTGACAAGTTTTGCATCTCTAAAGGAAATTTTTGTCATAAATTAGTAGAAAGGAAACTGAAGGCTAAGAAACTGAATAATGAAAACAACTATTAACTTAAAAGAAAAAAATTGAAAAATGATTGCAAGAGGTACATGTATGGCTTTTACTTTGAAGAATATTTATATCATAATGATGATTTAATGATGCATATTAATTAAACCCAAAGTCCTATAATGGGATAAGGGGAATAGTCAAGTGTGTGACTGGAGTGGTGATTTATGTACAGATGTTAAATCCTTTTCAACTATGGTAAGAAATAAAATAATAAAACATCTAAAGTTGAAACATCATAATTTATTATATACCTTGTTTGAAGAGGCAAAAGTAAATAAATAGTACAAGAAAGAACTGCATATCTTGAGAATCGTATTTCTAAGAAATATAGGTTAGAATGAGTAGAAATAAAAGCATGTTTAGGCATATACTACTCAGCTGCAAATAGAAAAATTTAAATGCCAAAATATGCATACCATTATCTGATTTTTTAGTATCTATTTCATTTTAGTTGTTCTGCTCAATTGTTTTTAAAAATTTGAATAATATTTTAAAAATTAAAGGCTTCAAATTCTCATGGCTTATATCAACTTGTGAAAGCTGCACAAAGGAGCTGGATTGTGATGTCATCACTTGCTTATGGTACATCTGACATTACAGTAGCTTCAGTGCAAAAATCTAGGAAATGTCTATTCATATATTATCACAGAAAACCCCTTAAAACTGTGTCTGCCATTTAATCAAATGCCTTGTGTCTTATTCACAAGTTTTTATATGTCCATAACAGTTTTCTTTCCTGCATATTGAAATATTTCCAGAAACATAGTATAAAATGTTTAGTTTGTGATTCTTGTTCTGCTAACAAGTCCTATCTGAGCTAAGTAGTTTTGGTGGTCTCATATGGTTATCATTTATGCCTACTGCCATTTTTCAACATGCAATACAAAAGAAGAATTGTCTTTTGTAGAGAAATTTCAATTCAGAAATATGGCTACTCTGATAAGTATCATGTCCAAAGACCTAGGTCTGTGTGATCCAGATGAAACACGACTTTAATCTCTTTGAATGAGATACACATCTTTTATCCCAAACAAAAACATTTGACAGAATGAGTCAGGGAACACATACACCCAGCTCTCACAAAAACAGACATGAAAGAGAAGGTACTTAAGAGATGTCCAGAGAGAAAACAGGAGAGTTCATGGAGACAGTACAGTACAGTTTGGAAGTACAGTACAGTTAGGTGAAGGTTGGTACATTTCAGTTGCGCTGGACAGTTGTTTAGTTCTGTTCAGTTAAGGCAGTTAGTGAAGCTCAGTTTGGGAAGTTCAGAGGGCAGTTTTACCAAGCATAGAAATTCAGTCAGAAGCCAAGAACAGCCCATTTAATTCAGTCATCTTGGATAGGTGTTTGAGCCAGAACAGCTAAATTGAACAAGTTAGCCTATTCAGAAATAGTTATAAATGGCAAGGTTATTCAGCAATAAATCTTGGAGCCTAAAAACATTCTAGGTCTAAGTTAGTAGATGAAGGCTGCGAGCTGTGTCTTCATGGTCCAGGCTTACAGATGAGATGGTATGGAGTTTAGAAGCTTCCAGCCCTCTCGCCTAGGGATGGCTAAAATAGAAAAAGAAATGCTATGGATTCAACACAACATATTAGTAAAGCTTGGGTATGGCTCCCATATCATCCCCACATCTATGAAAATAAAAAAATTTACATCTGGTTCCTAACATTGCTGAAAGGAAAACCCAATGATATTGGCAAAAGAGAAAGTCCACCAATTTTGCAGAAAGCAGAGGACATCTGAAAGAAATATCCAGAAGACCAAAGTCATCTGACAGAAAGCCTTGGAAAAGAAATTCACTTTGATTCCTCTCCAGAGGAAGTATCAGTTCTTCCAATTCCACTGGATACCCAAAGAGACTTGGGAGGCTCCAAACTGGTGGAAGCCTGGATCCCACTGCAAGGCAAGATCCTTTGAGACATTGAATCACAGTGACCCACCCCAAAAAGACAATTTTAATTATATAGAAAGATTTTTCCTCTATTAAAAAAAAATGGGAAGACCCAAGGTAGGAAATGAGAGGATATCAACGTTATTTGAAAAAAGTTTTCACAGTACTTTCTGCAACTGTGCCCACTGGAGCAAGCCTCTCTAATTTCAATTGCAATCCATATATTTTTTTCTTCTCAAAAATAATTGCACGAGAAAAAAATCTATGAAAGGTTGAAATAACCGAACAACAAATAGGATGTACATCAAGAAAAATTGGCTGTGATAATATAGAGCCTTGAGAGACAAAGAAACTAAGGTAGTAGGAAGTGCCTTATTATGAGCCTAAGACACCTAATGAAATTAAGAATCAAGATAGACATCCCATTGAACCCATAGATGTCATCTCTTAAATAATTGAAGAATGGTGACCATCCTTACTAGCTTTCTCAGTTATACATGGAAAATACAAAAAAAATGATGAAAATTCACAAAATGAACAACTAACCTGGAATCCTGTTAAATATTTTAAAGAATAAGCAGTAACCTATGGAATGCATTCACCCTGTGTGAGACATGATAAATACCTGGGCTACCCAAAACTGGATTATTCTCTCAGGACTGGAAAGATTTAGCAGCAGCTATACTAGAAGCAGGTTCTCAATGACAATGGCTGACATGGTGGAAAGAAGAAGCTGCAATTATGGAAAATTGTAATAGGCCTAAAGGTATTGACATCATGAAAGATCAATTGTTAGGTGAAAGTTATTATGCTTATTTACAAAAGCAGATGCAATTTGGTCACAATTATACAATGTAGTACAGGATATTTAAGAGCCTGGGATAAACTTGAGGAACAAGGAAAACAATTTATGCCATTCACTAAGATTATGCAAAGCCCCAGAGAGACTTTTACTGACTTCTTACAAATACTATATTTGTTGTGGACAGGGCAATACCAGATGTAAGACAGCATTGATTTAAATGTTAGCCTTTGAAAATGCAAATATAGAGTGTAAAAATGAACATTTGCTGGTGGATAGATGATCAGTACTATAGTTATGAAGCATCATCACTTCAATGGTTCTTCATAAGGACATTCAGACTATTAAATTTATGGTATCAATAATTGTTTCCATTGTAAAATTTAAACTGCGTGATTTTTAGCTTAAACAGAGAAGGGTAAGATGTACTTGCTCTTGTAAAGGATAACTTCCAAAGACCTAGGTCTGTGGAATACAGCTGGAATACAGATACACTTTTAGTACACACCTTTAATTCCTCTGACTGTAATATAGATACACTTTTTGTAAATACCTTTAATCTCAAACAATGATGTATAATTGAGGGACATACAAAGGGATGAATCAGAGATAGGATATGCCCAACTCTCTTGAGAATAGACAGGAAAGAGAAGCTCATTAAGAGAAACACGGAGAGAGAACAAGAAAGTTTGTGGAGACAGTACAATAAAGTCTAGGAGTCAAACACAGTTAGGTGCAGTTTCCTCCAGTTTAGTTGACTCAGTTGAATTCCTGTCGTTCTGTTCAGTTCCATTCAGTTTGTGCAGTCAGTCAAGTCATAGAGTTAAGAGATACTTTTTCCCAGTAGAGCACCCAGTCAGAAGCCGGGAGAAACTAATATGAATTATTCAGCAGGGAGAGTAATTTAAGCCCCGAACAGCGAAATTGTACTAGCCAGCCAATCAGAGTTCAGAAAGAAAGAAAAAAAGTGTGGTTATATTCGGAAATAAGTGTTGAAGTCTGAAAGCATGATAGGCCTAAGTCAGCGGTTCGAGACTGGAATTCAAAGCCTTCAAGGCCTGGGCTTACGTAAGAGTAGATTATGTGGAGGTTAGAATTCCAGACCTAGGCCTAGGGATACCTAGAACTGAGAAGGAAACACTATGGGTCCAGCCCAACCTGTGTATTTATACAGCTTGAGTAAGGCTCTCGTTTTAGCTCATATCATCTGAGGAAACATATCCAACATAACAGTCTCTTTTCCTCACTTACCTGGGTCAGGATTCTTTGCATGGCCATTCGGGGGTTCTAACACAAGACCTGAGGTGGCAAGAGCCTTCATATGTCATCCCAGCATTATCACCTATGTCGCTTTCCTTACTTTCTACCGATCACAAGAAGTTTCAGGAGCAACTCTGGCTCAAAACATGAAAAGAGATATTGTAAACGTCATGTTAATCGTTGACATATGTGAGAATTGACTTTAATCTTTACCAAATACTTTGTAATTGAATATAGAGTCATTATCAAATCCGTATTAATGTGTCTGATGGTTGTGAACAAACCCTAAGTATATTATTTTCCTACCACATCCATCGTTATCTACTGTTGAACAGAAGGCAGGATATATTTTCTAACTTTGTTTCCATCACAGCACTCTAAGTTTTATTAGGAATCGCCTCATGTACTATTCAGTGTCATGAACAAAGGTTTATTAAGTACAAGTTAAAATAAGAAGAAAGAATATTATCAACAGTGTTTGCTTATTATCATGAATAGGGCCAGAGGAAAAACACACACAGAAAGGAGAGCTTAGGAAAATTTGAAACATGGTACTTTAAATGGTATTAGTGACTTAGGAAATCGGACAAGGAAAACAAAGAAAATAACCAAAATACCAAATGTTAGTTAATTATAGAACAGAGAGTCAGTTTTGTGTTTGCAACTGTTAAATTTAAAAATAATGTATTGCTGTTTCTTATTTTTTAATTATTGTAGCCATCATTTTTATTGGGTTTTATTTGTCTTAGTGGAAATTACAATGCAGCTGGCTGTTGGCAGATGCAACCTATAATGTCTGAAGACTGTTAACAAAAAAGGAGGACATGAATTGCTTCATATTATCCTACTTCTGTATAAAATATATTATTATTCTCATTAAATAAATCTGACCATGCCTCATACAAAAGCTTGGACAGTAAAAGCCAGGTGAATCATAGACTGGGGCCCTCAGAATAAAATTTAAAAATACTAGAGACTAGCAAATTTAAACCAGAGGTATTACGGATAACATGAGCTCTCGAAATAGAAGTGAAAAACATCATTTATTAGGAGCTAAAATGTTAAATTATTTAGATTCACACAAAGGGATTATGCGTAGGACCAGTAGAGTGAAGTCACAGAAAATGAAAATTTACCCATCAGAGAAATGTTGCTGGGATAAGGGTTAAAATGAAGCATGCTCCCCCCCCTCTCTTTCTCTCAATCTGCTTCATCTAACATAGAATGTTTCAATCTCAAAAGCTCAAATCTTTTTTGATCCTGTGGTATCCTAGCTCCAATACCTATAGTATGGCAGACTGAATTAAGGTTTTTCCAGTTCTACAGACATGTTCTTAGGCACCAGTTTTTTTCCTGTTATAAATAAATTATTTCAACAGTCACCATAGTAATGACACTCATGGTCATCATTAAGATCAGGACTGGCCTTACCAAACTGTACCAACACTGTTAATGGATTTTCTTACGATGGAAATATGTAGAACGTCTTTACTGAATTGACTGCAAGACTGTAAGCCTTGAGAGAAAAAAAAATTATTCTTCCAAAAAAGTGTCAGTTTTCCTATGTACAGAATGATACATTAGTTCAGCATTAAATCTATGGGAAAACAAACAAACTAAAGTCTCTGACATAAATGCTTTCTTGTGTTATTTAAATTCTGAGGTGTTTATAGGAGGGAAGAGGACAGACACAGACTCACAGTTTCCCATTGGAAACTCTGAAAGTTTGACTGACTCTGAATCTTTGGAACTTTACAAATGAAACTAAGTACCTTTCCTATATCCTCACACCTGGAAAGACATTAAATAGTCTCATGACTGCAGTGAACTGACTGCCCCCAGCACTTGCAAATAATTTGATATTTGTTGCCTGATGAGTACACGCAAGGTCAGGGCTTATTCTTTTTTTTTTTTTTTTTTGATTTTTTAAAATTAATTTATTCATATTACATCTCGATTGTTAGCCCTTCCCCTATTTCTTCCCATTCTTCCCTCTCTCCCACTTCCCCCCTTCTCCCCTCCCCTATGTCTGTGATTGAGGGAGACCTCCTCCCCCTATATATGCTCTTAGAATATCAAGTCTCTTCTTGGTAACTTGCTATCCTTCCTCTGAGTGCCGCCAGGCCTCCCCATCCAGGGGACGTGGTCAGAAAAGGGGCACCAGAGTTCGTGTGAGAGTCAGATCTCACTATCTACTCAACGGTGGAGAATATCATGTTCATCAGCTAGGTCTTGGTAGGGGTTCGAAGTTTACTGCCTATATTCTCCTTGGCTGGTGCCTTAGTTTGAGGACCCCAGGACCCAGATCTGCCTGTCATGAAGTTCTTCTTGTAGGTTTCCAGGACCCTGTGGATCCTACTAATTCCCCATTCTTCCATGCTAGTCTCACCTAAAGTCTCAATAGGAAGTCCTCTCCTTTGACCCACTTTCTTGGTAAGTAAAGTTTTTCATGGGTCGTATCCCTTGGACTAGTGTTTTGATATAAGTGAGTATATACCGTTTGACTCTTTTTGCTTCTGGGTGAACTAACTCATTATGATAATTTCTAGATATATGTGTGTGGAGTGTGTGTGTGTGTGTGTGTGTGTGTGTGTGTGTGTGTGTGTGTGTGTGTGTGTATGCTATGTATATACAACATCCATATGGGTCAGATGATCAGACCTCCTGGAACTGGACACACAGACAGTAGTGAGATGTCACATGGGTGCTGGGAATTGAACCCCTGGCCTGTGCAAAGCAGTAAGCTCCCTTAACCACTGAGCCATCTCTCTAGCCCTAAAGTAAAACTAGTTTGTATTTCTTCCCCAATTTTCCTTGAGTTGGAACCAAACAAGTAGCTCATATACCTTGAAGTATTGCTTTGCGTTTAGTATTTAAAACTCATTTTCAACTATCTTTGTTGGCTTACCTACAAACGCTAACAAGATATGAATTAAAGGACATTTTTAAGTTATTAAAGGGGAAGGCTTTCTGATTTTTAAAGAGTATTTTTGAAATGAAATAGATTATGTTATGAATTATAAAGGTATTGTCACTGCCATATTATTAGGGCAAATTCCCACAGCCAGCTTTATGTAGGAATTGTAAGAGGGAAATGTGTACCTTTGAATTAGATGAGATTTCTAAGTAATGAATGATTTTTTATTTTTATTCTTATTGACTGTGTCTGTTTTTTTCATTTATTGAAAATAGATTGTTTTATTCTCATATAATATATGCTGATTATGATTTTCCCTCCTCTACACCATCCAGCTTCCTTGCATATTACCCTCATCTGGATCTACCACCTTTCTGTCTTTCATTATAAAATAAACAGGCTTCCATGGACAATAATAATAAAATAAAATATATTATAATATAATGAAAAATAATAAGAAAAACACATTGGAATTGGACAAAAGAAACAATCAGAAGAAAAAGAGTCCATAGAAGATAACAAGGAACAGACATGTACTCATTTACACACTCAGGAATCACATTAAAAATACTAGACATATAGTTTTAAAACTGTTTTTTTTATACAAGTCTATGTCTAATTTCTTATAAAAGGCAGGCTTTATTTCACAGTTTTCTTGGCTTCTCTGTATCGCTTTCTCTTTTATTTCATAAATTAAACCTCTCCCTTTTTAATCATTAAAGGAAAGTACATTTCCTTTTGTTCAGCATGGATCTGGCCAACTAAACTGAACTCTGCATGTGGGTGCCCTATTGCACCCAAGGATTTAAAGTTGTTACACAGTGAAACCTAGTGCTAGCATTGTTTCTGGATATCTTGTGACCACAAAACTGGTTTTGTTTCCTATTTTTTCATCATTTTGATTTTGCTAAAAATTTCTAATTAGCTAACTTACTTACCATGATTATCAGATATTAGAGATCTGATTTTAAGTGAGAAGTTGACTTATTTCTTACATATTTCTTATGAGTTTAATTGTGCATGACCCTCACCATTGACATTAGTCACACTAATCCCGAGGAACTAATACTGTGATCTTAATTTGGGTTGCTATAAAATATGTCTCATTGAATTAAGGTAGAGCTCTTATGCAAAAATATTTGTATTCTTAGTAAAAGAGAAGTTTGGACATAATTGTATTAAAATTAGAGGGATGTGATTAAAGAGAAATCTGTAAGAGTTGGAGAACAAAAGATGTCTATAAACTGCCAGAAGCTTGGGGAATAAAAATAGACTCTCAATCATGATCCTAAAAGGGAGGTTACTATACTGCCAACTGGTTTTGGATTTTACCATGCAGTAATGTAAGATAATTAATTTCTGGCACATTTGACTTTACTTCTAGAATATATTTTGCACTAGTAAGCTAATATAATACCCAAAGTAACTTTTTATAAATTTGTATTACAATTTTAGTACCAATCATTTTACATTAAAGATCTACTCCCTAACATGTATTACAGAATAAAATATCCTTAATTTAGTATTCTGTATAATATGAACAAGTGTATCTACACAGAAAATGCATTAAATTGATCATGCCTATTTGTTTCTAAGTTATAGCCTTGTCTATTAAATAAACACTAATTGTAGAATGAAGAGTCAGAAATCTGGTTGTGGCTTTGTCCTCTGCACTGGCCAGAAGATTTCCTATCCTACAGCTACAAACATATCGTCATTTCCTAACTTCCTCTTTCTGAAAAAGTCGAAGATGGTAGACAATAATATTTGTCTTGTGATTAAAAGAAGAAGCCCAATATTTTTCAGTGATCTTGAACGTATTTGTAAATCCATACCTTACCCTGGGCTTTATGTCAAAACAAGAAAAAAAATTCTGTAACACTTATTGCAATTTGGCAATGGATTTGGCTTCCTGGAAAAGCACAGGAACTATGTGAAGGAAGTAATGATATTCAGGAATTCAGATGTGCCAGGTACTTTTGAGTAACCGACTACTGACTTTGCCTTCCTGGGTTTTACAGCTGGATAGAGAAAGTTGATGAGGTACAAGGTATGTTTCAGTAGAAATTGTCTACCATGTCCTCAAGCATGAAACCTTCTGGAAAGGGTTATTGATATTCAATATCTCTTTTAGCTTCTTGCATAGTGCGCATGTATTCAATGTTTATTACTCCTAATATTAATGCCATTAAAAACATAACTAACAATACAGCTGAGCCTGTTTTGCAGTTTAGCCTCACTCATTGAATACAATGTAAACATCATACTCAGCTAAAGAACTCTGGAGAGAAAGGATTTCTGGATCATAAACCTGGAAGAAAATCTAGGGAAACAAAAGCATAATGAAGCTGCATGGGAATGATGAGCTACCAAGGTAATGATCTTCAAAATATAGGAAAAAACCAATTGATTTGTTAGCCAAAGCCAACTGTAAATAAAAATAAGAAACTGGTGCTTATTATATTTATAATATGGAATGTAAAAAATGTAATGTAGGTATATGCCTTAGGGAGAATAAAAACCTATTATGTGCAACATGAAGTGATTATTAATACTGAATCATCAACAAATACTCTCTGTCTCTCTGTGTATCTCTCTCTGTCTCTGTCTCTGTCTGTCTGTCTGTCTGTCTGTTTCTCTCTCTCTCTCTCTCTCTCTCTCTCTCTCTCTCTCTCTCTCTCTCTCTCCTTCCCTCTCCATGTGTGTGTCTGTGTGTGTTTGTGTATGTGTATGTTAGTTTAACAATTGTTTCTTTTACACATATAAACACCATAAAACAATATTAGGTATGTGCTCTTGCTTTCTGTCTTGTTTCGGCTACTCAGTAGACATCTATGAATTCCCCTATTTCCACCTCCTATATGACCATAGAAGCACTGATATTATAGGAACATGACATCACACCCAGCTTGGGTTCTGGAACTTGAACTGAGAGCATCATACTTTCATGACAAGTACTTTACTTATTGAGATATATCCCTACTCAGCAAATAGGTTTAACATCTCATTTGCTTCATTATTTCCATTTGTCATAATACATGCAAAATGTAATAATTAAGCAATAAAAATAAATTGTTAAAACTACATTATTGAAGCAAATTGTAGAAAATAAGCATGCCCTTTCTTCTGTTGTAGGATAAAGATGCTGCCAAAAATACTGTTTTTTTTTCCTTCTAACAACAATACAAATCTCAATGCTGTTTGAAAACTTATTTTTCAAATGTGAATTAACAGCACAAAGAGTAAACTTGGAATCCAAAGGTGCAAAAGACTACCCACTGGATAGTCTTTTAAGAACAATTGCATAACATTTCAAAATGAGGCATAGTAATACATCGCATCTTTCTACATCATCAATTAAGCTTTGCTTTACAGCAGATGGTAACTATTATAAAGATCTATAACTGATCCGATTCATGCTGATTCCATGTTTGTATTTTGTGTATATGGTTTCATGCCCAACCATTTTGCATTGGATGAGGCAGAAGTTAGTAAAAGGGTAGCTGGAAGTGGCTGGAGGTGGAGGGCTAAAATGGATAGATAATGTAATTCTATTTCTATTGAAAGCATATTTTAGAAATACAATGTAATTACAAAAATAATAGATGTGAAAGAATGAAGAAAATTAGTTTCTGTGTGGTACCCAACCCTAAACACTTCATCTACAACATAACTCCTATACATAAGACTCAGAGAACACCAGAGGAGGAAGGGTTGCAAGTAAACATTATAGAAACCATATGACCAGAATGCCCTGATACAAGGTAGTGTCTTCTACACAAGGCAGGGTACCTGTGCCCATGAAATCTCAGCAGTATGGCTTCCTAGACAAGAACTCCATAATGACAATATTAATAGGCATGAAAATATGATGGGGACATTTTAAAAGCCCCTATCAGTAGATAAGGAGCTACAAGCAACCTATGTTTGCTCAAAGAAGGATAATAAGTTTTCTCTAGGGTAAAAATCCCTTCCGTAGTTTATCTAACCCCAAGCTGTCAGCCCCAGACACAAGTACATGGGATGTAATATATATGGACCCAGTAACAATAATAATGAAACATAGTTGTAAAATTAATAGAAAGGGGAAAGGAAAGTCAATGAATTGAAGGACAAAAATCAAGTATCAAAATGATGTAGACACATTACTCATGTATGAAATCACCAAAACAGTAAACTTTAAATTTAAAAATTGAAAGTATTAATATGGCTACAGTAAAAGCATCACAATTAATCATTAAACATACTGATTTCTGATGTTAAAGATGGTCTAAGGTATCCATATACAGATATGGGGGAAATCTTAGCAAAAGAGAATCTGGCTACATACTATATCTATATTACATGTTCCAACTAGGTACAAAGGAGAAAGAATAGGGGCAGAGCAGGGCAGGGCATCTTATAAAGCTATTCTATGTAGTGGACATGCAGGAAGGTGTTGATATATACAAAGAAGTAGGCTTGAAGACACCACAAACTCTACCTTATTTCTGCTGTAAATAAAATACATTCAACTGTTGAGAAAATTGCATTTAACATTCTACCTCACAAGGACACAGGGAGAAGAATTTTTTAAAAAAGTAATTGTAAAAGGATGTCCCCAGAGTATGGTAGGAGTATACTGAGTGTAAAATGCTATTCTAGGCACGACTGGTCGACCCCAACCACACACCAGAGTAAGTAGAGCCATCTAAGACAAGTGGTGGGTACAAAGCAGAGATTGGTTGCCATGTGCAAGAACAATGACAAGTCTGAACATGAAAAGTAACTGTATTACCTACTCTACCTATGACTTTGATGAAAACCTGACTAGGACAACTTGTGAACTGAAACATTTATTCATATTTGCATGATGCAATCCATTAGAACGGAGATGTGATGGTGCCAGGAATTTGGAGAAGATGACCATAATATGGCCCTAGTCAGAAAACAAAGGTAAGAGTGCTGATCCTCAGCATACATTCTCCCTTTTATTCATCCCATAGGATATGGCCTCTCACGTACAATCTAAGTTTTTTTTTTATCTTCACTTAAACCTCTTTAAAAACACCTCCAAGGTACTCAAAGGTGAGTCTTCATCATTACTCTTAATCCCATTATTAGCCATCAAGGTTAACCAACAGGATAAAGTTTATAAAGCCTCCATAAGATTTCTACTTCCTTCCCCTTCTCTCATTTCCCTTCACCTCTCCTCTACTCTTTTCCTCTCATCTTCTTTCACCTCTTCTCCTCTCCTCTCTTTTCCTTTAGTCTCCTCTCTATATATAATGAAACAAATTTGTACATTCCACATATAAGTACTATTTATTGATTCTGTACTTGTAATGAAATGTACAACTTTCAGATAACCCTCTGAAAACACACCAAAAATGGTAAAATGATTATCAAGAGCAAATTTAATGGAATCAAATGAAGAGGTGCTTCATATCTTATACGTTTTAACTTTTACATCAAAAGAATAAAATGGTTAAGATACCTACTTGAAATGGCAAGTAGCATATATCAACATGCAGTTTGCCTCCCCAGTTAACCAGCAGAAAGCTAGAAAATGTTATTCAGGACATTAATATTCATGAGGCAGATATCACTAGAAGGATTGGGACTTTTTCCCAGTTAATAGAGTGCCTGTCTATCATTGATGAAGATTTCCAGTTTAGGCCTCTCAAAACTGCATAACTCAAGTATCCAAGGACTTGTGATGTGAAGACAGAACAGTCAAAATTTAGAAGTCATTTAAGTGGTTATAAATTAGCTTTAGTTCCAGGAGATGGAAGGGGACATGTTTCCACTTCTCATTACGGGCCTAGGACCCTACCTGCAACAAAACTATACAGATCTTGGGAATGCTGCCTCAGTCTCTGTGAGTTCGTATGTGCATTGATCAGGTTAACTTAGAGGACTTTTTCTCTTCGGTGTCTTCTGTCACATATAACTCTTATTCTTTCCTCCTCCTCTTCTACAGAGTGTTCAAGCTCTGAATGGAAGAATACAATGGAGACATTCCGTTTAAGGTTGAGTGTGCCAAGGTCTCTGACTTTGTATAGTGAAAGCCTGTGGAACTCTGTATTTGTATCATCTGCTGCAGGAGGACACTTTTCTCATGATCAGAACCTACAATTTTCAAAATAAAAACACAATGGACTCATGAAAACTGTAAATTGGAAATTAAAAAAGATGTTTTCAAGAAAATAGACACCAATAGATCCAAGAATGCTAGGCATATTAATTACAGGGTTAAGATCTAGACACAAAGAATGAGGATGTAGCTCTGTCAGTGAAATGTTTGCATTGTAAGTACCAACACCTTGGTTTCATCTTCAGAATTCATGTAATAGTTCTAAGCACCTTAACATTTGTTGATAATCTCAGCACTTGTGAAAAAGAAACAGGCATATCCGTGAAGCCCAATGGGAAATCAGTCTAGTATAATTTGTGAGCATCAAGTAAGTGAGATTTCTGTCTCAATAAAAAAGACAGACAGCTTAGTAGGGACAACTCCTGAGATTGTCTGCTAACCTCTCCACACTTGTACCTGAGAAAGATAGGCAAATGAAGAACTGGTCATAGATATGCCTAAACTGTGGACTTTGTAATACCACACAATCATCTGTCAAATACAGACTCTAGGGAAAACACAGATGACTCAGTGGTTAAGACCACTTGTTGCTCTTGGATGGGATGTGGATTTGGCTTTCAGTGTTCACATGAAAGCTCACAACTATCTGTAATTCCACTTCTGATGTTTCTATTGCTCTATTCTCACTTCCATGGGCATCAGTAGCACATATGATACACATACATATATAAACACAAGCAAAACCTTCATACATATAAAACGAACAAAATAAACAAATCTAGAATCATGCACATGTTACAAACAATCTTAAAATGTGTGTCAGTCTAGGATTATATGTTTGTGATATTTATAGCTAAACATAGCTACATACTGATGGTTCCAGATAGATGAATTTTAAAAAATGACAAGAAGGATCAGACAAAAAGTAATAGGAGAATAGTAGAAGATTGAAAAAATAATGATGGAACATTCTAGTTGGGCTAGGCAATAATATTAGGTCTCCTGCTTCTTAGAACAACAAAGCTATCTTAGAATGCCTATTTCTTAGCACATTTTTGATACATCCTTTGAGAAGCATTCTACCTCAGAGTTTATTCTCAGCCTTTTTATCATATACTGTGTTCACTTTGCATACTGGTATTCCAAAGAAACATAATCTAAAAGTCATGCTTTATTTACGTAAAGAGTATCAACCTTCAGAGACATTAAATGTTTAAAGAAAAACATATGTGCTAACTATATTATAAAAACAGAGTATTTCACATGCAAAAAATATTTTTTAGATAAATGAGTATCTGCTAGTGCCAGTCCATCATTCCAAAATGGCACAAATTAGCTGAAGTTGAACTTTAAATTTTTATGAAGAATCTCTTTTTCTATATTAAAATCTAGCTAGTATGACTGCAATAGCTGGAGATTTTAATCTCTACTCAAAGCACTTGGGAGCTTGTATAAATATTTATGTCTTATACCTCTTCCTCATGTAATTCTTAATTTAGAAGCTCTTTTCTTCTCATGTCTCCTGAGTGAATTTACTCTGACTACTAAAAGCTCAGTAACAGGTTCCCTTTTCTGTAACAAAACTTAATGTTTAGGGAAAAGTAAATATCTCTTCTTATATGTTTTCATAATACCTTTTATATTTTCCATCAAAACCTCAGTGATATGTTTAGTTGTTTAACTCTCGCAAGTTGTATTGCAGTACAAAATACACGAGATAAAGATTTAGCCTTATTGATCTTTCTATTCATCACAGTCTTTCTCTACACACACACACACACACACACTCACACACACACACACACAATTTAACTATCTATCTATCTATCCATCAATCTATCATCAATCTCTAACTATTACTTATCTATCTATCATATATCTACCAAGTCATAAATGTTATATCTGATATATATATATATATATATATATATATATATATATATATATATATATCACAATAGATACTTTCAATTTCAATATCTGTAATCTCTCTCAACTTGGATTTTTAGAAGCTAACATATGGGAGCAATGGGAATTCAGATTCCTGAGGATAAAAGAAAGTGTATTAAACAGAGCAATGAGGACTGAGTCCTTTTATAGTTATGAAACAACACCAAAAGTTCTGACAACATAGAATTAAATGACTAGACGGTCTCACCCCTATCCTATCATATGTATGCTCAGAAGTACAGAAATATGAGAACACACTATGCTTTAAAAGCATCAATAAGAAGTAGGTGATATTTTAGATCCTGGATCAGTCATAGTATTTCATTTTCTGATTCTGACTTTTTATAGTATCTCCTCACAGGGCAAATAAGAAAGGAAGAAAATATAGAAGATGCCACATATGTACAAGAATGAGTTTGAGGTTCATGAGTCTGTGAATAATCCTTTGGAGCATTCATGAATGAAGGAACAGCAGCTTCTACAATAATAGATGAGAAGGTAGCTGCACAAATGGTCTCTCTAGTGTTATTATGACATAAATATGAATCTATATACATATATATGATATGCAAATACATGTAACCACAGGTATGTCTATGTTTGTGTGTATAGTTTATTGGTTATTTAAACATTTTCAGTGTTATATGCAAATTTGCACAGTGGGAACAAGAAGAGTAGGAGAGAATTGTAGAGATTTTATTTTTTTTTATGTCCGACTTTGAAGGAGCAGCAGAATCACTAATAGAGGACACAGCTACATATATTTACGTTAAAGGGAGTTCTACTGCTTCAATCCTATTTTTATCCATGCGTGAAACAACAGATTTTATTTGCATCAAGCTGTCATATGAAAATGAAAATTTATCATATTTCCAAGTAAGAAACATTTTGTACATTAACCATTATGATTTATCAGTCTTCCATTGGAGAACAATTTAGTTTTAGGTATGAAAGACTATTTTAGGCGCATCTCGTTAGGTATGTCATTTTATTTTGTATTTTCAATTCACATCTATAGGACAGTTCATAAACAAAAAACAGAATATTCTAATGGCTTAAGGGAAGGCTCAGTAAGTCCTTGGAGTACAAGTACAAACTCTTGAATTTGTTACTTAGTACCCACCTAAAAAGTCTGAGTGGTGCACACCTGTAATCATAATACTGGGGAGACTGGAAACATCCTTAGCTGTCCTTAGTCATGTAGCCCTCTAAACAGGTGTGCTATATGTTCCATCATCTAAGAAGGGACAAGCCACAAGTAAGTGCCAGATCACTCTGACATCTTTTTTCATGAGTTGCCTTTGCTAGTTTAATTCTTTTTTTTTTTTCTTCCTTTTCCTCAAACAGGCATCATTTGAAAACCCATAAACTTAGTTTCAGATCTGTGACTCAAGTATGGTACTTTTTTGTTTCTGAGACCGTTTTGTAGGTGTCTTCTCCCCTAACCCTTCACCACTCTTTACCACCCACACACTCTTTCACGTAGTTCTTTCCATGAGGAACAACCTGCTTTGCATTGGCTGGTGAGGTGCTCTCTCTTCATCATGTGCTCTCCGCACAACCATCTCTGGACGAAGAACCTGTAGGCTTTAATTTTTCAAAACCTACTTTATTTAGGGTTCTTAAAGACTTCAACCTTACTCCTAACCAACCAACCAGAGGAAGGGGAGAAAGAATGTTAATAGGAAAAAGGCATTGTGCACCTGTTTAGACATACTTCTTTAGGTCAATTACACTCTGCATTGTCAGGATACCAGTAGTCCAGTCCAATAGCCAATACCAAATAGCAACAGGAATCCTAATTGGCATAAAGTATCAGAAGTGGCCATAATCAGCCAGAGTGCTACTATATGTCCTATGAACATTTCTCTGTAAATTGAAGACCAGCAAAGACAAGCAAAGTGTGTACTGCCTAGCAGTGCAAAACCATCGTCCTACTGTCTGCCAGCTTCTATTTCCAAACATCACGCACCCTCTCACATGTCCCTTCCCAGCAAAACATTACATACCCTCTTGCAAGACAGCCCCTAGCAAAACACCACATGACATAACTGCATTTCTAAAGAATCCAGAAACGTCCACTTCAAGAAGCCTAGCTTCTGACCCATATCTTCAGCCCTATGATTGCCTTGTTCAGTTAAATTGAATATCCATAGGTTTTACATGGCCTAGCTTGCGTCAGGTACTTTTAGCATTGGCCAAATTACCATAAAAACATATAATTAAAGAAAACATCTACACGCCCAGGTCACATCACAAAGACAAAAATATCATGAATGCCCAAATTAGCAGGTCTACCATCAACATTATTAACCATATTCAGATTCTCATGGTTAAGAGCTATATAAATGGATTCCAGTAAACAGCATCATAAAACTTATCAAATAATTAAAGGAACTTAAAGAAGATATCAGTGAACTTCAAGAGGATAACAGTAAATCCTACGATGATGCCCACATTTTGATCTACCTTAGATTCAGGTGTACCACTCCTTATATATTTTTTCACTGAGAGACATCTAGGTTGTTTCCAGTTCTGGTACATTTAAAAAATGAGCTAGTATTCAGCTGTGATGGAGGAAGTCTCCTTCTGTCAGAGGTCTAGGGCATGGGAATAGAGCAGGAGAGGGAGGGAGGTTGGGAAAGAGAAGATAAAAGTGAGGGGATAACAATCTGGGTGTGATATGAATACATTACAATAAATTGAAATAATAATCACTGCTACTATGAAAAAAATTATAAAATGTGAATGTAAATGGATGCAGCTTGAAAAAAATTCATCCTGAGTAAGGTAACCCATGTCTAGAAAGATACATTTAGTATGTATTCACCTATAAGTGAATATTAGCTATTAAATAAATGATAATAAGCTACTGTCTACAGACCCAGAGAAAGCAGGTAAGTAGGAGAGCTATAGGGGGAACTTATGGATCTTCTAGGGAAGGGGAAAGGGGGAAACAGAATAGATTCTCTGGGTGGTCTGTAGTATGTGGGGATGGATGTAGGAGAGATCAGGTAGGGGCGATGTAGAAGAAACCACAGAGAAAGAGACAGCTAGAATTGGTAAGACATTGTGGTGGAAACTTCCTGGAGTCTATGAGGAATCTAGAGAGAACTCCTAGTGACAAAGGATACAGAGTCTGAACAGGCTATTTACAGCCATCCAAGGCCTCCCAAGGTGAGAGTTGGGTACATCCAATTGACTTATCGACCTAGGAGGTCCCATAAAGATCCTTACACAAGGCATGCTTATGCTTGGACAGAAAGTAACTCACTGAAAACTGAAAGCAAGGTCTCATTGCCAAGGACAACATCCACACAGCTCATTGAAAGTAGAGAGGTTGAGCTGATGCAGGCTTGCAGCCTTCACTCACCCCTAACTTCTAGTCCCTTTAGTCTTAGAATGTACTCTGCAGGCTATGAAAAGAGAAACCAGTGCACTAAGCCAGCCACACAGTTCACCACCTACCATTTGCGCTGCTTCCAAGGTGTGTTGGAGCAATGGTGGTGCAGGAGTTATGGGAGTGGCCTAACAATGTTTTGTTTAATTTGAGTCTCAAGCTAAAAGAGGGAGACCATGCACTGCCTGGATGCTCAGGAACAGCAGATTGGGTAGCCCAAAAACCTAGGGTAGAACCATGAACAACTGGGAAATCTTTCTGAACAGAATTTCAGTGACATAGGGACCAAATCTGAGAATCAACAGACAGGACCATATTTAATTAAAAAGCTTTGGGTACAGCAAAAGACTATTAGCAGAGAAAGCAAATAGCCTACAAGATATTAGAACATTTTGATCAGCTATATCTGCAAATATACAGGATTTTCCAAGAACTATGAAAATTAAACATGTGCATACAGCCAAACCAAACCTTCAATCAACTTTTGGGTAATGAACAGGAGATTTTCCAAAGATGAAACTAAATGGCAAATAAGAAAATTTAAAACTATTTCACATGTATAGTCATACTAAAATTGAATTTAAAATTACTCTGAAACTACACCTCAACTCAATCAGTATGGCTATAATTAAGGCATCTGATCTTTCTAACATTTTGAAACCAAGTTCTTGCTAGGAAAAAATTCAGTTTTTGAGCACATATGAGGAAAAACAATGGCATGTTTTTCAAAGAAGGTCTCATTTAAACAGATTGTCTTCTGTTCTAAGTCTTGAATTTAGCTGGTGACTTGACAGTTGACCAGCTGTTACCTTACAGTTCCATAGCTCTGTATATTTAAGAAAAAAAGATTAACATGCTTCCCTTCTCTGTTCATGTCCAACAAAAACAAAGGCAGTTAAACCTAAACCATTTGTGTTAGAGACAGGGCATAGAATTCTTTTCATCAACTGCATTATTTCTTTCTTTCTTTCTTTCTTTTTTTTTTTTTTTTTACTAACTTCCAAGCCCAATTTACTCTAACATCTCTGGCTCCTGAAAAAAGACAAAGCTTACTGTTCATTGAAATGTATAGAAGTATATGTAATGAAAATAATATGGTTTATATAATGGGAATGACATTGTAGATAAGCCTGTCTTTGCAGACATCATTTAACTATCACTCAGTTAAGTTGGTCTCTTTTGGATAAACATCAAAGCCTCCACATAAAGAAAAATAATAGCCATTCTGTTTTCCTCAAACTAACACTTTGCAATGTAGGTTGAAGTCATCCAGCTTCATTTTCATAGCTGTAAAATGTTATATATGTATTTTTATTTGAACAATCCACCTAGCACCCTTTCCTTGCTATATGCCTTGTTTTAACTGATTCAGACGATGGTGTTTTCCATGTATATAGACAAAAATACATTTTTTGAATGGTAATAATTAAAACCACTAAAAATATTTTGTTAGTGTCCTGATGAGTAGGAAACATGAAAATATGAAGAAGACCTTTCATTATTCACTCAAACATGCCCATCCTTATTCTGATTTCATGTAAAACAATTAAATAAAATAACAAAAAAGAAAGAAAGCTTAAGGTAAACAAATACCACAAATCCCACAAATCTTAAATTAGAGATGAATGCAAGTAATGACTTAGGAAACTAAGCTACACCAGTGGGAACTAGGCTAAGCAGTTATATGTCAGGCTCATTTACTATAGTATTATTGTGACATCAAAAGATCCCACAGGAAGATGCCAAAGATGCCAGTCATTCAACCCAAGGAAACAAAAAGATAATATTCACAGCGGCCGGCCCAGGTTCTATTATATGTTATATAATAGCATGCTGTATGTGAAATAATCAAGTATTATATTAAAATTATATGGTTAAGATGTTAATTTCACAAGAAATTGAAATGTAATGCTTTCATAATGATTAGAAATCTTTAGAGATACATTCCATTAGCCAATCCATATTGACTGGGAACTCATTTGACTCAAAACAGTTTTGTACCCTGTCTTTCCTGAGGGTAAACGAGAAGTTGGAATAGCATATGTTAATGGAGACAGAGATAAATCAAACTGTTTCCTCTTCTATAACGATGGAGTACATACAATGAACTCAAGACATCAAATTAGCAGACAATAGAAGACATAGCTGTTAAATGCTTCTAAATAGTAAGAGGAAAATCCACAAGAATATATGAGAGAGTGAGCATGATCTGTCTCAGAGAGTGGAAGATGTGGATAGGTCAGTAAGAGAGAAGAGCTGTTCTCTAGCTACAGCCAGGAGAAATCAGCTGTAGACATTGTAGGAAAGGTCATATTTAGTTTCAAAACCCCCATTTTATTTTAATTTTTTATCCGCACATTTCTACATATGTCTATTGTCTAAAAGTTTGCCATTATAATAGCCACATTGTATCTAATTTAATGCTTTCAAAATGTGTACTTTTAGGAACTATTCGCTTGAGCTTAGGTATTTGATTGATTCTTTTTTTCACCAAACTACCATGCACTTTTCAGGTGGAAAATGTTGGTATGTAGTTATTTAAAAGACAAATACCTACGGGCAGGACATTCTCCACAGTTGAATGGAGAGTGGGGTATGGCTTTCATGCGAACTCTGGGGCCCCTTTTTTGAGCATGTCCTCTTGATGGGAAGGCCTGGTGGCACTCAGAAGGATAGCAGGCTACCAAGAAGAGACTTGATACCCTATGAGCATATACAGGGGGAGGAGGACCCCTCAGTACATTCATAGGGGAGGGGAGTAAGGGGGAAATGGGAGGGAGGGAGGAATGCGAGGATACAAGGGATGGGCTAACAATGGAGATGTAATATGAATAAATTAATAAACTATATTTTAAAAACAACAAATAAAATTGGTATTATATTGTATAGTTTTCATTAAAGTGTAAAGAATTCTCTTTAAAGAAACTGTGACTGCATTTGGCTATCAATGACATATAAACATAAGAAATTTACACAATGTTCATTAGAGTAGATACTAAATTTTAGGTCCTCTGGGACAAAAGTAATTTAGTTTCCTAATTTCTACATGGTGCATGTATACTGCTCTCTGTGGTTTGAATCAATGTCCCAAAGTTCATATGCTAAAGTTTAGTTGCTAATCTTATGTTCATACTCATAGAAGAAATGTTAGCTCTATCAGATAAATCAGACATTTCAAAGTTCTCATGATAATAGTAGTGTCTTTAGAAGATGTGACAAAGCCCATTCTTTGGACATAGTTCACCTGGTAAAGAGCTTGCAGCACAAGCATGAAGACTCAAGTTCAAATCTTTAGAAGGAAGTATAAGTTAAACATGGAAACCCATGCCTGTAATCTCAGCATTTCTGTGGTGCCATTAGAAGACCCCTTTGTGACCAAGAGCATGAGGGATGTAGAGATGACCAGAGACTTAGTCTCATCTAAGGAGAGTATTGGCACTTGAGGCTGGCCTCAGACTTCCTCATGAGGGCAGCGGTGGAGAGTCATGTATTTGAGCAGGGAAAATGAATTCTCTGAAGAAAATTGAGAGGCATTTTGTGTGAGTGTCATATCATTATTATTAATTTCACTTTTGAAATTATAATTACTAGATCAGGGGAAACTTAAGTTTTATGAAGAAAATTAGGGGACAGCTATTTTCTTTGTTTTTAGTATTATTATTATTAATTTCATTTTTTGAAATTATAATACAATTTTATCAATCTCCTTTCCCATTCTTGTCTCTACTACGTCTCTTACAACCTTCGTTGTTCTCTTTCAAATTGATGTCCCCTGCTTTTACATTGATCGTTAATTTTTCATTTCCTAGAAATAGACAGACATTTTTGAAAAGCTTCATCTTCATTTATATAATTACTTTTTAAAAATGGAATCATGGAATTTTCGTTCTATTTTTCAAGACAAGGTTTTTCTGTGTAGGCTTGCAATCCTGCATTCACTTTGGAGACCAGGCCAGCCTTGAACTTTCAGTGATCTGTCTGCCTCTGGCACCTTGATTGCTGGCATTAAAGGTGTGTGCCACCACTCCCAGAGGAACCATGGAATCTTTAAATATTCCTGTCAAGTAGAAATAACATTTGGAGAGAGAATATCACATGTATTGGATGGATGCGTTCTCTGTAAGTTAAAAAAAAAACATGGAGGAAAGGGTAAAATAGAAGGTGGATCACCTGGCAGACAGAAAGGATTCTAGATAAGAGCCAGGTATGGGATATGTGTCCAGGAAAATGTGAGGAGAGACACCTGGAGGCAGAGCTGAGGCAACCAGCCACATAGCCGACTGCAGTTTAGTGGATAAATGCATTATCCACAGAAAAGACTAGCTATATGGCATAGGTATTTGTAAACATATTTAGAATCTTATGAGTCATTGGTCTGGGAGATTGGGTCCCAGATGAAAAACATGCCCTTTACTACAAATGTTTCTTTGTTTAGAATCTCAAGCAGGTAACTAAAGATGATGAGGCATGAGGGTGCTCTTTGGGAAATGGCTGAACCACACCAATTTTGGGTACTCATGTCTGAACTACTGTATGTTTAAGAGAGCTTAGTGATGCAATTAATTAATTCATTCCAAACAGTAATTACTACTCTTTCTCTGCTAAATTCACGGCACAATCTTACAGTGAAAGTTTAAGAGTGATATAATTACATTCATCCATAAAAAAATGTCACTCATGACTATAGCACTGGTATGCCCTTGTGGTTTCAGCATATAAATGAAGAATGGTAATTACTCTTAAAACTATTATTACCTATTGAGGACATATGCATTTCTCTATATTCTTTTGGGTTTTTTTTTGTTTGTTTGTTTTGTTTTTTTTGTCATCTTTACCCACAATTCTAAGATCTAACAGAAGACTTTCTGTATGGTAGACAAACAACTTACTACAAAGCTGCAAACCCGGCCATGTATTTTATTACTCATTATAGTTTATGTTCACATAGATAGATAACTAATTTTCCCATGATTCACATCAATATTTGTAATATTATGATACAAGCTTTGGTGATTGAGAAATTTATTCTCTTTTAATAGCTTACAAAATAAGTTTGTGGTCCTTAATATAAAACATTACTCATTGAATTAATGATTTTTCTAATCTAATTTTACTAACAAGGTATCGAGTTTTATAAAATATTTAATGTAGACTTTATTAATGTAGACTTTAATTATCAGTCACTGACAAAAATAAATCGAAATAGATTATTTAATAACATTCTTGGGGCAAGAGAGATGGGTCAATGTACAAGATGATGCTCCAACATTATATAGAGTTTTGGGTGACTATTTAGGTAGCAAACTGTCTCTGTCATCTTCTCATTTGGAAAACTACTAGTCTACATTCCCGGTATAGTTAGGTAATCAATTTTATTCCTTCTCAAGTCTCTGATGTAGTTGAAGACCAGATACTTTTGTTTTACAATTAAGATTAGTTATTTAGGGGTTAAGATGTTTTTAGGTGTAGATAGATTTTTTAGGTTGATAATGATGAGATATAAATATTGATTTATATTCAGAATTTTAGACACAAAGATAGGAAAGATGGTTTCTTCAAGGCTGCCAAATACAAATAGCAAAAACACTAAGAATGTGACATTTATATAATTTCTGATTGTGTTATGGTTCTTTCTGCTATAGGTAGTTTATAGTATATATGTGTAATAATATAAATATATGTAAAAAATGTTTAATAAAAATTCATGCTATTAAAAAAAAGAGTGAATCTTCTTCTTACAGAGGAGCCAGGTTCACTTCCCAGAATCTACCTGTATCTCCAGTCTGAATATATGCAGACAAACCACTCAAACACATAAAATGTATATTATTTCTGTACCTCTTTGACTAGAAATAAACAAATTTAGTTAAGACAGCACCTGTTTCCAAGTGAATTAATGAAACAAGGTAGCCCGGTTTCTGCAATAAAATGGCATGAATATCTTGTTACTATTTAAGGAGTCTTTCATGCAAGCCTTATTTACACACAGAAGAGAGACAACTTTTAATGATATCTACTATTTTTGTAATTTATTGAAACACAACCACCCTCCTTACGAAGTACGATTTTCATCCTGTTTTCTTTTCTTTATAATTTAAAATTTGTTCACTTTACATCCCTCCTGTAGCCCCCTTACTCATCGCCTCCTGGTCCCACCCTCTGTCCCTCATCTTCCCTCCCCGCCTCCCAAGTTCTCAGGAAGGAGAAGCCCTCTTCCTCTATCACCTGACTTCAGCCTATCAAGTCTCACTTGAGCTGTCTGTATCCTCTTCCTCTGTGATCTGTCAAGGTTGCCCCACCAGGGGGAGAGACCAAGAAGTGGGCCTGGAATCCATGTCAGAAGTAGTCCCTACTCCCCATATTATTGGACCCACAAAGAAACTGTGCTGCCTACTTACTAGATCTGAGCAGAGGGTCTAGGTCATCAACATTCATGGTGATTGGTTGGTGCATCAGTCTCTGCAGCACTCCCAGCCCACCAGCATTTGTTAGCTCCATTGGTCTCCTTGTGGAACCCCTGTCTCCTCCCAGTCCTTTTATGCCCCAACTCTTCCATAAGACTGCCTGAGCTACACTGTGAAGTTTGCCTGTGAATCTCAGCAACTGCTTCAATCCTCGCTGGGAGGAGTCTCAGTGGTTTAATATACAGAAATTCATCAATGTAATCCATCATATAAAAAAACTGAAAGAAAAAATATATAATCATCTCCTTAGATCCTAGAAAAGCACTTGATAAAATCTAACACCCATTCATGTTAAAAAGTCTTAAAGAGATCAGGGATACAAGACATAAATCTAAACATAATAAAGGCAATGTACAGCAAGTCTATAGCCAACATCAAAGCAAATGGAGAGAAACTTAAATCAATTCCACTGAAATCAAGAACAAATCAAGGCTGTCCACTGTTTCTGTATCTCTTCAATATTGTACTCGAGGTCCTAGCTAGAGCAATAAGACAACCAAAGGAGATCATAGGGATACAAATTGGAAGGGATGAATTCAAACTATCACTATTCACAGATTATTTGAAAATATTCATAAATGACCCCAAAATTCTACCAAGGAAATCCTACAACTGATAAACCCCTTCAGCAAATTCAACTCTAAAGATACAGCAGTCTTTCTGTATACAAATGACAAACAGGCAGAGGAAGAAATTATGGAAACAGGGCTGTAGACATGGCTTAGCCATTAAAGGCTAGGCTCACAACCAAAAATATTAGAAATTAGGGAAACAATACACATCACAATAGCCACAAAAAGTACAAAGTATCTTGGAGTATATCTAATTAGTGAAGTGAAGACTTGTATGGGAAAAAAACCTCAAATCTCTGAAGAAAAAATTGAAGAAGATATCAGAAAATTCAAACATCTCCCAAGCTAATGGATCAGTAGGGTTAACATAGCAAAAATGGCCATTTTACCAAAAAAAAAAATCTACAGATTCAATGCAATTCTCATCAAAATGCCAACAAAATTCTTTATAGACCGTGAAAGATATCTCTGTTTTCTATTGCTCTATTTTTTTTTTTTTGCTTATCAGAGATATTACACTAAAGAAAATGGCAAGTCTTGTTCAATTTATATCACATTTTGAAAAGAAACACTTGAGTTATATTTGTTAACTAAAATGCTCTTTTGTATATATCTAAATCTTTGTTTCACAGATCTTTAAAAAGTAGCACAGCACTTTAGTATAGCTTACAGTGTAATAGATTTAGAATATAGTGAAATATAACAATATGTACTATAAGTTTATGGAAATTATATCTTTAATAAAAGGCACTAATAATTCCTAGTGTTTATAAATAATGAGACAGAGTTTGTTTTTTAAACATTCCACAGCTATCACTAGTTTATCCAAAACTACCTATAAACTAGCCTAATTAAATGGAGTCATGAAATCCTACTTTCTGGAAATATTAGAATAGTTATGGCTCCTGATCCACCTGAGAACTGAAGATCAAGCAGTATATATGTAAAGCCAAAGAAAATGTAACTCAGTATTTCATGCTTGATGAAAAAAATGTACACAAAGATGACAGTACACTTCTGTATTCTTACCACTTAAAAGGATGAGTTAGGGCTCTCAAGTGTTCTAGGCCAGCTTCAGCTATTTATTAAGAAGGTGCCTCAGGGTTCTAGAAAACAAAAACAAATCAAACCAAAGAGTAACTCATAGATATGGTAGTCAAATTGTCCAAGAATATGGAGCATAAAGGCAGATGTGATATACCTGTGGTAAAAACTAAAGGATAAGTGTTATCTAGGATTTTTCTAGGCAACATTAAAGCAGCTGTATATGATTTAAAAAATCTTAAATAGTGAAAACACATTCTCTCTTCCCACACAGAGAATCATGGAAATGGGTGTAATTTAATAGAAAGTAATATGTAAGCTAGATATTTAAAATTGAGGTCTTGGATTTCACCATAAGAGATTAAAACAAATTTGGCAAGGGAACTTGGAAACAACAGATACTAGAGAGAATTGGAATATTAGAGCCAAGAGGCTATGAAACACAAAAACTAGTAAACCTTTCTTTAAATGTTTCAGAAGATTTAAGATTCATGTAGGAATTCACCCAAGTACGACCCAGAAGAACTTGTCTTGGTTGATGAAAGTCACATTATTATACTTTCTATTATAGTCATATCATAGATGCATTTTCTCATTATACAATTAAAGCTACAATCATTTCTGTTACCCACAATGCCTAATGAGAATAGATTTTCTTTTTATTCTTCCTTCATTTATTATTTTGTTTATTTTCATTCATTTTAAATATTGTCATAAATCTCTGTAAAATATAAACACATCTGTTATGGTATGCATTTCCCCAGTTTCCATCAATAATTCTGCACATTTATTTTCATTGTTTAGTTTGCTTTCTAAAAATAAATTGAATTTCAATAATATTAAACTAAATTTTTCACTGTAGAATGATGCTCTAGGTCCTGATCTGATATGACATGTATAAATAGTAATATAAATTTTCCATTAATATTTAGCTTTCTAGTGTTTTCTTATAGTGTTTTTCTCTCTCATTAATCTTAAAGTATATTCTAGTACCTAATCTAATAATTTCCTAGTAACAATTAGGATAAAATATTTTTCTTAAATTATATTGCTCTTTAGCATCCATGTACTATCTTACTTTAAACTTTACAACAAGAACCATAAGTTTAAGTATTATTTTAGTTTGAAAATCTTAAGTACTTTTTCTTTCTCCCTCTAAAGTAAAATCACATATTGACCTAGTTATAGTGGTGCAAATTCAATTCTTATTATTTAATTTCTCCTCTATTCTTCTTTCTGCATTGTCTCAACATCAAGATTCAACATTATGTGTCTTACAATTCATCATTCATTTTTTACTGGCAACTTATATGATATCTTTGTCTTTAAACATTTCAAAACTTTTATGTAGGTGTCTAGATATGGTCATTTGTTCATTGTCAACACTAATAAATAAGCTGAGTCTTTATTTAATGTATAAAATATAACTGTTACTTGACATACAAACATTATGTTTTAACATGTATAGCCAAAATATTTGCAATCAGAAAGTATGTCTTCTTTATATTTTATTTTATATGTTTTAAAAATGAAATTAATTATCTATTTTTGAGTGGTGTGTACACATACTAATACATGCCTTTCCTGATGCCTATGTGGCAGTCAGAGGAAGACTTTCAGGATCTAGTTTCCTCCTTCACTATATTCATTCTGGGGTCAAGCTATAGTCATTGATCTTGGCAGCATGATCTATAATCTACTAAAAAACCTAAACAAATTTTATTTGTATTTTTTCTCCTTTATTAATTTATTCTTGTTACATCTCAATGGTTATCCCATCCCTTGTATCCTCCCATTCTTCCCTCCCTCCCATTTTCCCCTTACTCCCCTCCCCTATGACTGTTCCTGAGGGGGATTACCTCCCCCTGTATATGTTCATAGGGTATCAAGTCTCTTCTTGGTAACCTGCTGTCCTTCCTCTGAGTGCCACCAGGTCTCCCCCTCCAGGGGACATGGTCAAAGGTGAGGCACCAGAGTATGTGAGAAAGTAATATCCCACTCTTCACTCTACTGTGGAGAGTGTTCTGTCCATTGGCTAGATCTGGGTAGGGGTTTAAAGTTTACTGCCTGTATTGTCCTTTGCTGGTGCCTTAGTTTTGACGGGACCCCTGTGCCCAAATCTTCCTATCATAATGTTCTACTTGTAGGCTTCTAGGACCCTCTGGATCCTTCTACTTTGCCATTCTCCCATGCTTCTCTCATGTAGAGTCCCACTAGAATGTATTTTAATTTGATAAAGACACTATTGGTTTCAATAGTGACATTTAAGTCAAAACCGGCATAATCAAGAAATTTACATCTCTATGTCTCAAAATACCAACATATATCAAAGAAGAATCTCATTTTAAGGGAGTTTATTTTTCATTTTTAACATGGCAAGTGTTCTACAGGGCCATTTGTAGTGTTTCCTTTACACATCCTATATGAATTTATTATCAGTGTTTTAGACCAGCACAAAGTCTATAGAGATAATCAAATTCCCTGTGGCTCAAAATTCAGCACAAGTTGAGTAAATTGATCTTGGACATATAGACAAGTGGTACCTTGAGAGTTGAGTCTTGTTCATCATAACTTCCATTTATTGAGGCAAAGATATTAGGAAAATTATATTTCTCTATTATGTCCTTAATGCAAGATATTAGTGATGTTATAGATATTAGAAAGCACTGCCAGCAAAAAAGTAATGGTGATAGTTATCCTCAGGGAAAAACAAGTCAATCGTTTATCTAATTCTAAAAGGTCAGCTCAAAACATAAATCCAAGTTAAATTATAGAGACTGATCCAGTTATATTTAAATATATATGTATATACTTATAAATATAGGCAAGTTGTAGTTATAACAATTAATGAAAATAGAGGTAATAAATTTGAAAGAAAGGAGGGAGTGGTATATGGGGTTTTTTAAGGTTAGAGAGGGAAGGGAAGAATGACATATTATATTATAAATTCTAAAATAGGAGAAAAGTTAAAAATCCTAGTGCAATTGGAATACTGGGGCAAACTCATATCAAATACCTTTTTATATTGGCCAATAAGATTATTTTATTGGACATAGTAATGAAATAGCTTAAAGGATTTTTTATTAATTACCCTGCATGCATGTATGCATGTACACATGCACATACTTACATGCCATAGTTCATGTATGGAGGTCAGATGACATGTTGCCATAGTCAGTTTTCTTAGTTCACTATCTAGCTCTGCAGATTGTGCCTGGATTATCAGCCTTAATGGCAACTTGCTCTTACTGCACTATCACTGTACCTCAAGTTTTTCTTATAATCTTAATGGTGTATAGCGAAGAATCATTATTTGTTTTTAATTTATTAACTTTGGAAGAATAACCACTGTGGGAGCTACAATTTAACTCTCTATATCTTGTTTGTTCTCAATCCATTGGACAATGTAATATATCAGACTTACCAGTTGATTATATCCCTTAAATTATACATTTAGGGATTGAAATACAGAAAATATATGAAGCATAGAACACATTAAAATCCCACTTGTGCCTATAGAACTCACTTGCTATATTCACTTCTTATTGCAGCAGCTCCACACCGATCAAAAATTTTTTAAAAAGGGAGTAATTGAACAAAGAGGACCCATGGAGCTTTCAAACATTACAGGTCACTGGAAAAGGTATTGAGAGCTCTCCAGAAACTGGGGATAAGAACATATTGGTAAAGATAACACTTATGTCTGCAAACACAGGGAAATCAATGTGATATCTAAATAGAAGATTCATCCCTACAGATTCACAGTACTGCAAGGTAGTCTGCATGCTATTGTAGGAAAAAAGTAATTATCAATGTACAAAGGTACATATTACAAAAGTAAGTATCAAGCTACAAATTTGGCCAACTATGGCAAACTACAGCAGTGACCTGTGTGCAATATGTACTGTTTCAAAAATGACTCAAATGGTATGAGATTAATCAATCACTTTCTGACTGGACTTAAGACATACTCATTACCTAAAAACCTTTAACTTTCACTGGTAAGTTTACATGTGACCTGAGAAGAGATTTGCCTGCAAATTTCAAGATTTCTTTGTTTTTTATAGCTGAGTAATATTCCATTATATAAGTGTACCAGAGTTTCTTTATCCATTCTTCAGTTGAGAGACATCTAGGTTGTTTCCAGGTTCTGGCTATTATGAATAATGCAGCTATGAACATAGTTTAGCAAATGCCCTTGTTGTATGGTGCAACATATTTTGGGTATATGCTCAGGGGTGGTATAGTTGGGTCTTGAGTTGTCACTATTCCCAATCTTTGGGAAGTGTTCCCCTTTCTCCATATCCTCATCAACATGTGCTGTCACTTGAATTTTTGATCTTAGCCATTTTAATAAGTGTAAGATGGAATCTCAGAATCATTTTGATTGGAATTTCCCAGATGACTAAGGACTGTGAGCATTTCTTTAAGTGTGTTGCAGGCAATCAATATTCCTCTGTTGTTAATTCTCTGTCAGCAGGCAAATGGAACTAGAAATGGTCATCTTGAATGAGGTAACACACATCTAGAAAGACATACACGGTACATACTCACTTATAAGTGGATATTAATCCAACATAGATGTTCCTTAGAGACTCTACTCAGAGAGGGATTGGGTCAGATACTGGACTTCAAAGCTGGACTCTAGGTGAGGCCCTTAAGTAAGGAAGAATTGGGGCAATGAAGGACCTGGAAAGGTCAGGAGCTCCACATGGATACCATCAAGACTGGCTGATCTGGACCCAGGCGGGGCCTGCACAAAGTAGTACACCAACCAAGGACATTACAAGCAAAGGACCTAGATCCTTGTTCAGATGTAGCCCATGGAATGCTAATTCTCCATGTGTGTGTCGGGGCTGCCTCTGGCTTAAACTTTGGTGCCAACAATTGATCACTGGCCCTTGGTGGGTGAGCTTTGCTGTAGGAAGGGGATGCAGGGTAACCTGAGACCTGATAGGCTGAGGTCAGACAGTGGGGGAGGAGCTCCCCCTAGCAGAGGTCTAGGGGAAGGGAATAGGTTGAAGAGGGAGGGAGGATAGGGACAGGAAGATAAGAGCGATAGGCTAATAATTGGGAAGTAAGGTGGTTAAATTATAATAAATAAAAGATTAACATTAAAAAGAAAGTTATAACTTGTATCCCATGGCTCGCAGCTTCTATGTGCTGACCCTGAGGAAACACTTCTCTAGGTGGTTGAGCAGGAACCCAAGCAGTACTGGATCAGAATCTATGTTTTCAAGTGAATTTGCATTTTACTTCCTTCACAACCTTCATTGAGATGCTTTGACCACACTTGACCACAAATTTGGACTTGCTAACACTCATTTAGTAAGTGGACCGCACATTGTCATAGTCTTCAGCTCTCACTATACAGCTGAATAATAGTGGCAAGCCATATTCATGCTGAAGGGAGGATGCTGTGGCTATGCCATCTTTTCATTTCCTTCCCCCCACACAAATCACGCCTTTGTTTTCCAATTAAAATTCTCTCAAGTTCACAGGACATGGGCAGAATGAAACAAAGAGTAATTTGCCAGAATATGACATAAATGGCCTGCAGCCCTATTTCCCATGAAGATCTTTTGCTTTTTCTGAAACCTCATGAATTGGTCCTCCACTGCCCACATTTCTCTTGGCTTTCTAGTATTTCAAATTGCTCCTAGAAGGACATACTAATATCTATTCACAAGACTACAGGGCTACTATAGCCTGCAACAGCAAGATGTTCCAGATTCCTACCAGAAAACAGTTCCAAAAACATGGGAAGCTTGGTCAAAAGAATATGTCTATCCCTTGGTGCCAATTTTTTACATTAATTTTCTTCTTCCTGGAAAGAGTTTCTTGACAAAAGCAACTTATGGAAAGAATGAATTATTCTAGAATAGTTTGAGAGTTTCGTTATGACCATCTGTAAACTGTCAAGGCTACACAGCAAAAACAAACAACCCCCTAAAAAAACCAACAAAACAAAACTCATATTTAATGAAAAAGTATCAATGTCATTGATGTGGGTTTTTTTCCAGTTTGAAATTAGACACATAAAATAACTCTCAGTCACAATGTAGATAAAGAAGGGAAGTATCAGCAGTGGTATTTATGATATGTGTTTCTCACAGAATCTTCGTTAACAATATTCAAACTTTATTTCAATCAGTTTATTCTAAGCGCTTGACGTTCTTCAAGTTTGCACTTTGTGTAGAGAGTTTCAACAATTAACTGTTAAAATGTTTCAAGTAAGAACAGCCCTTAAAGAATTTGTGGAAATATTTTTTATATCTCAAATATAGGACAGAAAAATGAACTAAATTGCAAGATATACCAAGTTATTAAACCATTCTGATTTTTCACAGCAGGTCATGTTTCTTCATATCCTTCTTCTCAAGAAGTAGGCTCTTTTCTCAGTATAGAAAGCCTGTTTGAACAAGAGTACTTTTTACTTTTTTTCCAGTGGGTTCAAATGTGTTCTTGCTCCCATCACGAATGACCTCAGAGTCATTCATCTGCTGGGCTCTCAAGGACATGGTGTGTGGGCAGTGAGGGTACTCAGGAAATACTCCTTCTACTGTCTCGGTCTCTCCTGGTTATGAGAAGTTCTCTATCATTATTGTTTTTTAAATGCCGACATCTAAACTAGATTTAGCATGAGACACCATTGAGTGAGTAATTATGAGGAAACAATTGTTACTACTCACAGCTGCTTGAGCAAAGATGTTGAATCCAAGGGCCTTAAAAAGCTTAGTCATTTTAATGGGTTCCGACTCGTATAAACTCGCCCTCTTTCTGTCAAGCATCATTAGTTTATTCTCCAATCCAGCAAATAGACCTTTGTTCCTAACATTCAGCAAGCCTCAAGTTTCTCTAGTGAGTCATTATTTCTTCTAGGATTTGACTAATCAATTGACACCCAGTTCTTTAATACCCTCCATGCTTGGGAGTGCATGGTCATGAGGTAAATGGATATAATCTTACATAGTAACCTCATTACTAAAATCTGCAACTGAATTACATAAAGTTGAAATTACAGCTCATTAAATCTGTCATCTGCTTTCTGATTGCAGAGCTAAATGGCCTTTCATACTTTTCTTATGTATAGATGTAGTGTGGGGCCCCTTAACCCAATAAGTTTTGGAGGATACATCAGCCCAGTAAACTATCTCCGTTCTGTCATTCCTGTGTCTTGCTACAGTCTAGGTATCAATGCCCAAGATCATTTCAAGACATTCATTACAACAAGAAGAAAATACATATGAACTCTCTGTGGCAAAGATTTACTACAAAGGAAACAGGAAATAATAAAAATTTTATCTGAGACTGAAGAGATGATGATGATTGGATGATGACTGATTTGATTTCTATTACATGAGGAAAAAAATGATAAAACTCTTGTTTCAAGTTTTGTATGGAAAGACCACATGACTATTCAACTTGTAACTGTGCAGAAAAGATTGAAAAGAATCAAATATTAGTGTCTTTCACTACAACTGCATTCTTTAGTGAAAGCATTATTTTAAAAAAAAGGAAGCACTTTCAGGGGGAAATTAGCTATTTTGCAATAGAAATAAAGTGATAGGGTTTCTGAAAATATGACATCATGGTGAAAACACTAACTGCCTCGGATCTGAAATCAGTAGAAAATGCAGGAAGTGCCAAATAACAAAATCACACTCACATACTCTTGCAGGCAGCATCACTTCCAGTAACAAAGAGCTGATGGAGATCAGTGCCATATTTATTTATTTTTTTTGCAATAATTAGAAAAATGTAGAAATATTAAATAATGTTTCTAGATGTGTTTCAGCTGGCTGATAAACCGAGACTTCCAAAAGAAAAGAAACAAACATAAGGGATGACTTGGGAGATAGTACTGAGTTAAAAATTAAAGAGGAAAACTGAAATATTATAGCTCCAAAGCTTTACTGTTAAGGGTTGTAAATTTGAAGTTAAGCAAGACCAAGGTTTCTGGACTTTGAGCACCAGAATACTGGAGAGAGGGAGTCTGTACAAAAGAGAGCAACTGTGACATCCAAGAGATTAATTTCAGAATTGACTTATAAAAGTATATAGGAGAAAAACAACCAATGAAACATGAAAAAAAGACGGTAGCTAAAGTCACATCCAAGACAAGCATGCCATTGTAAACATTCTTCCTACTCTTTGGAAAGAACTCATGATGCAAAGAGAAGTGTGTAAGAGTTTCACAGTATTCTGGATTATTGTGATGTATGAACCTTAGGAAGGGAAGCAGCTTCTTAGATGTTACGCAGAAAGCATGATCTTCGAATTCGTATTCAAAGTAATTCATCTGATTCTAAGGAACAAAACTGAATGTCAGGAAGAACAAAACCCACAAATAAAAAAGAAAGAAAGAAAGAATGAATGAAAGAAAAGAAAACAAGAAAAAGAAAATAAGTGATCTCCAGTACACAACAAAATATCACCAGGGAAACCACTATTCTAACCTAAATAAAAACTGATCAACATCATTGAAAAGTTAAGGAATAATCATAATACATTATTATATAACAAGTGAAAATGAAGCTATTTCTAAAATGACAAATTTATGTATACATATTGCTATTCTGTACTTGAAATATATGTTGAGAGAAATTCAAGTAAAAACAATATAATGAAATGCAAATATGTATTAGTTTGAACTGTGATTAGAGTAACAGAGAGAAAAATATGCTGAAAGAAAGAGTATTTTGTATCATTTTCTTAGTCTCTTAAAAGATAATTAAAGCAATAATAATTTATTACAGTGCCTATGATACACATCAAAATAAATTTTAGAACAACAATTTTACAAGTGGAGAAATAAAAAATGAAAAATAAAAAAGTGAGGTTCTTAAGGATACAAAACTGAAACATTGTGCTGTAATCATTTGAAGATGCACTCAGTAAGTTGAAGGGCAACCATTTAACACTCCAGCAGATGGTCCTCCATCCATGCACATGCAAGCTGAAAAAATTAGACTCAATAGGAATATCAATACTATCAACAAGTGCCCCTGTTAAAGCTGTGGTTCTTGCCTTTCTCCTATGGCTGAACCCTACAGGCCTTCACCATAAAAGTTTTATGTTGGGCAAAGGGGAAACTGAATCTTCTCAGAAGGAGTAAATCAAGTGAGACCTGGATAACAGCCTTGCTTCCAAGTGGACAGTCCAGAACCAATCCAGTGAATCCCTTTTCATCTCTACCCATGCCTGCTAATCAGATGTAACCTAAGGTTGGCCCATCAACACTCCAGTTCCTTCTTACCCCCTTGCTTTTGAAGAGAGGGCCTCCAGGCTCTTTCCCATAATTCTTAATGCCCTCATGACTAATGTCTGTTGTTCTCTCTGAATCTGCCACCCACTCCAGCCCACTGCCAATAAACAACTCTTTAAAGGGAGCTGGCGATGACAGGAGCTCCACAAGAAAACAAACAGAGAAAACTAACCAAGGCCCAGAAGGGCTAGGGGGTACTAAAGCACCAATCAAGGACCATGCAAGGACATAGGCCCCTAACAAAGATGTAGCTGATGGGAAATTCAGGCTTTATTTGGGTTATCTAATAAGTGAAATGGGGGATGTCTCTGACATGGACTCTGTTGCCAGATTTTTTATCACTTCCCCCTAGCAGGACTGCCTTGCCAGGCCACAAAGGAAGAAGACACACTAAGTCCTGATGCACCTTGATGAGATGAGGTGGTTAGAAAGGGAGGTTCTCCTTTTCTGACAGGTAGGGTAGGACTGGGAGGAGAGGAGGGATGAGGCTTCAACCAGGATGTAAAGTGAATGAATATGTAAATAAATAAATACATAATTAAGTGGAAATATATTTAAAAGAGAGCACATGATGTTGGAAAGTAAACCTGATGGAGGAGTAGGGAACAAATTGAGGAGAAAATAGGCAAATAGGAGTGGATTTGATCAAATATATCTTCCACAGGTATGAAATTCTCATTCAGAAGTAAAATATTACTACTAGATATTATGCTAGTTTAGTAAAGCAGTAACTGTAAATTCTCATCCAAAAACAATTTCACTAGCACTGTGTAGTCATATAGGTTGCAGTACCAGACATGGTTTCCCTCTTGTTCAGTGGGTCTTAAGTCCCACAAGAGAGCTGCAGTCTAGTAGCAAAGTATGTGTGCTCCCTCTTCATCCTTAGTATTATTGTAGTATGCCAGTCATTAATATGACAGGCATTGTAGTTGGATAAACTGTTGACTGCTTCTCTTTTTTGCAAGTAAACACAGTGCCTTCTGGTTTCACGTAAAATCATCATTTGTCTTTATGTACACAGATATGTGACGTCTTTTCCATTCATCAAGAAAGCTTCTCTTTGAAACCACAGGGACAACTATAGAAACCCACAACCAATGAAACTTCAGAACGTGGAGTCCACTTCCAAGTACAGATCTACAAAACTCTGCCTTAACCTAAGACCCAAGGAACATTGTGGAAGAGTGGCATAGAAAGCTTGTAAAAGCCAGATGATCAGGGAGTTTGCTGTGTTCTTATATCTCCAAAAACATCAGAAGCTAAATACATAGAATCTCACCAACATGACTGTCCAAGTGTGAGTTGAACAAGGACAAAACCAATGGGTATATCAAAGTGGACAGGAAATAAGGGAAGCCTTAACCCCATAGACAGAACAACACAAGCTGAGCTATAAGGGGGATGAGAAAGGTGATCTCCCTCAGGGAAGAGCACACTTATTTAGGAGTTAGTGCCTGGATAGCTATTCTTACAACTTTTGCAATGTCAACTGTTTCATTAGTTCAGAATTACAAACTGCTCATTTTGTCAATAACTTAAACATGAATATTTCCAGGCCCTCGATGATCAGCAAACTATTGATAAAAAATTAGAAGCAAAGATTAATGCTCTGGAAGATGTGGATTTTGCACTCAGGGAGGAAGTAAAAAGTATCAAGGTTCAGTTATCTACCTGATGTCATGTAAGTTTTAAATATGTGTGTGTATTACACTTCTTCCTTATAATAAAACTATGAATTGGAAACTTACTAAGAATCATTACTCAGGAGTTGCAAGTTCTCCGAGTACAAACTACTGTATCAACAACGCTCACATGAATTCTCTTAAAATAGAAAAACAAGCTAAATCATTACAAATGGAACTTGTCAACTTAAATCCTGACAATTGACTGCATTAGTCATTTTCTAACAGGGTCCTAACTGGTGTAGTGTTTCTTTTATTGTTCTGTTTTCCCTATATCTTTAAACTAATCTTTATGTCTATCTCCACGGTCAAATGAGAAATTTATGAGCTGCTATTAAAAAATTAAAAAGGGAGAATGTCACTACCCCTCCAGTGAAGTCTGTGTGACAAACTTTACCAGGGAACCCAAGGCTATGACCACTACTCATAGCGAGAACCTCCTGGAAACAGGTCTGATGTTCTTGCCAGGAGTAACTAATTTCAGTCCCCCTCCTTTTCTCTTATCACTCATTATTTGGGGACAGTCTGACTATTTTCTCTTTCTGTCTATGTTTTTATTTTTCTTATCAAAGAACTTTCCATATCTTCTTGTTGCTAGGCGACCCTTAACTTGAAACTGCAGCCAAGGGTCATTCAGTCAAGTTTACCACTAAGTTCCATTCCACTTGTAAATAAAAACATGGATAATCTGTAATGGTCATCCATTAACATACATACAAAATTAACATTATATGGACTGGACAAGTTATATTTAGAAATATATATATGTAAATATGCATACATATATGCATGCAATAACAATTAATGAAACAAGAGGCTAAAAGTTTTTAAAGGAAAAGATAAAAGGTTAATTCTAAGAGACATGACAATACAAAGTCAAATGCATAAAAATAAAATTTGGATATTAATAAGTTTAAGACATGTAAAGGAATGACTGCATAAAGTTAAAATAATTTTCTCTATGAATTATCTAAAAGAACCTGTTAGTCTTTTATTTTTTCAGTTGAACAGACTTGTTTTTTTGAAAAAAAAAACCAACAAGATAGACAAACCCTTATCCAAACAAACTAAAACATAGAGAGAGAATGTCCACGTTAACAAAATAAGGAACAGAGAGAGATTAAGATCAGGCGCCAAGGAAATCTAGAGATCTTGTACACCATCAACCTGGAAAATCTAAACAAAATGAATATTTTTGGATGTCAATATTTTATTTTACTTTTTAATTGATTAAACATTATTTTATTTTTAACATATACACTTATATTATTACACATATATACAATAGACTACCTATAACAAGAAGAACCATGATACAATCAGGAATTATATTAATGTTACATTCATAGTATTTTGGCTATTTGTACTTGGCAGTACTTGAAAGTGAACTACTTTAAAGTAGTATACCTTGAAATTATTGCTATAATTACAGTGATCTTATTAATAGCCAGCAAATTATAAAACAGAATTTGAAATAAGAATTATATTGACAGTTATGAAACAACTGACTTTTTAAATCATATTAAAATGTAGATACACATGGACTGGATAAAACTTCAGAATACAACAAGCATAAGTTGACGCAAATTTTTATAACATTTTAAAAATCAATATTTTTTTGGTTAGGATTCAACTGTGTCATTACAATTGATATAGAACAAATAGGACATAAATAAAAAATTATATACAAACTCAAGAAGATATGGTAACTTTTCTTGGTGGTATTCATAGGACATTTCTTCCAACAATGGGAAATTCATCAAAATGGGAGCCAGTTCTGAGTGAATGTTGCATGTTCATTAACATTAATAATATTGTAACCATGAAAAAAATCAGATGAAATAATTTAAAATGAATCGATTAAATTATATATTCTCTGACGATAATGCATTCAAATATAGAATGATAATAACAAATATAAAAATCAAAATTTGTAAGTTAAGTTCATGTTTTGGAATAATTTATGGGCCAAACAAGGGATTATAATGTAGATAAAAACTATTTTAAACTTTAGGAATTTGAAGACTCTAAAAGATAGAAAGAACTCTCATTTAGGGATTAGAAAACTTTATATTAAAATAGCCATTTTATACTTAAAACCCTCCAGATTCAATTTTATATTTTCCTTCATATACTGCCTTTATTGTCTTGAGATAGATATTTTTAACCTTAATTTCTTCAGAGTGCTTAATAGTGTAGTTACATAGGATTCTCTCAAAATATTTCTCTGCATTCATTGAGAAAGTCATGTGAGTTCTGTATTTGAGTACATTTATAAACCTGTTACACTGATTTATTTGCATATGTTTGATCACTATGTCGTCAATGGAATGAAATTGTCTTGATGATGATGAATAAAAATCAATAAACAGATACATTAATCAATGAACTAGGGGGAGACCCAGTGGTAGGGAGTTCTTGCTGCTCTTGCTGGGACCTGACTTCAGTTCTAAGAACCCATATGGAGTTTCACAATCATCTCTAACTCCTGTGACAGGGAATGAGATGCTGCCTTTAGCAGTTCATATGTAATGTGCACAGATGGTACACATACATACATGCAGGCACACACTCTAAACATAAAATGAAAATAAATAATCTTGAAAAAATGAAAGCAAAGAATCAAAACTTTCTATAACTTATAAAGATTCACAGAAAACAACTTCAGATGGGGTTGTCTTCAGATAAAATTATGATAAACATTTAAGAAAGGTATAACAATTCTACTAAAGTACTCTTCTAGAAGTAAATATCAGGATTCCTAATAGCTTTTAATTATGTATCAATGTATATTTATTAATATACTTTTAAAAAGCATACCATCATCCATTTCCTTTTTAAATTAAATAACAAAAACTAGTAGATAATGAAAATTGATAACAAAATAAAACTAAACCCAGTTCATTATAAGAGTTCAAAAATACCTTAAAAATAAATGAAATTATGAAATATTAAAAATGGAAGGAATGGAGGAAAAGATAAATAAAATAGGTTATGTGACTGTAATACACACAAAATTATTTTCTTAGAACACTAGCAGAATAATCACAGATTAGAAAGAGAGGAAACTAAACAGCCTAAAAATAGAACAGAAGTTGTTAAATCTAAAGAGGAATATTTGTACAAAGCATAGTTATTAGTGTGCTTCATAGAAAAAAATTGTACCATCACTTTATTCAACATCACAGTATTAGCTAAAAATAGAGGATTGTTATTAACAGGAAATTTCAGAAAATTAGGAAATACCTTTTTTCAATAGGAAAAGGTATTTTCAAAGGAAAATACCTTTAGCTTTGAAAATTTTATCTTCTTAGAAAATATCAAAACTGCTAGAGTTATTAATAAATCTTTGAAGGCTATATGATTTATGTTTAAAGGAAAATTAATTTTATGCATATACACTAGCAATTCAATTTGCCAAAACTCAAAACAATGCTATTTATAATAGCATCAGTATCCTTAAGTACTGATAGAAAAAAATATATCAATATAAACAATATTTTCTAACTGAAAATTATCAAACATCTTCTAGATAACTTAAGAGAAACAAAAATGGGAATATATACCAGATTTGTGGATTTTTTAAAATTCATATTCTACAGTTATATGTAGATTCTGGTCAATTTTGAAAAAATTCAACTATAATATCTTTGATTCAGCAATTTTTGATAATCATATTTATTAATTATGAATGGACAAATAAGTGAAGTCAGATACCTGAAACAGGTTTAAAAATAAAACCCATCTTGGAGAGTTTGCTATACATTAACTCAACACACTTTAATATGAGAATAAACAAGTCAGTGTTGTAAGAAATGTTGAAAAAACATGTAGCACATACTGAAAATTTTTTAAAAAGTATGTGCAATGTGTTGACATTTTAAAATGTTTGCAAAGTGACTCACTGGGGAACAGAGTAGATTTTTAAATATAGTGAAATGAAAGATGAAAATAATACATTTATACCTAATCCTCACCATTGCAAAAATTCTCTCTTCAATTGAGAATATCAACTTAAACGTAACAATTAAAACAATACTAATTTATTTGAAAGGTCATTGGGCCTAATATTTGTAACGTTGAAGAAGGCAGTGACATCTGTAATGGGATGCAAAAAGCAAAAGCCATAAAGGACAAAAACTGATATATTGAGTTTATCTAGATCAAAAACTTCTGCTCAGCACAGAACTCCTTTTTGGGAATTTAAAGTCCTGTCACCGACTGAGAGAAAGTATATGTAATATAAATATTTGACAAATGATCTTCTTCCCCTCTAACTCTATACATAGAGCTCTATAACTCAACAAGACAAAGCAGGAAAATAAAATATTTGAAGAGACACTTTATAAAAGAAGATATACATACACATAAAAAGACGTATAGAATAATTATCATAGACAGAAAATAAACATCATCAAAATATATCAGTGCCTAACTCTAGAGTAGCTGGGATCAAAACAAATGGTGGTATCCCACGTTGGAGACAGTAACCAAGACTCATAAATTGATACTGTGGATGTAAAATTCATACAACCATTTTGACAGTTCCTTGTAGAGTCAAATATGCATGTGCTATATTTACTGTATCCATATTTTTCAAAGAGAAAGAAAAGCAAATTGTCTCAAAGATCTTCATAGAAATGGCCATGGGTCATAACAATCCCAAACTGGAAATAAACCAAGAATTTATGAAAAGATTAATGAAGAACTGAACATCATATACATAGGGCCAGACATGACTCAGAATAAAAAAAAGAACCAGTACTAACACAGGTTGACAGCATAAAGCATGGATCTCAAAATTGCTGGCCTGAGTAAATAATCTAGATGAAAATAGCGCACACCACTTGATCCCTTTTACAGGAAATTCTATACGGAATGAACTGTTCTGTACTGACGGAAAGCAGATCAGCAGCTGCCTATGGTAACAGAGGTTGTCTGCTAAGGTGAATGATGGACCTCTTTAGTGTGCCAGACATGTTTTGTGTCATACTCTGGCAGAGGTTACACAACTGTATATTTTGTAAATATCATAAAATTGTATACATGAATTTGCTAAATTTGATTATGTTTAAGGTTAACCTCAAAAACACAGCTTTGCAGCATAAATTATTTCTTTTGATGCCTGTCCATTGCGTTTACATAGTTTCATTCAGTGTTGTCACAGTTTCAAAGTACGGAATACGGATATGAGGAATGAGAAGGGAAGAGAGCTGGCTATAGTTATAATCAGCTTAGGTACGCTTACAAAAGTCATTGATTCCTACATATATACAAAAGTATAGTGAGAGCTATAATGACCACTTGTCTTCTACCTACTGTTGAGGCCCAAAGACAAAATAGATCTAGGAATGTAGTGAGGGCCAGAAAGAGCATGTCTCCTGGTTCTAAGATTTTCATGTCATTTTTCCCAGTGGGACTTTGCATGTGACTCACTTCTCCTCTTGAAAATACACAGCACCGTCACAATAGCTTTATTCTACCGTAGTGGACTAGACCTATGATAAAGGGCACTTGCTCTGTCAGTTGCCCGGAAGGCAGCTGCAGGGATATCTTCAGACCAAATGAAAAGAACTACTCAATTGAAGGAGAAATGGGAGTTTGTCCAAACACAATGACAACACTGAACTTTTGGCTCCCCCTCCCCCACCCGCTGAGGATGGAGTTACAATGTGTTACCGGTAGGAAGAAAACTAAGTTCTATCTGGTAATCTTAGAAATTGGCAAGCAAAAGTTTTAGTGAATTTGACCTTTTAGATACTCACAGTTCAAGAACACAGCCATTACATATGGAAATCTGAGGTATCTTTTTGTCATGATTTTGTTAAAAAGTAATGTGTATTTCTTCTTCTGTAATTATATTCTCTAAGTAATAATGAGACGACACGTAGATGACCAGGGAAACCAAGGAACAAATTCAATGAATGGAGCACTTATTTAAACCAAAACCAGTAAACCTGGATGTATCCATGAATCTTCCTTCCTGAGATTACCAATAGCTTCACTCACTCTCTCAATTAACATTTTAAAAGACTATAGCATGAGCCACAGATAAGTTTTGATTTTATCAAGCTACAGAAACTCTGGAGTTGCTTAATATACTCAGGATGTCCTACAACATGCATATTCAAACTAAAATCAGATCTTTATCAGATAAAAACTAGAAAAATAAAAAAGCTTCAGGAATGGGAGCTTAGCACGTATCATGGCATGGATACGAACTGTCCCCTGAAAATGTTTGCATATTGAAAATGTGGATTGTTATATTGGCATAGTGCGGAGGTGGGGCTTTGCGAGACTCCGGGATCATGAGATGTATAATCCAGATGTTAGAGATAGAACTCACAAGTTAAGAGCACTGATCACTCTTTTAGCAAAATGGAATACATTTCCCAGTTTCAACGCTGGCCACTAAACGGCTAGTTTTCATATAACTTCAGCTACAGCCACCCAACGCACTGTTGTGGCCTCTGTGGGCAGTGGCACTCATAAACACATACCCACACACTAACACACATGAGTATGAATAATATCTTAATGTATTTTTAGTAGTCAGTCAGGAGGGATAGAATTGTCAGGGTATGACTGCATGGAAGCCTGGTGTACCTGAGGCATGTCTCTGCTGAAAATCCTGTTTGTTCTTGTCTCTGCTCCCCAGAACCCCTGAGATGAGTAACACTCCATGTGATGTACTCCGTACTTTAATGAGCTTCTATACCAGAGGCTCAGAATAATCTAATGCCTGCAAATTGAAGCTTCTGAAAAATCAAAACTTGTCAAAACTTATCAAAAAAAAATCAAACATCCCTCTTTAAGTCATTCTCTGATATGTTTGTCATAGTGACAAAAAAATTTGACATAGCATACTTCAAAACCACATCATGACATAAGAAGGTCAAGTGTTTTTCATCTGTGTCAATTTCTGTTTGCCAACTTTTGTTCCATGCATTACTGCACCTAAAACCCGTAACATTTATGTTTTTTTCTAGATTGAATATTATGCCTGAGGAGATATAAATGATGATGTCATGGCTATGATTTGAAGCAACTTATTTGCTTTATAAGAAAATAATTTGGTAATATTATGTTTACATTCTGGCAAATGTACTGTGGAAAATCTGCTTAGATGTTGGTAGCTTTAGAGATCGGCTTCTATGGATGGGTTTGCATGTGAATTTAAAGGATGGGTTAAATATGTGAGGAGATATCTCTTCATCCATTTAGGTATCTTCTCTGTGACCATTCCTATAGATAGAGACCTTAGCTATAGTCTCATTTCCTGTTTATTCCTTTATTAATACAACAAATCTAAATCTTTCTATATTTGTGGGTATACAGTTTATGTTGATTACTGTGTTAGACTCTAGATTCATTATTTTTAATTATTACTGTAATAGGTTGATACAAATCCAATGGCTTAAGGCAACAAACTTAGTCTGAAACATATCAGAAGTGAGGTCAGAAGTAAGGACAAAGGAAAACCATTAGTTGGGTGGCATTTCTTTTGGTATTGCTCTGTGAGAATTCATTTATTCTATTCTTAAACTTCAAAGACCATCGACATGCCTTCTTCCATCAACTAAGCCATCAGCAATGCCACATTTTCTTCCTGTCTCCTCTGATTTCAAGGGTGCTGTTCATTACATTTTGCTCCTTTGGATAATCAAAGCTAATCTCCACATCTCAGGGTCATGTTTAATCGTATCTGTCACATCCCATGGAAAACAGTGTATTCATAAGACCTGGATGTCTTTATGTGAGCACTATTCTGCCAACTACATGCATCTGTCTCCACAATCTACTTGTATTCTTGAAGTCCATAATGGCGCTTGACTGTGGCTGTCTCCTGCTTGCAATCATCTGCTTCACTATGATCTCAGAGATTAGTCTGCACATTGCCCACTGCTGATTGACTCTTGGGGCAAGTAGCTATTTTGAGAAAGTAACTTATTTTAAATATCTCATTTAAAAATGAATCACCATATATTTGAAGGTAATTATATACATCACACACACACACATATATATACATTAAAATTCACAAAGGATAAAGGGAAAGTATTGCTAATCTTCAGAGTTTGCACTAGAGGCCAACTGATTTTCCATAGGAAAAGTCTGCTAACTACATCTTGAACATAAATTCATTTTGTATTTGAAAACATATCTTTTTTTAATCATAATGTTTTTATTTCAATTATATGACACTTCAGTTCACCTCAGATTTCACTGACGTTTTGGTCTCTTAGCATTCCACTCTACATGGAACAGTAGTATGAGCTCACATGATTCAGTAACACATCAACAGTAGTCATACAGTACATGCCCTTGTGGTTTTACATTACAGTACTTATTAATTCAGCTTGCCAATTATTTTCTAAATGCTTCCTTATATAGAAAATACATACTTACTTCAGGCAGACAAAATAACTTTCCAAAAAGAAAATTGGGAAATAACAAATAGAAGTGTTTATACCAACCACAAAATGTTGGCCTATAATCTAATGAGTCCTTTGCATAAGAACAAGCAGTCTTTTGTATCCTTTTTAATAATAAGTAGACATTCAGACAGGAAGATAACTTTAAAGTTAAAAAAAAAATTATGACTGTTTCTCCTAAACACTAAAGTGGGCGATGTAATTTCAACTTGTCATCCACAGAGAAAAATAAAAAATAAAATATTCATATAAAATGAATTTAGTACATCACCTGCATGACATGATATAAAGATCTTTGATAAAAAATTAATTTGGGTACCATTGGCGACAAGATCCAAGAGCTCTGGTGCGAATAAATCACTTTCGTGAGGTAAAGGCATGTGGTCTCCCTGTGTTTTCTGGAACATACCTGAGACCCCGACATTATTAATCTTCATCTTGAGGGGAAAGTCCTCCATCTAGCTCCTTTAAATAGAATACCATACAGGGTATTACGTCACTAGGATCAAATATGAAAATATATATACTTTAATAAGACGCATTTGAATATTCACTGCTCATAGCGCAAAGGTCTAAGAATCTGATCATTTCAACACATTTGACTGAGAACATCCACACTCAATCTGAAGCAAATGCTCAGGTTTGACCTTCAGAATGGAATGCAGATGTGATAATGACGTAACGTCATGCAATGGCATCTAGGTGATCAATGGTTAAATATAAACCTACAAGTAACAGTCTAAAACTTAAAGTAGTTGATACTTGGTGATTGATAGATATGTGGCACGGCCACAGAGAGCAGAAGGTCTGGTCCATGAGCTTCAGCAGTGGAGCTAGTAGAAGAGTGCAGTTTCTGATACAGCTGATACCTGAAGGATGGAGTTTAATGTGCTAAGTCCTTGGCCTACGCTGAAACTCACTGTCCCCCACTGCTGCCTGCTTCTGCCTCCTCCTGAAATCCTTATTTTTGCCATGTCCAAACTCCCATCTTGTCTGATCCCCACTTTCTGAAATGAAGTCCCCCAGGACCCCTGACAGGTCACAGTTGTCTAGGCTGAGGCCATCGACAGCCTTCAGAACTGTCTGGACTGGATGTTGGGAGCGCACATAGTCATCTTCACTTCCTATCTGAGAGGCATCACTAGCATCTCTTGGGAGACCTTTCTTTCCCATTTGGAATTTGGCCCCACACTGCAGACTATTCTAGACATCTGTGGGACCGTGCGCAGGGCCCTCTATAACACATTCTTCAATCTCCTCACCAGATTTGGTGCCTAATGACTGAGACATATCAGTGTCAAACATCACCATGTCTCCGTCAGCTGTCACCTTCTCTGCCTGGGTTTTCACACCACCTTCCTCTTCTTGCTTCTGTTTTCCATTTAAACAAGTCTTAGGATCTTCTGGATAATAGACATGTTCACTGCTTCCTGCTCCCATGTCCTGTTCTGGGTTTCTGCCACCTGTTTCTCGGCAGTGAACTAGACCTGTTCCTCTTCATCCATGCCACCTACTTCTGTGTTCTGACACTTTAACTCCTCACTGGCATATTTGCAGGTTTCTGCAGGGACTGAGGTGTTTTTCTTTTTGTTCTTCTCGGCCTTCCTCTGTAGCAAATCCAACGCCTCTGCCTGCTGCTCGGTCTTTTCTTCATTGGATTCTTTCCCATGACGTGGTGCATGCCTAGCATCTGTGCTGCCTAAACCTGTTGTGTCCTGATGGTTGCTCTGAACTATGAGAGCCTCAGGGGTGGCATGGACTTCTGCCTGGATGAGTCTCTCATCCCTTACTTCTGTGTCCCCAATCTTTATAACAACATTTTCCTCACCTGCTTGTGGGCTCTGAATGAGGGCCTCCTCAGGGTCAGCCACTTCTCGGGCGATTTCTCTCTCTGAGCTCTGCCCTACCCCATCATTCACACATCTTCCATCATGACTCACTGAGCCTTCACTCTACTCCAAAGGACCAGAGGCCACTGGACACACTTGTTCCCCGGCTGCCCTTGGGTCTGCACAGTTCACCTTGTCAACTTCCGGTGTTTGCCACAAAACTTGATCTGGGCATGGTTGGAAGCTAACTTTTTCCAAATCTGTTTTCAAATCCTCTTGCTTTTCTTTAGCCTGATTATCTATAGAGTTTTCACTTTGTTTTGTTTTTGTTTTGTTGTTGTTGTTGTTGTTGTTGTTGTTTTGATACCCAATGTGGCACGCCCTGACACTTCACTATCCAGACCTCTCAGGCAGTTGGCCTGTTCAGGAGAGTTTTTGGTCCTACCATCTGGTTGTTTGTGACCTCACAGGACTCCATCTGCTCTGGGGTTTTTGAGGAAAGAAGTACTCTCTTCATCTTGGTTCGGCACCTGCTCTTCACACCTGCCCTTGTTAGTGGTCCTGAGGATAGGACACTGTCTTCAGTGGGTTTCTGGTCCTCAGCGTTCTCACCAGGATGTGACACCCCTCTGTCTACACGATCCTTTACTGTGCTGCGTTTAGGCTGTTCTTCTCCCCCTGCCCCCCCAGCTCCCTCACATTCTCCACAATTTTCTTTTTCACCTCCACTTCTTTGGCTTTTCCTAGTGCCCTCTCCCTAGCCAAATGGACAGCAGTCAGCTCCTTGCTTGTTATCTTGGTACCCAATGTCGTTTACTGTGCCTGAAGTCTCTCCATTGGTAGCTATTTCCGAATTTAGGATTATTCCATGTTTCTCAAGCATTCCTTCCTTTTGCCTCAGGGCCTCTTTCACTTTAGCAAGCTGGAACTGCAGGACGCCGTGAGCATGCTTCTCCCTCTCCAACTCTTCGCTCTTCTCTGTGTACTGCCGCGGCGACTAGGCCAGCTGCTCTTCAAGGCCCAGCCGATGTTCTTCAATGTATATTTAGTTGGTCTTTTCATTGTCTAGCTGGGTGTTGGAGACCAGGGCCTTCTTTTACTTCTCCTCAACTTCGGCCAGTGAATCCTTAATTTCCCTAATGGACACCTCGGTGTCCATGGTGATGGAGATATCTCCACTTCCTCTCTGGGAGGAAGTCCGGCCCAGAAAAGCCAGTGTGGCTGCAGACAGGCAGGGCATGTTACAGGACCCCTTCTCAGTAAGGTCTTTCTTCTACCTCCTTCTGCTGCCGTTCCAGCTTCTTCCTCCGGATCTCTCGAGCCTCAGCTTGGGCTGTACACTTCGCCTTCGCTGCCAGCCTGGCCTCTGACAGTTTTTGCACTTCTGGACTCAAACCATCGATTTCTTCGTTTTGCGTGCCTGGTGAGCTGATCATGTTGCCAAAGTGTAGACCAACTTCCCACCCACAAGTTCACACCATAGGCCCACTCTGTTGTCCACAGGCGGAGCGATCTCAGCGAGGCCACATTCCCAGATCCAGGAAAGAAGTCCAGGCAGAAACAGAACTCACCATGATCCCTCTTGGCACACCCCTCTCAGACATTGGTCTCCGTGGTTCCCCCTGAAAACATCTTATTTTTCATTATCAGACTGACATAACTGACTTCTCACCTCGAAGCATTCTAAACAATACCCTGTTATTCATCAGTAGTATCTGTGTATTAGTTACTTCCAAATAACTCATACTTTGTGATGATTCTACTTACCTCATGGCACTTCCTATCTCTAAATCTTTTCTATCATAAATAAATCCTTAAGTATAGTTTGTTGTCATTTCATTACACTCCCATCCAAAATTTAAGGGTAAGAGATTTCTGCCACTATTATATTTTATTTTCTCCATTAATTAATTACTTGTATATTTCAAGCAATCTCTACATATACCAAGTTGAGTTTATTGTTGTTGTTTTATTTGGGGGGGGCTGCTTGCTTTTCAGTTGTTTGTTTTTTATTTAGAATAACATTTTTATAACAACAAAAGAATGAAACAAGATAAAAAAAATAGTCTAGAGTGACTTCTGTGAAATTCCAGATTCAACACAGGCCACACAAATTCAGCTGTACACCAAGATACTGCTAGGCAGATACAGGGTGTAGGGTGTCTGGCAAGGATATAGGAGAGTCCAGGATTCAAGCCCAAGATCATGCTCTTTCAGCTACATCATTCTGCTAGGTAACATATCACAAAGTATCTAATATTAGGCAAAACTTATTCATGTATGAACTAGCCTCCAGCTTTTGCTGAAAACCTTCCTGAATGAGCTTAACAGGTTCAAACTGATGGGGGAAAAGAATCAAACATTTTTTTACCAAACTCAGTAAAGTTAAGTTGTGATCTATGAGACGGATATTCCCGAGCAATTTTCTATCCACATTAAAGAAACTTTGAAAGAGATGAATGCTCAGAGCAGAGTAGGCATAAGTGCTTAATGCTAAAGGCAGCCAGGCAACACAGATGCATGAAGCTTTAAAAGCTTTTTGTGTCTAAGGTGGTAACCTTTGGATAGGAAGGGTGAGGCTGTCGGTTCACCAAAACCCAGCACTTCCCCTCAAGTGTCTGTCTTGCCCTTCCATGCACATTAAGTGCCCTCTCTCAGCTCCTTTGTCCATTACATAAAGCTTTTCAGGAAACATCATTCCAGACAGATGTTTAACCTCAGGCTCTAAGGGGACAGTGTTGTGAGGTACTAGGTCTGTTGATTAATTTTACATATACACACACGATAATGGAGTTTGACACTGAGGCCCTTGCACTCCGCCAGCTACAGAAAGTAAGAAAATAGTTCAGGCAAATCTGCACCAATGTGAAGTTATCTGTGAGCAAGATGACTTTCAATGGAATTCTCGAAGATGGAACTGATTCTTTTTCTTCAGCATGCATTGGCAGGGAATTGGTCGAAATTATCTTAAATATTTCAGGGTTTATTTCTGTAATAAAGCACCCTGTTTTGAAACAGACTTGTAGATAATGCAAAACATGTCAAAGCAAATGGAAAATAAAATCCAATAATAACAATATGATATGGGAAAAATTTAATACTATCAATACAATTGGTTGGCAATTACTATTTAGTTCAAAGTTAAACCTTATAATTTGTGTCTAATTATTTGTGAATATCCTGTGGGAATTTTATCATATTATAATATTACATTGGATATGATAGTATTTTTAAATAGTTGGTTTTAAGTTATTGAATAAAATGCATTTTAAAATTTCTATGTATCAAATTTTCCTTCTCCTGCTGGTGAGTAAGCTCTTTCCCCAACTGGAAAAATAAAGACAGGAAGAGTTAGGGGGGTCACCATTTAAAACATTTTTCTAAAATATTTTTAAAATCTAGGCATGCAAGGACATGAAAATGGAGATCTTAAAGCAGAAGAAAGCTTGGATGGAAAGTCAATGGTCAACAAACTTCCTAGTTTGAGGTACTTTCTGTCAAGGATGATCTTGAGGCTGAGCTTGTTGAACTGTTAAAATGAAGATCTTGGGTAAATCCCACCATTGTTGGCTGAAAGGCAGACATCCTACACACATGGAAAGGAGCCATGACTCACACCAACTAACATCTCCATCAGATTAAGCCGGATTAAAATGACCTGTCTATATAACCAAGCATCACTCCAGAAGCAAAGTAAATGTCACCATTAAAAAGCCTAGGGAAAAAAAATCTCAAGCTCTGCAGATAATTAATAAAAACTGGCTCAACATTGCTCTAATTAAGGATATTTAAATATTTCCTGACAATAAAATGTGTACCAGCAACTGTTTTTCTTATGTATTTATCTAGTCGCTTTCCAGCCTGATCCCAGCCCCCTCACTCCTCTCATCTCAGTCCGTCCTCATCCTTCGTGATCCCTTCCCCCATTCCCCCCTCTCCTTCTCAGGGGAGCAGAGATCTTCAAGGGGTACCAATGCACCCCGGCACCTCAAGTCACAGCAGGACTAAAAGCATTCTCCCACTGAGGCCAGACAAGGCCTCCCACCTAGGAGAAAGGGATGCTGAAGCAGGCGACAGAATCAGAGGAAGCCTCTACTCTCATTGTTAGATGCTGCACATCTGTTACAAGTGTAGGGCCCCTAAGTACAGCACGCGCAAGCTCTTTGGTTGGTAGTTCAGTCTCTGTACGCTTCCGTGGGCACAGGTTAGTTTATTCTGTAGGTCTTCTTGTAGTGGTTTTGAAGTCCCTAACCTGTGTTGACGTTTCCAAGTGTTAGAGATTTTTCAACATATTTTGAAGTTAAGCATCACTTATGCCTAATTGCAAAGTGAAGGCTCACAGATGTTCTGTGAGTTACAAAAATCATGCAGTTATAAGTCACTTTATAAGTTAGTATTGAAAGCTGGATTGTTTTCAAAAGCCCTTTTTGTGGGTGAGGTTGATGTTAATTCTCATAGAATGTGTTAAGAAGGATGTACATTAGGACAGAAAGCAAAAGGATCTGTGAGAATCTGTGGGAAGAGAGATAATTAGCTCCTGTGAAAGGCAGTGGAATTTGGCACAAGTTATAAATAGCAAAATGAAGTCTCACGAAATACTTATGAAAAGAATACATAACCATTAAATGATTAATTCAAATAAAATTCATTGAATGTTTACCATTTGCAATTATAACTACATATTTTAATTAAAATATACTTATATAAATTTCCCCTTTCATTTCCTCCCTCCAACTCTTTCCATGTATGCCCTGACACTCTCTCAAATTAATGGTCTAATGGCCTCTGCCTCTTTTGCTTTAATTGTAGGGATGTATATATATATAATGTTACTTGTATGTCTATGAAGACTGACTACTTTGTATTAGATAACAAAATGGGGACTATTTCTCTTTTTCTCAGCATTCCTTAGCTGACTGAAGTTTTTTGTCTAGGATTGGGGCCTATGTGATTTCTGTATTTGTCTTACTCATTCAAGTCTTGTTTATATAGACATGTTGCTGAAACTTCAGGGGCCTAGATTCCCTGGTGTTTGTGGGAGATTAAATCTCACAACAGACTCACTATTCCTCTGACATTTACATGTTTTCTATACTCTCTCCTTGAATGTTTCCTAAGCCTTAGGTGTAAGAGTTACTTTGTAGGTGGACCAGTTCTGGCTGAGCACCATATGATATATCAGCTGTTCTCTGTATTTTGATTGATTGTGATTTACTGCAATGGTCTCCATCTGCTATAAACAATGATTTCTTTGTCAACTGATAGGAATTACACTTGTATTTGGGTATAAGAGTAAGTATTTATAATTCAGTTAGAAATCATTCTAATTTAGTAAATCAATTGTTGTAAGTTCTCCCCCAAACCCATGATCTCACTAGCCCTGGGTAGTTGGCTAGGTTTCCAGTAATGAGCTTAATTTCTCTTTTCTTAAGTGGGGCTCAACTGTAATTAAGGAGCTGTTTGTTAACAGCAAGATATGAGCATTCTTATTGCATCTTTTGGAATATCTGGCCATGCTGGTCATTGTTGTAGGTATCATTTCTGCATAAAACTACTGGTTGCTTCCCTACTGTGGAATCTCATATAGTATGTTCTAATACTATGAAATACAGCCCTTAGAGGAGTGGCTTTGAGGTTAGCTCAAGCTCAGATCATCTAGATTCTGCTTTGGACGTGTATGTTGTCTCCACCAAAAGAAAGTTCTACACAAACCAAGGACAATAAAAATATTCTACAATGCTTTGAAAGTCTTGTGGATTCTTCTGACCAATGAGTTGGAAGACAGTTTCTGATGACCTGTATTGTGTTTTTATTAGATAATCTGTGACTCTTGAAGGGAATATCACCAACCTGGTAGGAAAATTTTATTTAAATTGTAAATGTTTCTTATTCACATTTCACTATTTTTAGTTTTGAGATTAAAATATATTTACAGTATTTCCTCTATTCTACCTCCAAACCTTTACATATAGCTCTCCTTTCTCTAATGACCATGGCCTCTTCTCATTATTATTATATGCATAAAGACATATGTGTATATAAGCATATTCCTAAGTCTATCATGTTAATGTATACACATACACATATATGCATCATGAAATTTCAAATAAACCAGTAATAATTTGATTCTATATACTTTTGTCCAGATACATTTACTGTTTTCTTTTTTTTACCATTTCTTTTTCCTCTTACTTCCTATTGATCATCTTCATCTTCCCAATTTGCCCCCTGAATTTTTTTCCTCTTATTGATTAAAAATACTTGGACCTCACTATTTGCTTTTCAATTGGCCCCATAATTACCTTCCTGGCTTCTGAGTTTAGTCCAGCTTATACACTCTCATTTGAAAATGTGGAGCTAGAAATTACAGATGGGGGAATCTTCTCTGTTTCTATTTCTGGGGTCTGGGTTAACTTATTCAGTATATTATTTCCTTAATTCCATCTATTGACCTATAAACATCTATTTTCATTATAGCTCTGTAATATTTATGTGTGTGTGTGTGAGTGAGAGAGAGAGAGAGAGAGAGAGAGAGAGAGAGAGAGAGAGAGAGAATGAGAATGTTTTTATCCATTCATCAATTAAATAAAATTAACTTTTTTGAAAGACTAGCAATAACCAAACTAGACAAACTTCCATGACTGATCTATTATAGACTAAAGCCTGCTCTTGTGGGTAGTTAAAGAATAAGCACATAAAAACACTATTTATAAAATCAGATTGCTGATGATAAATTGATATTTATAACTAAGTCAGAGTGATACAAATGACAGATTATGAAATTTGTTCAAACTTTAGGATAAAGACAGCAAGTGTGACCTTAAGAGAGACTTTTCAGTTAATAAGAAGAAAATAATTCTATCTTTTTTCTTCTTTATGAATTTCTTTCCATTTCTGAAATCTGGCATTGTTCTCTGTTCGTAAATTTGTTAAAATAATTGTGATTCCAAAAAGTAAATTGAATGGAAACATATCAAAACATTGGGAATGATTACATCATAATTCATTGCTTGTTTTCTTATCAATCTGTAAAATTATGGGTTATTTAAAATTTAATATAATGAAAATAGACTACAAAAGTAGCAAAAGAAAATAATAACTATATGTGTATGCATGGAAGAAAGAAAAGCCCAAACAAGCTGACACCTGCACCAGCATTTTTTCCTTCTATTTATTACTTTTGAGGAAAGACCAAAATCATAACTTTTCACTGGGTTGTTTAGCAGCCTGCACCAAAATTAGATGGAAATCAATGTGCTAACTGAACTAATTGTAGCCAAAATTTGTGTTTGACTGCACATGTGCCTGCTAGAGCAAAGATTTATTAATGTCTACAAAAATATGCTCATGTGATGTAATTTAGCATGGTATTGTGTGCAATCATGACACTCGCCATGGTGAGTGCTGATAGAATCAGCCATCTGAGGTTCTTAGGAATGAGATTTATTTATGCACAATTGCATTAATTCTAAACAGAGACACTGAGATAAAGGGTCACAAAAAAAATCACAGTAAGAAAACAGTCCTCTACAAGGTCTAAACTGTTTCCAACACAAGTTTTTGAACTAAAAGGCCCCTGATTTCCAACTGCATTTCAATTCAATAACCTATAAAGTTTTATTTCAATTTCCAATTTGGAATTTTATAGCAACCACAAATTCATGTTATGTCTAATACTTCAAATCACTCAAAATATATGAATATTTACAATAGAAGTCATGTTGCTAAAAAACATAGTATCAAAATATGAAAGTAAATATACTGTGAAACACTTTTCCCAATTGCAACTACTTCTGTTTCACTCAGCAATAGTGGGTGTCACCACCACAGACATTTTCTAGCAAAAAGGAATTTAACTTTTCTTTACATTATTATAGTATAAAGGAGAACAATTTGGTTATAAAAGAGTAATGAAGTACTAATAGGGTAAATTCACTCCAGCATTGAAGGGGAAAAGTACTTCTGTTTAGATTGACTGTAAGCTACTAAATCACATTGTTGATTGCTAGAAAGAAAACTTTCATGGGTATAATTTTAAGTTAATCAAGACATAGTTAACAGGTTCTAGGACTCTTACATCTAAAATACTAAATGCCTATATATTATTTGAACCTCTACGCTTTCTGCTTAAATAATGATAAAGAGGACACTTAAGTGTTTGTAGTAGATTAGACTATCAATCCACAGCTGCGACCTCTAATTCTGAGAATGAGTTGGTGTCATAATTTGCTTTTATGTAAAATGTTTATTCTGTAGCATAACTAGGGAATTAATTGGGTTTTATAACTGAGGCCTTTTCAATATGTAAATAATATTCTTACTATCTTTTTCTACTAACTTTAGCTTATGTATATCCCATACACATTAAATCCAAACCATATTCAAATCATCTATTTTATTTCATTGTTACTTTTGAGGAGAATAAAAGAAAAGTTTAAAAGCTGAATTATAATCCAATGAATCCAAATCTTTCTATGGAAGCTTCCATTTGAAATAGTACTTTCAATAAGAAAGTAACCCTGGAGGAGGCCATTAAATGGGTACCACAATGCCACAGGACTACTGTCTTCATAAGAAAGAGAAGAAACCTCAGGGCTTCCTAACAGACACACCGAGATAAAGGGTCACAAAAAAATCACAGTAAGCAAACAATCCTCTGCAAGGTCTGAAGAATAGGCTCACCAGAAACAAATGCTGTTAGGACCTTCATAATGAACTTAGAAACTCTAGAACCATAGCAAAGATTTCAGTTGTTTCATCCACTCAATATGTGCTATCATGTATGGGGGTCTAAGTTAAATAAGACAATTATCAAGCAAGTTTCTCACGCATTCCCTTATGAGTTATCAGTGAATCAAAGATCACTTATTCTCTGTGATCACAATATGCAAAAGCTAAGGATTAAGATGAAGTCTGTAGTACCTTAAAGGTAATGACCAGGGAACCCTGAACAAGAGAAAGAAGCAATGGCTTGAGTGTTTTGTTTTATAAAATGAAATTTCCCTTTAGAGGACATTGAGACTCTATAGTGAAATCCAATCAATAATTTTCTTTTTTTCATTTTAAAAATGTGTCTTGTTACTTTACACCAGAATTCTAGCCTGTGGTTAGGAAGATGAATGTGGGTGGCAATTGGAAAAAATGCTCATCTGTTGCTAAGTATAAAGGCCTTGGAGACTTCAGAATTTAGTAATGCCAACTTGGTCAGACTCTGCACTTCCTCAGGGAACTTTGCAGTCCTGTCTATGACAGTAAGATTGTCTTTGCATGGACACTGACCATGAGCCAGTCAAGACTGTAGAAGCCTTTGTAAAATCAGGGCCTATTTGTCAAGAACTTTCTCCATTTGTTCTGATACTTGCCTATCTACTTGAATGTAGAAATGAATCAAATCATATGAATGATGAAATCCTTAAGAATTTCAGAAACCATAGTTTATATTGACAAGAAGAAAGTATAGGAAGAAGAATCCTCAGAAGGGATTCCTAAAGAAAAGAATCCTAAAGAAGTCTTCCAATGTTAGGCCCAGAGATGATATTCACTTACTGAGTTATTCTTAGAGAAAAAATGTGAAAATATAGGTCCAAATTACTTCCTAAAGTTTCATGCTTCTGTTGAATAGTCTATATTGAAAATAACCTTCGAGTTCCTACAAACATTTATAAATTTGTGGCAGCTTTGAGCACTTAAAAGTTGTGTGTCCTCACAAACAAGTAGGCGCTGCAATAATTTTTCTGTTTTCCAACTTAATCTAGCCTGTTCCTGATTCTGTCTGCCTAGACCTCCTTTCTCAGCATTTAAGATGGTTGCATTTTACATTTTTTTTTTTAGCATTTTCAGATGTGTAGTTCTACTCCTTACTCACTTTATTAATCAGTTCTCACTACTTTTTTGGAATTTATTCCATGGTAAAATAGGAAACCAGTAAGAAGTGGAGGCTCACTTATAAAGAGTCATGCCCTACAGGCTCCAAGTCATGAATACTACTGGATTTGAGAAACTGCTTCTTTTTGGTTTTCAGACACAATGTAGATCTAGTTTTCTGGTATATTGAGGTGGCAAGCTCACATTTTTATCTATAAGCAGAAAAGATTCTTTGGGCAATGATAAAAAACATTTTCTTGAGACATTCATGAGGTATAGAGACAGGGGTACAAAAAGTAACACATTTACTGAAAGCTTTATATAAAAAGTATTTCTGAATAAGTTGAAGATGAAAATACAAATATAAAAAATAAACAAAACATATTGGTGTAGACTTGACAGAAGACAATGTTGTTAATAAGAGAGCTAGAGTTGTGAACTTGTACTTTAAGGGTGTATTAGGCAAGCCTCATTTCCTTGTTGGGAGCATGTGAGGGGAGATCACTTTACAATGGTATGTAGGTAAAGGAAAAAGACATGTCTGTGCTTTCATTCTATTCTTTAAAACCATAATTACTATGTATCAAAAGTTAAATTTTTTATATTTTACATATTCATCTATATTATTTTATTACTTCAACACTCTCTGTAGACTTTCTGTCACATGTATATGGGTAAAAAGAAAATAATCTGAAAAACACCAACTGAATTCCAAGCCAGGGCTTCCCACAAAAGGTAATGATTGCCTTGCTGTTTGGGTAGTGTCTAGCTCCCTCAGTTCAGTCTTAGGAAGTCTGTGATGATAATGCAAATTGTGGATGCCAACTGTCATTCTACTTCATTTTCAACCTTTCTTAAGGATGAATAGTAGTAAGAAATATATATATATATATTACTCACAAGTGTCATGTGCATAAGTTCCAGATTGAAGCTACTTAACAGTGCTCTTATTAATGTTCTATTTCAACTCTTCACGAACACATTTTTGTTGGATATGTACCAAGACCTAAAATTGTAGAATCATAGAATTTGAAACTGTTGGTTTCGAAAGTGATTTCACTCACACTAGTAATTATAAGATGTGCAATTTGTTTCATTTCCTTGCCAACAATGGATATTTCCCTGTCTTTCCCATTTTTGTCATTGGAGGGCTGGCTAAAGATTTGCATTCTCCTGGCAGCTAATGAAGTTGTGCATTTTTGTGTGTTATTGGCAGTTTGGCTGGCCTCCTTTCTGAAGTATGTCTTTAGGTCCTCTTCCTATTCATCACAAGTTATCTTGTCTTCTTTAAATTTTCCAATGGGAATAGCAAACACTTTTTATGTGTGTATAAAACACATTAGCATGCAAATTAATTTTAATGAGTGTGTAAAACTTATAAGTTCATAAGAATAAAACATTAATATCTCCTATCCCTCTTTAGGGCTTTTCCCACCAACTTTCATTTTATTCTTGTTTAGGTTACTGGTGTGTTTTCGTTGTTTGTTTTTATTAAGACAAAGTCTCATAGTCTGGATTCTCATGTAACTCTAATTTTTTAGCATGATTTTGAATTTTTAATCTTCCTGTCTCCACCTTGGGGTTATCATGGTTAGAAGCATGCACCACTACATCTAATTTTCATGTTATATTTTAAAAAGACACAACTTAATTTTCATATAGACTGGTGTTTCATGTTTGTCAGTTTTTGCGATTTTCAAATGTTCTTTTCAAGAAATACTTGACGGACTTGTTGAAAATATTTTTTCTAATTTTTATAAAAGTTTTATTTTATATTTTATACTGACCACTCAAACTATAATGTATGGTTAAGATATCAATTCAAAAGTACTTCTCTCAATAATTATTAAATGGACCAAGATGATATATATTATAATTCTGTACAATAAGTGATAAACATTGTTGTGTTTGGAAGAATAAACAAGTATGACATTCTTTGATTTTTCTCTAATTGCTATTATTGTTCAGTATATTTTTACAGTAGTAATTCATTATTAATGACTATAGCATTTTGCCCAAAACAATATTTTGGTTATGTTACTTTCGAGTGACCCTCTCTTATTGTAGGCAATGGCTATACCTTGGACCTATGCCTCTACTCTGTTATAGTTTCTTAGTAGATTATAAGACATGTTTTTATAGGTCTTTCACCTAAATTTTTCTGTGAATTTGTTCTGGTTATTGTTAGTTATTTGCATTTCTAGATGTAAATATTTAACATGTTGGATTTTGTAAAATTTATCCCTGATAATTTATACCATTTAATTATAGTTTATTATAAAGAGAATTAACATTTTAATGATTACTATACATGAATCCACAAATAGCATTCATATATCAAGAAAATGAGAATATTTAATTGCTCTAATTATGAGTTATGTTTTTGATAGAGAATAGCTCCTTCCTAATTTGTGTTAAATGTATTACTAAACATTGAATGACTTATATAATAACTTAATTTTCTGCACATTGGTACTAGTGTAAAAGCAATAATTATCATATTTATCTTTTACTCTAAGTAAAAAAAAAGTTCTGCAAGAAAATATTTTATAAAGGATCTATTATATAATTTATATGTGTTTTTGTGTTGTGCTCATGGATCTATGCAGAAGCCCACTTGTGCTCCTATGGAAGGCACAAGATGCTATCAGGTTCTTTCAGGTAGAGTTAGAAGCAGTTACAGAATGTTTAGCTTGTCGCGTGAGTATTAGGCCCTGACATCTAGTCTTCCTGAATGTACAGCAATCACTGTTAGCTACTGAGCCATGTATCCAACTCCAGCTGTACGTAATTCTAATAACTGGTGTATGACATTTTCTGGATAACCTTATCATATATATATATTTGATGTATGAATGTATATATTTACAATTTTTGTAATTTAAAATATATATGCCTTAATACTCCAGATTTACCCAAGTATTCTAGTTCACTTAATCTTGATTTTCTACACCTAGTTGTATTAATTCTTAAATGAAATCCAAAAACCAGTTTGAATATTTTAAACTTTTAAGTTTTATTTATTTATTTATTTATTTATTTATTCACATTACATTCTTGTCATAGCCACATCATTCCTTGCCTTCCAGTCCCACCCTCCCACCCTCTCCCCTGTACCCCTTTTCTATTCATGAGAAGAGGGGAGCCCCCTTCTTATCCACCAAAGCTTCAAATCATAGTAGGACTGAGTGTATCCTCTTCCTCTGTGGCCTGGCAAGGCAGTCCTGCCAGGGGGAAGTGACTGAAACTCTGGCATAATAGTGTTTGGTGACTGTCCAGGCAGTAAACTGTTTCAGCCATTTTTCATTTTGGAAGCTGCTAACCTGAACTTCCTGTTCACTCAGGTAATGTTGGAGTACTTTTCCCTTGTAGGAACCAGGCCCGACTGGGCTGCCTGCCTGTCTTGTTGTTTCATGTCCTGTTTCTAGCAGCTTCCGTGTCTGTGTTTATCTTGGTTAGCTAGTCATGTTTACTGCCCTGAGAATGCACCCCTCCCTTCCTCGAGATTTTTCCTCCTGTGTGCAATCACCTCTTGAGGGATTTCACCTGGGAGGAGGATTCCTGTTTTGCTGCCTATAAGAAGGCTCTTTGGAACTCTGAGGGAAGGAGAATAATAAACCACTGCCGCGGCTGCTGCTCTCTTAGCACGAAGGACCCGCTGTGTTAGTGTGTGTGTGTGTGTGTGTGTGTGTGTGTGTGTGTGTGTGTGTGTTAAATCCGCAGTCCCTTGCCCTCGACTCGGTGGCGCGGGCGCCACAGTCCCTATAAAAGACAGATATATGACAGCTTGTAAGGCTCGGGGAATATACCAAAAGAAGAATCTGAAAAGAATGTGAGAGTTGGACCATAGGTGTCTTTTGGACATAAAATAGCATTGAATAATAATTGGGAAAACATTGACTAATGTTTTAAAGTTTGTCATTCTAATAAAGTGCTTACAACTTGAAAGCAAAGCACTATTAAAGAAAGTGACTACTATTAGAATTTTAATTTAAACTTGATTGATTGATTGATTGAGACATGGTCTCACTAAAGAGTCCAGAATGGCCTGTAACTTGCTATGAAAAGCAGACAGGCCACAAATTCACAGAGATCTGAATTGTTTAAACCCGTGATTTAGCATGTCAAATCATACACACACTCTAACATGAGTTTCCAGGTTACCTGCCAATACATTGGTAGCCTCAGTATCCTACAAGCATAAGAACAAAGCCTGAATTTTCAGATATTGCTAAGATATTTATCAGAGGTTCGTTTTGTTGGTCAACAGTTGGAAAAGTGGGTGAAATACAGGCTAGTGGTGATGGAATAGGGATAGATAACCCAGTCATGATGTTTCTGTGGGAAAAAAAAAGTATTGATTTTCCTTTCATCACTGATTTCTTCTTATATCTTTAAGTGAGAGAAAAGTCAATTCATCAAAAAGCTGGCATACTTCTGAACTGCTTCACAATTGTGATGGCACTTTCAAGTCTCAATTCTAAAACGAGAAGAAAATTCCTAAAAGGTAGAAAGAGTAGTTGAGTATACACACACACACACACACACACACACACACACACACACACACACACAGACACACACACACACACACACACACACACACACACACACACACACACACACAGGGGCGGGGAGGGAGGGAGAAAAAGATTGCAGTGAACGTTTTCCAGGACTAGACTCTCAAAATTCAGGTCTGAAGCTAGCATGCTACACTCCAACTTACATTCTGAAGGTCATAAACTTCTCTCTGATATATCTGACCCTCATTTCCAGTTGGTGCCATCTCCTGGCATGTGAAACACATAAACTAGTAAGGATTAGCTTCTTGGTTCTGTCTTATAAATCTGACACATAAGCATTTCAGCTTCTTAATTCTAGGTAGATATTTTCCTATTAATATACAATCCAACTGACCTTCACGTAAAAAAAATCACTATTATCTCTATAATAAAACTTCCTTAATGCTCAAGTGAGCTATTACAGTCATTGGTAAATATAGTTACTATCTATAGGGATTTTCAGAATAGTATACCTAAGTTCACGTAATGAGTAATCCAGCCATAAGAGTTTTTTACTCTGAAGCCTCTATATAATAAAATTTTATTCATGAGTACAAGAGACAGAATTTCTCTAGAATAATGGATTTTTGCATTTTAAAAAATTCTTTTTGTTTTCAAATTTTCACTCATGCATACTGTGTTTACATTATTTCTACACATCTTTCCTCTCCCTCCAATTCATCCGGTCTCAAGATAGGTACATAGATCAATATATATATATATATATATATATATATATATATATATATATATATATATATGAATCCAGAGCAACTGGATGATAGCAGAGCAACTGGATGATAGATAGATAGATAGATAGATAGATAGATAGATAGATAGATAGATAGATAACAGATATATTGATGGATAGTGTTGTTCATATTGGACATATGTTTAGAGATGACCACTTGGGAATGTAAACCCTATCAGGAATCTCAAACTTAGAGAAAAGCAGTTCTTTTACAGCTATATACTGCCTGTATCTCTTCAGATCAGTGTGAGGCCTCGAGAAATTTATCCCATCCAAATCGACATGGTGTGGTCATTTCACAGACCTTGTTTAGATAGCAATATTGTTGAGACTTCTGAGATCAATTTCTCTGCCATGCTTTGCAGCAGCTACCTGGAGCTTGTGACACTTGCAATCCTACTGTTCTTCCTTCTGTTTTGTCATCGGATCCTTACGTTTACAGGTGTGCTGTAGCTGCATTCGTTTGGGCTATGGCACTTGCCTATCACCTATTCTCTGTATTTTTTTAACCAGTTGTAGATTTCTCTATTAACTTCCATTTATTCCTAAAGGAAGTTTCTTTGATGGGGGATGAGAGGTATTATGCCACTAATTGCTCAGAGGTACAACTGATCTTCTGGTTTCTACCAGTTAACTCAGGCATTTAAATCTTATTCCTTCTCAAGTCTCTGAGGGGAGTTAGTTAGGGGACCAGATAGTTTAGTTTTATAATCAAGCTTAGCTGGTTAGGGGATCAATCTTTTTAGGTCAAGATAAAGGATTTAATTTAAGAGAGATGAGAGATAATGGATATAGAATTTCATTCAGAAATTTAGACCCAACAAGATAAGAAAGATGTTTATTTCAAATTTGATAAATACAAATAGCCAAATCACTATGAATGTAACATTTATATAACCCATAGTTGTCTCATGGTTGTCCCTGCTGTATGTATTTTATTTGATTCATGTGTAATAAAATAAATATATATGTTAAAAAAGAATAAAGTATACCAGATAATCATTTGGACTTGCCAGTCATGAAATGGGAACTCACGGAATGAACTCTCAGTAGATGAATACATGCTAGCAACTTCTGCTGAGGAACTGTGACAATATTTTGACAAATAAGAACGTGAGGAATTCATGACCCGAAAAAACTCTTTATGCAAAGTATTCAAAAACAAATGTTTCTGCAGTAGGTATTTGTGTATTTGTGTCTATGGTCAGGTATTTTTCCTTTCTTATTTTTAATTTTAAAGAATTTTTAAGTTTCTTAATTGCACAAATGTGAGGTTCCTTATGAGTTTTCAGGCATGTTTATAAAATACTTTGATCATATCTACCCAGTACCTTGTCTTATCTCCTCTCTCCTTTACCACTAGTTATTATTCTAAAGTGATTTTTTTGTTCATGATTCTTTTTTATTTTTCTATGTTCATATTCTGTTTTTCAGAGAAAACATGATATATTTCTGAGACTGGCTTATTTCACGTAACACGACAGTCACCATTTCCATCCATAATTTCATTTTGCTATGGTGAGAAAGAACTCAGAAAAGTGGGCCAACTCATAATAGCTTCAAAATTAAGCCAACAAATAAAATCAATCCTAATATAATCTGAATCAAGGAAAGGAAGAGAAATCTATAATGGTAACTTTAAAACACAGAGTAAGGGATGGAAATATCGCTCAGCAGCTAAGAGCACTAGTTACTTTTATAGAGAATTAGAGTTAGACTCCGGACACAAACATTATACAACTCACCAACACTTGTAGATTTAGCTACCGACCCCCCCATCTCTCTCTCTCTTTCTCTCTCTCTCTCCCTCTCTCTCTCTCTGTGTGTGTGTGTGTGTGTGTGTGTGTGTGTGTGTGTGTGTGTGTGTGAAATGGTACTACTAGTGCTGTTTCTTATCACTGTGGCTCTGTAGTATAATTATTATATCAGGTGTTGCAATGCTTATGGTGTTTCTCTCTTTCACAGGATTGCTTTGCCTATTCAGAGTCAAAGTTCTTGTGTTATGTGACTTTGAACTTTTCAGTGTACAGATTTCACTGCTTTTGACTTGCCCTTAATAACATAGAATTTGCGGTTTAAGTTTCTTAGAGAAATATTTGAAAAGGATTAATGATTTATTAACAGAAATTGTGGAATAGCCAAATAGCTTCACTAATAACATTTATTATCTGTCCCAGAACTCAAAGATAAGCAGACATTATTAGTTTATTGAATTCAGCATATTTTTAAAAATTGAAAAGATGCATTTTTCTATTTATACCCAGAATACAATTTGTGGCTGTATTTTTAATAATCAAACTTTCAGAGCCAAGCTGGAGTTATTTAGTCTGTCTATATTTAAATTAAACCAAAAAGTAAGCAAATTTAATTGGCTAATTGCCTTTCAATTGGGCTTTATTTCCTTGATGCTAATGCAGAATTTCTAACACCACACATTATAAGAGTTGGGAAACTAGCACTTTAGTTTAGTGAAGATATTTAGTTGGGAAAAAGTTTGCTACTGAGAGAATACTAAAGCATAAACAGATATAGGCAATCTTTACATTTGAATCTGTTTTGTCCCAAAGAATATACCCTATAAACCTTGGAGGCACACAAATATGCAAATATTTATTTCAGTCCACTGTGTTTAATACTGTTACAGACTTGCCATCACAACACAGAGAATGACCAAGTAAATTCTGAGAATATTGCATGGTAACAATAATTATTAGCACACATTTTGATGTGTTCTACATGTTCCAGGTTGGAGGATAGTGTTATATATGAGGTTTATTTAGCATTCTATGTTGTATGCTAGTACAAATGATCTCATTCTATCATATTGCCCTGGAGAGTGGACAATTATTTCTACAGATTACAGATGGGAGACTCAGTATACTAAATCATCTGCATTTACAGTTGAAGCCCTTATGTGTAGTCTTTTACTTTTTGTTCCCCCTTTTGGAAAGTTAAGAATAAGTTATAATCACAGATGATTCTGAAAATGTGAAATGAAGTAGACAGAAGAGGAGAATAGGGATATTAATTCAATCAACAAGACATATGTAAACCAGCAAAAGATCAAACTGGGACTTTATGGAAACCAAAGATTTATTCATTGATTTTGAAAAAAATATATAGCCTTGAGTACTAAGAGGTAAGCTTAGACTGATAATGACATGGTGAAATGCCCAGCTATGTGTCTTCAATTTCTTTGGGCCCAAAAAGAAAGAAAGAATGAAAGAAAGAAAGAAAGAAAAGAGAAAGAAAGAAAGAAAAAAGAAAGAAAGAAAGAAAGAAAGAAAGAAAGAAAGAAAAAAAGAAAAAAGAAAGACAGACAGACAGACTTAAGCAAAGACATGGTATGGTGGTGCAGACCTGTAATCCCAGCACTCAAGAAGGCAAACAGTAGCAGATGTCTGTGAACTGAGGACATGCTGGTCTACAAAGTGATTCCAGGACAGCCAAGGCTACACAGAAAAACCTTGTCTTCAAAAAACAAAAACAAACAAACAAACAAACAAAAACCAACCAACCAACCAAAACTCCCAAAGAAATAGCATGGTTGCATTTAAATATTTTGAGCAAGTTCAGTTTGATCTGGTGAAAGAATATTTGAGTCAGGTTTTTATCACAATATGCAATAGGGAAACAGTAGTTGGTTGATAGGAAAGAAACATCTTCCATCACAAGGTGAGAGCCCATCTGATGAAAAGTAAGTGTTGCAAGGCAGGCCTGAGCAGTCTAGAATACAAGGGTTTCATCATTATCTTCCACAATACCAACTGCAACTAAAAATGATAGGTAAGGTTTATGGGATTAATACTTAGCTACACCAGCATAATGGAGCTCTCTAGAGAGGGTAGGACATGTGCATTTCCCCTAAAATGTATTAGAAGCTTGGCACGTTTTCTGAAACATAGCATACATTCAAATCATATTAATTCAATACATAAATGATTCTCCCATTGGTTAACTCACAGGACGTCTCGAAGATGAAAAATGTATCTAACAAACTCTGGCTTGATTAATATCTCTGATACCTACTTGAAGATATAATTTAAATATTGTAGGGAAACATCATTGTAGAGATAGTCATATTTTAGATTTGCTTACTGATTTGATAAACACTTATCTCAGACAATCCTTTCATATCTAGGTGACATCTTATCCTGACCATCCTTCATCCACAGCCTTCCACAAATAATTATCTACAATCCAATACTATCAGGAGAAGATATATTTTGAGAATTCTAGGCCCAAGTTTGCTGTTAAATGTGACCTGAAAAATAAATAACGCATCGACTTTAAAATTTCTTCATTAGATATTAAATTGTTTGTGATATAGCTGATAGAATTTAAATAGAAGCAGAGAGTCAACAGTGCCTTGCTATGGAGATGAGTTTTCATGAAAAAGATAGTTATAATGGAGCCAATATTTCATTGTCGCTTTTCAGAATAATGGCATTGTTACAGTCTCAAATTACTGCTCAAGTCTATATGAATGGCATTTTATATAAAAAATGTTCTGCCTATAGTGATCCTCACTACCATGTTTTGGTTTTCAAAATTTGCTGGAAAAATATTTTCCTACCCCTCTTTTGCAGAAATCAAGAATATTTTAGCAGGTTGGTATCTAAACACTTTTCTTCTTTCTTAAACTCAAAAGTATCAGTGAAGAGTGATAGTTCATATTGCATGTTGGAAATGAAATGGCGAGGTTGGAAATTGTTTTGCAGTTTCTACAATATGTCATGTTGATGTTAACCTTTTCAAAAGGAAATGCTTTGAGAAACTTTAATTACAAAAACAGCACACTCTGAGCTGAAAGGAATTTGGAAAAAAAAAAGGTGGGCAAAATGCTTTATATAGCGTTCTCAAGAACATCTGGTGAGCATAATCAATCAGATTAGAGTGCAGCACTTGATTAGAATTTGTATCCTGCAACATAAAGTAACTCTGTGTAGTATTGCTCAAATGGCTCCATTGCTTTGCGGAACTCAGGTTTTTTTCTCTCCTCATTTATATCTTCTATTGAGTTGTACATTAGAAAGCATCCGTGTGACTTTTTTTGTATTTTTGGAGAATTCTCCTTTTCTTTCCAACCTACAGCCTTCTATGCTTAAATTTTTTCTGTTCTGGCTATTCTCCCTTCTTTCTTTTCTCCTATGTTTTACTTTCCCATTCTTTCTTAAGCTGTTCCTGCCGTCACACTGCCTCCTTCCTGATTCCCTGATGTTCACGGGTGTATAGGTTAAATAAGCAGAATGACTAGACGTAAAACTTCAGGCATGTATGAGAAAAAACAGACAATGATTGTCTTTCTGGGCCTGGCATATCTCACATAGTATAATTATGCCTAGTTCCATGAAATATACTGCAAATTTCATGATTTCTTCACAGTGTAATAAAATACCATGTACACATGCAGCACATTTCACTGTGCACTCATCTGTTGGTTGGTTTTTAGAATGGTCTCAGGTCCTAGAGCAGAAGCACATAGAAATGTGGAAATAGTTGTATAGAAGTGCAGAGAATCCTTTGGCTAAACTAACAGGCATGACAGCGCTGGGTCATAATGTACTCCTCTTTTCTTTTCTTTTTTGGAAACCCTAGAATAATTTTCAAAGTGACTTATTAATTTATACATCCTCTAACTGTGTGTATACATTCCTCATTTCCCTTATCCATACCAGCATTTGTTGTCAATTGCATTTTTATGGCTGTTATTCTGAATATGCAATATTAATTTAAAATTTTAATCTGGAATTCTTTACTGACTGAAGATGTTGAACACTTTAAATGCTTTGAGAATTTTAAACAATGAGATTTTTTTGAATTCACCCTCCTTCTCTTAAGTCTTCCCAGGTTACCACTACCTTCCTTTCCCACCTAATTCTGTACCTCTTTTTCCACCAAGAAAGGCCAGTTTGTGCTGCTGCAATATCATTGGCTCTGCCTATTGTCCACTGGACTTTGTTAGCTTGTTTAACTCTCCCTCTCTCCTTCCCTCTCTGACCTTAACTTACCTAATTGTAACTTCATGACCCACACCCCTATCCCAGCTTTTTTGTTCTGGTTTGGGTCACATTTTCTGTGAGTTCATATGTGCATGCTGTCAAGCTGTGTCCAGAGGACAGTGTTTCCTGTTAGTCACCCACTATTTCTGGAGTTTATACTCTTTCTTTCCCTATTTCAGTGATTCTTGAGCTTTTGGAGAAGGTGCAAAATATATGCAAGTGTGTGTGTGTATGTGTGTGTGTGTGATTATGTGTGTATGTAAAATACATATATATGTTTACACATATTACATATTATATCACATTTACATATATGTATCATTTATATACTGACATATAATAAATACATATAAAAAATTTTAGGGTTGAACACCCTGCAATGTCTTACTATGCTCATTGACCAGTTGCGTGTCTCTGTGTAGATATTACCAACTATAAACAGATGCTCCTCTGGTAAGGAATACTGAGAATATCTTTGGGAAGTCACTGGCCATCAACTCCAACAGAAGAAGCTAACATTTGTTATTTTTTTACTTGTTATTTTTTGGTGTCTTGTAGGGTGCAGTGATTTATTGTTATAGAGTAACTCCATCTGAACTCTTTATATATGTTTCTAAGTATATTTTAAGAGGCTTGCTACAATAGTGAGTTTTGACCTTTTTGAAAGTTTATAGTGTTATTTAACACTCCTAAGGTATTGAAAACTTTAAAAATGTTTCCTAGCGATTTGTAATTCTTCTTTTGGTAAATTTCTGACTAGTTACATAGCCCATTTTTAACTGGGTTATTTTCTAGCTGTTCTTTTCCTTTGTTGTTGCTTTTGGTGTGGTTGTTGTTGTTTTATATTTTCTAGAGAGCAAGGTGCTATCAACTGAATTGCTGGCAAATATATCCCCCAACTTGGGGTACTGCATCTTCATCCTAATGGAAGTTTGTCTTTTCTTTCAAGTAAAGTCTTTTAGGCACAACAATAGATTCTATACATATGGTTTTATTTGTGTATCCTGTGCTAATGAACCTCTATGCAGAAAGGCTAGACCTGAACCTGTATTTTCAGGTAGTTGTTACTTCTTCATTTAACTGCTTCAGAACATTTGCTTTAGTGTTCAGGTTTTTTATATATTTGGAGTTCAGATTATGTGCAAAATGAATAAAAAAAAACTAGATCCATTCTTCTGTATGCTGATCTTCAGTTTTCCCAGCATTGCTAATTAAAGATGCCACCCTTTCTGCAATGTTTGATTTTGCAGTTTTGTCAAAAATCAAGTAGCTTTAGTTTGTCCACTTACATCTATATTCTATATTCTATTTTGTTGATCAGGTTTTCTGTCGGATTCATGCTGTCTCAAACAACGGGTTTGGTTGTATAACATGAAATCTGATATTACCATTCCTTTTCCAGTACTTGCTACAATCAGGATTGCTGTTACCATCTTTGAAATTTTATGCTTCCAAAGACATTTCAACTTGTATCCTGTATCTGCAAACAGTGAAATGGAGTTTGGTTGGCATTGCAATGAATCATTAGATTGCTTTTTGTAGAATGGTCATTTTTATAAGAGCAATAAGACAAAAGAAAAATAAAAAAAATAATAATAAAGGGAAAAGAAAAAGTTTCCTTTGTAACAGATGATATGATTACATATACAAGAAAGCATAAAGACATCACAAAAACTTTTAGAGCTGATAAATACTTTCAGAAAACCTAACAACAGGGTGCAAAATTAAAGCAAGCAAACAAACAAAAAGCTCAACTAGGTAAAAATCTAAAAAAGAAATGTGATTAAAGCCTGGGTTTCAGTTTAATGTACAAATATTGCTTCATTAATTATGACAAATGTACCACAGTCATGTACAGTGCTAGCCAGGAAGAAACTGGATACCAGGCACATTGCAACTCATAATTATTTTAGCTTTTCTGTAAATCTAAAACTGGTCTAAAGTTTAGAATATGTTTATTGGGAGAAATTCAATTAGGAAATACTGGTATTACTCTCCATTATAAAGAAAAATAAATTGCTTCAACCAACACTTAACTAACTCGTCTGAGACTATGGTTCACATGTGGCAAAGCTAGTGTTTGAAGTGAAACAGTCTGGTTTTAGACTTCAAGCTTTTGATCAAAGTGTCATGTGCTTTCTAATGCATCATCAGTCACCTTATGCTCTTGAAAGCAGACCTGTGTGTCTCTCTCACCTCCTCCAGGATGCATTGACTGACACTGATCATTGCTGTTGCTTGGAGAGAGTGGAGCAAATACAGTATGGTATTTCCTTAGGTCTCATTCACAGGGTAGCTGCTTTCCCAATCTATGTACCGAACACTTTCAGATTGACTGGAAGAGTTCTCTATACATCTTCTATCCTTTTTCCTTTAGCTTCCCATAGTAGTGCCTTGACTAATATTTTACAGCATAAAATTTTATTATCCTTCTATCTAGCTATATGCTTTGGAACAATCAACATATAATTCTATTCTGACAAAACAGTACTCCATTTGAATAAGTCAAAATTTTCCAGACATCTACTTTAATGTGTCTTCCACATCAATTCTCAACTTACACCTAAAATATCTCATTATTTAACACAGTGCAGCAAAGTCAGGCTTCACAACTGTTTCACTTGCCTGTCTGTTTCTCAATATATGTAGCTCATGAAAACATGCAAAATATGTATTTATTTTCATAGTTACATTTTATAATTTATATTTGAGGCACACTGCAGATTCTTAGTGCATAATTGTGTAAATAACTTATGAATGCATGATTGAATGTTTGAATGAGTGAAAGACTCTGCTTCCTAATACTCTTCTTTCACAATGCAATAAGACATCTCTATTAACAGACAAATATATTTTTTGGTTCATGGTTACAACTTGATTTTGTTTTGTTTCTTATGTTTTTGGTTTGTGAGCTTAGCCTTTAACTACTATGCTATCTCTCTAGACTTCTTTATTTCTTATATACAGATTATCATAACCAATGGGTAGTATAATATAACATCTTATTTAGATTTTATGACTCACTTTTAATTGTATTAAGTCTAGAAATAAATTAAATATGAATCAAAAAGTTTATGAGCTCATCCTCAAAATATTATTCTTCCTTTTCACTTGCTCTCTGATGATGGTAATATCTGTAATTCTTTGGGATGAATCTCATTCCTTCAGATATAGAAATGAGTTCAGGGATTGTTGGTTACTCTCAAAGGGAGGCTATGAAAACACAATACTTATGAAATAGAACAGAAACTCCGAGTTAGGCCAACAGAATAATGAGCAAATACTTGCCACATGTATAGCTCATATATAGATATACTGGGCACATATGTAGTTGGAGGAAATCCAAAGTCTCCCATCATGGAGATTATATGAGTGACATGATGTTTCTTTTCTTAGTCTTAAGTGCCACTATTTCAGCTATAATTTACTGAAATGCATAGACAGACAATTGACCAACATGGTAAATTATAGATACATAAATAGAATGTAATTTGATTCATGAGCTACATTCAGCATCTTGAGTGTTTATTTTTTGAATCATTAAATATAGATCTTGCTTATTTGTGTGTGTGTGTGTGTGTGTGTGTGTGTGTGTGTGTGTGTGTGTGTGTTTATCAGAATATCTTAAAGGATGTGGTCCAATGAGTCGAAGAATGGCTATCTACAAATGGGTTAGCTTGTTTTCATACTGAAGAATATATTCTAGAATTCCAAAGAAGTAGCCTCTAATGGCAGTGAAGGGATGGACTTGTTAGTAAGAGGAAAAGCAAGCAGAAAGCAAAGAGAGCTTCCTCCTTCCATTTCCTTTATACAGACTGCCAGCAGAAGGTGTAGCCAAGATTAAGGATGGAATTTTCCACCCCAAAGGATCTGGATTAGAAATGGGTCTTTCCACTTCAAAGAATTTAATTAAGAAAGCATACCTTATGGTGAACGCAGACATTTGGATTATAGTTCATTCCAGATGTAGTCAAGTTGACAATCAAGAATGGCCATAACAATAATCAATTAAAAATGAGTTCATGAATTTGAAGTGTGGAGAGAGGAATATGGGAGGAATTAAAGTGAGGAAAGGGAAGCAAGAAGATTTTGTATTGGCAATGTAATCTCAAAAAAAGTGCCCTAAAAACAACCAACCAGAAAACATAGCACAGGCTGAGAATATAAGTAAGTGCTCTGTGTTTTGGGAAGCAGGTAGAGGGAAACCTGTGGCTTGCAGTCTTCAAGCCATGCTCAAGTTTATTGAGAGACAATCTCAAGGGAATAAGAAAGAGTGATGGAGAAAGAAACCAGACGTTCTGCTACAGAAGGAAGCATGTGTGCTTCCAGACACATTGATGCAGACACTATAACTATAACACACACACACACACACACACACACACACACACACACACACACACACACACACACGCATTACAGGATCCCAAATGGGAAGTTCTTAAGATTCCCTATGATGTGGCTGTGTGGTAGAGTGAAATGTGTCACAATTAGTAGAGTTCTTCCCTGGGATGCATTCAGCCCTTTGAGGTTCATTCAGCACAGCATAGGTAGGGCATAGTAGTTCATGCAAGCAGGCCTAGGACTTGGGAGGGAGAGACAGGAAGATGGAAAGTTGTAGGTCATCCTGGGCTGTATTGCGAGTTTGAGCAGAGCCTAGGCTACGTGAGTCCTTGCAAAGAGGAGATCTTTTCTTATATTAACGTACCTGAGTTATCATTGTTCAGTATCACAACCCTGATTGTTGAGGATTCAATCAATATCTCCTTATATTCAAATAAATGTAAGATGCTGATTAGCCATAGGTACTTACACTTATATAAGTATTCATTTTCTAACTCACAGGGTTAAATTTATTTCTTTCAGAATTGTGCAAAAACAATACAATCAATGAGCTCAGGGGTTCTTTAACTTCTCCTGTGTCATCAGATTAAAATCCTGGAGCATTCTGCCAGTTCATCTAAAGGGAATAATAAAACATACATACTTTAAGATAAAAAAATAAAACAGCATGAAAGTATTTGTGTCAAATTAATCATGATATAGCAGATTTTTCTATACCGCTGATTTCTTTCTTCTATCCTTAAGAGAAATTTATATTTATCTTGTGCATTCCACATCATCTAAAATATGTCAGAACTGTGAATAAAATAGAGCACAGGAAAAGTTGTTTTCAGTCAGATCAATTTTCAGAGCAGTTTGAAAAGGCCATCATGCATATTCTAATGTAATCACTCCTTAACAATGGGATAGATGAGTTCAGAAATTTGGTTTTTCCTCTCATAGTTCTGTTTTTTAAAAACCATGTAATTTGTGAAAATATTAAATTATGAATTGTGCATTTAAAAATAAAAGATGCCATTTTTAGTCTCACTTTCCCGACCATTAAGTCTATATCAGCAGGTCTTGCCCAGATATATTGGGCTATGCTCCAAACAAAATGTCAAAATATCCACCTTGCTGAGCTAATTTTAACCTGTCGGTAGCTTCCCGCATCTAGTCATAGAGAGAGAAAAGCACCTTGGCAACTACCGGCCCTTATGTCTAATGTTCTTTGCTTTGTAGTCCAGGAAAACAAATTGACAATTTAGCCTAACCACTTCTATCACTTACAGACAGCGTTTATACTGTTCCACCAAAGGAGACTGTCAACAGCCGCCCTTCGGTACTTGTCTTTCTACCTATTAATTTCACCCTCACAACACTGCTCTTTTTGGTTAATATTCTAGGCTAGTAGCAGGTGCCTGGGGAAAGAAATCCGAGATAGGAAACTCTTGTGTAGTCTGTTTTTCTCTTCACTTACCCCCTTCCTGGCCTACAGAATATGCTGACCAGAGAGCCACTTTACCTGGTAGGTGGTGCCATTTAAAAGATCTACAGCAAATGCAAAGTCACTCTGTGTAGATGGCACTTTCAACCAGCCTGTGGTTTCTGGGAATTATTGATGATTTTCTAAGGCAGGCTGAAGGAATACATTTTCATGAAAACCAGACATGAATACAGGTGACCTTTGTTGTCCTTGAAGTGGATAAGACTCTAGGATATTAGTCCATACTTTAAGTCACTATAAAAAATAAGAATTTGTATATATTTTCACAATCTTGTCTCCAAACTTTTGCACTAGCTACATTCCGCCTGAGGTTGACCACTTATTTTACAGATATTTGATTAAAAAGACATAGACCACATTCTTTCCATACCATCTCCCTTCTCTCTATACCTTGGTTATTTTTCTTGATCTGAAAATCAGAGATGCCAATAGGTATGAGCCTCACCCTGGCTCCCCCACACTACTGAGTTATACCAAAAACACAGAATGAAGCCTCAGCAATGAGAACATCTCTAAACAGGTAAACTGTTTCCTCTGCACATTTCCCCATTGGAAATTTGTAAAGAGATGCGATATCAACCACTATATTTAAGCTTCCTCCAGTGTTATGATATATTTCTAAATTTAAGGTATGAAATATAGTCAAATGTACTAAAACTAAAGGACACTTTGAGTGGATAGCAAGAAAACAAACAGTTAAATGGTAAAGTTTGTAAATTATTTTGAAATTTTTACTGGAGAAAAGATCTGAGTTTAATGATAAAGCAATATAAGTGAAATAAGAAAGATCCTGGCAGGTGACCATGATTCATACTTTAGGTTGGGGATCTTCTTGTATTTTCCCTGTATCTGCCTTGTATTGCCAAAATATGCCACTAAAACTTAGAGGAAAAGTCAGAGCAGCTGGCAACCAATAATCCAGATAAATGACTAAGGGACAGGACCTCAAGGGCTTCCATTCTGTCTCAAGGTCATGTATTCATTACTACACAGAGAGCATTCTTTTCAAGCAGCTAAAAATAGCACAGCAAATTAAAAGTTATGCTATTTAATTTTGAGGAATGAAGAATGAATCCAGCACCAAAAGATCCAAATTTATGAAATCTGTCATTAAGATTCCAATCTTATTTTAGAATAATAACCATTAGAACAAGGTAATTGTCTAATTTTCCCTGAAAGTAAGGTAATTATCTTGGAAATTTTAAATTCTATTACTTTACAACTTTTATGATTGGAAAAACTTTCAGCTAGAAAGTGTGGTGAGAAATATTCTTAATGTAATAAAGACTTAAGACTAGTGTGTGACTGTCATGCATTGGTTGTGTGTCTTTAAGCATAGTTTCTCTAGTTTTCATCCCCCATCCCACATAAGGGAGAACAATCTGGACTAAGCCCAACTCACACAAGAGATAGTTTTGAGTTACCAGTTAAACATTTGTCCAAGGTTTGGGAAAACAAGGCCAACCAAGATAGACATAATTTACTTCCTGAGGAATCCCCTCTAGATCTCTCTCTCTCTCTCTCTCTCTCTCTCTCTCTCTCTCTCTCTCTCTCTCTCTCTCTCTCTCTTTCTCTCTCTCTCCCTCTCTCTCCCTCTGTGTGTGTGTGTGTGTGTGTGTGTGTGTGTGTGTGTGTGTGCGCACATGTGCTCATGCATGTATATGTGTAAGCAAACTTCAATATCTGATGAGTGAGACAGTGCAAAATCCTGGGAGGGATAAGGAAAGCAACCAGGTCCATTTATACAGGTGATAAGGAGTTCAGAAATAAAAATGGCATGTTATTGTTCTGAAGTACTTTTATTGGCTTAACAGTCATAATAAATTTAAAAGCATATAGGGTATACATGTGCTAGTCTGAGAGGGGTTTACTCTATATAAATAATCAGATGGAGTTGCAAACCCAAAAGATCTCATCACAGATCCATACACTGCTATGAGCAGTTGGAAATGGAATCTGCTTAAGCTATTTGATTTTTCTGGTGGGATTACAATTCCACTATCACCCTTTGGGAAAGATCCTACTTTCAATTAAACCAGTGATAAAACGGAGCTAAGGCCTCCTCATTCTCGGGTTCTGTCAATAACACCACTAACATAAGCCATTCACATGACCATACACATACACATGTATTAGTTAGATGTCATTGACAATCCATGCTAATGCAAAGGTCACATTGAAAGCAGGTAGCCACTTTAAAATATACATTATATGTACTTATAGTTTAACATCTGAAAGTCTGAAATATCCAATTGCCTGCTGCTAAATATCTAGGAATCCTCATTGGCTATGCTATCTGTTATTTTTGCTAACCCCTGACCTTTTTCTCTTCTCTTCTTTGTACAAGATTCTGCTCTGCATGTTCAATTTTTTTCTCATTTGCTCATAATCATGTGGGCCTCACCTCCTTGCATTTCTCAATATATTTTCATGAACAAGGTTCATTCCTCACATCGATACCCATGAGTATATATTCTTCATGGTAATGTTCATAAATACAATCTAGAGGACCAATTCATTTTGGCAGGTCAATTTCAGCATGGCTGAGGTGAGCCATGGTAATGAGGTTGTGGAAAAGGGGCCTGAGGGCTCATCACTTTAATCTGTACCAGTTGACAAGACCATCTCTGGAGTGAAACTACTCAACACCAGAGTGGACACTTTTCTCCAGAAACTAGTTGGTGCCAGGAGCTATGGGAGATTCACCAACTGTTACAAACTCTTCCTCCAACCGAATCCTGAGGGGACAGTGTGTCTATGACATGTTTGTTGCTCAGTTGCAGACATCCATCCTTGAAAGCAATCTCAGAAATAAAACAAGAAGAGAACCTAGAAGCCATTCTGAGCTCCCTGGATAAGATCAGAGAAGAAGCCTGGTTAGACACAGGAGACAAAGGGTTCTGCTGCCAGTGCTGAAGGTACCTGAGTGGTGAGCCACTTGACACTAGAGCAGAGAGCCATCACGGTCCTGTGACACCTTACTGCTTACGTTCTGGTAGGGTCATCTACACACTGCCTTCCGATTCCTGTCGCCATTTTCTGTGTGGAAGAATGGAACCCTCACCCTGGGCATCAGACACCAGGCTTTGTCTCCTGGAGTTGCAGCCAGCACTGCCCCATGCCCTCCTTCCGGTTTCCCAGCCTTCCCTGCACTGGACTGGCCATAGTGTTCTCAGTCTTTACTGATTGCTGCCTTGCTGGCCAGCTCACAGGCTCTGGTCATCTTCTCCCCACCTAATTGCCGCTTTGCTGACTAGCCCAAGGGCCCTTCCTGTGTGCTCCCCACAGCCAGAAATAAACTTCCTCTACCACACTGGAAAAAAAAAAAAAAGAAAAAAAAAAAAAAGAAATGAAATGAAATGCAAAGAAAGGAAAAAATAAAAGAAAAGAGGAAAAATATAATCTAATAGAATTACTCTAACCCCTGGTCATAAAGCCACCAAGAGACAAAACTAGAATTCAAATTTTTGAATCCCGATTTAAAAAAAAAAAAAGATGAAGAAGAAGAAGAAGGGCTGGACAATGTTCAGCGGTTAGGAGCACCGGCCGTTCTTCCTCCAGGAAGACCTGGATTCCAGTTCCAGCACCCATATTGCATCTTAGAATTCTCTACCTTGGAATGCTGGGAGATCTTTCACCCTCACACAGACAAACAAAAGCAAAACACCAGTACATATGAAATAACGATAAATTAAAAAAAAAAACAGAAAGAAAGAAAAGAAAAGAAAAGAAAAAAGGTCACTCTATTAGGACATTTAAAAAATGAAGAAAATCTCCACTTGATTTGGCTTAGGCTTTCCTTTGTGTATTTTTATCCCAGGCTTTATTTTCTGAAAGAAATTTGGACATACCCTGAAGTTTCATGAAAAGAATTCCTTCCCCAAGATGTAAAATGAGCTTTAATTAAGGCAGAAAGGCACCGAAAAAAATATTTTCCAATTCTGTTGATCTAATTGTTTCCACAGCTTGATGTCTCCTGATATCAGCTTCAGCAGGCAGTGGAGACACGGCAATCTCGGGCTATTACCACTGCAGGCCTGCTCTTAAATTAGACGTGGCATTTGGAAAGCAGGCTCTACTTCAACATTCTTAAACAAATATAGATGAAAACTTTTGTCTCTATTTAGACTTCCCACAGAGCTTCATTAATTCATGGCTGTCTGGCCCTTTTGGTTCCCCCTTGGAAGGCCATAGCTGTAATGATGAGATACAAGCCCAACTGAATATTCAACTTCACAGCCTGGCAAGATGCCTGGAGCCATTCAGTGACAGCGCCTTCAAGTTCCTATGTAAATTTTGACACTTACCAAGTGTAAGTGTAGACCATCCCATTGCGCCTCCAAGAGCAACCGGAGAGAAAGAAGAGATTCTCAGGGAGATAGGACATTTTCATGGGGTACAAAGTGAGGTCAGGGAGCTATGTCCTAGTCTAGTTAAATCTACTGACAGTGAGTAAAATGAACCTATAACTCTCCTTAAAGACTTTGTTATAAATTTTGGTTTGAAGCAACAGTTTATTTACTTTAGTTTTATTCATTATTTTGAGAATATAGAGATATCCATAGCAAAAATGTATTTTAATAATGAAAATAGTATATATACATATATTGAATAAATAAAAATGGGTTTCTGCTTCCATCATCTTTATATAGGCTAGGCACAATACTGAACTAGGCACTTAGGCCAGTTTTCATCATCTTTTGAGGTAAATATGAATCTTTCCCTGAGTTTCAGCAGTATCAGAGAGGTTAAGAATGTGGTATACAATAAAAAAAAAAAGCAAACGAGAATTTGTTTCTTTGTGTGTGTGTGTTTAATAGGAACTTTGCACACCTCTTTCAACTGTTGTCTTGGAGGCTCACTGCCTTGTCTGTTACCTAGGCCTAGTCCTGGAAGCTTCTAGCCTCCATACAATCTAACCTAGGCCTAGAATATTTTCCGCCTTTGAGACTTACTGCTTAATAAGGTCACCCTTTCTAGTTCTTTTTTTTAAATTCAAAGCTCATTTTATTTATCTTGTGTACCATACAGGTTCCAATAAAAGTATATTGATACATTATCATACCGCACAGAGTATTTCTGCTGCCCTCTGTGTTCTGCTTATTTTTTAATATGTATTTTTTTTAATTTAAGTAACTTATTCAGATTACAACTCATTTGTTATCCCCTCACCTGTATCTTCCCATTGCCCCTCCCTCCCTCTTTCATCCTATTCTCCTCCCCTAGGTTCTGTGACAGAAGGGAGAGACCTGATAGGCTGTGATCTTACAGTGGGGACAAGGTCCCCTTTCTAGCTCTTACTGAGCTCTTCCCTGCAAGATGGTTCAACTCAGCTGTTCTGGCTCAAACTCCTCTGCCAGCTGTTTTATTCAATCTGGCTTTTCTCTGCTTCTCTGAGTAACTCTGCTTGGCCTCAAACTAACTCCAGCAATCTGCTTTAATCTCCTACCTACTTCTTCTCTGGCTCATTTGGTCTTCACTTGTCATTCCATACTGTCCCTGTAAAACAGC